>NC_080191.1:86203802-86810563 GCF_030028045.1 Hippopotamus amphibius kiboko
CCACGTCTCTCTACTTCGCCGCCATCTTTTTCTCATCCATCAACTTTTATTGATTCCTCTTTCAAAATAAGTCTTTGTTTTATCGCTTTCTTGATATTCTTATTGACTTTGTCTTAGGTTAATCCGTCATAGATGAACTACCAAAATATACTTTTTCCTAATAATTTTTCCTCAGTCTCTCCTTTCCTATCATTTATTTGATACTCTGTCCTCATACTATATCCCCATACATTGTATGGAATATATAAATTTGTGCTAACGTTATTTAATGGTTCTCCTCTACTTACGAAGTAACATCTCAGATATGTTACTGTCTTTCTCCCATGTATATACACAAATTGTAGTGGATGTTTCTGAGTTGCCTCTTACTCCTTTTTCTCTTCCTTCCCTGTTTTCTGGGAAATTCCCCTCCCCCCATTCTAATCATGTTTATTACATTACGACTCCACCTTTTTAAGAGACATCGGTATGATGATTGATCTATTTACTATGGTTAGAATCTCCAGTACAGTACGGAATGGAAATAAGAATGCATATCTTTTTTCCTGATCTTAGAGGAAAGTCACTACTCTTAAACACAATAAGTATAATATTAGCTGTGGGTTTTTAATAGATGCTCTTTTTCAGGTTGGGGAACTCCCCTTCCATTTCTAGTTTGCCGAGTATTTTTTTTCCCCACTCAAATTATTTATTAAAATATGCAGCTTTTAAGCATTTTTTGAAAGTCAAAATATTGTCTTGATTAGTTTTTTCTCTATACAAAGTAGTACATAGTAGTTATTCAATAAAGTTTGAAAATTGTATTGATGACTATCTTGGGAAATGATAGTTTAGTGAAAAATTCAGTAAACCTCATGCACTGAATCCACCATTGACCAGTTTTTTAAATGAAGAGTATTTGGCACCTATTATCTTAAGCTTAATATCCATTTAATCCATTCAAAAGTATCCATTTTAATCCATTATTACCCCCAAAATGCATATTGTAAATAACCAACAATCACTTCACAAGTAAAAATAAATTAATTTAAAATTTTAAATGTATTTGAGGGCCTAATATAAAATAATTAGAAATAAATACAATAGTCCTTTTTGAACAAACTAAGAAAAAAACTTTTTATTTATTTATTTTATTTTTTTTTCCATCAGATCTTTATTGGAATATAATTGCTTTACAATGTTGTGCTAATTTCCGCCCTAAAACAAAGTGAATCAGCTGTGTTTATACATATATCCATATATTTCCTTCCTCTTGAGCCTCCCTCCCAATCCCACCTCTCTAGGTCATCACCAAGCATTGAGCTGATCTCCCTGTGCTATGCAGCAGCTTCCCACTAGCTGTATATTTTACATTTGGTAGTGTATATATGTCAGTGCTCCTCTCTCACTTAGTCCCAGCTTCTGCTTCCTCACTGTATCCTCAAGCCCATGTTCTACATCTGCATCTTGATTCTTACCCTGCCACTAAGTTCATCAGGACCATTTTTTTTTATATTCCACATATATGCATTATCATACAGTATATTTGTTTTTCTCTTTCTGACTTCACTCTATAAGACTCTAGGTCCATCCACCCCACTACAAATAACTCATTTTCATCCCTTTTTATGGCTGAGTAATATTCCATTGTATGTATGTGCCACGTCTTCTTTATCCATTCATCTGTTGATGGGCATTTAGATTGTTTCCATGTCCTGGTTATTGTAAATAGTGCTGCAATGAATATTGTGGTACATGTGTCTTTTTGAATTATGATTTTCTCAGGATATATGCCCAGTACTGGGATTGCTGGGTCATATGGTAGCTCCATTTTTAGTTTTTAAAGGAACCTCCATACTGTTCTCCATAGTGGCTCTATAAATTAGTATTCTCACCAACAGTGTAGGAGGGTTTCCTTTTCCTCACCTACTCTCCAGCATTTATTTTTCCTAGATTTTTTGATGCTGACCATTCAGATTGGTGTGAGGTGATACCTCATTGTGGCTTTGATTTGCATTTCTCTAATGATTAGTGATGTTGAGCATCTTTTCATGCATTTGTTGGTCATCTGTATGTCTTCTTCGGAGAAATCTCTGTTCAGGTTTTCCACCCATTTTTGTATTGGGTTGTTTGTTTTTTGATGTTGAGCTGCATGAGCTGCTTATATATTTTGGTGATTAATCCTTTGTCAGTTGCTTCATTGGCAAATATATTCTTCCATTCTGAGGGTTGTCTTTTTGTCTTGTTTATGGTTTCCTTTGCTGTGCAAAAGTTTTTAAGTTTCATTAGGTCCCATTTGTTTATTTTGGTTTTTATTTCCATTACTCTAGGAGGTGGGTCAAAAAGGATCTTGCTGTGATTTGTCATAGAGTGTCCTGCCTATGCATTCCTTTAAGAGTTTTATATGGCCTTATACTTACCTCTTTCATCCATTTTGAGTTTATTTTTGTGTATGTTGCTAGGGAGTGTTCTAATTTCATTCTCTTACATGTAGCTGTCCAATTTTACCAGCACCACTTATTGAACAGGCTGTCTTTTCTCCACTGTATATTCTTGCCTCCTTTGTCAAAGATAAGGTGACCATAGGTGTGTTGGTTTATTGCTTGGCTTTCTATCCTGTTCCGTTGATCCATATTTCTGTTTTTGTGCCAGTACCATAGTGTCTTGATCACTGTAACCTTGTAGTATGGCCTGAAGTCAAGGAGCCTGATTTCTCAAGCTCTGTCATTCTCAAGATTGCTCTGGCTCTTTGAGGTCTTTTGTGTTTCCATACAAATTGTAAAATTTCTTGTTCTAGTTCTGTGAAAAATGCCATTGATAATTTGAGAGGGATTGCATTGAATCTGTAGATTGCTTTGAGTACTATAGTCATTTTCACAATGTTGATTCTTCCAATCCAAGAACATGGTATATCTCTCCATCTGTTTGTACTGCCTTTGACTTCTTTCATCAGTGTCTTATAGTTTCCTGCATACAGGTCTTTTGCCTCTTTAGGTAGGTTTATTCCTAGGTATTTTATTCTTTTGGTTGCAATAGTAAATGGGACTGTTTCTGTAATTTCTCTTTCTGATTTTTTGTTGTTAGTGTATAGGAATGCAAGAGATTTCTGTGCATTAATTTTGTATCCTGCTACTTTACCAAATTCTTTGATTAGCTCTAGTAGTTTTCTTATGGTATCTTTACAATTTTCTATATAGAGTATCATGTCATGTGCAAACAGTGACAGTTTTACTTCTTTTCCAATTTGGATTCCTTTTATTTCTTTTTCTTCTCTGATTGCTGTGGCTAAAACTTCCAAAATTATGTTGAATAATAGTGACGTGAGTGTGCACTGTTGTCTTGTTCCTGATCTTAGAGGAAATGCTTTCAGTTTTTCATTATTGAGAATGCTGTTGGTTGTGGGTTTATCATATATGCCATTCATTATGCAGAAGTAGTTTACTTCTATGCCCACTTTCTGAAGAGTTTTTTCTTTTTTTTTTTTATCATAAATCAGTGTTGAATTTTGTCAAAATCTTTTTCTGCCTCTATTGAGATTATCATATGGTTTTTATCATTCAATTTGTTAATATGGTGTATCACATTGATTGGTTTGCATATTTTGAAGAATCCTTACATTCCTGGGATAAACCTTATGTGATCATGGTGTATGATCCTTTGAATGTGCTGCTGGATTCTGTTTGCTAGTATTTTGTTGAGTATTTTTGCATCTATGTTCATTAGTGATATTGGCCTGTAATTTTCTTTTTATGTGGCATCTTAGTCTGGTTTTGATATCAGAGTGATGCTGACCTCGTAGAATGAGTTTGGGAGTGTTCCTCCTCCAGCAATATTTTGGAAAAGTTTGAGAAGGATAGATGTTAGCTCTTCTAAATGTTTACTAGAATTCATCTGTGAAGCCATCTGTCTCTTGGGCTTTTGTTAGTTGGAAGATTTTTAATCACAGTTTCAATTTCAATGCTTGGAATTGGTCTGCTCATATTTTCTATTTCTTCCTGGTTCAGTCTTGGAAGGTTGTACTTTTCTAAGAGTTTGCCCATTTCTTCTAACTTGTCCACTTATTGGTATATAGTTGCTTCTAGCAGCCTCTCATGATCCTTTGTATTTCTGTGGTGTCAGTTGTTTCTTCTTTTTCATTTCTTATTCTGTTGCATCTTCTCTTTTTCTCCTGATAAGTCTGGTTAATGATTTATCAATTTTATTTATCTTCTCAAAGAAACAGCTTTTAGTTTTATTGATCTTTGCTATTGTTTCTTTCATTTTTTTTCATTTACTTCTGATCTGATCTTTATGATTTCTTTCCTTCTGCTAACTTTGGGTTTTTTTTGTTCTTTCTCTAATGCTTTAGGTGTAAGGTTAGGTTATTTATTTGAGATTTTTCTTATTTCTTGAGGTAGGATTGTTTATTGAGTGTTTTTATCAGAAAAATGTGTTAGATTTTGTCACCTTCATTTTATGTAGATATCCAGATGATCAAGTTGTTTTCAGCTTTTTTCCCCTATTAATATGGCTTATTACATTAATTGATTTTTGGATGTTAAACCTACCTTACATTTCTGTCATAAACCCCATTTGGTTATGTTGTGTAATCCTTTTAATATATTGCTGGATGCAGTTTGCCAATATTTTGATGAGGATTTTTGTGTCTATATTGAGAAGATATATCAGCCTGCAGTTTTCATGTGATGATTTGTCTGCTTTCAATATTATCATAACACTGAGCTCATAGAATGAGTAGAAAAATGTTTCTTCTATTTTTTGGGACACTTTATGAGAAATTACATCAATCAGTCTTTAAATTTTTGTTATAATTTGCCAGTGAAGCCATCTGACCCTGAGGTTTTTCTTCATTTGAAATTTTAAAAATTGCTAATAAAACTTCTTTACTTCTTGTAAGTCTAGTCAGATTTTCTATTTCTACTTGTGTTAGTTTTGATATAGCTTGAATCTTGCCAGGAATTTACCTATTTCTTCTACGTTATCTAACTTGTTGCCATATATTTTTTAATGGTGCTTTTTTATAAGCCTTTTTATTTTTTGTAAGGTTGATCATGATGTTTCCTTAATAGTGTTTTAAATAATATTTATTGTGGTAGTGGTTGAAAAGTAGGTACACAGAGTGTAGTATTTTGTAGCATTACATAGCCACAAAATATATATGCATACATTGAACTTCTAATTGTAATACCCCTGATTTCACTGTGGATTTTTCATTGGGCTGAAAAAACAAAGAAGTTTTCCTCCTACTGATGCATGGATTTTAAAATAATAAATGAATGCTAGTTGAGAGAGAATGGAATACATCCATGTATTTTCATTATTTGTTAAGTGGATTTTCAAATCAAATAATAGTATCTTCATGACACACAACACAGGGTTATTTTATCTTAAAAGTTTCATAATAAATGTGTTTGTTTTAAGCAGGTGGTGTATATATATATATATTCATATTGTTGTTAGGAAATTATTGTTCACATATTTTTACATAGGTTTAGAGATGAAGCATTGAAATAAATACAAACACCTTTTCAAATACAACCGTGCATTTGACTGTTATTTTTACTGCTACTTTCTCTTTACCTTCTTTCCATTCACTATTCCTCCCACTTTCTGACTATAAACTGTTCTTTATGACCCTTCACAATCTGATCACAATTCATTCATGAATTACATAATATACAGATTACATAACATTATTTATAATATTTTTATTTATTCAGAATGGTGCTATTCTTTATTTCATTGCTTACTTTGAAGAGCAGATCAAATATATGATTGACAGTACTATTGAATAAGTGTATTATTTGTAATTCCTTTTGATTGTTAACTTTTAATAGATCACCCAAGCATACTTATCCTCCTCTTATCAACTCAAATCATTCATTTAACTTTACCATCTATTATTTCATAACTAGCACTCTAAACTGGAATATGGAAAACATTAGAGGAAAGCAATCTTAAAATTTCCATTCTGAAAATTTGGTTTGAAAGGCATTATAATTATTAAATGTTACATTTTTAAAAGCATTTCATCTGACTTCATACTTATAGATATGGCAGGATGACACTTTGTCTCCACTTTTCCTTATTCTTGGCTAAACTGAGTAAAGAAATACAAACATTGTTAGCATAATAAATCAACAGTGTTATGACATGAGACAACTGAAATTAGCAAAGGACACTTTTTTTGTTGTATTTCATTCTTTCTGAAGATTATAGGGGGTCTTTTTCAGTATTCAAATTAGGAAGTCAATAGTCCCTTTTATAGATGGACTTGGGAAGTAAATGGAATCTGGAGGAACTGATTAAAACACCAAGTTATATCTAGGACTATGTGATGAATATTGAGGGTAAAGACAGATATAGCAGTTACATGAGGATAAGAGAAAAGAGAAGCGGTTATTGGAAAAATAAGGGGAAATCTAAATACTGGTTTGAAGTGTACTTCAAATGACCTCCTAAATGATTTAATGATTAATATTTTGGATCATGATGATACTCTATATACTAATGGCAAATCTCATTCTCCTACAAGGAATTATATCCTTATGCTTCCCTAAAGGATTACATGAGGAGTGGACATGAGTGTGGGAAATTTTAACTGTAGTCCTATGTCTGCCTATATCAATATGAATCATTCTTTGACTGGGAAAGCACCAATATGGTATTAGAAATGGGCCTGAACCTCACATGTGCAGTCATGGTGGAGAGGGATGAGGCAATGACTAGGACTGTAATAGCTCCAAAGCCTCTAGGCAGTGTAAAGCCCAAGAATGGATAGTTCAACAAGAAAGCCAGAGCTATAGTCTAATGTTAGTTTTTTTTTGATACTGATCACTGAAGCAAATATTTTGCATTAGTTATCCAGGAGGGGACTGATGGAGAGTGATGCACATACTACAAACAACAGATTTTTTTTTAAATTTTATTTTTAGATCTTTATTGGAATATAATTGCTTTACACTGTTGTGCCAGTTTTTACCATACAACAAAGTGAATCAGCTGTATTTATACATATATCCCCATATCCCCTCCCTCCTGTGACTCCTTCCCACCTTCCCTATCCCAGCCCTTTATGTCATCACCCATCATCGACAAACAACAGATTTTTATAGAAAGTTATATCATTTCTGAAATGTGAATAAAAATTTTCAGTATGAAAGACATGGTAAGAGGACCCAGACAGAAAATCATACTGGGACTCAGGACTGAAAGACTGTGGCAAGTCATAAGGAGGAGTATATAACTCCTACTGGATGCAAAAATATATTAAAATATTGCATTTTTGGGTGGAGTTGAAATAGAAAGAGAAGTACAAAAAATGTGCCAAGGAGGAAAATTTTGAACTCTGCTGTGAACACATTTTGGAAATGCCATAATAATGAAATGGCTCACATAGAATTCATAGCTTGGAGAAAGCTGCCTTGAGGTATATAGAGTAAAACAAGAATGGGCATCTGTGTCTGCAAGTGACTCTTTACAAGTTTTGGAAAAGTCTTTAACAAAAATCTAACAAGCAAGAGTATTTGAGGCTTGCTACTGCCCAGGAGAGAGAGAATAAAAAAAAAAAAATTCTAGGTTTTTAATTGTGTGGTTTTGTTTCTACAAGGGGAAGAAGGCAATGAAATAGAATTAGGGGAGGGGAATGAGGATTGAGGGAAAGAAGCCAAATACAAAGGAATATGTATGGTATGCTGCTTTTTATATAAATTCTAAAAAAATAAAATCAATCTCTGGTGTCAGAAACCAGGATAATCTTTACCTGTGGGAGTAGTGACATAATGGGAACCCAAGGAGTCTTCTCTGATGCTGGGGGACATTCTATTTCTTGTTCTGGGGTAAGGTTACATGGATATGTTTATTTGGCAATAAGTCATGTAGAGAAGGATATGCAACAGCACTGGAATCACAGCTAACTGCTTGGACAATCATTGACGGGAGGACACTGGAACTCACCAACCAGGATATCCCACACACAAAGACAAAGGAGAAGCCATAATGAGATGGCAAGAGGGGCAGGATCACAGTAATATCAAATCCCATAACTGCTGGGTGAGTGACTCACAAACTGGAGAACAATTATACTACAGAAGTCCAACCACTAGAGTGAAATTTCTAACCCCACATCAGGCTTCCCCAGGATGGGAAGAAATCCCCAGAGAATCAGACTTTGAAGGCCAGTGGGACTTGATTGCAGAACTTTGACAGGACTGGGGGAAACAGAGACTCCACTATTGGAGGGCACAAAAAATAGTGTGTGCACCAGGAACTAGGGGGAAGGAGAAGCAACTCCATAGGAGATTGAACTAGACCTACCTGCTGGTGTTGGAGGGTCTTCTGCAGAGGTGGGGGCAGCTGTGGCTTACAGTAGGGGCAAAGACATTAGTGACAGAAGTTCTGAGAAGTACTGGGAAATTCTGGGAAGTTTTGGAACTTGGTGTGAGCCCTCCCAGAGACTGCCATTAGCCCCATCAAAAAGCACATAGGCTCCAGTGCTGTGTTACCTCAGGCCAAACAACCAAGAGGCAGAGAACTCAGCCCCACCCATCAGCAGATGAATGGATTAAAGTTTCACTGAGCTGTGCCCACCAGAGCAACACCCAGCTCTACTCACCACCAGTTCTTTCATTAGGAAGTGTGCACAAGCCTCAGATAGCCTCATCCATCAGAGCGCAGACAGAAGAAGCAAGAAGAACTACAGTTCTGTACCCTGAAGAAAGAAAACCACAATCTAACTTCCCAGAATAGATGAAATGAAAAGACAGAGGACTATGTATCAGAAGAAGGAACAAGATAAAATCCCAGAAAAACAACTAATGACGTGGAGATGGGCAAACTTCAGGAAAAATAATTCAGAATAATGATAGTGAAGATGATCCAGGATCCCAGAAAAAAAATGGAGAACATGCAAGAAATGTTTAATAAAGACCTAGAATAATTAAAGAACAAACAAACAGAGATGGACAATACAATAACTAAAATGAAAAATACACTAGAAGGAATCAATAGCAGAATAACTGAGGCAGAAAAACAGATAAGTGACCTGGAACACAGAACAGTGGAAATCACTGCCACAGAAGAGAATAAAGAAAAAAGAATGAGGAGAAATGAAGGCAACCTAAGAGAACACTGAGACGACATGAAACACACCAACATTCACATTATAAGGGTCCCAGAAGGAGAAGAGATGGAAAAAGGACCCAAGAAAACATTTGAATTGATTATAGTCAAAAACTTCCCTAACATGGGAGGGGAAATAGCAACCCAAGTGCAGGAAGTGCAGAGTCCCAAGCAGGATAATGTAAGGAGAGACACTCTGAGACACATAGTAATCAAATGGAAAAAAAATAAAGAGAAAGAAAAAATATTAAAAGCAACAAGGGAAAAAAGCTATCTCTCAGCAGAAACTCTGCAAGCCAGAAGGGAGTGGCATGATATATTTAAAGTGATGAAAGAGAAGAAACTACAACCAAGAATAATCTACCCAGCAAGGAATTTATTCAGATTTGATAGAGAAATCAAAAGGTTTACTGACAAGCAAAAGTGAAGAGAATTCAGCACCATCAAACCAGTTCTACAACAAATGCTGAAGGAATTACTCTAAGTGAGAAACACAAGAGAAGAAAAGGACCTACAAAAACAAATTAAAAACAATTAAGAAAATGGTAAAAGGAACATACATATCAATAATTACCTTAAAAGTAAATGGATTAAATGCTCCAACAAAAAACACAGACTGGCTAAATGGATACAAAAACAAGACCCATATATATGCTGTTTACAAGAGACCCATTTCAGACCTAGGGATACATATACACTGAAAGCGAGGGGATGGAAAAAGATATTCCATGAAATGGAAATCAAAAGAAACCTCGAGTAGCAATACTCATATCAGAAAAAATAGACTTTAAAATAAGGACCATTATAAGAGACAAAGAAAGACACTACATAATGGTTAAAGGATCAATCCAAGAAGATTAAACAATTGTAAATATTTATGTACTCAACATACGAATACATCAATATATAAGGCAAATGCTAACAGCCATAAAAGGGGAAATTGACAGTAACACAATAATAATAGGAGACTTTAACACCCTAAGTACACCAATGTACAGTCCATTCAAACAGAAAATAAATAAAGAAACACAAGTTTTAAATAATACATTAGACCAGCTGGACTTAATCAATATTTATAGGACATCCCAGACAGAAAACAAACAAACAAACAAACAAACAAAAACAGAATATGCCTTCTTCTCAAGTGCACATGGAACATTCTCCAGGATAGATCATATTTTGCATCACAAATCAAGCCTCAGTAAATTTAAGAAAACTGCAATCATATCAAGCATCTTTTCCAACCACAATGCTACAAGGCTAGATATCAATTACAGGGAAAAAAAAACTGTAAAAATTAAAAACACATGGAGGTTAAACAAAACACTATTAAACAACTAAGAAATTACTGAAGAAATCAAAGAGGAAATCAAAAAATTGCTAGAGACAAATAACAATGAAAACACAATATTCCAAATCCTATGGAATGCAGCAAAAACACTTTGAAGGTGGAAGTTTATAGCAATACAATCCCACCTTAAGAAAAAGAAAAATCTCAAATAAACAATCTAACCTCACACCTAAAGGAACTAGAGAGAAAAGAACAAACAAAACCCAAATTTAGTAGAAGGAGAGAAATCATAAAGATCAGAACAGAAACAAATGAAACAAAAACAAGGAAAACAATAGCAAAGATCAATAAAACTAAAATTTTGTTCTTTGAGAAGATAAAATTGATAAACTATTAGCTTGGCACATTGAGAAAAAGATGGGGAGGACTCAAATCAATGAAATTAGAAATGGAAAAGGAGAAGTTACAATGGACACTGCAGAAATAAAAAGCACCATAAGAGACTACTACAAACAATTATGTGCCAATAAAATGGACAACCTGGAAGAAAATGACAAATTATTAGAAAGGTATAACCTTCCAAGACTGAACTAGGATGAAATAGAAAATATGAACAGACCTATGACAAGTAATGATATTGAAACTGTGATTAAAAATCTTCCAAAAAACAAAAATCCAGAACCACACAGCCTCACAAGTGAATTCCATGAAACATTTAGAGAAAAGCTAACACCCATCCTTCTCAAACTCTTTGAAAAAATTGCAGAGGGAGGAACACTCCCAAACTCATTCTATGAAGCCACTATCACTCTGATACCAAAACAGGACAAAGATAATACAAAAAAAAAAAAAAAAAAAAAAGAATAACAAACCAATATCATTGATGAATATAGCTGCAAAAATGCTCAACAAAATACCAGCAAACAGAATCTAACAACACATTAAAAGGATTATTCACCATGGTCAAATGGGAATTATCCCAGGGATGCAAGGATTCTTCAATATATGTGAATCAATCAATGTGATACACCATATTAACAAACTGAAGACTACATCAATACAAAGCTGTTGAAAAAAATCCAGCACCCATTTATTATTAAAAAAAAAAAACTCTCCAGAAATTGGAAATAGAAGGAAGCTACCTCATCATAATAATGGCAATATAAGACAAACTCACATCAAACATCATTCTCAATGGTGAAAAAACTGAAAGCATTTCCTCTAAGATCAGGAACAAGACAAGGATGTCCACTCTCATTACTATTATTCAACATAGTTTTGGAAGTTTTAGCCATGGCAAACAGAGAAGAAAAACAAATAAGAAGAATCCATATTGGAAAAGAAGGAGTAAAAATGTCATTTTTTGCAGATAACATTATACTTTACACAGAAAATCCTAAGGTTGCCACCAGAAATCTACTAGAGCTAGTCAATGAATTTAGGAAACTTGCAGGATACAAAATTAATGCACATAAATCTCTTGCATTCCTATATACTAACAACAAAAAATCAGAAAGAGAAATTAAGGAAACAATCCCATTCACCACTGCAACAAAAAGAATAAAATACCTAGGAATAAACCTACCTAAAGAAGATAATGATCTGTACTCAGAAAACTATAAAACACTAATGAAAGAAATCAAAGATGAAAAAAATGATAAGGAGATATACCATGTTCTTGGATTGGAAGAATCAATATAGTGAAAATCACTATAGTACCCAAAGCAATCTACAGATTCAATGCAATCCCTATTAAATTACCAATGGCAGTTTTTACAGAACTAGAACAAAAAAATCTTAAAAAATTTTGAAGACACAAAAGATCTCAAATAGCCAAAGCAATTCTTCAGAAAACAAAACAAACATAACAAAACAAAACAAAACAAAACAAAAAAACAGAAAAAACAAAATGAAACCAGAGTAATCAGACTCCCTGACTTCAGACTATACCACAAAGCTACAGTAATCAAGAAAATATGGTACCAGCACAGAAAGAGAAATATGGATCAATGGAACAGGATAGAAAGCCCAGAGATAAACCCATGCACATATGATCAACTAATCTATGACAAAGGATGTAAGGATATACAATGGAGAAAAGACAGCATCTTCAATAAGTAGTGCTGGGAAAAATGGACAGCTACATGTAAAAGATTGAACTTAGAATACTCCCTAACACCATACATGAAAATAAACTCAAATGGATTAAAGACCTAAATATAAGACCAGCCACTATAAAACTCTTAGAGGAAAACATAGGAAGAACACTCTTTGACATAAATCACAGCAAGATCTCTTTTGATCCACATTCTATAGTAATGCAAATAAAAACCAAAATAAATAAATGGGACCTAATGAAACTTAAAAATGTTTGCACAGCAAAGGAAACCATGAACATGAAAAAAAGACAACCCTCAGAATGGCAGAAAATATTTGCAAACAAATCAAAGGACAAAGGATTAATGTCCAAAGTATATAAACAGTTCATGCTGCTCAATAAAAAAAAAAAAAAAAAAAAAAAAAAAAAACACACACACACACACACAATAAAGAAATGGACAGAAGTCCTAAAGAGACATTTCTCCACAGAAGACATACAGATAGCCAAGAAACACATGAAAAGATAATCAACATCACTAATTATTAGAGAAATGCAAATCAAAACTACAATGAGGTATCACCTCACACTGGTTAGAATGGCTATGATCAGAAAATCTAGAAGCAATGTTGGAGGAGGTGTGGAGAAAAGGGAAAACTCCTGCACTGTTCATGGGAATGTAAATTGATACAGCCACTCTTGAGAACAGTATGGAAGTTACTTATAAAACTAAAAATAGAATTACCATATGACCTAGCAATCCCAGTGCTGGGCAAATACCCAAAGAAAAGCATAATTCAAAAAGACACAGGCACCCCAATGTTCATTGCAGCACTATTTACAGAAATGACATTATGGAAGTGACCTAAATATCCATCAACAGATGAATGAATAAAGAAGATGCAGTACATATACATAATGTAATATTACTCAGCCATAAAAAGGAATGAAACTGAGTTATTTGCAGTGAGGTCAATGGTCCTAGAGACTGTCCTGCAGAGTGAAGTAAGTTAGAAAGAGAAAAACAAGTATTGCATATTAACACATGTATGTGGAATCTAGAAAAATGGTACAGATCAACTGGCTTTCAAGGCAGAAATAGAGACAGAGATGTAGAGAACAAACGTATGGAAACCAAAGCGGAAAAGCAGGGGAGGGAGGGAGAAGGGATGAATTGGGAGATTTGGGTTGACATATGTATGCCAAAATGCATAAAATAGATAACTAATAAAAAATATATTTCAAAAAAACCAACACAATGTAGTTAGGGTGTGGCCAACAGTAAGAAGACCCTGAACTTACCTCCTCCCATTGGCACATCAAAATTACAGCTATTTTCAGAGCAAAATATCTGTGAGAATGACCTGAAGACTAACAGAAAAGATTTTCTTCAACTAAAGATATAAAGAAGGGAACACAACAGGATTGGTAGGAGGGGTGGAAACATGATACATTTAGGACCCACACACCTATAGTTGGTGACCCAAAAATGAAATGTCCTTTCCAAGAAGCAAGGGGTCTGAGTACCACATTGGGCTCTCTAGGCTGGGGGTATTGCACTGTGAAGACAAGCCCCTAGAATGTCTGGCTTGGAAAACCAGTGGAACTTAAATTTGGGAGAGCCAAAGAGGTTTAAGAAAAAGAGACTCCATTCTTAAGGGCACACACAAAATGATACATGCTCTGAGTCAAAGTGCACAGGCAGTAGCTTGAAAGGGGCCTGATCATACCCCTTGCTGAGCTTGGAGATCCTCCCAGAGATGCAGGAGGCAAGTGGAATTTCTTGTGGGGATAGAGACCTGGTGGCAGTAATTTTTTAGAGTTCATTCTACCACAATGATACTTGTGCTGGCAAGTGCCATTTTGGAATCCCCCTTCTAGCCTGTTAGGACTGGGAACTTAGCTGCCCACCAATGGGCCAGAACTAACCCTCATCACCCAAGCCACACAGTCAGCAGTCAAACATAAATAACCTACCTAAACATAGAAATAAATACAGAATTAGGAAAAATCAGGAGACTAGTATGTTCCGAACAAAGAATTAAGACAAAAAATTAAGTGGAGGTAAGCAATGTACCCAATAAAGAGTTTAAGAAAGTGATCATAAAGATGTTTACTTAACTCAGAGAGTAATGGATAAATACAGAGAGAATTTCAACATAGAATATAAGGAAGAACCAAACAGAATTGAAGAATACAAGAATATAATAAAAATGTCAAAAACATTAAACAAAGTACGGAAAAAAATTATGGGGTAGTTTAGGATTGTTAGAATGCATTCAATATTAAGGGATCATTATATAATACATGTATGTATCTATACACACACACACACACACACACACACACATAGTTATAGTTACAGTTATAGATGAACCTCATGGCAATCACAAACCAAAAACCTATAACAGATATACAGACAAAAAAGAGAAAGGAACCCAAACCTAACACTAAATATAGTCATCAAATCTTAAAGAAAGAGAGCAAAAGAGAACTATGAAAGCAAAATAAGATAGTCAACAAAAGGGCAATAATGTTCAATGTAAATTAATTAAATACTCCAATCAAAAGATAATGTGTGGGACTTCCTAGGTGGTGCAGTGGTTAAGAATCCACCTGCCAATGCAGGGGACACAGGTGTGATCCCTGATCCAGGAAGATCCCACATGCTGTGGAGCAACTAAGCCTGTGTGCCACAACTATTGAGCCTGCACTTTAGAGCCCTTGAACTACAGTTATTGAGCCCATCTGCTGCAACTACTGAAGCCCACACACCTAGGGCTTGTG
The DNA here is from genome assembly GCF_030028045.1 of Hippopotamus amphibius kiboko. Classification (NCBI taxonomy): domain Eukaryota; kingdom Metazoa; phylum Chordata; class Mammalia; order Artiodactyla; family Hippopotamidae; genus Hippopotamus; species Hippopotamus amphibius. The sequence continues at coordinate 86,219,078 of NC_080191.1, forward strand.
CTCCACAACAAGAGAAGCCACGGCAATGAGGATCCCATGTACCACAACAAAGAGTAGCCCCCATACACTGCAAATAAAGAAAGCCGGCACACAGCAAAAAAGACCCAACACAACCAATAAAATAAATAAATAAATAAGTAAATAAATAAATAAATTAAAAAAGATAATGTGTGGCTGAATGTATTATATATATTATATATACACACATATACATACACACACATATACACACTGTGTCTAAAAGAGACTCAAGGGAGGGAATATGGGGATATGTGTATAAAAACAGGTGATTGAACTTGGTGTACGCCCCCAAAAATAATAAAAAATAAATAAAAGAGACTCATTTCATATCTAAACACACACTTCATATCTAAAGACACACTAAGACTGAAAGTGAGGAGATGGAAAAACTACTTACTCAAATGATAAAAAAAGGTAGGGTAGCAATACTTATATCAGACAAAACAATAGACTTTAAAACACACACTGTAAGAAGAGACAAAAAAGAACTTCACATACTGGTAAAGGGATCAGTCAAACAAGAAGAGGTAATAACTACAAATATATGCACCCATCATAGGAGCACCTAAACATATAAGGCAAATATTAACAAACATAAAGGGAGAAATTAACAGTAACACAACAATAGTAATGAAATTTAATTCCCTGCTTACATAAATGGACATTGTCCAGATCTCAAATCCATAAGAAAACACTAGCCTTAAATGACACATTATACCACATAGAATTAATATATATATACAGAACCATTTATCCCAAAACAGCAGAATACTCATTCTTTTCAAGTACACATGAAACATTAACCAGAATAGGTCACATGCTAGGCCACAAAACAAATCTCAATAAATTTAAGAATACTGAAATTACATCAAGCATCTCTCTGACCACAATTATATGAGACTAGAAATCAACTGCAAGAAAAAAAAAAAAACTGCAAAAACTGCAAAAAGGTGGAGTCTAAACAACATGCTAGTAAACAACCAATGTGTCAACAAAATAATCAAAGAGTAAATAAAAAATAATTTGAGACAAACGGAAATAGAAAAACAGCAATTATGAGATGCACCAAATCCAGTTCTAAGAGGGAAGTTTGTAGTGATACAAGCCTAATCAGAAAACAAGAATCTAAAATAAACAATTAACCTTACACTTAAAGGAATTATGAAAAGAAGAACTAAGAAAACTCAAAGTTAGTAGAATAAAAGGAATAATAAAGATCAGAGCAGAAATAAATGATAGAGACTCAAAAATATTAGAAAATATTCATGAAACTAAGAGCAGGTTGTTTGAAAATACAAACAAAATTGATAAACCTTTAGCCTGGCCCATAAAGAAGAAAAGAGAATAGACCCCAAAAACTAAAATCAGAAATGAAAGAGTGGGTTACAACACTCATAACAGAAATACAAATGATCATGGGAGATTACTACAAACAATTATTCATCAATAAAAGGAGAACCTAGAAAAAGGATAAATTCCTAGAAATTTACAATCTCCCAAGACTAAAGCAAGAAGAAATAATAAATATGAATAGACTAATTACCAGTAATGAAATTGAATTAGTAATTGAAAAAGCCCCAGCAAACAAAAGAGCAGAAACAAATGGCTTCACTGTTGAATTCCACCAAACATTTAAATGAGTTAACACTTATACTTCTCAAACTATTCCCCCAAAATTTAGACGATGGAACATTTCTAACTCTACCTATGAGGCTAGTTTCACACTAATACCAAAACTAGACACAAAACACTACAAAAGAAAAGAAAAGAGATCACTATAGAATATAGATGAATAATCCTCAATAAAACACTTGTAAATCAAATTTAATATATGTACTACCAAATGTGAAATAGATGGCTAGTGGGAAGCTACTACAGAGCACAGGGAGACCAGTTTGATGCTTTGTGAAGACCTAAAGTGGTGGGATAGGGAGTTTGGGGAGGGAGGCTCAAGAGGGAAGGGATATGGGGATACATGTATACATGTGGCTGATTCACTTTGTTATATAGCAGAAACTGACACAATACTGTAAAGCAATTATACTCCAATAAAGATAAAAAAATAAAAATAAAATAAAACAAAAATAAACTAAATGTCAGCAAAAAAAGAGAATAATACATTAAAAGTATCATTTACCATGATCAAGCAGGGTTTATCTCAGGGTTGCAAGGATACTTTCATATCTACAAATCAATCAATGTGATACACCATGTTAACAAGTTGAAGAGTAAAATTCACATGATCATTTCAACAGATGCAGGAAAATCTTTTGATAAAATTCAACATGTACTTATTATAAAAACTCTCAACAAAGTGGGTATAGAGGGAACATACCTCCGCATAATAAAGGACATTTATGACAAAACTACAGTCAATATTATTCTCAATGGTGAAGAGCTGAAAGCATTTCCTCTAAGATCAGGAACAAGACAAGGATATCTATTATCCCACTTTTATTCCACATAGTATTGGAAGTCCTAGTCACAGCAATTAGGTAGCAAAAAGATATAAAAGGAATTCACTTTGGAAATGAATAAGTACAATTGTTACTGTTTCAGATGACATGATATTATAAAGAAACTATTAGAAAGAGAAATTAAGAAAACAATCCCATGTAAAATTGCTTCAAAAATAATAAATTACCTTGAAATAAATTTAACTAAGGAAGTCAAAGACTTATACATTGAAAACTATAAGACTTTGAGGAAGAAATTGAAGATGACACAAACAAATAGAAAGATATATCATGCTCATGGATTGGAATAATTAATATTGTTAATCACAATGGAATATTATCAGTCATTAAAAATATAATATCTTGCCATTTGCAACAACATGGATGCCTCTAGAGGCTATTATGCTGTGTGAAATAAGTCAAGCTGAGAAGACAAATGCATTGTGATCTCAATTATATATGGAATTTAAAGAAACAAAACAAAGAGAGAAAACAAAAGCAGAAATGATTCAGAGAAGAAACAGTTGGTTGCCAGAGAGGAGCAGAGTGAGCAAAATAGGTGAAGAGGATTAAGAAGTGAGAGAGTAGCATAGACATATATACACTACCAGCTGTAAAATAGATAGCTAGTGGGAAGTTGCTGTATAACAAAGGGAGATCAACTTAATGATGGGTGATGACTTAGAGGGCCAGGACAGTGAGGGTGGGAAGGAGTCACAGGAGGGAGGGAATATGGGGATATGTGTATAAATACAGCTGATTCACTGTGGTGTACCTCAAAAACTGGTACAAGAGTGTAAAGCAATTATATTCCAATAAAGAGCTTAAAAAACAAAAACAAAAACAAACAAAAAGAGGTACAAACCACATCCAGTTATAAATAAACAAGCCACAGTGATGTCATATACAGCATAAGGAATATGGTCTGTAAATTTTAATAACTTTGTATAGGGACAGACTTATCATGGTGATCATTTCATGATATATGTAAATGTTGAATCACTATGCAGTATACCTGAAACTAACATATTATTTCAATAAAAAATCATATAGTTAAACACTTAAGTTCAGTGTAATTTTCTATATGTGAGTTATACTTCAACGTAAATTTTTCTGAAGTAATTGTTTAAATTATGTTTATCTAATAAGTACAGCAGGTAGGAAAAAAAAAGTGAATGGACATATCTTGAAAGTTGAAGGCAAGAGCAGGTAGAGAATGAGCCTGGCGTTAGATCAATGTATTATGGAGGAAGGGAAATTGAGCAAATTTACTCATTTTCTGGGTCTGATCTCTGAGATTCACCTGAATAGGAAAGACAGTGTCTGCAGGGTGTGGCAAGCTTGTTTGTTATTCATACATATTTTGTTGCTCAGAGCAAAGAGGGAAGAGCAGAAATACTAAAATCTGACTCTCTCTCTGCCTTCTGATCTCCTGTGTCACTCATTTGCCATACCCAAATGGAAGCCAGTTGGAAAAGGAACTTGAGTGACACAGTTCATAGGTGTCAGCCTTTCAGGTATAAGGCAAGGGCAGAGAATAGATATTGATGGACAAATGAAAAATAATCACAGGTGGGGGATTAGACAACTAGTGAAATACTCTGTTGCTAAAGCTCTTGGTATACCTACAATTATAAATAAACACAGTGGCATTTCCTGGTATGGTTACTCGGTTTGCTTGTTACAAGCTGCAGGACTGAACTGACTCAACGCTTTCTGAATTCCAAAAGGCTGCTGAAAGTTAACAAAGCTCTGGGATTGATGGGAAGTCTAAAACTTTCACATGGCTTGAGGTCTTTAAAAGGTGGACTATTATGACCCTGTACCTTTTAGTGAAGTTCAATTTGGCTTCTATGCCTGCTGTTTCATCACAGATTATTCCCCCTTAGCTACCTCTATTTCAAAGATGTCTTCCTAAATTAAGATGCTATTGCTGAACTGACAACAGCTGGAAATGTGTATTTAATTGTTCTTCCAGGAGAGAAAATATGTTGCACCCATCCCATTGGGACAATTGTCTTGCTTTCCTGGAATGGCTGACCGAACATAATGGTGTGATTTGTGTTGGAAGAACAGCTTTGTTGTTGTTGATGTTGATTTTTTGTATACAAAGTTAATTGTTTCATACAATTAGATCCATTACCTTGTGTAATTAACAATTTTCTAAACAACTGAGAATCAACCTATAACCTTTTACTTAAATGTGTGATTCTCACCCATTAAGGGAAAGACAATCAAATTAACTTCAAACTGTTTAACTATCTTGGTTTCTTCTGTATTAAATTTAATTTTTAACATAGCTCTATTTTATTCATAATAACTATACAGATACATTAAAAATCTTTCTATTTATAATTTTGTTTTCTTTTCTGCTTTACACACATGAATATACACATATTTATTCCAAGGCTCTATTCCTCTAAAATAAACAAAATACAACAATTATACCTTTAAATTCTGATATTTTATAAAGAGGAATTTAAGATGATACAAATTTACTCAATATATATTTATGGGTTATAAATGAGCTATGTGAACTAGTAGGAATTCTAAGAGCTATCTTGAATATCAGTAAGTTAACCACAATTTTCCTTAATGTGATAACTCATTTCACTTTTTCATTCACAAGAATATAAATAAATTTATAGTTTAACATTCTGTTTTCAAAATTAATGTGATTATAAAACTATCCAAAGATAGAGCCCACAAGGTTGCAAAACAGAAGTATATTTATGCATACTTACTGCTACTTTTGAAAAAAAAATGTGATAAATATCAAAATTCACCTATCAGTAGTAAACTTATCAAACTTCTGGATAAGAAAATATTTGAAATTCTCAATATAAACAATAAAACAAACAAAATGTTTCAATACTACTCTAGATAATCAGGCACATGAACCCATGGCTCCTAACTACCTCTTTAGCTGCCCTCGATTTTACCTGCTATCACATTCAAGTCAGATCACCAATAGCACATCTACCCTTACACAGCATTCAGCTACAAGTGGCCTGACTTACTGGGTTACTCAGTTCTGAGGAGTCACATTCCAGGTCCATTGCTTTCATGTTTATACTCCATAGATTTTCTGTGTAATCTAGTTATATTTAATTCAGCAACACCTAATTTATGATATGGCTGTTAAAAAAAAACTCACCTTTTAACAGGTTCTTTTACCATTCATCATGTTGTTACTCCCAAGGGGATAGCATTTGAGCAGGGCTAAATAGTCAGATAATATGATAGGCAGATATGACAACTCAAAGGTTTTGCTCCCTGAGTTTGCAAAACTCTTGATGATACCGATGATCATATGCATGGTTGTATCTCTTTTGTCTAAGGCAGGGCATGGCATGCTCTTAGTTCCTAAATATATGTTTTCCCAGTGAGAGAATGGAACTATATGATTTGGGACACTGAATAACATAGAGGGATGATTAAAACAGATGTCAAGCAATTCAAATAGTGTCTCCATTGATAAAAAGATATCTTTAAAGGTAATTCTACTTTCTGTTAACACATTTTCACCTAAGTAATACAAAGGAAATGAATATGATTGCATGTAGAAATTTAAAGATTAGGGAATTAAGCTCTCACACAAATTACAAATATGCACAATAATAATTACAAATTATGACATAATAATTCTTGTTTATATTTAGCTGGAAGTGTTTTTAATGCTTCTTTGATTCTTTTTAAAAATAAACATGGTAGTCTTTCTTTTCTTTTCCTTGATTTATAATGTTTTGATAAGCTCAGATTGAAGAGATGATAATGTGCTGAAGAGAAGTATGACACAAATAGCTTAAAGAAGTTTTTAATGCCTCCAGTTTCTAAATTTCCTCAAAGTTCTCCCTGTATTCTCCATACACGTTTACTTGTATGGAATGCAGTACTGGTAAAAATTAATTTTCTTCCTTGTTTGGAGCCTGGATACTACAGTTAAATCCCTAGACACAGATAGATATTATGATGCTGTTAAAATGTTGACCATAAAATATATTCTACAGTAGGTACAACATGACCTACTTAACTGTACTGAAGAATTTTCATTCTTCAGCATGTTAACTTTTTAGTACTCAAATTGTAGGTCATAGGTTAAAATAATTGAGAATTTGAGCAGTTGAAGGAATTTGTAATGCACATTTTCCTCTTCTTTACCATGGAAAGGATTAGCTCCTGTTCATACTATCAAAAATAAATGGGTATGCTACATTGTTTTTAAAGCATATATACTTTTTGGCTTCTCTGATTTGATATCCAACATAAAACTTATTGTAGAATAACTACTAAAAGAGAATTTTAACATTAACTAAAATTTCTATGGTTTATCAACTAGATAACTATGTGTAAAATTTTTTAAGAAAATTTTTATTGTCAAATACATAAAGTTTAATCATTATCAAAGTATTATATTTTCAGTATTTTGCTTTTTAAATTTTATTTTTATTGAGATATAATTGACATATAACACCGTATAAGTTTAACGTGTACAATGTATTTATTTGATACATTTATGTTTTGCAATATGATCACCACCTTAGATTTAGCTAGCAACTTTCTCATTCCATATAATTATAATTTCTTTTTTGTGGTAAGGATGATTAAGAGCTACTCTCTTAGCAAGTTTGAAGTATTATTGTCCATAATCACGATGCTGTATATCAGATCTTCAGTACTTTTTTGTTTATTGGTTGTAAGTATGTATTCTTAAAAATCATCTCCCTAATTCCTGCACACCTAGCCCCTAGTAACCACCATTCTACTCTCTGCTTTTATGTCAGACTTTTTTAGATTCTACATAAAAAAATATCATACAGTATTTGTCTTTATCTCTCTGACATCTCACTTAGCATAATGCCCTCAACATCCACCATGTTGTTACAAGTGGCAGAGTTTTCATCTTTCTCATGGCTGAATAATATATATATATACACATACACACATATATATGTATATATATATCTCCTTCTTTATTCACTGATCAATTGACTGACACTTAGGTTGTTTCCATATCTTGGCTACTGTGAATAATGCTGCAATAAACATAGGAGTACATATATGTCTTCAATATCCTGTTTTCATTTCCTTTGGATATATACCCAGGAGTGGAATTTATGGATTTTATGAAAGTTCTATTTTTAATTTTTTGATAAACCTTCTACCATTTTATATGGTGGCTGAATCAATTTGCACTCCCAACAACAGTGAGCAAGGCTTTCCTTTCTTCCCACATTGCCTATGTTTGTTATTGCTTGTCTTCTTGATAATAGCCATTCTAACAGATATGAAGTGATATCTCATTGTGATTTTGATTTGCATTTCCCTGATGATTAGTGATGTTGAGCATCTTTTCATGTATCCATTGGCCATTGGGATGATTTCTTTGGAAAAATTTCTATTTGGTTCATCTGCTCACTTTTAACTGGATTGTTTGTTTTTTGCTAGGTTTTATGAGTTATTTATGTATTTTGTATACTAACCCCTCATACGATATATGGCTGGCACATATTTCCTCCCATTTCATAGTTTGCATTTACATTTCTCTTATTGTTTCTTTCCTATGCAGAAGCTTTAATTTTGAAGTAGTTCTCAATGGTTTTTGCTTTTGTCGCTTATGCTTTTGGTGTCATATCTAAAAATTCATTGTCAAGAACAGTGTTAATGAGTTTCTTTCCTATGTTTTCTTCCAGGAATTTTACAGTAGCAGGTCTTATGCTTAAGTCTCTAATCCATTTGAAGTTAATTTTTGTGAGAGATGTAAGGTAGTCTTCCAATTTCATGTTTCTGCATGTGGTTTTTCCAGTTTTCCCAAGACCATTTATTGAGGAGGCTATTGTTTCCCCAATGAGTATTTTTGGCTTTCTGTCAAATATTACTTGACCATAAATGCAAAGATTTATTTCCAGGCCCTCTATTCTCTTCCAATTGTCTATTTGTCTACTTTTATGCCAGTACTATGCTGTTTTAATTACTATATCTTTGTAGTATAGTTTGAAATCAGGGCATATGATGCCTCCAGTGTTGTTCTTTTTTCTCATGATTCCTTTGGCCTATCAGGGTCTATGCAGTACCATACAAATTTTAGCATTGTTTGTTCTATTTTGGTGAAAAATGCCATTGGAATTTTAGTAGAGGTTGTGTTGAACCCAGAGATGGCTTTGCCTAGTTTTAGTAATATTAATTCTTCTGCTCCAGATATATTTTCATTTGTTTGTGTTGTCTTCAATTTCTTTCATCAAAGTCTAGAAGTTTTCATTTTACAGATATTTTACTTCTTTGGTTAAATTTATTTATTAAGGATTTCTTTGTTTGTAATTTAATTATGAATGGGATAGTGATTTCTTTTTCTGTTGTTCCATTGCTATTGTATAGAAATAACTGATTTCTGTATGCTGGTTTTAAATCAACTTTACTGAATCTGTGGTTTAGTACTTACAGTGTTTTGGTTGAGTCTAGTGTTTTCTATATATAGTATTATATCATCTGAAAAAAATTTTAACTCTTGCTTTCTGATTTGGATGCTTTTACTTCATTGTCTTATCTAACTTCTCTAACTAGAACTTCAAGTACTATGTTGAATAAGCATCATGAGAGTGGCCACACTTGTCTTATTCCTGATATAAGAAAAAAATCTTTTAATGCTTAATCATTGAGTGTAATGCTAGCTGTAGGGTTTTTGTATATGAGCTTTATTTTGTTGTTATGTTTCTTCTATGCCAATTTTGATGAGGGTTTTTATCACAAAAGGATGATGTATTTTATCAAATGCCTTTTCTGCATCTATTGAGATGATCATATGATCTTTAGCTTTCATTCTATTAATGTGGTGTATCACATTTATTGATTTGCAAATGTTGAAACATCCTTACATCCCATGGATAAATCTCATTTGGTCATGTTGTGTGACCTTTTTTAATGTACAGCTAAATTCAGTTTGCTAACATTTTGTTGAGAATTTTTGTATCTATTTTCAATATGGATAGTGATCCAGAGTTTTCTTATTTTGTAGTATCCTTATTTGATTTTGGTCTAAGGGTAATGCTGGCCTTGTAAAATGAGTTTGGAACTGTTTCCTTTTTTTCAAATTTGTGGAAGAGTTTGAGAAGAATTAAAGTAAATTATTCTTTAAACATTTGGTAGAATTTACCAGTGAAGCCTTCTGATCCTGGGATGTTCCATGTTGGGAAGTTTTGGATTTCTTATTCAATCTCTTTTGATTTTGGTCTTTTTGTTTTTTGTTTTTTCTTCCATCAAGCCACTTTATATCATTCAATTGGAGTATTCAATTCATTTATATTTAGTGTAATTATTAATAGGTGAGGACTTACTAATGCTATCAATATTTTTGGCTGTTCTGTAGTTCCTTGCTACCTCTCTTGCTTCCTTTGTGAATTAATTTTCCATAGCAGTAGGCTTCAGTTTCCTTCTGTTTATCTTTTATGTATTTACTGCAAGTTATTGTTTTGTGGTTATATATACATATAGTAAAGCTTTTGTAAAATAGCTTATGATATAGCAGCCTACTTTTGCTGATAACTATTTAACATTGATCATAGGAAAACAGTCTACCCTTTCTTTCCTTGTTTTATGTTTTTGTTGTCAGATTTAGCATTCTTTATATTGTGTATGCATTAACAAATTATTGTAGCTGCAGCCAGCTTTAATACTTTGTCCTTTAACATTATAATGGAGTTAAGAAGTAAATACTTCCTATAATACAGTTGTAGAGTATTTTGAATCTGACAATCATTTATCTTTGCCACTTTGTTTTATAATTTAATATGTTTTCAGGTCACCAATGAGCATCCTTTTATTTCAGCTTAAAGAACTCCTTTCAGTATTTCTTTAAGGCAATTTTAGGGCTGATTAATTTTCTCAGTGTTTATTTGTTAGGGAGTCTTTACTTTGTCTTAATTTCCTTAGGATAGATTTGGTGGGTAAATTATCCTGATTGGCAGTGTTTTACTTTCAGTACATTTTATACGTCATCCCATCCTCTTCTGGCCTGTAAGTTTTCAGCTTGAGAAATTTGCTGATAGGCTTAAGGGGGTTCCCTTGCAATAAAGATTTTTTTTTTCATTTGCTGTATTTAAAATTATCTATTTGCCTGATTTTGGACAGTTTTATTATTATGTGTCAATGAAAATCATTGGGATTGATATTTTGTGGTTACCTATTATCTTCATGAATTTATATGTCCCAATCCCTCCCCATATTTAAGAAGTTCTCAGTGATTATTTATTTTAGTTATCTCTCTACTCCTTCTTCCTCTCTTCTCCTTTTGGGACTCCAGTGATGTGTATATTTTAATCATGCTCCATTAGTCCTCTAGGCTTTCTTCATTCCTTTTCATTCTTTATTTTTCCTCAGATAGATAATTCAATTGATATGTCTTCTAGATCACTGATCTTTTCTTCTGCTTGGTCAAGTCTGTCTTTGAAGCCTTCTACTGCATTGTTCAGTTCAATTATCACATACTTCAAGTGCAAAATTTCTGTTTGTTAAAATAATATTTTCTATCTCTTTGTTAAACTTTCCTTTTGACTTGAATAATTTTTCTGATATTGTTAAAATATTTGTGTTCTGTTGTAGCTCTGAACATCTATAAACAATAATTTTGAATTATTTATCAGTCAGTTCTTAAATCTCCATTTCTTCAGGGCCAGTTACTGCAGATTTACTGTATTCCTTTGGTGAAGTCATGTTTCCCTGAACCTCATAATCCGTGTTGCCTTACATAGATTGTCTGCAGACTGGAAGAAGCAGTCACCTCTTCAAGATATTATTTACTGTCTTCAGTAAGGAAAGCCTTCCACTTGTGGGTGGGAGCATGATGTGATCCCAGTTCCCATGGTACAGGATGCTAGGGGCATGGGCTTGTGAAAGCCCTTTGACCAGGAGGGCATGATATCACTTCAACTCATATCACTGATGTCCACAATATTGAATTTCTGTGGTCTTTGGGAAATAATGTTGGTGTCTTCAGTGGCTGCAAAGACTGTTAGGTTCTCAGTAGTGCCACCTGATCCAGTTGCTAAGGACCAGGGAAGGCAGTGGCTGTGACTGGAGCCATTGGCATGTATAAGCTCTGGAACCAGGGCCAGCTGCAGATACCTATGTAGTGGCAGGGTCCAGTTGCAGCCATACACTTAGTTTTTTGGCTAGGAAAGCAGAAAGGGATGAGGCTCACTATTGGCTCATCAGTAGCTCTGAGGGCCCTGACTATTGATGTGTTTTCTTGTTGCTTCACAGCACCTCTTCCTGGAGTGGAAGCTTGTGACATTGCAAGAGAATTCTGGAGGGGATAGCTCTGTAAGAACCACAGCAGTAATGGCTAGCCACAGATGGACAGGCTGCTGTCTTGCACTCACACAGCCACAGATGCCTGAGGTGGCTATATCAGTGAATTCAAATATGGTGGGGTGAAAGCTTGTGATATTTACAGGGAGTCCATGGCAGTGACTCTGGTCCTCAGTCACTTCAGTGGCAAAATCTGCTGTGTTCCTCTGCAGAGAAAGTCACTGGGAACCACAACTGATCCTGCTGCTTGGCTGCTATGGTATCCCCTACTTTTTCTTCTGAGCATCTCTGTACATCTCAGCATTTCTGATCTGGGTGAGGTGAAACCTAAATGTACAGTTGGGCAGTGCCCTGCAGGACTAGGGAAGATGGTAACTCAATCTGATCATTTTTCCTGGTGAGGTGAACTCTTTCTAGGTGATAAGTTTTCTTTTACTGAGTGAATATTCTCAGATTTCTTTGTTCCACTGTGTTGCTGAAATTTCTTAAGTGGACTCTAGAGCTCCCCATGAGCAGATTTTGTTTGTAGATAACTATTTAATTGTTAATTTGGGGGGAGGAAAATGGATCCTAGGGTCTCCTACATTGCCATTTTAGCACCATCACTCTCTGATGATACATTATTATCCCTTGCTTAAACTTCCACAACCCATTCAGGGTCCATAATTTTATTATTTTTATTCTAAAAGATTATTAAGAGCAGAAATTGCTAAGCCAAAGAAGACAACATGGAAAACAGCCTGGATCCAAATAAGGAAGTCTAGATGTCTGTGTCCATGTTATTTTTATCTACCAGCCTCCTTTGGAAAACATTTTTTTTTTTTAAAACACAGATAAATCTCCTAATGACCATGAGCTCTCACTGAATGGAGAAAAAAACCCTACAGGAGAAGCCATAGTTCCTAAGAACCAAAATACTTTCAGGCTAAAATGTATTCTAAATGAATATAGTTTTCATTTGCTATTTATTTGCCCATTGAAATTAAAACTTAAATATTATTATTAAAAAAACAAGATGATATAACATTTGTAAATATTCATGCACCCAACATAAAATTAGCTAATTATACAAAGCAAATATTAAATATTAACAGAATTAAAGGGAGAAATAGACAGCAATACAAAAATAGTAAGTGAATTTAATACCCCACTAACAACAATGGATATATCATCTAGACAGAAAATTGATAAAGAATCATTGGCTTTAAAGAAATGTTAGAACACTTGAACTTAACAGATAAAAACATTTCATCCAAAAGCAAACAAACAAAAAATCATTATTAAGTGCACAAGAAACATTATACAGGAGAGATTATATGTTAGGCCACAAAACAAGTCTTAACAAATTAGACTGAAATTATATCAGAATCTTTTCCCACTAAAATGGCATGAAACTGGAAAGAAATTAGAAGACAAAACTGAAAAATTCATTAATATGGGGAGATTAAACTATAGGCTACTGAACAACTAACAGATCAAAGAAAAAAAATACTTGAGGCAAATGAAATGGAAATATAACACATCAAAACTTAAGTAATGCAGCAAAAGCAGTTCCAAGATAAAATGTTATAGGGATAAATGTCTACCTAAAGAAACAAGAACAATCTCAAATAAAAAGTAAAGTCTAGGACTTCCTAGGTGGCACAGTGGTTAAGAATCTGCCTGTCAATGCAGGGGATATGGTTTCACTCCCTGACCCAGGAAGATACCACATGCCATGGAGCAACTAAGCCTGTGTGCCACAACTGCTTAAGCCCATGTGCCTAGAGCTCATGTTCCACAAAAAGAGAAGCCACCACAATGAGGAGACTGTGCACTACAATGAAGAGTAGCTCCTGCTTGCCACAACTAGAGAAAGCCTGTGCACAGCAACAAACACCCAGGGCAGCCAATAAATAAATAAATAAATAAATAAATAAATAAATAAATAAATAAATTTATAAAGAAAAAAAGTAAAGTCTAACCTTATATTTTGAGGAAATACAAGAAGCAGAACAAAGAATCTCAATTTAGTAGTATGAAGGAAATAAAGATCAGATGAGAAATAAATGAAATCAGGACTAAAAAGACAATAGAAAAAATAAATGGAATGAAGACCCAGTTCTTGGAAAGAGAAACAAAAACAATTTTAGATAGACGTAGGCAAGAAAGAAGGACAGAGAATGCAAATAAATTAAATCAGAAATAAAAGAAGAGACATTAATTCTGATAAATGCAAAGGACCATAGGAGACTACTTTTAACAATTTGAGCCAACATATTAAAAACCTAGAAAAAAATGGGTAAATTCCTAGAAACATACAATCTACAAAGATTGAGTCATGATGAAATAGAAATTCTGAACAGAAAGGAAATTGGGAATCAGTAATCAAAAACCTCCCAGGAAACAAAAATTCAGAACAGATGCCTTCATTGGTGAATTCTATGAAACATTCAGACAAGAATGAATATCAATTCTTCTCAAACTCTTTCAAAGAAAAGACGAAGAGGGAGTTATTGCAAACTCATTTTATAAACTAACATTACACTTACACCAAAACCAGACAAAAATGCTGCAAGAAAAGAAAATTACAGGCCAATATCCCTGATAAACATATATGCAAAAGTCCCCAACAAAATGTTAGCAAACCAAATACAATACATAAAAAGGATCATAAACCATGATCAAGTGGACTTTATTCAGGATGCAAGTGTCATTCAATATCTGGAAATTAAAAAAAAAAAAACATGATACACCACATTAGCAAAATAAAGGATAAAATTATATTATTATCTAAATAGATGCAGAAAAAGTATTTGATAAAAATTAATGCCCACTTATGATTAAAAACTCTTAGCAAATTGAGTATACAGGGAACATATCTCAACATAATAAAGCCATATATGACAAGCACATAGCTAACATTATAACCAATGATGAGATGCTGAAAACTTTTTCTCTAAGTGCCAGGAACAGAACAAGGATGCCCAGTCCCACCAGTTTTATTCAATATAGAATTTCAAGTCCTTCACAGAGCAACTAGATGAGAAAAATGAAATTCATTCAAATAAAAAAGAGGAAGTAAAGCTGTCACTATTTTCGATGACATAATATAATATGGAGAAAACCCTAAAGACTCCACCACAAAACTGTTAGGACTAATAAAAAAATTCAGAAAAATTGTAGGATACAAAATAAATATACAGAATCTGTTGAGCTTCTATACACCAATAATGAACTCTCAGAAAGGAAAATTAAGGAAACAATCTCATCTACAATACCATCAAAAAGAATAAAACACCTAGAAATAAATTTAACCAAGGAGATGAAAGACCTATACACTGAAAACTGTAAGACATTAATGAGAGAAGTTAAAGAAGACACAAAAGTGGAAAGACAGTGTTCATGGGCTGGCAGAATATCATTAAAATATCCATACTGCACAAAGCAATACACAGAATCAATACAATCCCTATCAAAATTCCAAAATTTCAATTTTGCACAGATATGTAACAGTCTTAAAATTTGTATGGAATCACAAACCCCCCTGCATATCCAAAATAATTTTGAGAAAGTAAAACAAAGCTGGAGGCATCAGCCTCTGTGACTTCAAATTATATTACAAAGTTATAGTAATTAAAACAATATGGCATTGGCATAAGAGATGAAACTTAGATCAATGGAACAGGTGAATGAGTGCACAAATAAACGCATGTGTATCTGGGTGTCAGTTTATACCAAAGGAGTCAAGAATATGCAATGGGTAAAGGACAGTCTCTTCAGTAAATGACATTGGGAAACCAGAAAACCACATGGAAAAGAATAAAACTAGACCACTATCTTACACCATACACAAAATCTAACTCAGAGCATATTAAGACTTAAATGTAAGACTTGAAACTACAACATTCCTTGGGAGATCAATCCAGATGGCAGAGTAGGAGGACTTGGAATTCAATTCCCTTTTCCCCTCTCCTTTATCACAACACATCAAAAATACACCTACATGTGGAAAAATTCACATTGTAAACTAACTGGAAACTGGCAGAAGACTTCTATACAACCAATACTGTAGGCAAGATCCACACATATGTAGATAGAAAGGGAAGAGAAATGATCAGCTTAGGACCTGTGCCCCTGGCAGAGGACTCAGAGGGAAAGGGAGATTACATGGGCAGAGACCTGTCCTGGGGAGTTAACAGTTCAAGCGAGACTGAGTGTTCCAGTCTGGGGTCCTACACAGGGGAAACAAAACCCATTGGCTGCTTGGAGCACCTCCGGGACTAACAGGAAAGTTGAGAGAAGTATCGACTCTGCTTGTAAGGAGTGATTGCAGGCTGGCTTTCCCCTCAAGGTAGTGTGAAAGGGTGGACTGAAGACTTCCCTAGTGCATGCTGGGTTTCTTGCAACAACCTTGGTGTGCACCCCAGCCTGAGCTAAGCAAATGCTCCAGACCTGCTTACTCCAAGTTGTAGCATGGAACTGGATCTAGGGCTGCCATGGCTGAGGAGAAAGCTTGGCTGTGGGATACAAAGGGTGGAACCTGCATGGCATGGTGGTGGCCATTGTTGGTGCATACTCAGTCTGCACATCAGAAGCAGCCCAGAACACTGACAGCAGCCAGTCCACCTCATCTAGTGCCCTAATATACCCTGAGAATCAATGTGGGCCCTGCCTTATCTGTAGTGTGACTCTACAGCAGGGCAGGAGAAACAGGGGCTGGAGTGAATGATTGGCTATGAGGGACAAAGAGGACTTGCACACAGGCTGTGTCTGAGAAGTGTGAGGGAAGCAATTGCAGGTAGTGCATTAGATACAGCTTAGATATCTGCATGTGGTTGCCATAAGCCCAGAGCCCACACAGGCCCAGTCTTGCTTCAACGCTGCTTGCTTCTGGTGCATGTGTCCCAGTGCAGGGAGAGAGGAAAACACACACTTAAAGGGAACAGGGACAACTTGGGCATGACCCTCAGGCCTTCTGCTCCAGCAACTTGGGATCAGACCCCACCAACAATAGGGCAGTGATGCCTACTGAACAGAGGGGAAGTCCTGCCTCACAGCTGGCTCCAACTCTAACCTCTTAATCTGCAGTCTCACTTCCAATCAAGGAGATAGCTACCAGCATACCCTGAAGAAAGACATAAGTAAAAAAATGAAAAAGGTAGAGGAATTGATCTTAATTGAAAGAGAAAGCCCCTGAGAAAATAATAATGAAATAGAAATAAACAATTTATAAGATAAAGAATTCAAAGCATTAGTAATAAGAATGTTAACTGAATTAAGGAAAAGAATACAAGAAAACAGTGAGAATTTTAACAAGGAAAATATATTAAAAAACTAATCAGAAATGAAGAATTCATTAACTAAAATAATAAACAAACTAGGAGGAATAAATAGCAGACTAAGTCATAGAAGGGAAAAAAGTGTTCTAGAAAACTGAATAATGAAAATCACCCAATCAGAAGAAAAAAAATAACAGCAAACAAACAAAAACAAATTAAAAAAAAATAAGAACAGTTTAAGAGATATCTGGGATCTCTGGTATGCTGCAAAGTGTACAAACATTCGCATTATAGGCATCTTTAAAGGATGAGATAGAGAAGGGGTTATAAAATGTAGTTGATAAAATTATGGATAAAACTTTCCAAACCTGAAGAAGGAAACAGATATTCAGGTACAGGAAGCACAGAGGGTCCAAAACAAAATGAACACAAACAGACCCATACCAAGACATAATTAAAATGGCAAATGTTGAAGATAAAGAGAAAATTCTAAAGGAAGCAAGAGGAAAACAAAGACTGATAATCAGGGGAATCCCCATAAGGCTATCAGCTAATTTTTCTGCAGAAACTTTGCAAGCTAGAAGGGAGTAGCATGATACATTCAAAGTGCCGAAAGGAAAAAACCTATAACCTAGGATACTTTACCCAGTAAGATTATTATCTAGAAATAAGAGGAGAGAAAGAGAACTTCTCAGACGAGCAAAAACTGAAAGAGTTAATTAATACTAAACCTACCCTAAAAGAAATGTTAAAAGGTCATCTCTAAGGGGAAAGCAAGTAATAATCTATAAGAAATGGAAAATCCCACTAGGAAAGGCAAACATATAGTAAGCACTCTGAATCAACCACTTAAATAAGTTAGTACAAAGATTAAAAGACAAAAAATTTTAAAAGCAAGAATAACTATAATAAATAGTTAAGATGTAAACATTAAATATGAAATCTAAAATACAAATATGGGGAAAAGGAGTAAAAAAGGTAGATCTTTTAGAATGGGTTTGAACTTAAATAACTACTAGTCAAAAGGAAAGTAGGTGTAGCTAATGATCAACATATATGAACCCCATGGTAAGAACAAATAAAAAACCTACAATAGACACACAAAAACTAGAAAGGAAGGACTAAAAGCATACTATTAAAGAAAACTATCAAGGACCTCGAAAAAAATGATGGAGCAGTAGGACATGGAGGTCACCTTCCTCCCGACAAATACATCAAAAATACATCTGCTTGTGGAGTGGCTCCTGAATGCAGGCAGGAGACCTCAGACCTCCAAAAAGGCAGGAGAATTTCCACATAATTGGGTAGCACAATGGAAAGAAGGGGGAAAAAAAGAGAGAAAGGAATCCTAAGGAGACTGGTCCCTCTGGGAGGGAACTGTGAGGGGGCAAGTCTTCCACACACTAGGGAACCCCCTCATTGGTGGGGAAGGACAGGGGGAGCATTGTGGCCCTCAGAAGAGAGAGCAGCACCAGGTGTGTGGAGGGCAGACTGGAGACATCCCTGCACAGAGGATTCAGGCAGCACTCCCCAGACAGAGAAGCTAATCTGCTCACCCATGGCAGCAGTGGGGGCTGGGTACCGAGGCTTGGACTTCAGAGAACAGACACCAGAGAGAGAGAGAGAGCTGGGGCTGGTTGCATGAGAACAGGCTGGGGGGCAGGTGCACCAGCAAGCTAGGAGGGGGTTTGGGGAAAATCCTGGGCCAGACAGAAAGGCAGGGGACCTTTGTTTCACAGTGCTTGGGAGGAACTTCCCTCTCTGAGAACTCACAGGCTTCAAAGCAGCATGACCCGCAGCTGCTAGATAGAAAAGCCCACCTTCCACCCTGCACCCCTGTGACCAGCAGCTGCTGGATCAAAAAGGTTGCCCTCCACCCTGTGCCTCCACCAGACCCCCATGCCACTGGGTGCTGCCAAACACCTGCCAACCTGCCAGCTGCCCCACTCCCCTGCCTCACTGCCAAACCACTGGTCACCATGGCCCACCCACCTGCAGCCGCCAAGTGTCCTGCATGTAAGGCAAGACACTGGCCACACCCTCCTGGGAGTAGGTGAAGCCCACCAACATCAAGGGTTCTGCTATCAGGAGCAACTTCCCTGGGAGAAGGCAGAGCACACCTCAGGCCCAAGCTGACCTATGCTGCTACAACCACTCCCACAGATTTCAGTTAGAATTCCATATCCCTCCCTACCCCCTGACCTGAAGTTGCAAATGAGCCCCAATCACCCTCTTTTGCCCCCTCTTGCTTGGGCAGGGAAACCCACATGTGTAATCTGAGTGTAAACCACATGCAAAGTAGGGGCCAAAACCAAAACTCATCACTAAGGACTGCAGGATCAAAGAAGAGAAAGAAACAGCTGCATGATGAGCAGATTTAATGTCCACAATAGGCTTGATAGACACTGCATCTGGGGATCACCTGAATAAACGAGTGTTTCTACAATAGAGATGGTAGACATAGGGGGCAACTGGGGACTGTGAGGACAAATACACACAAGACTAATACCAGATCACAGTCTGAGCTCTCCACAGTCCTCTCCACAGCAGGGGCAGAGCCCTATCTAGAAGTATTGGAGGGCTTCTTGGTATGTTTGTCTTGTTTCTGGTTTTAGGTATTTGTTACTTAAATCTTTGCTGTATACATTTGTATGTGGATTTGCTTGTAACTGGTATGACTCTTCTCTTCTTCCTTTTCTTTGGGCTCTTTTTCTCTTCTCTTTGTTTTCTTTTCATCTTCTCTTTTTGCAAGTGCAACTGTGCACATCTCCTTGTGTGATTTGGACAGATTAGAGTTGCTTGTACCACCAGTCTTGGGGATCTCTCTGTTCTTTCCCCTTCTTCCCTTTTTTCTTCCTTTTTTTCTTTGCTCTTATTCTACCTTCTTTTTTCTCTGTGCCATGCTGCTTTCAGGGATTTAGTTCCCTGGTTGGGGGGGGGGTCAAAATTGGATCTCTGAGAGAGTAGAGCAGAGTCCAGGACATGGGATGACCAGAGAACTCCTGACCCGGTAGAATATTAATCAGAAAGTGTTCCCCCAGAGTTCACATTCTCAACAGTGAGCTCCAAATCCAATCAAAGGCCAGCAAGCTCCAGTGCTTGAACCTCCAGTCAAACAGTACAGAAATTACTACTAGGCAGCATAGGGAAAGAAGACAGCAAATACTATAAATTAGAAAAGTGAGAAAACAAAGAAACACCTTGCAGGTAAAAGAGCAAGATAAAAACCCACAAGACTAAATAAATGAAGAAGAAATTGACAGATTGCCTGAAAAAGAATTCAGAGTATGATAGTAAAGGTGACCCAAAATTTTGAAAAAAAAAAAAAAGAGAAAAAACAAAAAGCATTTAATAAGGACCTAGAAGAACTAAAGTGCAAACAAAAAGTAATGAACAACTCAATAACTGAAATTAAAAATACTCTAGATGGTATAAACAGCAGAATAACTGAGGCAGAAGAATGAGTAAGTGACTTGGAAGTTAGAATGGGGGAAGTGACTGCCACAGAGCAGGAAAAAGAAAAAAGAATAAAAAGAATGGAAGACAGTCTCAGAGACCTTGGAGTTAACATCAAGTGTACCAATATTAAAATCATAGATGTCCCAGAAGAAGGAAGAAAAAAAAGAAAGGGTCTGAGAAAATATTTGAGGAGATTATGGCGGAAAACTTCCCCTACATGGGAAAGGAAATAGTAAATCAAGTCCAAGAAGTGCAGAGAGTTCCATACAGAATAAAACCAAAGAAAAACACACCAAGGCATATATTAATCAAACTAATGAAACACAAAGAAAAAATATAAAAAGCAGCAAGAGAAAGCAACAAATAACATATAAGGGAAAATCCATAAGGATAACAGCTGATTTCTCTGCAGAAACTCTGCAAACCAGAAAGGAGTGGCAGGAGATAATTAAAGTCTTGAAAGAGGAAAACCTACAGCCAAGAATACTCTACCCAGCAAGAATCTCATTCAGATTTGATGGAGAAATCAAAAGCTTTACAGACAACAAAAGTGAAGAGAATTCAGCACCACCAATCCAGTCTTACAACAACTGCTAAAGGAACTCCTCTGGGAAGTAAACACAAGACAAGGAAAAGATCTACAAAAACAAAGCCAAAACAATTAAGAAAATGGTAATAGGAACATACATGTCAATAATTACCTTAAATGTAAATGGATTAAATGCTCCAACCAAAAGACACAGACTGGCTGAATGGATACAATACTGAGACCCTTATGTATGCTGTCTACAAGAAACCCACTTCAGACCTAGAGACACATACACACTGAAAGTAAGAGGATGGAAAAAGATATTCCATGCAAATGGAAGTCAAAAGAAAGCTGGAGTAGCAATACTCATATCAGACAAATTAGATATTAAAGTAAAAACTATTACAAGAGACAAGGAAGGACACTACATGATGATCAAGGGATCAATCCAAGAAGAACATATAACAATTGTAAATA
Organism: Hippopotamus amphibius kiboko; assembly: GCF_030028045.1. Taxonomy (NCBI): domain Eukaryota; kingdom Metazoa; phylum Chordata; class Mammalia; order Artiodactyla; family Hippopotamidae; genus Hippopotamus; species Hippopotamus amphibius. The sequence goes on from NC_080191.1 coordinate 86,240,584, forward strand.
TCAATGCACCCAACAAAGGAGCCCCTCAATATATAAGGCAAATGCTAACATCCATAAAAGGGGAAATCAACAGTAATACAAAAATAGTAGGAGACTTTAACACCCCACTTACACAATTAGATAGATCATTGAAACAGAAAATAAATAAGGAAACACAAGTTTTATTTATTTATTTTTTTCATTTAAAATAATGTCTTTAATTGTCATTTTAAGTATATCGCAGGGGGACAGTGTGCTTTAATTAAATATACATACCAGTGATGTTGGCAAGATTGAAAGTTACTCCTAATGTTGACAGCTATAAAAACTAGTTTGTACATGATAAGACAATGAGAGGAAAAAAAGCAATCCCTTTGGGAAAAAAAATGTTCACAGTGGTTTGTATCCAACAGCATGCATTTTATGATAATAACATGTACAGATTGAGCACCCTAGGGCTCTCTTTATATCAGAAAGAAAATGAGCATTTACATTATTCATGGGCTGCACTGAATTAAAAAAAAAGATCAGTTGTACACTCACCCCTTAGATAGGATAAACTGTCCTGGGGTGTACAGCTTTAACACCATCATTAAAGTCGTTTGCAAAAGGAACAGAGAACTAAACAAAACAGAACATTTTTCCTTGGGAGTGGAGAGTCTTTCATTTGCTGTTATAACCAGCAAATACCATTCATTAAGTCAAAAGTGGAAGGGGGGCCCACAAACACTATTTGAGCAAGCTGACCAATACACATTACAGGTTTAAAAATGAAGGTTATATACTGTATGTTACAAGTCCCCACTAGACAGTGTCAATGTGACACCTATTTCTTTGCTTGCTTTGTGATCATACCCCTTGGAGGTGTTACAGGTCTCATGGCGTTTGGCTTCTTTTTCTCTGGAGGCTTTAAAATCTGAAAAGAACACATTAGTGTTTCATCTACACTCATCATGGCACCTGCATTGTCAAACTCTCCACAATAATTGGGTGCAGAAAACAGAGTGACCAACTGCCTCTTTGCAAAAAATTCATATCCATCTTCAACCACCTGATGGGCTCTACATATAAGATCCAAATCATGCTTATGGAGAAATTTTGCAAGCACTTCTGCACCAAATGTGAAGGACACTCCTCTGTCATTTTCACCCCAGCCTAAGACATCTTTATTGGGATTAGACCACAAAAGATCACAGAGAAGACCTTGATCTGGTACATCAGTTGGTCACATAATTCACCATATCTGCTCCATAGATTGAAGATCTGGTGATAAACCTCCAACACAGCAGAATATTTTCTCATCCACGATGGCTGCTATTGGTAAACAGTTAAAGCAGTCTGTGAAAGTTTTCCATAGTTTAATGTTATATCTTCTTTTACATTCATCATAAAATCCATAAATTCTATTGATGCTGGCACATTCGTAGGTTTCCTCTGAGAAGAAAAAAATTATCTGGATATTTGATTTTATAAGCCAATAAGAGGCAGATAGTCTCCAATGACTGCTTTGCCCTGTCCACATAGTACCCAAGAAACAGGTAATTGCTTTCTGGTGGGAAACCACCGTACTCAAAAAGTCGAAGCAAATCATAGTATTGCCCATGGATGTCACCACATATTTTGAGTGGTGCTTCAACTTCCAGTAGGATAGGCTGACTGAGAAAGATCTCTCGGGACTTTAAGCATAGCCCTCTGATTTCATTCTCCTGTAGCTGGACATTCTTACCAGGCTTGGATCCTCTCACTTCCAGCAGCCATTGTATGATGCGGTTGATGTTGAGTTTATCTATATCTGCCTTCGCCTTCCCACCACCGACCCTCCCGCAGCGGCGCCGCCACCGGCTCGCGCCCAGGATTCACACCTCCTTTCCCACACCATGAGCACAGAGATGGTGGTGGCGGCGGTGGCAGAAGCCGTGACGGGTCCCCCCCAACCGCCCCGCTCCCTCCTTCCTTCTTCCCTTCCCACTGGAACCACTGAAACACAAGTTTTAAATGAGACATTAGACCATCTCAACATAATTGATATTTATAGGACATTCCATCCAAAAATGACAGAACACACTTTCTTCTCAAGTACACATGGAACATTCTCCAGGACAGATCACATCTTGGGGCATAAATCAAGCCTCAGTAAGTTCAAGAAAATTGAAATCCTATCAAGTATCTTCTCCGACCACAACACCATGAGACTAGATATCACTTTCAGGAACAAAACTATAAAAACAACAAACACATGGAGGCTAAACAATATGCTATTAAATAACCAAGACGTCACTGCAGAAAATAAAGAGGAAATCAAAAAATACCTAGAAACAAATGACAATGAAAACATGGTGACCCAAAACCTATGGGACTCAGCAAAAGCAGTTCTAAGAGGGAAGCTTTTAGCAATACAATCCTACCTCAAGAAACAAGAAAAAATTCTGAATGAACCTAAATTTACATCTAAAACAATTAGAGAAAGAAGAACAAAGAAACCTCAAAGTGAGCAGAAGGAAAGAAATCATAAAGATCAGATCAGAAATAAATGAAAAAAATGAAGCAAACAATAGCAAAGATCAATAAAACTAAAAGCTGGTTCTATGAGAAGATAAAGAAAATTGATTAACCATTAGACAGACTCACCAGGAAAAAAAGGGAGAAGACACAGATCAACAGAATTAGAAATAAAAAAGGCGAAGTAACAATCGAAATATGAAATATGAAAGATCATGAGAGACTACTACAAGCAACTATATGCCAGTAAATTGGATAACCTGGAAGAAACAGCTAATTTCTTAGAAAAGTGCAATCTTCCAAGACTAAACCCGGAATAAATAGAAAATATGAACAGACCAATCACAAATACTGAAATTGAGACTTTGGTTACAAATCTCCCAACAAACAAAACCCTAGGGCCAGATGGCTTCACAGGTGAATTCTATCAAACAGAGAAGAGAAAACACTATCCTTCTCAAACTCTTCCAATATATAGCAGAAGAAGGAACACTCCCAAACTCATTCTATGAGGACACCATCACACTGATACCAAAACCAGGCAAAGATGTCACAAAAAGAGAAAATTACAGGCCAATATCACTGATGAATTTAGATGCAAAAATCCTCAACAAAATATTAGCAAACAGAATCCAACAGCACATTAAAAAGATCAAGTGGGGTTTATCCCTGGAATGCAAGAATTCTTCAACATACACAATTCAATCAATGTGATACACTGTATTAACAAATTGAAGGATAAAGACCATTTGATCATCTCAGTAGGTGCAGAAAAAGCTTTTGACAAAGTTCAACATCCATTTATGATAAAACTTTCGAGAAAATGGGCATAGAAGGAAGTTATCTCAACATAATAAAAGCCATATATGACAAACCAACAGCCAATATTGTTTTCAATGGTGAAAAACTGAAAGAATTCCCTCTAAGAACAGGAACAATACAAAGGTGACCATTCTCACCACTAGTATTCTACACAGTTTTGGAAGTTTTAGCCACAGCATCAGAGAAGAAAATGAAATGAAAGGTATCCAAATTGGAAAAGAAGAAGTAAAATTGTCACTCTTTGCAGATGACATGATATTATACACAGAAAACTCTAAAGATTCTAACAGAATTAATGAATTTATTAAAGTAGCAGGATACAAAATTCATGCACAGAAACCTCTTGCATTCCTATACACTAACAATGAAATAGCAGAAATAGAAATCAAGGAAACACTCCCATTTACCATTGCAATGAAAAGAATAAAATACATAGGAATAAACTTGCCTAAGGATTATAAAAGACCTGTATGCTGAAAAGAATAAGACACTGATGAAAGAAATAAAGGATGATACAAACTGATGGAGAGATATAGAATGTTCTTGCATTGGAATTATCAACATTGTGAAAATGAGTACACTACTCAAAACAATCTACAGATTCAATGCAATCCCAATCAAATTACCAATGGCATTTTTCACAGAACCAGCACAAAAAAATTTACAGTTTATATGGAAACACAAAAGACCTCGAATAGCCAAAGCAATCTTGAGAAGGAAAAATGAAGCTGGAGGAATCAGGCTACTTGACTTCAGACTATACTTCAAAGCTACAATAATCAAGACAGTATGGTACTGGCACACACAAAAAAGAAATATAGATCAATGGAACAGGATAGAGAGTCCAGAGATAAACCCATGCACATATGGTCAACTTATCTTTGACAAAGTAGGAAAGAATATACAATGGAGAAAAGACAGCATCTTCAATAAGTGGTGCTAGGAAAACTGGAGAGCTACATGTAAAAGAATAAAATTAGAACATTCCCTAACACCATACACAAAAATAAACTCAAAACGGATTAAAGACTTAAATGTAAGGCCAGACACTATAAAACTCTTAGAGGAAAACAGTCAGAACACTCTATGACATAAATGACCACAAGATCCTTTTTGACCCACCTCCTAGAGTAATGGAAATTAAAAAAAAAAAAAAAATCAGGACCTAATGATACTTAAAAGTTTTTGCACAGCAAAGAAACCATAAACAAGATGCAATGTCAACCCTCTGAATGGGAGAAATTATTTGCAAACAAAGCAACTGACAAATGATTAATCTCCAAAATATACAAGCAGCTTATGCAGCTCAATATCAAAAAACAAACAACCCCATTCAAAAATGGGCAGGAGACCTAATAGACATTTCTCCAAAGAAGACATACATATGGCCAAGAGGCACATGAAAAAAAAGTCTCAACATCTCTAATTATTAGAGAAATTCAAATCAAAACAACAGTGAGGTATCACCTCACACTGGTCAAAATGGCCATTATCAAAAAATCTAGGAACAATTAATCCCGGGGAGTATGCAGAAAAGGGAACCCACCTGCACTGATAGTGGGAATGTAAATTGATGCAGCCACTATGGAAAAAAGTATGGAGATGTCTTTAAAATCTAAAAATAGAACTACCATATGACTCAGCAATTCTACCACTAGGCCTGTACCCTGAGAAAACCATAATCCCAAATGATACATGCACCCCAATGTTCATTGCAACACTATTTACAATAGCCAAGACATGGAAACAACCTAAATATCCATCAACAGATGAATGGACAAAGAAGATATGGCACATATATACAATGTAATATTACTCAGCCATAAAAAAGGAATGATATTGAGTTATTTGTAGTGAGGTGGATGGACCTAGAGACTGTCATACAGAGTGAAATAAGTCAGAAAGATAAAAAAAAAAAAGTATGTTAATACATATATATGGAATCTAGAAGAATGGTACTGATGAATATAGTGGCAGAGCAGGAATAAAGATGCAGATGTAGTGAATAGACTAGAGAACATGGGAGGGGTGGGAGATGTGGAGGCTGGGCCATAGTGAGAGTGTAGCATTGACTTATACACTACCAAATGTAAAATAGATGGCTAATGGGAAGCTGCTGCATACATGGGGAGGTAATCTCAGTCCTTTGTGATGACCTAGAGGGTTAGAATAGGGAGGGTGGTAGGGAGGCTCAAGATGGAGTGAATATGGGGATATATGTATACATATAGCTGATTCACTTTGTTGTAGAGCAGAAAGTAACACAACTGTAAGGCAATTATACTCCAATAAAGATGTATAAAAAATGAAAAAAAAAAAGAAGAAAAGAAAGAATCCTCAATCTTAGAGTCTCGAGAAAATATGAACTCAGGGTAGGGATAAGGTGCTATGCCTAAAGCTTTATACCTCTGGAAAACAGGAGAGATCATGGGAGGAGAAATAAACACTGAATTCTTCTGGTTTGTCACATTGTCTCCTAGAATCAGAGAATGAGCAAGAAAAAAATTTCTATCTGTCCTGACTAGTGTCCCACAGGGCTGTCAGTTATCTAAAGCCAATTGTAACAACAGGGAAACATACTAATGAGAAGATATAGGGAGCTCTAAATATCTCCTCTGCTGCAGCCCCTCAGCCAATGCAACCTTGGGATGGACAGGACATGGTTATTGCTTTTAGATTCATAACTCTGGTTTGGGTACCAATGCTTCACTCCATCCCACTGTTTAGCCTGGAAACAGAGCTTCTGCCTCCCTCATCAACAAACCATGCAGAGCTGAGACATCTATGTTGAGACTTTATGCTCAGAGACTCCACCCAGGTGAGTCCCAGAGCCCAATAAATAAAAAAACAGTACTGATGAACCCAGTGATGGGGCAAGAATAAAGATGCAGATGTAGATAATGGACTTGAGGACACAGGGGTGTGGGGTGTGAAGGAGAAGCTGGGACGAAGTCAGAGAGTAGCATAAACATATATACACCACTCAATGTAAAATAGATAGCTAGTGGTAAGTTGCTGCATAACACAGGGAGATCAACTCAATGATTGGTGGTGACTTAGAGGGGTGGGATATGGAGGGTGGGAAGGAGTCCCGGGAGGGAGAGTATATGGGAATATATGTATAAATACAGGTGATTCACTTTGTTGTACAGCAGAAACTGGCACAACAATGTAAAGCAATTATACTCCAATAAAGAGCTTGAAAAAAAAAAAAAACACAAACAAAAAGAAATATACAGGTTAATCCCAAAGGAAAAAGCCAGAAGAGTTGAGGATGATTGCCTCTGGGGACATAGAGAGAGTAGAAAGTTATATGGCAGAAGAATGCTGTTTTTTACTAGAAGTCTTTTAATATTATTTTACTTCATAAAATTCATACATGTGTTACCTTGATAAAAATAAGATCAGTTTAAAAATACCAAAAAAAAAAAAAAATACAGCAGGAGAATATCAAAGGAAATGGCAGCCAAGATTGTTTACTTGACTTCATCTGAGAGCCAATTAAGACTAGCCCAGAGCCAAGACCACTCTGGTTGTTGTTTGCTTGATTAATTAATTATCATTTTATGATGCCACAAATAAAAGGGAGTGTTGAATTCAACAGTGCATGAAACAATGTTTACTATTAAATGATGGACATGGAAGCCCAATTCGAAGAAGGAACGGAAGGTGTAAAGTGTTTCCAGTAAAATAGAACCTAAGCCCAAGGATCTTTGTAATTATCTGGAGTAGAGATATAGGTTATTAGCTGTGGAGAGATGTACAGTGTTGTGAGTTTTTTTTTTTTTTTTTAAGAAAGAATATTCAATTCTGCTGTGTAAGATCCATAGCAAGAAATGCTGGCAAATATTACCTTGCAACAGCAGTTCATGAGACATACATTTCACTGTATCTCCTTCCTCTTAAATGCAATGAAAAACATTATTTACTATGTGAAAATGGGTATGCTGATTAACTTACTCTGCAACTATTTCATTACCTGCATGGCTGAAAATATTTGTAGTTTAGGTACCCATTACTTCATCTGTTCAGGTCCTTTGCTTTTGTATAGTAAATTCAGCATTTTTTTTCCCCTGGTTTTGATTGCATTCTTTCAAACCAAGAACTGAATATCTTTATCATCAAGTTTTATGTTAGTTAGGCTTTAGATATTTTATGTATATATACAATTATTTGTTCAGAATGTCTGAGCATTTATAAATTTTGTGTGGTAAAATCTGTGTCAGTTATGTTCTCTCCATTGCTTAATAAAAAAGTATTTTAATTGAAAAAAGAGAGAAATTATCAAAATAAATAATAAACATTGTTCTAAATTGTAGATACCCATGAGATGCCTGCAGAAACAAGTGCAAAACCTTTAGAAAGGGAAAGGATTTCAATCCAGACTGCAATAGATTTCAATAGACAAAGCACTATTAAAGTAAAGTAGTATTTGTATTACAAAATACAGTAGGAGACAAGTTACCATGAATGACAGCCAGGTATGACAAATAGCACCGAGTCCAAGAATTTTAACCAACTGAATTATTAGATATAGCTTATTTTTTTTTTTTTTTAGTTTTTTTTTAAGCTCTTTATTGGAATACAATTACTTTACACACTTGTACCAGTTTTTGAGGTACACCAAAGTGAATCACCTGTATTTATACATATATCCCCATATCCCCTCCCTCCTGTGACTCCATCCCACCCTCCCTGTCCTGGCCCTCTAAGGCATCACCCATCAACGAGTCGATCTCCCTTTGTTATAGAGCAACTTCCCACTAGCTATCCATTTGTATAGATATAGCTTATATAATGCATTTTTTGAAGATGATTAGGTATAAAAAAGGAATTAAAACTAAGCTGAGACAAAAATTATCTTAAAATTTAATAGTGCCAAATAGAAATCCCACAAATTAAAATTTTAATAGGTAAGTAAAACCACAAATTAAACACTACATTGAGAGCATCAGAAAGCAATAAAAGAAGATACATAGATAGTTAATGAATGATGTGTTAAGAATAATACAAAGTAGAATAAAAGATTCAGCAGAATGTTTAACAGGAAATCCAGAAAGTGAGAGTAGAGAAAATAACTGGAGAAGCAATATCTGAAATTTTCCAAAGTTTTTAAAAAATAGTAATTCTCATATCTAGAAATGACAAGTATCAAGCAAGATAAAAGGGAAGGAAGGAAGGAAGGAAGAAAATAAGCAGGAAAGGAGGCAGGAAATCCATTTGCAGAGGTATGGTACAAATTTAGAACTGCAAAATCAAAGTGAATTTCTCAAAAAGAGCAAGAGAGATCACCTCTAAAGGAATAACTCTTGTATTGATCTCACCAACAACAATGTAAACTATAAACTGTAAAATGTAGATGTAAAGTAAAGAAGTAATATAAACTGTAAAAGAAATACTACGTTCAAGAAGCTGAGAGGAAAGAGTTGTCAGAACTGAATGAGATACACAATTCAATTACCTTCCAAAAATATCAATGAAAATTTTTTTTCTGTCAAAGACTGAAAGAACTTAACACATTTATAGACCCTGATGAATATACAAATAAAGCACTAACCTATGTCATTCAGAAGAAAATGAACTTGGACCAAAAAAATCAATGTAAGAAGGAATGGTGAGTAAAGAAACAGTTATATTTTTAGAAAAAATTAAACAATAAAACAGTAATAACACAATTGTTTATTTAAGGATATAGCACAGTTACCAAAATAACATGTAACACTTACCAAATGAAGCATGGTAGGTAGAATCAAACATTCTGAGATCCTTGTATCATTAAGCAAAAAAAAAAAAAAAAAAAAAAAAGAAAAGAAAAGAAAGAAAATTAAGCTGTTGTGCAACCACACTTTATTCTCTGTACAAGAGTAGAAATTGAATACACAGTTTTTAGAGTAATAGTTGGGAAATAACCAAATTAAAAAAAACAATTATCTCCCAAAGGCATAAAAAATTGAAAACATAAAAGCATAGTAAAATTTTGGAAAGTGGAAACTCTGAAGATTATAGAAACAAACATGAATATGTTAGTATGTGTTCAAGTGGATTAAATCACTAGTAGGATGTAAGGCTGTCAAGTTGGATCTAGAAACAAAATCAACACGTTATTTACAATGGTCCTAACTAAAATAGGAGAACACAGAAATATTAAAATTCAAACAGAATGTGGCAATTATACCTTAAAACAATGTGGAGAAATACAGCTATCAGGCAAAGCTATAATTACATAAAAGGCAATATTGGTAATAAAATGTATCACTATATAATGATAGAAAGAAGAAACAAAAAACATGTAGTTTGTTATGAAAGTAAATAGGAACAATGGATCAGGGCTGGGAAATTGTCCACAAAGTTGTCTCTTCTTTTGTAATAATTATTATGCAACTTGTAAATTTTCTTTTTTATGAAAATAAGAAGCATAACAATTCTGAACTAAAATAATCTGAATAGAGGGAATTGAATACAATAGAGTAGGAGGATGTGGAACTCACCCCCTCTCACGAACACATACAAAATACATATACATCTGTTAAAGTTCTCACAGAAAACTAACTGGAGACTGTCAGAAAGACTCCTATACAACCAAGACTGTAAGAGATATCCACACGGAATAGGTTAGGAAAGGAAGAGAAGACATCAGGTTGGGAACTGGGTTCCTGGGAGGAGACTTAGATGAAAAGGAAGTTTATATAGGCAGAGACACTCCCTGGGGAGTGATTGGTTTGAGCCATAGATTGGTACCCCAGTCCTGGGGTCTAACAAAGAGGAGACAAGCTCCCTTGGCTGTTTGGAGGGCCAGTGGAACAATAGGAGGGCTGATGGACGTGTATACTCCACTTGTGAGGTGTACCCGAGTGCTTGCTTACTCTGAAGCAGGGCACACAGGGCAGACTGAAGCTATGTGGCTGGCTCACTGATTTCCCGTGACAGCCCTTATGCACAATCCAGGCTGAGGTGTGTGAATGCTCCAGAACCACTTACCTCACACCAAAGCTACTCACTGGAGTGAAGGCTGCCATGACTGAGTGAAAGGCTCTGCTGAGCAGGGAGAGGATAGTTATTAATGGCAATTGCACAGGTGACACATAAGGAGCAGGCTCTTTGAGAAGAAGCAGGATCTCTTACTGCAGAGAGACTCCCACTGCCTATACATGGATCATCACAGAATGCCCCATAGCCCCTCTTGCTCCAATGTTTCTCCCCTCTAAGGTGAGGATGCTGGCACAGGGAGGGGGAAGAACACACAGTTACAGAGAAATGAGCCGGCTCAGACTCTAACATCAGAAATTCTGCTGCAGCAACTTGAGATCTGACTCTACCCCTGACAGGGTAGTGATGGCCACTGAACAGAGGGAAAGCCTTCCCTGATACCTGGCTCTGGCCCTTGCCTCTCCATTTCCAACCCAGCCTCCTATGAAGGGATATCTACCAGAACACTCTGAGGAAAGATGTGACTGTGTTTATATCAATCCAGCTCTCCCATCAAAGAAATTGGGAACACACAAACTGTTCTGGGATGCTACAAATTAAGGATACCTCTTCAAGACCACCATATGGAACTCTTTCACTTAGTTTCATAGAGACAGAGGAATATAAGCAAAGTGAGAAGACGGAAGAATTTGTCTCAATTGAAAGTGCAAGAGAACACCCCTGAAAAAAATAATAAAAGAGAAATAATTTACTAGATAAAGAACTCAAAGCATTAGTAATAAGAATGCTAACTGAATTCGGGAAAAGAATAGATGAACACAGTAGGAAATTTAACAAAGAACTAGGAAATATAAAAAAGAACTAGTCAGAACTGAATACAATAACAGAAATAAAAATATGCAGTAGAAGGAATAAGCAGCAGACTAGGTAAAGCAGAAGGAAGCATAGTAATCTAGAAGATAGAATAATAGAAAACATCAAATCACAACAGCAAAATGAAAAACAATATAAAAAAGAAAAAGTTTAAGGATTTGGGATAATAAGTATACAAATTTTCACATTATAGAGTTCACAAAAGAACAGAGAGAGAAAGGGCTCAAAAATGTATTTAATGAATTTATGGTTGAATACTTCCCAAACCTGAAGAAGGAAAAAGATATCCAGGTAGAGGATGCACAGAGCATCCCTACTGAGATGAACCCAAAGATACCCACACCAAGACATATCATAATTAAAATCGCAAAATTGAAGAGCAAATTCTAAAGGATGCAAGATAAAAACAGAGTCGTATGCAAGGGAACCCCCATAAGGCTATCAGAAACTTTATAGGCCAGAAGGGAATGGCATGATATATACAAAGTGCTGAAAGGTAAACAAAACTACAACCTAGGATACTCCACCCAGTAATATTATCAGTTAGAAATGAAGAAGAAATAAAGGACATCTTAGACAAGAAAATACTAAAAGAGTTCATTAATAGTAAACTGATCCTTACAAAAAAGGTTAAAGGTCTTCCTTAAATGGAAAAGAAAAGGATATAAGACAAAGCAAGTATCAATAGTAAAAGAAAAATCCCACTAGTAAAGGCAAATGTATAGTAAAGGCTGAGGATCAACCTCTTAAATAAGTTTGTATGAAGATTAAAAGACAAAAATGTATAATATCAAGTATAACTATGATAATCAGTAAAGGGATAAACATGAAAATTAAAATATGATATCAAAGAGACAAACTGTAGGGAAAATAAAATAGTTACCAAGAAAACAATAGAAAGACCAATGAAACCAAGAACTGATTCTTCATAAAATAAACAAAATTGGTAACATTTAATCTAGGCTCATTAAGAAGGAAAGAGAGAGGATCCCAATAAAAAAATTTAATGTGGAGAAATAACAACTAATACCACAGAGTTACAAAGAATCATAAGCAGAGGCTATGAATATTTATATGTTAACAGTTTGGACAGCCTAGAAAAAAATGGACAAATTTCTAGAAACATACAACATTCCAAGACTGAACTAAGAAGCAACAGATGATTGGAACAGATCAATTAAAAATAATGAAATTGAATTTATAATAAAAAAAATTTCCCAGCAAACTAAAGTCCAGGGCCAGATAGCTTCACAGGAGAATTCTAACAAACATGTAAAGAAGAACGAATACCTATCCTTTTCAAACTATTCCATAAACTGAAGAGGAACAAACACGCCCACATTCATTCTATGAGGCCACCATTACTTTAATACCAAAACAGAGCAAAAAATATACAGGCCAATACCTCTGATGAATATAAATTCAAAAGTCCTATGCAAAATATTAGCAAACCAAATAGAACAATCTATAAAAAAGGTAATACACCGTGATCAAGTGGAATTTATTCTAGGGATGCAAGGATGGTTCAATATTCACAAATCAATCAATGCATTACATATTAACAAAAGGAAGGATAAAAAACACATGATCATCTCAATAGACACAGAAAAAGCATATGGCAAAATTCAACTTCCGTTCATGATAAAAATTCTCTTTAAAGTTGGCATGGGGAGAATAGTTTACCATAATATAGGCCATTAATGACAAATCCACAGCTAACATCATACTCAATGGAGAAAAGCTTAAAACATTTCATCTAAAATCAGGAACAAGACAAGGATTCTCCTCTAATCACTTGTATTTAACATTGTGCTGTAAGTCCTAGCTGAAGAAATCAGACAAGGAAAAGAAATGTCATCCTAATGGAAATGGAAGAATAAAACTGTCACTCTTTGCAGATGACATGAAACTACATAGAGAAAACCCTAATGTCTCCACCAAAAAAACTATTAAAACTAATAAATGAATTCAGGGACTTCCCTGGTGGTGCAGTGGTTAAAAAATCTGCCTGCCAATGCAGGGGGCACGTGTTCAAGCCCTGGCCCAGGAAGATCCCACATGCCATGGAGCAACTAAGCTTGTGTGCCACAACTACTGAAGCCCACTTGTGTGCCTAGAGCCCATCGTCCACAATAAGAGAAGTCACTGCAATGAGAAGACTGCACGCCACAATGAATAGTAGCCCCCACTCACTGCAACTAGAGAAAGCCCATGCAGAGCAATGAGGACCCAACTCAGCCAATAAATAGTTAAATTAATAAATAAGTAAATAGGGAACAGGAGTTGGTCTCAGTGGATCAGATGGGTTTGCAGTGACTTGAGGACAAGACTTCAGCAGGAGATTATACTAATCACCAACTCATAGGCTGTGTGCTTGAGTTCTATGTAGAGGGAAGAAAGATGGCTGTGAAGTAGAAGGACATGGAATGCATCCCTCTCCACATGCGCATCAGATATGCACCAAAAGACACAATAATTCCTACAGAGAACAAGCTGAACACCAGCAAACAACCTTGGACTCCAGAAAGGACTGCAAATATCCCAACATAACCAGGTAGGACAGAGGGAAAAAAAAATGAGAAAGAGGAGGAGAAGAAAGGAAAGGGACGAGTCCCACACCCTAGGGTTGGGGGATCTGAAACAGAAGGAGATTGCTGAATTTGGGGAAATGTCCCTTAACTGATGGGGAAACCCCTTCTCCAATGGGGAACTTCCTTGTGTCAGTAGGGAGGCATTTATGACTGTTTAAAGAGGGGGAAGTGGCTGAGCTGTGGCACATGGGAAAGAGTGAGAAACACATGGAGGGTCTGCACTATGGCTCAGCGTGCCTGGACTGAGAAGTCGATTCACAGCTCAACAGGGGGTCTGGGAGCAGATGTGTGAGAACTGGAGAACTGGTTCAGGGTGAGAAACATTGTTGGCAGTGGGGAGATGGACCGAGAGGACAGGAGGGAAGAAATCTGCAGTGAAGAGTGCCTACTGCAGAAAGCTGTGAGACAATAGTGGCAGCTGGATACTGCTGATTCACAAGTGAGGGGAGGAGCTGTGGGTGTAGCCTGTCTCTCAGCACCTGCGATGGACAGAGGAAGGACCCATGTAGGCCAAGCTAATGCATTCAGGGATAACAAAGGCCCCTGGGCGGGGCAGGCTTAGAGTGCCTGCAGCTGAGAGCCAAAAGCCCACAGAGTGGCCCAACTCTGAGACATTCTGTTTACATCTGAGCCACTGGCATCCCTCTGCAACAGTCACCACCATGCCTGACTGAACCACCGTGACCCAAACAGGGTGCCACTGCTCACTCACTCCCAGGGGAAGGAGCCACTGTTGTACCCTCTCTCCCCACACACAGGTGCTTACAGACAAACAATAAAGGAAGCTCTGCTGGTCACAGAATAATACAAAAAACCCAAGGTGGGTAGAAGGAGTCTTACAGCTGAGACCCCAAGGAAACAGAAATATTAGTATTGATTCTATTGAACTGGTCCATTCTGGGGTCAGTTTTAATTTTTTTCCTACTAATTATGATCTTAGTCCTAAGGGATCTACACATTTTATAACATATTTTTTATTCTATTTTTATTCTATTTTTATTTTTAGCCTTTTTATATATTTCTATTCCTAGCTAAGTTTTTTGTAGTGCTGACTGTATCTCTCCTACCTTCTTTTCATCTCTATCTTTTAAACATTTCTATTTCTTTCTTTTTCTTTTCATATTTCCAGTCACACTATTCTGTTGCCCTGTCTTCTATCCTTTTCTAGTTTATTTTAAATTAATATGCTTATAAGCTATATTATCTGTCAGCTCAGTCTCCTTGCTTTATTTTCCAGATGACACACTGCTTTGGTATTTGTTATTAGGTTTTTGCCTTTATCTTAGTTCTTAGTATAATTGTCTGATTTCAGTCTGAGAAGCTTCAGTCTGTCTCATGGTACTCTAGCTCTTTATTTTATCTGAAACTAGCTTTCAATAACTCTCTGGATTTGTGTTTGTGTGTGTGGTGTTATTTGTTTGTTGAATTGTTTCTCCTTTTGTTTCTGTTTTGTTCTGTGTAGGTTTTGAATTTCTCTTGTTTTTTTCTTCGAATGTCTGATAGCATATTGAGGTTCTTCTGTCAGGTCTTTCTAGCACCTTATGTTCTATTAGATTCAGTATTTGTGTGTCTTATACATGTATGTGTTTCCTTGACTTAGCATTTGTTTGACTCAACACTCTGCCATTAGTCTGGGGTTTGGACAGTCTTCTTTAAAGCCCTTTATTGCTGGGACAAGCAACCTCTGGTGTTTGGACTACCATGATAAAACAAAGAAACACCGTGCAGGCAAAAGAGCAGGAAAGAAACCCACAAGACCAAACAAATGAAGAAATAGGAAAAATACCTGAAAAAGAATTCAGAGTAATGATAGTAAAAATGATACAAAATCTCAATAACAAAATACAGAAAATACAAGAAACAGTTAATAAGGACTCAGAAGAACTAAAGAACAAACAAACAGTAATGGACAACAAAATAACTGAAATTAAAAAAAAAAAAAAACTCTAGATGCTATAACCAGCAGAATGACTGAGGCAGAAGAATGAATAAGTGAGTTGGAAGATAGAATGGGGGAAATAACTGCCACAGAACAGGAAAAAGAAAAAAGAATAAAAAGAATGGAAGAGAGTCTCAGAGACCTCAGTGATAACATTAAGCACACCAATATTCAAATCATAGGCATCCCAAAAGAAGAAGAAAAAAAGAAAGGGTCCAAGAAAATATTTGAAGAGGTTCTAGTGGAAAACTTCCCCAACATGGGAAAGGAAATAATTCACCAAGTCCAAGAAGCACAGAGAGTCCCATACAGAATAAACCCAAGGAGAAATACACCAAGGCACATAATAATCAAACTAACAAAAATAAAAAACAAAGAAAAAATACTAAAAGCAGCAAGAGAAAAGCAACAAATAACATATAAGGGAAAACCCATAAGGATAACAGCTGACCTTTCTACAGAAACTCTGCAGGCCAGAAGGGAATGGCAGGATATACTGAAAGTCTGAAAGAGAAAAATCTACAGCCAAGAATACTCTACCCAGCAAGAATCTCATTCAGATTCGATGGAGAAATCAAAAGCTCTACAGACAAGCAAAAGTTAAGAGAATTCAGCACCACCAATCCAGCCTTACAACAAGTGCTAAAGGAAATTTTCTAAATAGCAAACACAAGAGAAGTAAAACACCTACAAAAACAAACCCAAAACAATTAAGAAAATGGTCATCGGAACACACATGTCAATAATCACCTTAAATGTAAATGGATTAAATGCTCCAACCAAAAGACACAGACTGGCTGAATGGATACAAAACTAAGACCCTTCTATATGCTGCCTACAAGAAACCCACTTCAGATGAAGGGAAACATATACACTGAAAGTAAAGGGATGGAAAAAGATATTCCATGCAACTGGAAGTCAAAAGAAAGCTGGAGTACCAATATTCATATCAGACAAATTAGACTTGAAAGTAAAGACTATTACAACAGACAAGGAAGGTCACTACATAATGATCAAGGGATCAATCCCAGAAGAACATATAACAATTGTAAGTATCTATGCACCCAACGTAGGAGCCCCTCAATACATAAGGCAAATGCTAACAGCCAAAAAAGGGGAAATTGACAGTGACACAATAACAGTAGGAGACTTTAACACCCCACTTACACCAGTAGACAGATCATCCAAACAGAAAATAAAAGAAAAACAAGCTTTAAATGAGACATTAGACCATCTTGACATAATTGATATTTATAGGACACTCCATTCAAAAACGTCAGAATACACTTTCTTCTCAAGTGCACATGGAAGATTTTCCAGGATAGATAACATCTTGGGTCACAAGTCAAACCTCAGTAAATTCAAGAAAATTGAAATCATATCAAGCATCTCCTCTGACCACAATGCCATGAGACTAGATATCACTTATAGGAAAAAAAAAAAAACTGCAAAAAATACAAACACATAGAGGCTAAACAATTCACTATTAAACAACCAAGAAATCACTAAAGAATTCAAAGAGGAAATAAAAAATGAACAAATGACAATGAAAAAACAACAACCCAAAACCTATGGGATGCAGCAAAAGCAGTTCTAAGAGGGAAGTTTGTAGCAATACATTCCTACCTCAAGAAACAAGAGAAATATCAAATAAACAACCTAACCTTACACCTAAAACAATTAGAGAAAGAACAAAGAAACATCAAAGTGAGCAAAAGGAAAGAAATCATAAAGATCAGATCAGAAATAAATGAAAAAGAAAGGAAGGAAATAATAGCAAAGATTAATAAAACTAAAAGCTGGTTCTCTGAGAAGATAAACAAAATTGATAAACCATTAGCCAGACTCATCAGGAAAAACAGGGAGAAGACGCAAATCAACAGAGTGAGAAATGAAAAAGGAGAAGAAACAACTGACACTGCAGAAATACAAAAGATCATGAGAGAGTACTACAAGAAATTATATGCCAATAAATTGGGTAACCTGGAAGAAATGGATACATTCTTAGAAAAATACAATCTTCCAAGACTGAACCAGGAAGAAATAGAAACTATGAACAGACAAATCACAAGTACGGAAATTGAGGCAATGATTCAAAATCTCCCAACAAACAAAAACCCAGGGCCAGATGGATTCATGGGCGATTCACATTTTGAGAAGAGCTAACACCTATCCTTCTCAAATTCTTGCAAAATACAGCAGAAAGTGGAACACTCCCAAATTCATTCTACGAGGCCACCATCACCCTGATACAAAAACCAGGCAAAGATGGCACACAAAAAAAAGAAAATTACAGACCAATATAACTGATGAATATGGACGCAAAAATCCTCAACACAATACGAGCTAAAAGAATTCAACAGCACATTAAAAAAATCATACAGCATAATCAAGTGGGGTTTATCCCTGGGATGCAACGATTCTTCAATATATGCAAATCAGTCAACGTGATACATCATATCAACAAATTGAAGGATAAAAACCATTTGATCATCTCAATAGATGCAGAAAAAGCTTTGGACAAAGTTCAACATCCATTTATGATAAAAGCTCTCCAGAAAATGGGCATAGAAGGAAATTACCTCTACATAATAAAAGCCATATATGAAAAACCAAAAGCCAACATCATTCTCAATGGGGAAAAACTGAAAGAATTCCCTCTAAGAACAGGAACAAGACAAGGGTGTCCACTCTCACCATTATTATTCAACATAGTTTTGGAATTTTTAGCCACAGCAATCAGAGAAGAAAAAGAAATCAAAGGAATCCAAATTGGACAAGAAGAAGTAAAATTGTCCCTCTTTGCAGATGACATGATATTATACATAGAAAACCCTAAAGACTCTACCAGAAAACTGCTAGCACTAATTGATGAATTTAGTAAAGTAGCAGGATACAAATTAATGCATAGAAATCTTTTGAATCCGTGTACACTCACAACGAAAGAGCAGAAAGAGAGATTAAGGAAACTCTCGCATTCACCATTGCAACAAAAAGAATAAAATACCTAGGAATAAACCTGCCTCAGGAGGCAAAAGATCTGTATGCAGAAAACTTTAAGACATTGATGAAAGAAATCAAAGACGACACAAACTGATGGAGGGACATGCCATGTTCTTGGATTGGAAGAATCAACATAGTGAAAATGACTGTACTACCCAAAGCAAATTACAGATGCAATGCAATGCCTATCAAATTACCAACGGCATTTTTCACAGAATGAGAGCAAGAAGTCTTATGATTTGTATGGAAATGCAAAAGACCCCGAATAGCCAAAGCAATCTTGAGAAGGAAAAATGGAGTTGGTGGAATCAGGCTTCCTGACTTCATACTATACTACAAGGCAATAGCGATCAAGACAGTATTGTACTGGCAGAAAAATAGAAAGGAAGATCAATGGAATAGTATAGAGAACTCAGAGGTAAGCCCAAGCACTTACGGGCATGTTAATTTTGACAAAGGAGGAAAGAATATACAATGGAAAAAAAGACAGCCTCTTCAATCAATGGTTCTGGGAAAACTGGACAGTGACATGTAAAAGGATGAAATTAGAACACTTCCTAACACCATACACAAAAATAAACTCCAAATGGATTAAAGACCTACATGTAAGGCCAGACACTATAAAATTCCTCGAGGAAAATATTGGCAGAACATTCTATGACATACATCAAAGCCAGATCCTTTTTGACCCACCTCCTAGAATCATGGACATAAAATCAAGAATAAACAAATGGGACCTCATGAAACTTAAAAGCTTTTGCACAGCAAAAGAAACCATAAACAACACAGGAAGGCAACCCTCAGAATGGGAGAAAATAGTTGCCAATGAAGCAACGGACAAAGGATTCATCTCCAATATATTCAAGCAGCTCATGAAGCCTAATACCAAAAAAGCAAATAACCCAATCCACAAATGGGTGGAAGACCTAAACAGACATTTCTCCAAAAAGGACATACAGATGGCCAACAAACACATGAAAAGATGCTCAACATCACTCATCATCAGAGAAATGCAAGTCAAAGCCACAATGAGGTATCACTTCACACTGGTCAGAATCACCATCATCAAAAAATCTAGAAACCACAAATGTTGGGGAGGATGTGGAGAAAAGGGAACTCTCCTGCATTGTTGGTGGGAATGTAAGTTGGTACAGCCACTATGGAAAACAGTATGGAGGTTCCTTAAAAAACTAAAAATAGAACTACCATGTGATCCAGTAATCCCACTCCTGGGCATATACCCTGAGAAAACCATAATCCCAAAAGAAACATGTACCATAATGTTTATTGCAGCCCTATTTACAATAGCCAAGACATGGAAGCAACCTAAATGCCCATCAACAAATGAATGGATAAAGAAGATGTGGCATATATATATGATGGAATATTACTCAGCTATAAAAAGGAGTGAAATGGAGCTATATGTAATGAGGTGGATAGACCTAGAGTCTGTCATACAGAGTTAAGTAGCCAGAAAGAGAAAAACGAATATTTTATGCTAACTCATATATATGGAATCTAAAAAAATAAAAAATGGTACTGATGAACCCAGTGGCAAGACAAGAATAAGGATGCAGATGCAGAGAATGGACTAGGGGACATGAGGTTGGGGGGGTGGGGGTGTAGGGGAAGCTGGGCGAAGTGAGAGAGTAGCATAGACATATATACATACTATCAACTGTAAAATAGCCAGTGGGACGTTGCTATATAACAAATGTAGATCAATTCGATGATGGGTGGTGCCTTAAAGGGCCGGGACAGAGAGGGTGGGGGAAGTCGTGGGTGGGAGTGAATATGGGGATATGTGTATAAATACAGCTGACTGACTTTGGTATACCTCAAAAACTGGTACAAGAGTGTAAAGCAATTATATTCCAATAAAGAGCTTAAAAAATAAAATAAAAATATAAGTAAATAAATTTATATAAAAATAATAAGTGAATTCAGTAAAATCATAGGATAAAAATTAATATACAAAAATGTGTTGCTTTCTATACAATAATAACAAACTCTCAGAAAAAGAAAGCAAGAAAGTAATGTAAAATAGCATCAAAAGAATAAAAAAACCAAGAATAAACTTAACCAAGGAGGTGAAAATCCTACACTCTGAAAACTGTGATACATTGGTGAGGGAAATTGATTATATAAAGAAATGAAAAGATATCCTGTGTTAATGGATTAAGAGAATTAATAATGTTAAAATAGCCATAATGCCCAAAGCAATCTACAATTAATGCAATCTATATCAAAATGCTCAGGATGTTCTTCATAGAATTAGAGCAAATAATCCTAACATTTATATGAAAACACAAAAGACTGAATTGCCAAAGCAGTCTTCAAAAAAGAAAGAACAAATTTAAAGGTATTATGCTCCCTGTCTTTAGACTACATTAGAAAGCTATTGTATTCAAAACAGCATGGCACAGAATCAGCAGAAAAAAATGGAGAGCCCAGAAATATACCCACATATCTATTGTCAATGAATCTAAAACAAAGGAGGCAAGAATATACAATGGATTAAAATCTCTTCAATAAGTGGTTCTGAGAATACCGGACAGCTACATATAAAGAATGTGATAAAATTTTCTCACACCATATACAATAAGCTCAGAATGCATTAAAGTCATAAATTTAAGACCTGAGACTATAAAACTAGAAGAGAACATAGGCAGAATATTATTTTGCATAAATCATAGCAACACTGTTTTTGTATCTGTCTCCCAAGGGAAAAGAAATAAGGCAAAAATAAATAAATGGGGAATAATTAAACTTAAAAGTTTTGCACAACAAAGGAAACCATCAATGGAAATGAAATGTCAACCTACTGAATGAGAGAAAATATTTGCAAATAATATAATCAATAAGAGCTTAATATCCAAAATTTATAAACAGTTTATACAACTCAATATAAGAAAAACCCCAAAACACAAAGAAGCCAATTAAAAATGAGCAGAAGACTGAATAGACATTTTTCCAAGGAGGACATACAGATGGACACCCAGCACATGAAAAAAATGCTCAACTTCACTAATATTCAGAGAAATGGAAATTAAAACCACAATGAGATATTACCTCACACCTGTCAAAATAGTTATCATCAAAAATTTACCAGTACCAAGTGTTGGCAAGGATATAGGGAAAAGGGAATCCTAATATAATGTTAATGGGATTGTAAATTGGTACAGCCAGTATGGAAAACAGTATGGAGATTCCTAAAAAATTAAACATAATACTATCATATGATCCAGCAATTCTACTGCTAGGTATGTATCAAGAAAAATGAAAACACTAATTTGAAAAGATACATGCATACCAATGTTCATAGTAGCATTATTTACAATAGGCAAGATATGGAAGCAACGTAAGTGCCTATCAACAAATGAATCGATAAAGAAGATGTGGTATATATATGCAATGGAATATTAGTCATAAAAAGTGAAATTCCACCATTTGTAACAACATGGATGGACCTAGGAAGTATTATGCATATTGAATAAAGTCAGAGTAAAACAAATAATTTATTTTATCACTTACATGTGAAATCTAAAAAATGCAACTAATGACTATATAATAAAACAGAAAGAGACTTACAGATAAAGAGAACAAAACTTGTGGTTAATAGTGGTGAGAGAGAGGAGGGGAGAGGTAAAATAAGGGTGTGGGATTAAGAGACACAGATTACAAGATATAAAATAAATAAAATGGTACAGCTCAGGGGAATATAGCAATTATTTTGCAATAAATTTAAAAGAAGAATAATCTGTAAAAATATTGAATCACTATGTTGTACATTTGGAACTAATATAATATTGTAAATCAACTATACTTCAATAAAGTAAAATTAAATTAAATTAAGTACTCAAAATAATATAGACCCATAAATAGAATTACAGGTACTATTTGGTAGATCCTGACCATAAAAGGAAATTTAAACACATATGTCTTAGAAATTTATAGATCAGCTGGAAGAATTCATGAGGGTAGAGAACATTTGCTATAAAATTAATATGTTTGAGCTCATAAATGAACTAATATATAAACTTTACAAACATATAGGGAACAGTTATAAAATTTGCCCATGTGATATGTAGTCTTTATTGAAAACCTCAAGAACTTTTGAAGACTTTGTATCTTGAAAACCTCAATCTTTCACTGCAATGCAGTGAAAACCGAAATCTGTTAAAATCATATACATGTGGTGACAGGTGAGGCAGTACTTAGATATTTTATAGTTTTACATGATAGTATTTGAAAAAAACACTAATAACTAATGAAATAAAAATAAGATCTAAAAATAGAGGTACAGAATAAATAGAAAGTAGTAAGGGATGATGAAGAGGAAAATATTAAGGAATAAAAATCAAAGATAAAGTAGAAATGACTAATAAAGTCAAAATTTTTCATTAAAATTATAACAAAATAAAGAAACCCTTGATGAAATGAATAAAAAAAACCTATAGAAGGTAAAACTTTAGAAAAATGAGAAAAATGTGTGCATAGCTATAAATAAATACAAAGGACCATAAGATTTGCATTTCCCTGATGAATATCAGCATCGAGCATCTTTTCATGTGCCTGTAGGTTATTTGAATGTCCTCTTTGGAAAAATGTCTATTGAAATTTTCTGCCCATTTTTTAATCAAGTTGTCTATTTGCATTTTTTTATGTTGAATTGTATGAGCTGATATATATAACAGCTCATACAACTCAACATCAAATATATATATATATATATGTATATATAGTACAACATGGGGAATATAGCCAATATTTTGTAATAACTATGAATGGAGTATGAGCTTTAAAATTGTGACTCACTCTATTGTACAACTGTAACATATAATACTGTACAGCAGCTATACTTCAACAAGGAAAGAGTTGTTGAGATTGGCTGCACAACAATGTGAATGTACTGAACATCACTGAACTGTACACTAAAACATGGTCAAAATGGTAAATTGTGTGTAATATGTGTTTTACTGTGGTTAGAAATAAAAATAGAAATTAAAAAATAAGAAAGTAAGAGAATAATAAAATTAAAAAATATTGTGCCATTAAATACAAAAACTTAGACATTGTGAATAATTTCCCAGTTTGCTATTGCTTGCTTAATCAGAATCAAGAAGAAACAGGAAATGTGGATAGGTTTACTTATACATTTTATTTTTTTCCCAGCTCTTTATTGGAGCATAATTGCTTTACACTGTTGTGCCAGTTTCTGCTGTACAACAAAGTGAATCAGCTGTATTTATACATATATCCCCATATCCTCTCAACAAAGTGAGTATAGAGGAAACAAACCACAACATAATAAAGGCCATATATGACAAAATCACAGCTAACATCACACTCCGTGGGGAAAAGATGAAAACATTTCCTCTAAGATCAGGAACAAGACAAGGATGCCCACTTTTGCCACCTTTATTCTATGTGGTATTGGAAGTCCTAGCCACAATAATCAGAAAAGAAAAGAAACAAAAGGAATCCAAATTGGAAATGAAGAAGTAAAAATATCACTCTTCGCAAATGACTTGATACTATATATAGAAACCCCAAGGACTTCACCAAAAGACTATCAGAACTAATAAATGAATTCAATAAAGTTTCAGGATACAGAATTAATATTAAAAACTCTGTGGTGTTTCTATACACTAATAACAAACTATCACAAAGAAAATGAGGGAAAAAAACCCATTTAAAGTTGCATCAAGAAGAGTAAAATACCTATGAATAAAGCTAACAAAGAAGGTAAAAGACCTGTACTCTGAAAACTATAAGACATTGATGAAAGACACTGAAGTGACACAAATAAATGGAAAAAAATATAATGTGTTCATGAATTGGAAGAATGTTTTTAAATGACTATGCTACTCAAGGCAATCTACAGATTCTATGAAATCCCTATCAAAATAATAATGGCATTTAATACAGAACTAGAACAAAGCATTTTAAAATTTTTATAAAAACACAAAAGACCCTGAATATCTGAAAAAATTTTGAGAAAGAAGAATATTGCTGGAGGTATCACACTCACTGATTCAAATTATCCTACAAAGCTGCAGTAACCATAGCAGTATGATATTAGCACAAAAACAGACGCATAGATCAATGGAACAGAATAGAGAGCCCAGAAATCAACCCACACTTATATGGTTAATCTATGACAAAGAAGGCAAGAATATATAATGGGGAAAAGACAGTATGTTTAGTAAATGGTGTTGGGGAAACTGGACAGCTACATGTGACAATGAAACGACCATTTTCTCACACGAAACACAAAAGGAAACTCAAAATTTGTTAAAGACTTAAATGTTAGTGCAGAAGCCATGAAACTCCTGATGAAAACACAAGCATAACATTCTTTGACTTTGATCTTAGTGGTGTTTTTTTGGATCTGTCTTCTCAGGCAAGGGCAACAGAAGCAAACATAAACATATGGGACAACATCAAAGTAAAAAGCTTTTGCACAGCCAAGGGAGCTGTCCACAGAATGAAAAGGCAACATACTGAATGGGAGAAAATATTTGCAAATATATTTCATCAGGGGTTTATATACAAAATACATAAAGAACTCATACATCTCAATAGCAATAAACCAAAGAATCTGATTTAAAAATAGGCAGAGAAACTGAAAAGAAATTTTTCCAAAGAAGATATCCAGATGGCTACAAGGCACATGAGAAGATGCTTAACATCACTAATCACCAGGAAAATAAAATCAAAACCACAGTGAGGTATCACCTCACACTTCTCTGAATGGTGATTATCAAAAATACAAGAAAACTAAGTGTTGGAGTGAAGACATGGGCTGAAATACCAGCTTTTGCTCTCATTATATGTGTTATCTAATTGTCTAAGCCTTTGATTCTCAACTGTTAAGTGGAGATAATCATATTTCATACCACACAAGGCTGTATAAGATGTGATTTTTTGTGACTTTTTCAAGTAAAGTGCTTAAGAAAATCGAGCATAGTTAACACAGAAGGAATTGTAATTGCTCTTATTATAAACCAGTTTCAGAGAGCTATTTCCAGTTTGATTATCTGTAAAGATGCCAGCAGCATTCTTTTTCATGAAAATAATTAAATATGTATTTAAACAAACTGATATATGATTCATTAAGAATGGAGTTTCAGAGAATATTATATATGTGGCTAAACATACATAAGGAGTTTTTCCTTTTATTATTTTGGTATATCAAAATAAAACACAAAACATTGATGAAATTATGTTGACAGATTGCTAATAATCAGGAGTCCCTTGTTTAGTTTAGATTTGAAGTTAGTTTTAGATTTTATCTTATCTAGTTGTGCCCCTCTGGTAAGGTGTTAAATCTCTATGAACCTCTGTCTCTTCCTCCCTAAAATGAGAGTGATGCATAAGCCTATCATGAGTATTTATGATGATTAAATAAAACAGTATATTTAAATCAGAAGTCATATACCAGGCATCTCTCTCTCATACACTACAGATTTTGACTAGGAAGATATTAACAAACTCAGTAACAGTGGTTGCCTTTAGGCAAAGGAGCTGGGTAGCTGGAAAACAAATTGGGTGGAAAGAATTTCTTTATACTTTTAAATTTTTTTAAAAAATTAAACTCACTTTTTTTTTCAGTTTCATTGAGATACAATTGACATACATCTCCGTATAAGATTAAGCTGTACTGCATAGTGATTTGATATATATATTGTGAAATGATTACTGCAATAAGTTTATTTAGCATACAGTAGCTCATATAGACAAAGTACAAAGAAATAGCAAAAAGAGACATTTTTTTTTTCCTTTGGGATGAGGACTCAGGATTTACTTTCTTAACAATTTTTGTATATATCGTATAGTAGTGTTAACTACCGTCATGCTGTACATTACATCCCTAGTACTTAGAACTGGAAATGTGTATTTAGAACTGGAAATATGTACCTTTAGACCACTTCCCTTTTCCCAACCCCTGCCACTGGTAACCACAAATCTGTTCTCTTTTTCTATTAGTTTGGGTTTTTTAATTTTTTCTGTTTATATCTCACATATAAGTGAAATCATATGGTATCTGTCTTTCTCTGACTTACATCACTTAGCATAATACCCTCCAAGTCCATCCATGTTGTCATGATGGCTAGATTTCATTCTTTTTTTGTGGTTGATTAATATTTCATTTTATAAATATATATATATATATATCTCCCATCTTCTTTATGCATTCATCTATCAATGGACATGAATTATATATTAAGCTGCTTTCATATCTAGGCTACTATTAATGAACATTGGGGTGCATATAACTTTTTGAATCAATGCTTTTGTTTTCTTCATGTAAATACCCAGCAGTGGAGTTGCTGGATTTTATGATAGTTCTATTTTTAATTTTTTGAAGAACTTCCATAATTTGTCTCATTGTGGCTATACCAATTTATATCCCACCAAAAGTGCATGAGGTTTCCCTTTTCCTTCCATTCACCTATTCACCTTGACAGCCAACTACATTTAGTGCCAAACACATTCTAATATCAAGGCTTTGATATTTGCTTTGTCTGAAATGTTTTTTCTCAGATATTCACTTGACTGATTTCATCTTCCTTGACCATCCTTAAAAATAGTACCTGAATCAGGCTCCCCATTATTCTGTCACTATCTGACTCTTCATAATATAGTTATTTGCCTATCTTTTTATTTACTTTTACCATGAGAATACGAGCTTCACTTGGGTAGGGGCTTGCTTATCTGTTTATAGCTGTGTAACCAGAGACTTGAATTATATGTGACATATTGAATGCTATCATAAATGTTTGAATAAATGATTTAATAAATAATGTCATATCACAATATGTGGTATCCATTTATACTTTTTATTAAATATCCTTTTCCAATATGCTTTAATGTTGATATGTTGTTTTTTGTTTATGAAAATGTAATATATTCCTTGCTTTGATTTCAAATATTTTGACATTTCAAATAATGCTATAATGAACATATCTGCACATGAATGTTATTGCCTAATTCTGATTGTTTCCTTAGGATAAAATCTAGAGTAGAGTAACTTGATCAAATAATTAACATTTTATGAATTCTTAAATATTTTGACACAGCAGGAGATTCATTGGCAACAGCTAGTCCAGTACCCTGCTGCTAATCAGAACACAAGAGATATTTAATTGAATTTGTAGGTTTTTGAGTGAAGGAATAGGGTGAGATGCAGAAGGAGCTCAGAGAAATATGGTGGTGTAGGGTACTCTGGAGTAAGTATTTGTGTACAGAGGTTAAAACGCATGAGCCTTGAAAAACTAAAAATAGAGTTACCATATGACCCAGCAATCCCACTACTGGGCATATATCCAGAGAACGCCATAATTCAAAAAGACACATACACTCCGATGTTCATTGCAATAGCCAGGACATGGAAGCAACCTAAATGTCCATTAACAGATGAATGGATAAAAAAGATGTGGTACATATATACAATGGAATATCACTCAGCTGTAAAAAGGAATGAAACTGGGACATCTGTGGAGACATTGATGGACTTAGAGACTGTCATACAGAGTGAAGTGAGTCAGAAAGAGAAAAACAAATATTGTATATTAACACATATATATGCGGAATATAGAAAAATGGTACAAATCAACCAGTTTGCAAGGCAGAAATAGAGACACAGATGTAGAGAACAAACATATGGACACCAAGTGAGGAAAGCAGGGGGGCTTGAGGGGGAATGAATTGGGAGATTGGGATTGCCATATATACATTACTAATAAGAAAACAAATACCAAAGTTTACACTCTAAATACATGCAGTTTATTGTATGTTAACTGTATCTCAATAAAAGTTCTTAAAAAATAGCCATATGCAAATTTAGAAATAATAATATCTAAATGGTGTAACAGGAAAGTAATAAAAAAAAAGGAAACAAAACAAAAAAACAAAAAAACTCATGAGCCTGATCAGCTATCAACTACACGATTATGTAGAAGGATAGGTTATTACCATTGTGGATGGGTGTGTCAAAACAGCAAGAAAAGAATAATGGTTTAAGGCAGATTTGGGGATAGCCCTTGGCTGTTTATGCAGAAGCCAGTGACTGCCTGAATAGACAAAGGAATGAAATGTCCAATAAACAAAAATGATACTATACCTTAGACTGTGAAGATTAATACTAACAATCAAGATTAATACTAACCTAAAGGGGTTTCAAGTGATTGTGCTATTTAGCTGACTATGTAAACTAAATTACTACCTATAGCACATAATTTAGCATAAGGAAATTACAAAGTAAACCATTCCTTATTATTTCATAAATAAAGGAGTATTTAATTCTCCCACCTTACATTATTAATAGATACATATTAAGCATTTAAAAATTTTCTGTGCTTTCCAAAGCTTTAAATTTGCTAGTAAATTAGTCAACACTCTGCAGTATCCATTTATTAAATGCCTGACAAGTGCAAAAGACTGTACTTAATGTCATCTGAACTAGAATAAGGTAAGTTGTCATTCTTGTCCTTGGAAGATTTCAATCTCTTTGGGAAGAAGGGATATGGTTACAGGAAGTACCAAAATACATGTTTAAGGAAAGAGAAAGCATTCAAGTAAACAGTATTAGCACCCCTACAACAGAGACAGAAATACAGGCTGAACTTGAAAGGGAGGATGATAACTTAATTTGAAGTTCCAGGGAAGACTCCACGGGGAAGGTAGGATAAGCAGGATTTAAGTTAAGCCAGTGGAAGAAAATGGCCTTGTCAGAAGAAATAGCTGCTGAAAAATGTAATTAATGTAAAGAAAAGAAGTAGGAAAGAAGAACAATGACCACCTCATGGGGAAAAAAGAGTTTGGCTGAAGTGGTTGGTAAGCGTAGACAGAGGCAGAGGACATTGGATGACATGATAGACAATACATGGACTACCAGGCTTAGACAATTAACAGGAGACTAAAAAAAGTGATTTGACTTCTAAAATGCTTTTGTCTGATCATTACACATGTGACATTTTAGCAGTGATTCACATGCTTTCATAGAGAATTGTAAAGACAGGGGTTGATCCATCAGCGAAGTTAATTGACACTAAATGATTTCTTTCACCTTAAAACAGAAGGTTCATAAAATGTTTAGCCATTTAGTTCATTGCTGCATTCAAAGCTCAGTTAGGAGGAGGGGACAGACCCAGTATAATTTAATGGGGTAACAACATTTCATAAACTCCAAGGTTGTGATTCTTAATCCTGCCCTTATAGTTAACACAGCATGTGGCGTTTCTGCATTAATTTCTCTGGTTATAAAATAGCTGTTTCCCACAACTCTCAAGGGGATCCTACAAAATCAATTGAATAACGACAGATAAGTACTTTGAGCTTCTTAGAGAGAGAACTAAATCTTATAATTGCCTTCTTCAACCACCTTCATTTTATTTTATAGAGTGAACTAGAGTGCATATAAGAGATGGATTAATTTTATCTCCCTTCATTTTTTTCTTGTTAAATTGCACAAAAAGGGAATTGTTACAGAAATGCAACTTACAAAATTTTTGTTCATAGATGATAAATGAATCACATTTTAACCATTAATAAAATCACTCCTATGACACATTTAAGAATTGAGGCATAACTTTTGATAATCAAAACATACATATAGAATGCTTTTATATTCTAATCCACCTTTATAATAATATGTACTTGGCCTTTTACTTTTCCAGCAAAGATAATAGATTTCCACTGATTCACTTGTAATTTTTATTCCAGATTCAACTTTTCTCCATGGCACATATTTTAAAAAACTATCTGGCTAAATTTAAATGTGTTGTCCTTGGACATAGAATAGTTCTCAGTGTATCACTAGCAAGTGTATTGAATCTGTTACGGTTATTTTTGGTGCATGCGCTAGAAAGCAATAGACCTTGGCCTACTTAATTAAGTATAAGGAGATTTATTATGTGTTTGGATGGTACTCAAAAGGCAATGAAAAAGCAGAGGAGCAAAGCAAGGGCAGGTGCTGGAATGGCTCCAGGGACCCAAAATCCTAGTGGTATACCCAAAGCATTGTCATCAGCTTGCCTCCTTTCCCCTGAGATTCCAGTCTCTGTCTCTTGTCTGTGATTAAAATCCTGGGCTGGGGGAGGAAATCTTACTGGCCCACCTTGAATCTAGCCCACAGTGTTTTGACTCAGTTTAGAGCAGAGGGCAGGCTCAGGTGTTTGGGGCTGTATCCAGAGCAGAAAGATTTGTTAGGTGCCCACGACCCAGCACTGTAGTTCTCATAATCAAAGACATTTTTGGCTCTTATGTATAAACTCTTCTGCAGTATATGCTAAAGAGAATTTGAGTAAAACACCTTTAATAATAGTAAGTGTTCTTGGAAACATAAAAGAGGGCATTTCCTGAGGACTAGGAAAAAAAAATTTGTCAGGAGTTAAGCCAATCTGTACAAGAGTAACAAATTTTTTGAATGGTTACTACTCTTTAAAAAGGACTTGAAGAGTGGAATATTATAGAAAGTAAATGGCAAGAAGCAGAAATGTCAACTGTATTTCAATTTAAAAAGGCAAGAAATAGAGAAATAAAGAAAATAGTATAAGAGCTGAATTCCAGTACATCATATAAAGTAAATGAAAATCTACTCACAAAAAATACTAAGAGCCTTAGATGTGGATATAAAAATACTGGGAACCGATAATATGTAATATGAAAGAAACACTTCACATAAGTTAGTTAATGTCACTTCATATGTATCACAGAAGCTTTTTAAGGAAGGAGACTAGAACTGGATTACTTAAGTTGTTTTCTTAATTAAAAGGGATGGAGCAGACGAGATGGAGCAGTATGCCTGCATGCCAAAGAGGTGTGCAACTGGACGGGAATCATGGACCTGACGATGGATCATAGGACAGAACATTTGAATAAATGGAAAGAAAACCACAACTGATGTCCCTGTGGAAGTAGATGAAAGCTCTCTCAGCGTCACAAGTGCTTGCAAAATACAGATCGTGAAACTGCCACAGAAACAAGCTATAGCAGTAATGGAGGACTTCAAATGTCTTGACATCTGCTGGAAGTCTTGTTTTGCTAAAAGCAAAAAACCTGATAAATTCAGTAGTGGTAGATAATGTGTTCTCCTCAATATTGTCATCACCATATGTCTCCACGTTCTCCTGCATAGACCCATCCTCCTGCCCTACTCAGACCTGCGCACCTCCATCTAGGAACCCCAATCTCATGGACGCAAACCCCTCACCAGGCTACAGAATGCTCTCTCCTTTGCTGGCTTTCACTAGCACCTGGATGTTTCCTAAGAATGTGGTTGCACCTTCGGTTTCTTAGGGTTTATGTAATGCAGGACATGGAGGCTCTTTGGACAGTCTCTTGCTTCCTTCCTGCTGTCTCTAAACCATTACAACCAGAAGCTCACGTAAATAGGCATGCTCTGCTTTGACGCTTACATCAGGCTTCATCACACAGATCCTTCTCTGTCATCTACCCCCAACTTGTCAATACCCCACTCCCAGAATCACCCTCCTCCAGGTCTCTGACCTTAAGCCTTAAGCCTTGACATTACTCTGGACTTCTCATGGGCAACCTTAGAGCATTCTGATCCTCATTTCTCTGCCTTCAATTTCTAAGACTCTTTTTCCTTTTCCATACCAGTCACTCCACTCCTTTCATAGTCTGGTCTGGGTTTTTTTGACAATACTTTCATTTCTGGTATCTGATATTCTACTCTATTTCTTTAAGTTGCTCACTCCTTTAATATCTGTTTTCTTATTTATTTATTTATTTATTTTTATTTTTGGCTGCATTGGGTCTTTGTTGCTGCATGCGGGCTTTCTCTAGTTTCAGCCAGTGGGGGCTGCTCTTCATTGTGGTGTGCGGGCTTCTCATTGCTGTGGCTTCTCTTATTGCAGAACATGGGCTGTAGGTGCGTGGGCTTCAGTAGTTGCAGCTCGTGGACTCTAGAGTGCACGCTCATTAATTTTGGTGCATGGGCTTAGCTGCTCTGCAGCATGTGAGATCTTCCCCAACCAGCAATTGAACCCATATTCCCTGCATTGGCAGGCGGTTCTTAACCACTCTACTACTAGGGAAGTCCCCTACGCTAAGGAAGTCTCACTACAGTGAGAAAGCCTATATTTGACTATATTTTTTCCAGCTTACCAGGAAAAGCCCATCCTTGCTACTTTTCCATCCAGCCAGATCCTGTTACTCATCTGCTCAACCATTCTCTTGTTAATTGTCTCATCTCCTAAGCCTTCTTTTTTCACCAGTGCTCATCTGGCCAATTAACTATTTACTTTCTCCACTCATATCTAGGCTGTTGAGCAGAGAGAGGAAAAACTCACAGCTAGCAGATTTCTGTGATTAAAACTCAGACTTTCTAATCTTATCTGGGCCCTAAAAACTGTCTGAGATTCCTGTATGTGATGTTAATTAGCTCCTTTCCTACTTACTACAGGTGCTATGTTCAATCCTCGTTCATGGTGAGGTCCAAACACAGCATTCCCTCTACTTCAAAGAGAAAGTAGAGGATTAAACTAAGTTCTTAATATATCTCATTCCTTAGATATTTTGCTGGAAGTAGCACAAGTCCTTACCAAAAGTGACTTTGCAGAGTAAGGACTGTTATTGTCTTACTGAAGTAAAAGCTCTAATGTAGGTGATTCCATGGTTGGTTCAGCTGCATAATATTGTCATTAGAGGTGGCACACCCACTTTCCATCCAGGTGGAGAGATTCAAGAGTGAGCCCTCATGATCTCTAATTCCAGTCCTCATGCCTCTGTATAATCTCCTTCCCCGGGGTGTGGGTGGGATATACTATAACCAGTAGAATATGGCAAAGATAACAGGATGTTGCTCCTTTGATTGTGGTATGTAGTCTTGCTTGTGGACTGACTTTAGAAACTCTTCTTGTGAGCTTTGGGGAAGCAAGGGGCCACATTGTGGATGCCCCTGTGGTAAGAAGCTGAGGGTGGCCTCTAGGAGCTGAGGGGCAACTCTGGCCAACATTCAGGAAGAAACTCAAGTCCTCAGTCCTACAAGCAAAAGGAAATGAGTTCAGGGTACAACCTGAGTGAGGCTGGCAGCATGATCTTCCCCAGCAGAGCTTCCAGATGAAGACACAGCTTGATACCTTGATTGCAGCCTTGAAAAATCCTAAGCAGAAGCCCGAGTAAAGCTGCATCCTGACACCTGACCAATAGGAACTTTGAGATGATGAAGGTGTGTTGCTTTCAGCCATCATGTTTATGGTAATTTATTACCTAACAGTCAGTCTTGATTTTATTTGTTCTTGACCTGCCACAACCAATTCAGCCACAATTTCTGTTTGGTTTACCTTCAAAATGTAACCACCGCTTAAGACCCCTACTATAACCACCTTCAGCTAAGCCAAGGTAATTAAAGGCCTTCTAATTTGTCTTCTTATTTCAACTGTCTCACATTTTTGGTATAACTTCTACCCAACAATAAAAAGATAATTAG
Organism: Hippopotamus amphibius kiboko; assembly: GCF_030028045.1. Lineage (NCBI taxonomy): Eukaryota > Metazoa > Chordata > Mammalia > Artiodactyla > Hippopotamidae > Hippopotamus > Hippopotamus amphibius. The sequence goes on from NC_080191.1 coordinate 86,274,677, forward strand.
ACCATGTGACACACTCACACACCACTCGATAAAAATCCTATAAAAGCCTCCCATCCCTTGTAGAATACAAGTCAAAATTGTTTACCATGTCCTGCAAGAGCCTTCAAGATCTGGTCATTGAGGAACTCAACCTTACCTTCTTACACTTTCCCAGAGCTCATTCAAACCAGTAGGCATACTGGTTTTCTTACCAAGATTGGTTCTCCCTTTAGAACCTTTGACTCAATATTTCCTTTTAATGACACATACTTTCTTTATTCATTTATGCAAAAGTAATTATTAAATGTCACCCTATACAATGCACTAAACAGATGATAGAAATCCAGCAGTAAAAAGAACTTATTTTTCTATCAAAGAGACCACAAAGGTTGCCTAAATGAACTATTCAAAATATCAGATTGGATATAGCTGGGAATAAATTTTGAAAGTCTTCTATTATGAGAGTCCTGAATGCATAATCTGATCATTAATTCATTTTCACCCCTTCAGAAACAAATCCAAGTCTGCTCCAAGCTAATGGATATCTATGACTAGATCAAAAGTCAACTAATGAGAAAAGTAAAAAAGAGTACATGGCATGAGTGTTTTATGAACTTAACTCATAACATATCAACTCTTTCAGTGTGGAATTACTTAGAATATCTCAGACTGACATTTCTCCTCCTCACCTCCCTCGTATAATTGATCAATCCCTGTACATTTCCACCCTAAAGACGGCTGCCGTATGTCTTTTGTTTTCTGGATGTAGGTCTTACCATAGTGCAAGCCCTATCCTCAGGGTAATTGTTTCCTACTTCTTTAGCAGTATCATTCAAACTGCAAATGAAATGGTATCTTTTGGTTGAAAGCTACCAGGTTGACTTTTCGAGTTAGTTGTTTTGGTCTCTGTGCTCCTTCAATACTTTATCATTGTTTTTTAAGGCACCTAAAAATTGTATGTAATTAACGTATCAGATAAAGTGTTTTGCAAGACCAGATCTATATCATATTAATATTATTTTCCTAGATCTAGATAATTGACTGACACAATAGCCACACAATAAGTATTTCTGGAAGTATTAAGAGTTAAACACTACCAGAAAACATATTGAACACCTCCAATTTATGTTTTATCCCTAGCGCCATCATCATTTTAAAAAGACATAAATAATGGTATTATTGGCAAAGTGATTCTAATTATCCAATTTTTTCTTATAAATTATTGAGAAAGTTAAAAACATTAAGTTTTAAAGGTGACACTAATATTTTCAATTGATAGGAGTGGGGAAACAGGGAGAAAATGGGATTGGGCAGTTTGAAAGAATTGACGTGTGAAAGAATTAGCCAGACTGAAAATGTTCCACATAAACTGAGCATGCATGACCCAATAAGTTTCCTTTTATAAATTTCCAACTTGCTCCTTTGCTTTCCTATATTTCAAGGCCATGTGGGCTTTGCAAGAATTGTGTATTTCCTATTAGTTTATCACATGCCTATTACTTGCAGTAGAAAATATATTAAACATAGTCTGCAATATATCTGCAACTTTCTGGTGGCTTGAAAGTGCCTTGTCTTCACAATCCACCATATTATACAGAGCTGAGTGACTGCAGTGAAGGAAAGTAGGACTGCCCTGCTGTGAACAGACACTACAGCCTGGCTAAGAATCTGAGTGACCAAGGTCATGTTACAGAAATGCATGGAGTTTGCAACAGCGTACTTGGGACTAGTATCAAAACAATACTCTGTCACCAAAGCAAGAACAATGGCAGTGCAAAGCAGGGGCATGCTACCTGGTTGGACTTTCTAGTTTTCTTTCCTTGGAGGCAATTGAAGCATGGATAGTTCCTTTCCAGTGAGAACCACATAGGTTATTGGGTAACTCTCTGTATGTGAGTGTGTGTGTGTGTGTGTGTGTGTCTGATATTTAGGTGAAGGAGCTGTGAGTCTTCTCTTTGGGTGCTTCCTACTAGAATCCATCTGACCAAACTAGTTACAATGAAGAGTTCTCCTCACCACCCTACTCTGTCATGATAAACAGGTTACATGAATTTTAGTGCATATCCCCTCTACCGTTTCTCAGTCAAAAGAAATATAACTTGCATTATATTATCAAATACAAATCTAATTACATCTACTATAATATTCATGCCATTTGGGGCAATATGTTATAATTCAAGGCCGATTTATTATTGTTATTTAGTTCCTCTTCAATATATGCAAGATAATATTTTCTTTGTTACTGTATCTTAAAACATTCCATATTTCCTTAATATCTATTTACTCTTCCTAAATTATATTTGTCTTGCAGAAAGGCAAACTCAAATTTTAGTATAAATTATCAAGACATGTAGAATATTTCTTGAAAGGTAATAACATGAAAATTCTCAGAATATCCTTTTTCCTATCAATTTACAGTAATATCCAGCAAATAGAAATGGTAATATGCCCTGTATAGCTTAATTAAAGAGATATAATATTTGAAGAGCACCATGAAGGGAAAGTACTATTTGAAGTGCCCCTGTTTTCTCCCTTCTTGCTGCCCTTTGTCCTCATTGTCTGCCATGGTTGTAGCATTATTCTCACATTTCAGCTCAACAAATGTTTTCTCTAAAGTATTCTTGACACCTCAGAATAGATGAGTCTGTCTAATGTATGCTCTCAATGCAACTCCACCTTTGCCTTCAAAAACTCTAGAACATTGTTTATGCCAGAGCCCAACCGAATTATTTTCCTGGGAAAAGGAAAATCTCTATTATTATCTGCCTGGTGGCGTAGTGGTTAAGAATCTGCCTGCCATTGCAGGGGACATGGGTTCGAGCCCTGGTCCAGGAAGATCCCACATGCCGTGGAGCAACTAAGCCCATGCACCACCACTCCTGAGCCTGTGTTCTAGAGCTCATAAGCCACAACTACTGAGCCTGAGCACCGCAGCTACTGAAGCCTAGAGCCCATGCTCCACAACAAGAGAAGCCACTGCAATGAGAAGCCTGCGCACAGCAATGAAGAGTAGCCCCCATTCATCACAACTAGAGAAATCCCACATGCAGGCAACGAAAACCCAATGCAGCCAAAAAAAAAAAAAGATCTGACTGAATCCACAGTTACCAGAAGAGCAAACCACAAAGAACCACAGGTATTCTGCATTGGAGGTGGAGTGTAGCGTCTCACCTGGATGGTGAAAATGTACCAACTGGGCAGGATGGGAGGGACTGTGGAAAGAATGTTGAAGTCTGGGGAGATGTCACAAGGTGTGGAGCAGCTCCTTCCAGACCTAATATATATGTAAGAAGCTCAATCCACCCCTCCCTTACTTGACACGAATGACTTATATGGGGTCATTTGATTCCTTACTTTTGATTCTTCTGGGAAAATAGATACCTTTTTTTTTTTCCAAAAATGCTGAAACCTCCAGTGATGTAACTCAGGCCCTTCTTCCCTGGCATAAGCAGGTACAAGAGTGCTTAGAAAAATGATTCTCCTTGCTTCTTGGTCCACCAGAGAGGCACAGTCAAGGTAGAGCCCGGGGGGGCCAACAGCTGTACCCTTGGCAACTTTTCTTATTGTGAGAGAAAAATCAGATCTCACTTTTGTATAAAATGAAGGAATATGAAATGAGGTGTATTTTATGGACACCAAAACCCCCTCTGTTACTGTATTGCTTTGATATATATTTATAGCTCTGTTATTGAAACCAATGGGCTCTGTAATTTTTTTTTAATTCACTCAAATTTCTGGAGCCACATGGGAATTAAATTTACTTTTCTTGTGTGTGAACATTCAAGCAGAGGAGGAGTTGAATGCTTTTAGGGGTTTAATTCCCCAAGCCTGGCCACCCATTCACCCTGTTTCTTCTTTCCATGGTCTGTTTCTGTCATACTGTCCTACGGCACCACTAAAGATAATTCTAGAGATGCTGGTGAGTTTGGAAGACTCAAAGTAAACAGTCCAAAAGAAACAGTTCATTCTCTCCTTCCACCTCTAAATATAAATACTCCAAATTCCAGGTTTTGCTTATACTGCTTTCCTCCCATAATCTCTTTTCTTAATCATCTCCTTGTCACCTCTTTTTCCCATTATGCCACTAAAGGCACATTCCAATAAAAGTGAAGACAGGAAAAAAAAAATGTTCTAGGTTAATTTATTGTAGAGCTTGTCAGTTTTAAATCATATCAAAGTAGATAGGTTAATATAGGTTCTATAGGTTAATTCCATAAATTGAGTTGAATTTATTATCTGTATTGTGCTTATTGTGATTCTAACGAAAAATTGAAATGATTCATTTCATCATGAACTAGTCTGTACCCTCTAAATGTAATCTTCTGAAGCAGTGCTTCTCAACCTTTTTGGCACCAGGGACTGGTTTTGTGGAAGACAGTTTTTCCACAGAGAGGGTGGGGGGTGAAGGATGGTTCAGGTGGTAATGCTAATGATGGCGAGCTTTAGGGAGTGTTTAAGTGGCAGATGAAGCCCACTGCTCACCACCTGCTGTGCAGCCTGGTTCCTAACATGGGAACCCAGAGGTTGGGGACCCCTGCTCTAAACAGGCAAGCAAGGGAAGGCTCTTTGACATTATTTGTAGAGACATTTACTTATTTCTATTAATCTTATTCTGAGTATACTTTGGAAAGTGAAATCTAGGAATTTTGTAACTCAAACACAAAATACCTTCTCTCCAGGAGGAGTGTAGTACTTTGAAAGTAGTACTGTTACTTATTTTGGGCTTTATTCATGAAATATAAGTCCCAGAAATAACATATCTGGTCACTCATATCTTTAAAAGTTATTCAACAAATATTTATGAAAAACTTAACATGTGCTAATGCTTTTGGACCCAGTTGGTCCACTGCAAAAGATGAAAGTTCTATATTCTTCGTGTTTAACCTTCATGTTGCCCTTGATGGCTCCATAGGATCGACCACAAGGGCACCTTCTTTACGCCTGCATCCCATCCGCGCTGGAGAAAGGATGACAGCCAGGCAGACCTGGCCTTCTCAGTGTTTACACCAACCAGCTGCATCCTGGCTCTGACCACATCCCAGCATGCCTGATATTTCTCCCTCATTGACTCCTTGGCTCATTTCTCTTAGAAATATTCCAAATCTCTTCAGCCCATAAGCTTCCAATTTCTCCTCCTCAATATCAGTGAGAGAAGATCTCTTACTTCACTGGGCATTTTGGTACAATTCAGAAGGAGGCCTTTTGTTGTCTCAGCCCTCCTAAATTTTTCCTTCATTCTTTCATCCAGTCTCAGAGAAGAATGGGGTGGAATCCTCCAAAATACAGAACTGTAATTTTGATGCCATTTTTGGCCTTCTGAGGAGCCCTGAATGCATGCTAATCCATTCGAGTTTAAGCATTTTAAATGGCATCATCCTAATTTTTTAGTCATTTATTCATCCAATTAGCAAATATTTACTCAGGACCTACTATACTAGGCATTGGGTCTAAAGAAGAAAAAAAAATGATTCTGGACATTGAGTTCACAAAATGATATTTAGGCAATCATTCTATTATTTGATGAGAGAAATAAGAATGTCAACAAATACTGAACTCTGACTATAGTCAAGCATGGTATTAAACTCATTATTTAATATAATTTAGAAACAAACCATGATAAAAGAAAAATCTCTCCAAGAAAGTTCAATGTTTGTATTATTTTTACCAACTCTGAAACTGACTTTTTGAGGGGTTAAATAACTTGCCAAAGCATATTTAGAAAGTGGCAGAGCTGATATTCAAGTCCCTGACTTTTTGACTCCAGGGTTCATATACTTAAAGTATCATATTATTTATGTAATAATGGGCTGCACAATGTACTATGGAAGAATAGGCATGTCTAACCCAGATTGGAATATTGCAGAAGTCCCCATGGAGCAGGCTATACCCACGTTGTCTTACTACGTGGCAGCTAGATTTAGGTGCAAGGATGCATGGGTCTGCCCCTGGAGGGCACTGCATGTAGAAAGACTGAACACAGCAAGGTGACTGTCAGTAGCATCAATAGAGCAAAAGCAGTCCAGTATTAGAAGAGTAAGGAGTAGAAACATAGAAGTGGTGGCAGATTGTGCTGAGAAGTAGGCTGGCACCTTGTCCTTGAAGGCCTCCTTTGGCACAATGAGATTTTATGTAAGAAGCATTGGGAGTCTACAATTTTAATAATTTCCAAGGTCAGTTCTGCATTACTTATTCACAACTCTACCTAGAATGGGAGCCTGTTAAGAAGAGAACCAAACAAGAAGCAGAAACAGACAATTCTTCCAATGATCCAGGTGAGAGGTGATTAATTGGGGCTCTACAAAGCAATGACACTGGCTTCCAGCAGACCTGCACTGTCATTCTGGCCCTGCCACCTACCAGCTGTGTGACTGGAGACTGGTTTTTAACCTTTCTAGTTTCCAGGATCCTAAGATGGTAAATAAGGGTAACAGATCTTTCATACATTTGTTAAAAGGAATAAATGTGATAATGCATGTAAACTGCTTAACAGATTGCTTGGCACATTTCAAGTCTTCAACAAATCAGTGACATTATTATTACTGATGTTATATTTACTCGCAAAATCAATGCTAATTGCCCTTCTGGGGAGCAAGACATAGAGCATTAGCTCACGTTTTGGTCTTAGAAATCAGGGTTAGATATTGCAGCCGATGGAGCAGGTCTAGTCCACTGGACTGCAGAAATTTCTAGACACAAAGCATGCGTAGCAGGTAGCAATATTAGTGCACAAATTTAACATATATTTCATACCCAAACTGAGTCAAGTCCTCTCCTGATGCAAGAGTTTCAACTTCAGGTACCATTGGGACTTCGTTTCCCCCATATGGCCCTGTGGGTCACCAGGAGTCTAAGGAAGCGCAAGGCTCTTGATTCGTAGCGATGCCATGGTTTTTTTGGGCTCTTCTGCTACCCAGTCCTATGGTCAGAGAGAGTTTTCAGACTCTTGTCTGCTGTTCAGGACACTGCTCAGTGGACTCAAGGCTATTGAGTGTGGGAGTGACAAACCCCAGAAACTCTAAGTTCTTTTTCTTTCTTTCTTTTTTTTTTTTTTTTTTTTTTTGCTGTGCTACATGTTCATTCCAGGTCAACTGGAGGGCTCTTCTCTGTATCATGAACACTCTGGGACTGTTTCTGGGCATCACGGCAGAAGGGAAGAAAAAGCATCATGGGTCCCTAATTGACTCTTAAAGCATCTACCAGAAAGTGACATGTTATTTCCTTTCATATTTAACATTGGTCAAAGCAAATCATAAGGGCACACCTAAATCTCAAAGGGCAGCAAGATAAAGCCCCACCAGTTACCAGGAAGAGAACCTGGTGTATTTGACAGATGCCAATCACACTCCGCTTCCCACAAACTTGCCCATGGTGACCTTTCAATCTGCTCATTAGTTTGGAAAATGTAGTGTACAGCTTCTACTGATCTCCCATGCAAGCTCAGATACCCAGCACGCTTGCTGCTGGGGCTTTGTTTCCATCATGCATATAGAAAATCCCCAAGTTCACCACCTGAAGGATCTCACCCTTCCTAGTGGACTGTTTCTGCTTCTCTCTACTCAAGCTTTCTTTGTCCCACCAAAGTCTTGGTGCAGACAACTTCTAGATGTTTGCAATTCTGCTGTCACCCCATCACAGTTTTAAAAAATCTTAAATCTTTAACTATCAACCACTATCTCCACCCCTTTCAATTTCCCAGGCAAAGAACTCTGGAATGAGAACTAAAACAAATTCCATGAGACACAAGAGGGAAAAAAAGCCTTCGAAAGTGAAGAAAAAATACAAATTGCGTTATCACATAAGGGAAGTTTCAAAAATGCAACATCTTGCACCCACTATGGAAAACAGCTTGGGGGCTCCTTAAAAACTAAAAATAGAGCTAACATATGATCCAGCAATCCCACTGCTGGGCATATACCCAGAGAAAATCATAATTCAAGAAGACACAGGCACCCCAATGTTCATTGCAGCACTATTTACAATTGCCAGGACATGGAAGCAACCTCAATGTCCATCAACAGAGGAATGGATAAAGAAGATGTGGTGAGTGTGTTTCTGTGTGTGTGTGTAGAATATTAGCCATAAAAAAGAACATAATAGTGCCATGTGCAGCAACATGGATGGACCTAGAGATTATCATACTGAGCGAAATAAGTCAGACAGAGAAAGAAATATTATGTGATTTCCCTTATATGTGGAATCTAAAAAAATAGTACAAATGAACTTATTTACAAAATAGACTCAGACATAGCAAACAAACTTATGATTACCAAAGGGGAAGGGGGGAGGGATAAACTGGGAGTATGGGGACTAACAGATACAAACTACTATATATAAAATAGATAAACAAGGATTTACTGTATGGAACAGGGAATTATATTCAATATCGTCTAATAAACTATAATGGAAAAAGAGTAAAAAAAAAAGGAATATATATATATATATATGTATACCCAAATCACTTTGTTGTACACTTAAAACTAACACAATATTGTAAATCAACTAAATTCAATTTAAAAAATGTAACATTTTAAGCAACATCATATGAGCTATTTCTTGACCTAAAATTTTAAGTGACAGCAAATAGCCACTCTGATATTTAGGCCATCTAGATAAGCTACAATCAGCCAACCCAGACTTTTATGTTGTTTATTCCCCCATTCAGTACAGATAGAAGCTTCTCTCCTCCTCCAATTGTACTGTCTTTTCGTATTACATACCTATGTTTATTAATAAATATAAAGCTGTGATATACCACCATATTCGCTGGGATTTTAGAAGTTAAATACCTAGCATTCATCACTAACACATGCAGCCTTAGGTGGCTTCAATGCCACCTAAGGGCATTTAAGAAAGTTTCACCTCATCTGTGTATGGCAATGCTGGTGAATTATTTCAGAACAGATGTTAACATTTAACACATTTACTTCTTGGATGTTCATTTGAAAAAGAAATCTTTCAGGCTGTAAATTATCAGACTGACAGACTGGAGAGAGGAAAAATATCTATATTTTCCCTATCAATTAAATACCTTTGATTTTACAGTCAATGTCTTCAGTGAAGTTGTTTAGAGCTGTTAAACATTGTTCATGTCTCTTCAGTTCCTCTCACTAAGCATTCAAACACTTCACAGGGAGAAATTGTTCCCACTCTCAGTGGTTACACAGTTCCCAATGTAAATCCTTTACTTTTAGAAAATATCCCTTACAGTAAACATCTGTCCTGAAAAGAGGAGTGGATTGAGATTCCTCAAGTCATTTGTGGAATAAAGTAATGACTCAAGCATCAGTGTGGATTAGAATCAACTGGCATGTGGGCGGGTTTAAACACAGCCTCCTGGGCACCCCCAAAGTGTCTGATTCGATCTGTCTGGGGTGGGGTACAGAATTCGCATCCCTAACAAGTATCAAGGTGTTGATACTGAAGCTACTGGCCCGGGAGATGCACTTTAAAAGCCACGGGTGCTGGATATAATTTTACCCAATCGTCTTCCTAGGCTAAAAAGTGTTCAAAAATTGAAACAGGGGGCTCCTGCAGATTCAAGAAATATGATTCTGTTTCTTGGAGATTTACAACAAAGTTTCTAAGAAGCCCTAAAATTAAGAAAAAAATTGTTTAATTTTCTTTAACTCAGTATTTCTCCAAGTCATTTGATCCCAACCCCCCCCCTTTTTTCCCCCATGGGTAATTAACTTCTAATTAAATATTTCTTGATTATAGAGTTAAGAAAATTGCTCTCAGGACTTTACCATGAAAAGCTCCTAGCACGCTATCCTGTGGAACAGCATTGCACACACTTTTCCTCTTCTTCCTTTTATCAAGAAGATATTTTGCTATATTATGTATTTAAAGATCAAGGGAACACTAGTCTTCCTCATGAAGAAGGTGGAACTTGAATTTATTCCTTTAGTAGAATCATGAGTGTGAAAGCACATAGGCCATTTTAAATTAGAAAACCAGGCTCAGAGAACATAAGACACAAGGAAAAATGTCTGGCTGAAGTATGGGGCTATACAGGATAGATGGATTGACAAGATCTCAGATCAAATCAGCATTTTTTACATTGTCATGGTCATTACTTACCAAAGGCTGCTCTAGTACTTTCAGGAAGCTTCGAAAGTTGTTCAAAGGTTGTCATAATTTCCATCTCTGGCCTACTATACCTCAAGCCCCACGCTCCTCAGGCCAAGTTTCCCTCAACGGGAAAGTCACTGTTTTTATTCTAGGAATATGTTTTTCAAGGAGGTTTTATAGACATTGTAAGAGACATATAATGAAGTTGTTTGGAAGAAAAAAAAAAGAAAAAAGAGCTTTAATGTATTTTCTGATTGAAAGGTATGGATGTATTGAGGGTTTAAGTAAGTATGAACAGTTGGGTTGGAGTCTGGCTTAATTTAATCCATGTTATTTTCATTAAAGATAATTTCAAAAATCTCAGTGTTATATTCTACCCCCCACTGACTTATTTTTATAGCATTTATCCACCAACATCTCAATGTAGGGGAATATGACCCTTTAGGAAAAGGATGCCAAATGACTGAGTTTACTTCCAGCTTAGAGAAGGAGGGCAATGACATCAAAAGTGTCCTTGAAAGTGTAAATATTCTTTGGGAGGCCAAAATAGATCAAACATGCTCAACATACCATAGAAATTTTTTTTGCCGAATATTACAATCAGTCAAAACTTTTTACTACTAACCAACCCTGTGTCTGCTACTTTATTTTTTTCATCTTCAGATCCAAATAAGATCAGTAACCTGTTATGAATGGAAACACTGCCTGGTAGCCAGATAGAGGTTGGTAACTATTAGTTTTGCATCACTGCAAAACAAATTATCACACATATAGCAGATTAAAACAACACACACTTACTATCCCATGTTTCTTGGATCAGGAATCTGGACACAGCTCCCTGGGTTCTCTGCACAGGATCTCAGGAGGCTGTAATCTAGGTGTTGGTCAGATTGCATTCTCACCCAGAGGATCAGCTGGGAAAAGATTTTCTTCCAAGATCTCTGCAATTGTTGGAAAACTCCATCTCCCTGTGGTTGTGAGGCTGAGGTCAGTTTTCTTCCTGGCTGTTACCTCTCTTCCTGGGAGCTGCTCAGTTCCTTGCTACATGGCCCTCTCCGTTGCCTTCTTGCAACCCGCTCACATCTTCAAAGCCAGAGGAAGAGAGTCCTTATCATGAGGGAGGGCCCTGTTCTTCTAAGGATTTGCAACTAATTAAGTCAGGCCTTTCCAAAATGACCTTTTTTTGATTAGCTTAAGTCAACTGATTTAGAACCTATATTACATCTGCAAAATCCTGTCACCTCTGCCATATTCTTTTGGCTAGAGGCATGTCCCACCCACACTTGGAGTTGGGGGAGAGAATATGGGCTAGGACATTAGCGGGTAGACAGCACAGATTCCATCTTAGCATTTGCCTTTCACGGTAAGTTTATGTCACACGTTATTTTAATGACAAGTAAATCTGTGATGAGGATAAAAAGCAGTTTAAACCAGTGGTTAACAAAAGGAAGAAAACATGGAGAATCTTAAAAAGATGCTCATAACTGGGCTTTACACCAGAGTTTATGATTTAATTGTGTTGGAGTAGGATTAGTGCCTCAGTAGGTTTTCAGTGCTCCCAGGTGATTCTTTGTTTAATTAGGTGAAAGCAACTGTTTTCAATACTTGGAAAACAAAAGGAAAGAACTAACGTGGTTACCCACCAGCCCACCTGGTAGACCCTGCAATAAATAAAATTGTCTTACTGAACACCTGCAGAAGGGGCTATTGTAATTTGGAAATCATTTTTAATCACATTTTGGTGAGACCTGAGATATTTAGGATTTCATTCTTTAGTAAGATAAAATGTTTAGCTTAAAAAAATATATCACTTGATTCCTTCCTTCCTGAAAATTTCAGGTGGGGGTGAAGGTAAAAATTTAAAAAGGAAAAAAAACTGCAGTAAATCCTAGGACTATGTTGGATTGGAGTTGGATTATCAGAGTGAACTCACATCTGTGTGTGTCCACTCTGTCCAGTCAACAAGCCTGGGATCGGTGATACCCCAGTAACAATGAGCTCATTTAGTGCCTAGATCTTGGCTTCTAAACACTATTGTCACTAAGAGGAACAATGGCTTCTTAACAGAAGTGGCTGATTCCAGGAACAGAGCTGTAAATGTACAAGATGAGCCTGGGACAGCTTGTGAAGAAAGTCCTCAAAGAACATTGGAGACATGTTAACAGAACATAGAAGTGAGCCTGAAGAGGCTCCCACTGTGGAAATCAGGGATGATTAAGCATCAGAATAAATATACAAATAAATGAATAAATAAATGGAGAGAAGACAAATCTTAACTTCTGGTAGAAATCCATGCAATACATGTAGAAAAAATTAAAAAGTTCCCCATTTAGTAATATCATAGTAATTGATACATTCAAGAATCATCTGTGGATCCTAAAAATACTGGGTGAAATTTTGACAAGAACCAGGATATTTACATAATCTCAAACTGTCTCCCTGTGAATGACAAATCAACAGCAACAAACAATTAATTGCAAAAGGAAGAAAGACCACCTTTTAAGTGGAAAATGACAGCAGATGTGACCCTAATCAAGTGACCGAATTAGCATCACCAGCGCTGGGACAAAGTGCAAAATAGGATTCAGTGAGATAAAGCACAGCCTGCATTGTCTGCATCTAATCATGAGGAAATACAAGACAAATCGAATGTCTTTCTATAAAATAGCCCTGTAAAGTGTATGTTCAAGCACTGAGGTTGAACTTATTCCAGATCAAAGGAGAATGAAAAACTATTCCAGTATGAAGAAGAATAAAAAGACATGCCAACTAAATTCAACTGGTCATTTTTGTTTGGACATTTTATACTGTACATATGACTAGACAACTGGGAAACTTAAACGGAATTTGTGGATTAGTGTACCAGTTTGCTTGGGCTGCTGTAACAAAATAACACAGAGCGGGTGGCTTAAATAAGTGAGGTTTATTTTTTCACAGTTATGGAGGCTGGATGTCCAAGATCAAGGTGTAGGCAGATCTGGTTTCTTCCTCCTCTTTGCATCATTGTCTCATGGTCTACACGTGCCCATGGTGTGTCTTTGTATGTCCAAACTGCCTCTTCTTAAGGACACTGATGGAATTGATTTGGGACCTACCCTACTGGCCTCATTTTAACTTAATCATCTGTTTAAAAGCTCTATCTCCAAATATAGTCATATACTGAGGTATTAGGGGTAAGGACTTCAGCTTATAAATTTGGGGGGGGGGCACAATTTAGCCCAAAACAGATGTATTAAGAAATCAGTGTTAATTTCCTGACTTTGATGGTCATATTGTGGTTATATTTCAGCATGTCCTTGTTTTTAGGATTGAGCACTAAGGAATTTGAAAGTGACAAGACATTGGTTTCTCAACTTACCCTCAACTGGTTCAGGAGAAAACAAGTTATTTATGCTATTTTAAAAAGAAAAAAGGAGGACCAATAAGAAAGAGAAGCTTGTGAGTGACGTTATGGAAGAGGCAACAAAGTCATTCAGAGGAAATGGCTGAGGCAGTGGCAGTATTTACTGAATGACCACCAGGTTCTTCTGGCTTTAGTTCATGTTGCAAATCATAGGAATAATGAATATAGATGGGATCACTTTCTTGCTTTAACTTTGAAAAATTTCCAGGAATATAAACAAAACAGAACCCTAGGGAAAAAAAGGAGAGATAAAGCTCTAGCTCAGTATAGTCAAGAAAGATGAAAGAATTTTGATGCTCGAGGCACAAAGCTTTACATCAGCTTCTGACATCTTGCGTTGAGAGCCCTGATGGACAGAAAAAAACAATTGTTGGCTGTGAATAAACAGGAAACATCAAAGTGGAGGGTGAGTTAAAACAATTTCTAAAGAAGAGTGAAGTTAAATTCAACATTGGTCCATAATTAAAAGCAGTTGACAGTGTATAAAGAGAAAAGGCCCTATTTTCCTCTGCACTGATCCTTCCTCCTTTGAATATTACTATCATATTTAATTGCATTGAACATAATTAGTGGATCAGTAGTCCTGGACTGTGTGTGTGATATTCTAGAGAATACAGGACAAGTTCTCTCAAATAAAGGGCTTACCATCTGGTGGCGCAGATTAACCACAACAGAAATGATGCTACAGTATTTTTAAAGAAAGGTAAAGAGAAAGGCCAGTTTTGCAGTTCATTGAGGAAAAATGTGGAGGTCAGGAGGGTGAGAAAGTATGGCAGTTACCCAGAGAGCAGTGCTCTCTCTCCTTCTGGCCTTTTCTGTGCTGCAGATAATCCACCTCCCCTTTCCTGGGCCTCCATTCACTTGCCCAACCCCTACGCAGCTGTAAGTGCCTTACAGGATAAGCTTGTATCTGTGGACAATAAGGAGACCTTACAAGTTTTTGAGGAGAGAATTGGCATAATCAGACTTGTAATTTTGGGCTCTTCATTATTTCAAACAATGACTGAGTCCAAGACACAATGGACTTATGTCTTCCAGACAGTCCTGCTGACACCCCAAGAGCCTGCTCTGAATGCCCCCCTTACAGGTTGCCTAGGACCCTGTGCCTATAACTCCTGAAGAGTCTCTATCTTAGTGATCTGCTAGTATGTCTGGATTTCCTTCCAGCCTATATGTCTCATGGGCAGGGACATTATTTCACTGACTGTTTGATCTTCAGCACTTAGCTCAATGCTGCGTACACAGAACTTTGCAGTAACTATTTGATGAATCAAAGAATAAGTACTTGATGAGATACTTATAACCAAGAGATTCTAAAGTCAGAGACATTTCTTCCACCTGGAGAATCACTCACAGATTAGGTGAGAATTGAACTGGTATTTAAAGTATGGATATGATTGGAGAGCATAGAGGAGGAAAAGGAATTCCAGACTGAGGTAGCGATGTGCAAAGATACCCAAGACCAAGGTGTGCTATGAGGATGATCTATTTTAACTGGATTGAGAGTCTAGTCTGACGGAATATGTACTTCTTCAGGTGCTGCATTAGATATTTTTGGAATAAATATTGGGGACCAGGTTGTAGAGAATGTGAATATTATGCTTAGAAACATAAACTCTATGCCGTCGGTCATGGGGGTCCACTGAAATTTTGAGCAGGGAACTGGCATTTTCAGATCTCTAGTGTGGGGGTCACTTATTACTTCATTACCTGTTTTCTGAGCTTTTTTTCTGTCCAATCACTGTGTGAGATGCTAGAGAAAACATGTGAAAACTACCATGTTAAGTCACTCGGACGCACATGTGGAGACTGGAGAGACAGCAAAGAAAACAAGCCAGTTGCAACAGTACTGAAATAATCTAGTGAGGAGCAAGGAGACATTTACTGACACTGGCAGTGGACATCCTTGAAGTTATCTTAAGAAGTATAATTTACAGAACAAAGCATTAGGTACATATTTCTTGTACGATGTATACATGGCATCAATCATCTGTACTTGGAGAAGGTCTGTGTACCGAGACCAGGTAATACTTTTACAGAATGTCTTTTGGACTATCATCTCAGTTTATAATAGCGTCTCGCATATTCCTGACCCACTTGCGTTCAACTAAATTAAGCACATTTTAACGACATGTACTTAAAGGATAGAAGCCATTGATTGGGCTCATGAACAAAAAGGAAAGGATATATGTGCACTCCTGTCACTGGTTCAACAAGGGTGGAGTTTCCCCCTTTGTCTCGGGGGACTGCGCCCTCTGGTGGAAGAAGTGTTAATGGCGTCTTCTGGATGATGCCTTGCCTATGCAGGTCCCTACCTCTCTAAAGAGCCTGTGAAAGCTGGAGCTGAAGGTTGGGTCTTAATTCAGCCTATCAAAGGGATGGTTGTTTGTGACCAAGGCTCGGGTATTTTAAAAGAGCTCCCTAGCCCCTAGCAATCAGAGTAGAACCAACTTCACCATTTCTTTTCCCCAAAATATGTGCAATCAAAGCAGAGCCTCCACCACATTTTTTTTTTTTTTTAACTCAGAAGACTTTGCCAAAGAAACATATGCATGGTGAGGCAGGGTTAATTAATATTGATTTACTACTTTAACTTTATCTACTTTAACTTAGAGACCTGTACCTAATATATTATATTAAAACATTTCTCTGGCTTCTTGGTTTTGCTGGCCAGTATAAAAAGAGCTTTGATTCATAATACATCTCGGGCTAAACATATTCACAGTCTGATCTTAAACTTCAGTTTTCAAGGAGAAAAAAAAAATACCAGTGTTCTGACCATACAAATGTCCCACTGCTTTACTTTCTTATTCTAATACCTAGGAGTGCATATAAAAAACAAAGGACTTTAAGAAATGTTGTCCATATCCTTAAACCGGTAATACTAACTCTGTATTGGCAGCCACCAGAATTAGAAGTGCGTGACTTAGAAGGAAAATATGAGCTTCTGGGGTGACCACCTTGTCCTTCCTACCGTGATCAATGTCCCAGAGTCAAAGTTACTTAGCCTTCTCTTTCATCCCATCACAGGCCCAGGAATCATAAATTACCTTTGTGGGACTTCCCTAGTGGTCCAGTGGGTAGCACTCTGTGCTTCCAATGCTGGGGGCCCATGTTCAATCCCTGGTTGGGGAACTAGATCCCATGTGCTTGGCACAACTAAGAGTCCACATACTGCAACTCAGAAGTCCACATGCTGCAACTAAAAGATCCTGCATACTGCAACTAAGACCCAGTGCACCATAAATAAATAAATAAATAAATAAATAAATAAATAAATATATTTTTTAAGAAAAGAAAGAACTTGACTTTGTGTCACCAAAAATCAGTTGGGCCACATTGGCGTGGTAAGCAATACATGCTTAAAACCCATTCTTAAGTATTTTTTAAGCATTAGCACAATAGTTGCTCTTGAATATTATTAAGGTCAATAACTGAAAACAGGTTTATTTTTAAAATGTATACAGGAAAATACAATATCATTATGTTTGAGCAGTTTTACAATTTTAAAGGTGATATATGAGGGGCTATGTTCCAATTGCATGAGTGCATTTGCAACAAAAATAATGCAAAATTATAAGAATCCTTGAAAATATGAAGGCTGCTAGTTAATAGAGTGGTACATTGAGTAACAAGGGAAAAAAACACATACTTTTTTGAATGCTGGTCTCATCTTTATTCAGAGTATATTGGTGATTTTTTGTGAAGGAAACTGTTTCTAGAATAAAAGAGAAAACTTCAAAAGCTAACACAGGATTCTATGAAATATTTTTAGCATTAATCAATTAAATGAAGCTTAATAATAAGTCACTGTACACCTGCTGAGTGCCTGCTAAGTGCCGTGGACTGACTTCGGTATCTTATATATGGTAACTCGTTTCATCCTCAGACAGTCCTATGAATTAGGTACTGTCATCATCCTGATTTTGCAAATAAAGAAACTTAGGCATTGAGATTTAAGTGTCTTGCCCAGTCATACACTTAGTAAGGGTCAGAGAATTCTTTGAAGGCTAGCAGTCTGGGCTAGAACCTGTGTCCTAACAGCTCTGCTGCGTGCATTTGCTCCTCTGAGCCTTGAAACCCTGGGAGCCATTCTTGCCAGTGCGAGCTGCCAGAAGCCAGGAGCCAAGTGGCAGGGACAGTGCAGGAGCATCCGCGTCGAGGGGGCTCGCAGGTCCTCGAGCCGCTGCTCATTTACAGCGCAAGGGAATAGAAACGAGAGGGTCAGAAACACAACATGCAGAATGTTACGGAGTTGCCAGAGTAAATTCATTTCTGCTGAGATTAAAATAGCTCTTCTAATACTGAGTGAGGAAAACAAACCCTTCTGCTGAAGCATC
The DNA here is from genome assembly GCF_030028045.1 of Hippopotamus amphibius kiboko. Lineage (NCBI taxonomy): Eukaryota > Metazoa > Chordata > Mammalia > Artiodactyla > Hippopotamidae > Hippopotamus > Hippopotamus amphibius. Next base: position 86,292,470 of record NC_080191.1, read on the forward strand.
TACACTGTTTCCTGTCAGAGGATATTCTTAAGCACAGTCATCTTTGAAGAAGTTATTTCCCCATCTTGGTGGCTTGGAGTGGCAGAATATGTGGTGGGCTGTGTTATGGTTCGAATGAACCGTGTCTCCCCAAAATTCCTATGTTGCACCTCTAACGCTGATGGAATGGCCTTAGTAGGTGTGGTTTGGAAGATATAATAGCCTTGGTAGGCGGGGCTCTAGGAGCTGGAAAGGCCTTGGTAGGCGGGGCTGTGGGAGGTGTAATGGCCTTGGAGATGAGGCTGTGGGAGGTGCTTCGGTCCCGAGGGTAGAATGTCATGAATGGGATTAGTGCCTTACGAAATAAAAAAGGTTCCAGAGAGTTTCATGAGGTCCCATGTGTTTATTCTCGATTTTATTTCCATGATTCTAGCAGGTGGGTCAAAAAGGATCTTGCTTTGATGGATGTCATAGAGTGTTCTGCCTATGTTTTCCTCTAGGAATTTTATAGTGTCTGGCCTTACATGTAGGTCTTTAATCCATTTGGAGTTTATTTTTGTGTATGGTGTTAGGAAGTGTTCTAATTTCATTCTTTTACACGTTGCTGTCCAATTGTCCCAGCACCACTTATTGAAGAGGCTGTCTTTTTTCCATTGTATATTCGTGCCAGAGAGATCCCTTGTCTTCCACCATATAAGGCCGCATAGGACAAATCCATGTCCTGGAAGAGGGCCCTCACCCGCCATGCTGGCACCATGACCTTGGACTTCCAACCCCTAGAACTGAGAAAAATAATTTTTTATTTTTTAAACTCAGTCTGGTATTTTGTTGTAGCAGCCTGAACAGACTAAGACAAGGTGGTTTGTGAGTCATGAAGTATTTTTAAAGGAATCCTAAGCCAGGTAATTTTGTGTTTCTCTTTTCTAGACCTTATGTAGTTGTTGTTGTTTTCTAAGTGGTTTTATTTTCATTAAGTTTCTAAATAGCCTTTTTTTTTTGTATATATCTTTATTGGAGTGTAATTGCTTTACACTTATTTAGTTTTAAACTTCTGATTATTCTGAGAATGATCTGATATTAATTTCTCCTTATTTGTTCCTTTATCTCGTCTCTCTTGATCTTTCTTTTTTTTTTGGCACACGGGCTTAGTTGCTCCGCGGCATGTGGGATCTTCCTGGAGCTGGGATCGAACCCGTGACCTCTGCATTGGCAGGCAGATTCTTAACCACTGCGCCACCTAGGAAGCCCCCTTTCTTGATCTTTCTTGATCCTCCAAGAGTTTCCTGCACTCGGGGCCGGCGTTCAGCAGTAGTGCACCTGCACACCTGGTGCCTGGGCCACTATGGTTGTTAACTACATTGGTCATCTCCCCCATTTACACCACTGCCGTTGTCCTCGTCTTACTTTCTGCTGTCCTCCGACTTCTTTTCAACAGTTCTCACCATCAAGAAGTGTGGACCATAAAAGGGATGAAGATGGACATCGTTTATGTTTCCATCTCCTCAACAACAGAACTAGAAATCTCACCCTTTCCCCAAATATAAGTATTAACATCAATGGGAAAAGAAAGATCATCCCAGAGTTGTTATGCTCAATGGCCAGGAACTGAGTTTGGTGTGAAAATGTTTGCTTTTCTCTGAATATTCAGAGAAGCATGCATCTTTAGTGGTGTTAGGGATCTGGTCAGTCATTAAGATCAATCTCTTCCTTTTATTGGTAAATAAATAAAGGCCAGAGCACTTATGTGAGTCACTCAAGGTCACAGAGATTGTTCATGGAAAAAGAAGGAACAAAATCTCAGATAAATGGATGTAAAAACTTTGAGCCACAACTTAAGGGCTAACATATAGTATGTGTAGTGTGCCTCCTGGGTGCTAAGCTAAATATATTGTACTTGACATTAAATTAACATGTAGTTTACCAAATTAATATTTAATTTTCCATAGCCATCTTATGTGGTACTTGCTATTATTTCCATTTTACAGATAAGGAAGTGATGCACAGAGAAGTTATTTAACTTAGGCATGTTTTCACAGGTACTGAGCAGCAGAAATGAGATGATACTTGAAGAATTCTAGCTTATAGGACTCTACTGTTAGCCACTAAACTTATCTTCCTCCCTTAAATTTATACCAGCCATTTTTTTTTATCACAGGTCATCTCTGCTTGCATTCTTTTTGAGAAATGCTTCTGCTCTGAATCTAGTTTCCTGGAATACACTTGTGCCATGGCTAGAACAAAAATATTTTCAGAGAATGTAAAGTATGTGTAGAAAGGAAAAATACTGATGCCTTCTTTGTCCAGCATTACATGCCTGCAACAATGATTATGAGCTGTGAACAGTATTTGTTAAGAGATTATGATTTACCTGGATAGACTAGACTTATACAGAAGACACAACATAAAATATTTACAAATGATAATCACAGAAATGATAACTAAAACAGAGACATTAGCAATATCATTGATTCATTGATTCAGGAAATATTTACTAAGCAGCTATTATACATTTTAGTCTATTCTAGGCATGCAGCTTTTGCAGTGAACAAAACCACATAGATTCTTTCTACTGAGGGAGCTTACATGCTAGTGAGAGAAGACATTCAAAGAACCAAGAATAAAAAAGGTAATAAATAAGTAAATTCATATTTCGTTAGAAAGTAATGTGTTGTGTTGAAAAGAAAAAGGAGACATTGGGATTTGGATGGACTTGAGACGGCATTGGTAGTTGACATATAGAAAAACAAATATCGTATGCTAACGCATATATATGGAATCTAGAAAAATGGTACTGATGAACCTAGTGACAGGGCAGGAATAAAGACTCAGAAGTAGAAAATGGACTTGAGGACACAGTGGGGGAAGGGGAGGCTGGGACAGTGTGAGAGGGTGGCATTGACATATATACACTACCAATTGTAAAACAGATAGTGAGAAGCTGCTGCATAGCACAGGGAGATTGGCTTGATGATTTGTGATGACTTAGAGGGGTGGGATGGGGATGGTGGGAGGGAGGCTCAAAAGGGAAGGGATATGATGATATATGTATACATATAGCTGATTCACCTTGTTGTGTGGCAGAAACTAACACATTACAAAGCAATTATACTCCAATAAAGATTATAAAAAAGAATTCAGTAAGAGTAGATTTGCTTGAAAAGCTGACATTTGAGCAAAAACTTTAAGACAGAGATAGAGGTATTTGGTGTAAAAAAGGGACAACTAAGTGTAAATCTCCCTACGACAGGAAAGCTGTGTGGTGTGTTCAAGGTACAGCAAGAAGCCCAGTGTGGTTGGAAGAGTGTGATGAGAAGAGTAGTTGGAGATTAGATCAGGGAGGTAACAAGGGGTCAAATCAGGGAAAGTTCTGTTGGGCTTTTGTTCTAAGAGAAAGGGGGAATCAAGGGGAAGTTTGGAGATGAGTCAATTTGTATTTTTGAAAAATCATTCGTTGAGAAAATTGCAGCAAAGTAGAACGGAATCTGAGGTAAAAGTCAGGAGGCTATAGAAGCCATGTCAGCAAGAGATCATGCTAACTTCTACTAGGGTAGGAACAGTAGAGGTAATCAGAAGTGGTCAACTTCCTAATATAATTTGACATTGGTGACAGAAAAATTTCCTGACAAATTTATGCAAGAACTTGAGAGAAAAGGTGGAATCAATGATGGACCAATTGTTTGTTTTTTTTTGCTTGAGCAAGTGGGACAATTCATTTGTTATCAATTTGGAGAAAGGAATTTCTAGTGCCACATGCTTTTGGGGAAAGATGACTAGTTCAGTTTTTACAGATGATTTTGAGATGGATATTAGGCTTCCAAGTGCAGTCGAGTAGGCAGTTGAGATGTGACAGAGAGAGGTCTAAGTTGGAGATACAAAATTTGGAAATTTGGGGGTCTATATCAGGGGTCCCCAACCCCTGGGCTGGGGACCAGTACCGGTCAGTGGCCTGTTAGGAACCGGGTTGCACAGCAGGAGGTGAGTGGAAGGCGCATGAGCGAAGCTTCATCTGCTGCTCCCCATCACTCCCCATAGCTCACATTATCGCCTGAACCATCTCCCCCTCCCCCTCCGTCCATGGAAAAATTGTCTTCCTTGAAACAGGTCCCTGGTGTCAAAAAGGCTGGGGACCACTGATGTTGATATGTGAAGCCATGAGATACCAAGGAAAAGAGAGGATCAAGACTTAGCCCCCACACTGATGTGAAGTGTTGAAAAGAGGAGAAATCAGCAGAAGAACCTAAGAAAGAATAATCAGTGAATTATAAGTGACATCCAAAGTATATGAAGTTCCAGGAAACAAGAGACTAATGAATATTGATGAGGAAGGAGTGATCAACGAAGTGGAATTCTGCGGATAGATTGAGTGAAATGAAGAGAGAACATTGACCCTTGGATTTAGCAACATGAAGGGCATTGGTGACATTTTCTTAGTTTCATGGAGAGATGAGTGTAAAAGTTGAATTGGTGTGGATTCAACAGAAAATGGGAGAAGAATTGAAGAGAACAAGGACAGCAAATTTGAAGGGATGTTACTGCAAAGGGGAGTAGTGAAATGAGGCTGTAGCTCAGTGCAAAACTGTCTATTTATCTGTCTATATATATCTGTCTATATCTGGCTTTCTAGATCTACCTGAGAAAAAGCCATATGTATTGAAATATATACATATATTTATATATATATATAAACTTAAATATATACGTATATATGAAAATACAGCTAGATAAAAGAAAAGGAGCAGTCAGAGAAGAGATTTTGCAAGAGTAAAGAATGAGAATGCCAAAACACTGCTCTCCTTCTAATATGACACATTCCTTATATGATTTTGAGATAACTATGTTATAGTCTGAACATACCTGTTTAGTGGAGAGTATTAGACAAAGTTGTACTCCGGAGGGTGGTGTGTTTGAGGAACCTGCATGCTAGTGACTCTTAGAAAATTCGCTTGAAAAACACCAGCTGGCCAATCACATACATCCCTACGGGGTGGCACTATTTTGGTGAATTCATTACAGGCTAACTGTCAGAACTGGATTCATGCTAGTGAAGCTTACCAAGAATCCAAATTTATTTATTTAAATTAGTCATATTCTCTTCTGACTAAACCTATAGAGAGGAACACATTCCGTCTTTTAGTCTCTTCCTTTTTTTAGTCTATCTCCCTTCTCCTTGTATATTTCTCAAGCTCTTTGAACACAGTTCAACATAATTATTTTAATGTGTGTTTCCTTAGTTACAGTCAAACCCAGTCACGCCTCCCTGAGAGCATTTTTAGGTCACTTTGATCAGATTGCAGGTGCATAAAAAGAGTCTCAAATGAAGCGATTTAGACAAATGTGGTGATGATTAAGCCTATTCTACACTCTGAAATTCCTCAATTAATCTGTCACAGGGTAACTTTCACTACAGCACTGGAAGGACTTTATAAATACTTCATGTGCACTCATGGGTGGTGGTTGGGTTCTTCTTTAAATGGATGGCCATTTTGTATATTCCTCATCCAGGGGACAGACAGACATTCAGAAAAGCCAGAGACCAATTATCTCCATATCACTAGCCTCACCTTTCATATGTCTGCAGTGCACATTTAGGCCTGTGACCCTGGGGAAGAAGTACTAAATAGCACCTGTTAGATGACATTCCTCCAAGAAGCAGTGTGATCTATTGATTTGGTATTGTATCTGATTATCAGCTGTAGTTCTGAGAAAAAGGAGCTTAGCAAAGTAAATTTTAAACATCCCAAAGTGCATAGTCTAGGGTATATGTGGTATCCTGGACTCCATTATCACCTCCATGATGCAGTAAAACCACAGGGTCTCTATCTATCGCCTCCATCATTCATTCTTTTTCTTTAATTAATTAATTATTTTTTATTGGCTGCATTGGGTCTTCATTGCTGCACATGAGCTTTCTCCAGCTGCGGCAATCAGGGGCTACTCTTCATTGTGGAGTGCGGGCTCCTCATTGCAGTGGCTTTTCTTGTTGCAGAGCATGGGCTCTAGGCACATGTAGTTGTGGCACATGGGCTCAAATAGTTGTGGCTCACGGGCTGTAGAGCGCAGGATCAATAGTTGTGGTGCACGGGCTTAGTTGCTCCACAGCACGTGGGAACTTCCTGGAACAAGGAAGCTGGGATCGAACCCGTGTCCCCTGCATTGGCAGGCGGGTTCTTAACCACTGCACCACCTAGGAAGTCCCCATCATTCATTCTCTGCAAGGATCATCCATCCTCAAAGCCACCTCACTGTCATTGGTAGTCACTGCAGCTCCAGCCATCATGTCTCCTTGAAGGATAGAAGGGCCTCAGAATCCTGCCAGCTGAATTCAGCCTCCCAGAAGCCTCACCCAAAACTTCCATTTGCATCTCATTGGTCACAACTTGTTCATGCTAAGAAGGGTGGAAACATAGGATTTTGTAGCTGGGCACAGTGCCATCCCAACAAAACTAGGGTTTGGTTACTAAGGACGAAGAAAGAATGGATTTGGAATAGACAATAAACTTCCCCCACAGTTGGACTCAGTTGTGAGCACTCCAGAATGCTAACTACAGTACTTTTTTAGAAATCTGATTGTCTATGTATTTCAATGCTACAATTTTATTTCAGTTTTTATGCCTGAGATATTACTTTTACTTAAATGTTCTTGATTGGTTTCTGCCACTTATGTATTTAACTAGATTTTAAGAGTGTTGCTCCAAGTATTGATGGCTGGTCTTTAGACCCTCGTTGATATAGAGAGTTGATTTTCTTCTTTATTGCTTTGATAATTATTTTTCCAGCCCTATTCTGTTAATAGCTGTTCCCGTAAACTTATACTGTGCTTTTGGCAAAATAAATCATTTATTTCATATGTAGTTTTTCATATAGTGATTTTCATCTCATTATGCTAAAGACCACAATAAATTCATTGAGTTTCTGTGCATCAATCTTTTCAAAATTCAAATGATTTATATTCAATAATTTTGATTATTAGTTTGGCCCTCCTCGGTTTGTTTTTTATGAGCATTTTTCAAATGTAAGAAGATAAAATTTCCACTTACACAATTCTGAAAATGATGTTTTCTTTAATTTTCCTGTTTTAGATAATCTCGTGTTCATGACAAAAGCAATTCTGTGAGGGTGTGATTCTTTTGCCTTTGTATTATGTTAACATAATAAACATAAAAATGTCCATCTCTTTGGGAATTTAAAATCCAGTTTCAGACCAACTTGTATAAGTAATTAATAGTATGTACTTACTGAATACCTACTCTTCCAGAATAGTAATGCAGTGCAGATACACAAGTATCAATGACAAATATTTAATGACAAAACATGAAAGTCAATAAACACAATGCAGTGTGATGAGGACTGTAATTGCTGTAATAGGACCATCAGCTCAAACACTAGTCCAGCACCAGAAAGATCTCTGTTTGGAAGAAGCAAAGCAATGGCTCTCAATGCTCACACTCTTTCAGAATCAACTTCAGAGATGGAAAAAAAAAAAAAAAGAAAAATGGATGCCAGGGTTTCCCTCTTAGAGACCTAGAGATTTCTTGAATAATTGTAAACGGCAGATAGATGCAGGATAATATTAGATTAAAGAAAGAGATGCTTATGCTGATTTTGGAGAGTGGGGTAGTTTTCCCAGAAGAAAGACTATCAGGCAAATAGCAGGTACAGTCACCCAACGTGGTGCTGTAAGGGTTTTGGTGTGACAGGAATCATAGGAAAGAGGAGAGTAGACACGGGCAGGTTTTGGAAGTGTGCAAGATTAAGAGCAGTCTTATAATGCCACGAGAAAAAGTTTGAAATTATTCCATAAAACAGTACTTATCAAATCGTGTTCATAAACATTTATGCCCCTCCCCTCTCTGCCCAGATTTTGTGAACAAATAGGTTAGAGAAATGCTGAATACTAGTCCGTCTTCTTGGATATTAAAAATGTCTATAACATCAAAATATTCTGAGAAATCTACAGCAACGAAACCAGTTACATCTGCAATTTCCAAAGCTTATTTGTCCAAGGAATTTCTGTTTCTTTTCCCCTAACCCCATTTTGGATTTCAGGTGACATTCCATGAAGTATGGAAGACACTGTGATAGGCAATGAAGAAAGCACTGAATACAGCATCAAATCCATGTATATTGTGTGTTTCAAAAATCCATTTTAGCAGTTATATTAAGTTGGGATCTTGGCAAGACTGGAGGCTGGAAACCAGGCTATTGCCCCAGTCCCAAAAGAGGATCAGGAGTTCCTGAGCAAAGCGTATTAGTGGAAGAGAAAAGACAAGCCTGGATTTGAGGGCTTCCCTGGTGGCGCAGTGGTTAAGAGTCTGCCTGCCAATGCAGGGGACACAGGTTCAAGGTCTGGTTGGGGAAGATCCCACATGCTATGGAGCTACTAAGCCCATGCGCCACAACTACTGAGTCTGCACTCTAGAGCCCTCGAGCCACAACTATTGAGCCCATGTGCCACAACCACTGGAGCTCGCACCTAGAGCCTGTGCTCCTCAACAAGAGAAACCACTGCAATGAAAAGCCCACGCACTGCAACAAAGAGCAGCCCCTGCTCTCCATGACTAGAGAAAGCCTGCACACAGCAACAAAGACCCAACCCAGACAAAAAATAAATTAATTAATTAAATAAATAAATTTATTAAAAAAAAGACTAGATTTGAGAGATATTTAAAAGATAGAATAAAAAGATCTATGGATAATAGACAAGAGTTATTTGTGTACAAGTATTAACGTCCAGATTACTGTAGGAGAGAATAGGGGATGTTTACATGGGGATACTTACAGATCTAAATGACATAATCAAAGGCTTGTGAAAGATGCTTCATTTCAGAATGGAAAATACAAATGCCTATTAGGAGTTTCCAAAATCTCCTGACATGAAATAGTGAAAATGCAAAGCAAATACTTTAGCTTGAAATAAAATTATTCCCCTTATAAAAACATTTGATTTTAATATGTCAGTAAGAAAAATACAATTTTTTGACATAGTGTTTTATAAACGTCTCAGGAACATATGTATTTTGTCAGTGGGTGGTACACCAGGATGAGATTGAGAAAAATCTTGTAAACTGTCAGCCTGAATGAGGAAGATGCAGCAGAAACATGATCTGAGAGCTAGTGTGCTGAGGATGAGCTGAGAAACAGAAAATGACACTGTGGTGTGTTTCTGTGCACATGTGATAGAGAGAAGAGAAGAGAGTCTTTATTGGTTAGTTCTGTTTTTTTTTTTTTTTTTAAGTTCTGTTTTTAACACCTTCATGGACTGTGTTTATTTTAAACCTGCACTATTTGAAGGACAAGGGACTTATAAATCTTTAAAAAAAATCATTTTTCTTCTATTTATCTATGTTTTCTTAACTTCAGATTCTCTCAGTCCGGGTGCCATTAACAAAAGTTTTTCAACAGTCTCGATGACAATTAGATGCTTATACCACACGAATGAGCTTAGTGCACATTAATGATTACCGTTAAAAACAGTGATTTAGAATTTTTATAGGAACGTAATAAAGTAAAACTAACCATTTAGATATAGTGAGTATGCCTTTGAGCTCTTCCTATATTTTTTTACAATATAGATTGCAAGAGTATTTATATGACACAGCTGACATAATGTAAGGAGAATAAATCAAGATTTCCAATCTCTTGGTACAACAGAATATCATAAACCTTAGGCTAAAGCAAAATTTAGATTATATCTACCCTAAATAATTTAAGTGCAGAATATCCAACTTCAATTGAATATAAAAAAAAAATTGAGAGAGCATTCAAACATAATGGTATGAACATGTTGAATAAGAATGAGTGTTCTCAAATGAACCTATCTACAAAACAGAAACAGACTCATAGATGTAGAGAACAGACTTGTGGTTTCCATGGGGGAGAGGGTTGGGGGACGGACGGATTGGGAGTTTGGGGTTAGCAGATGCAAACTATTATATATAGGATGGATAAACAACAAGGCCCTACTGTATAGCACAGGGAACTATACTCAATATCCTTTGATAAATGGTAATGGAAAAGAATATGAAAAAGAATATATGTATCCCTGAATCACTTTTCTGTACAGTAGAAATTAACACAATATTGTAAATCAACTATACTTGAATAAAATAAATTAAAAAAAGAGAATGAGGGGAAGCTGGGATGAAGTGAGAGAGTAACATTGACATATATACATTACCAAATGTAAAATAGATAGCTAGTGGGGAGTTGCTGTACAACAAAGAGAGATCAACTCGAGGATGGGTGATGCCTTAGAGGGCCAGGACAGGGAGGGTGGGGGGTGTCACTGGAGGGAGGGGATAAGGGGATATGTGTATAAGTACAGCTGATTCACTTTGGTGTACCTCAAAAGCTGGTACAAGAGTATAAAGCAATTATATTCCAATAAAGAGCTTAAAAAAAAAGAGAGGGAATGAGTGTTCCAATATGAAGTATCTGGCTGTCTCATGACTCCATGGCGATGTGTAGCAATGTGTGTGAAATCCCAGTGTTCTCTTCCACTTCTCTTTCTTGAATTTCTGTAGATCATAAGGAAGAGCAGACAGTCCTTCTCTAAAGAGTTTAGGTCCATCTGCTTCTCATTTTGACTCTTTATGCTTAACTGTTTTAAACTAATTTTCAGGCCTTTTATAAAACTGATATAAAAGAACTTTAAATTTTAAACTTGGCCCTGAAGAAGACAGCTAAAAATCCTGATCTCAACTTATTTGTTTTGGTTAAAATATTCCATATTGCATCATCAACTTATTTCTTTTCCAATTGAAATTAATATCAGCTTTAGAGATTTCTACCATCATAAATACAATAGAAAATAACAGATAAGGACAAAATTTGTCTGTTCTGGGGGCAATATGCTGCTAAGTTGCATCTGTCCTCATGCAGTCCTTATAAATAATGGCATGAACCATAATTTCCTTTAAAAAATCACTATCATTTGTAAACAGAGTCCAAGTACCAAAGTCAGCTATTTATATATGAAGGTAAGTCAAAAATTGTCTGCACTCTGGCTGTAGAATTTATTTTACTTAACCTTTAGAAAAGACAAATACATCATTTTTCAACATAATCTCCTTGCTTTTCAATACACTTTGTCCATCTGTCAATAAGCTTTCATATTCCCTGATTAAAAATGTTTTAGGCTGAGCTGCAAGCCATGAATGCAGTGCTGTCTTCACTTCTTCATCAGAAGTGAATCTTCATCCATGTAGGGCTGCTTTCAGGGCACCAAACAAGTGAAAGTCAGATGGACCAAGATCGGGACTATAGGGAGGGTGCTTTAATAGCTTGAAATGAAATAATTCACAACAGACTTAGGTTTCTAAAAGTTTGTGCAAGATGGGTACCGAAACAACTCATGGAAGAGTGTAAACAGAAGCATTTGGATATCTGCAACAAAATTTGGACTGATACTCTAAGGAGGGTGAAAGTTTCTTAAAGAGAATCATTACTGGTGATGAGACATGGATTCATCACTACAAGCCTGAGAGTAAACGGCAGAGTATGGACTGGAAACATTCTAAATCTCCAACCAAGAGAAAGTTAAAAAGTCAACCATCAGCTGGAAAACTGATGCTTACAGTTTTCCTGGTTTCTCAAGGGCCAGTATTGGAACATTATCAGGAGAAAGGTTCAACAATCAACAGTGCTCATTATAGTGAGATGCTTATTGAAGAACTGAAGCCTAAACTTTGGATTAAATGAAAAAAACTACTATCCAAGGGCATTGTGATGTATGAAAATGCATGTCCACATACTTCTGCTCACGCTGTTGACACTCTGCAAAAACCTCATTTTGAGGTGTTAAAGCATCCTCCCTATAGTCCTGATCTTGCTCCATTGGACTTCCACCTGTTTGTTCCCCTGAAAGCAGTCCTACAAGGATGAAGATTCACTTCTGATGAAGAAGTGAAGACAACAGTACATTCATGGCTTGCAGCTCAGCCTAAAACATTATTTAATGAGGGGATATGAAAGCTTGTTGACAGATGGACAAAGTGCATTGAAAAGCAAGCAGATTATGTCAAAAAATGATGTATTTATCTTTTTTAAAAGTTAAGTAAAATAAATTCTACAGCCAGAGTATGAATAATTTTTGACTTATCCTTATACATATATTCTTTTACTTTTTTCTGACCAACTGATTATCCAAGAATAAAAGTAGTATCTACTGGTAAAAAGGGATTAAATTAATTTACTTTATGGTGAGGAATTAGGCTGTCAAAAACCCTGAAACTGCTATTATTAATTTAATAATTATGCTTAAAAGCTTCAATTAAATCTGGGCTAATGAACAGTTATAACTGACATTAACAAAATAGAAACAGCACTTTGACTCCTGTCACATGCTGCTCTTGTCAGCTTCCCAGCTGTAGCACTTAAGTGCCCTACTTTCATTTGAGGTTGAGGAAAATCTGTGGAAGAGGTTTGGGAGAACTCTCTATTAAAAGAGAGAGAGAGGAAGAGAGAGAAAGATTTTTATTATTCTCTATTTAGTTCACCAAAACAATAACAGAAAACTAAATCATCATTATGACCCATCTTCTCACCTACTTCATCAACTGAATTAAGGGTCAATTGGGCCATAGGTAAAAACTCTCCATGTTTTCTAGCATCAAGAACCATGTGTTGTGATATGTTTCACAGTATGCATTTGTAAGGACTGATCACTATCCTCTTTAGTTCTTAGGAAGTTTTTCTGCCCCCAGCTCCAACACTTGATTCATATTGTACATTGGGAAATGAAGTAAGAAAAATGCAGTGTGGAAGATGCTTGTGTGTGGGTTGTGAGGAGGAAGGGAATGTGAGTTCAGTGGACTTGTGTAAGAGTGGGAGGAAGGAAAGCCTGACTCATACATACGTGTTACTAATGTCTGCATGCTTGGTCCCATGATGCATAGTGTAATTGGGACCCTCTCAGTGAAGGTGGGCCTGTGTTATTTATAGTCACAAATACTAGGCAATTCGACCATTGATAAATATTTCTTAAGTAGCCTATGTTTCATAGAATATTTATAGATCTAAAACCATTCATATAAAAATATAAACCATGACTAAATTACCCAATGGATATCTTGTTCTGGTGCATTCCACAATGGTGGGAACTTGACCAGAGTTGGGTGAACATGCTCTACCTAACAAACAACCAGAGAAAGGACGGTCTGCTGTCCAAACAAGCTACCCAAGTTCAAGCTTATTGAAAGTTCATGATAGAAGTGTTATCAGGGTTTACAAAGGTTCTGGTCATCATCCCCATAGTGCTCACTGCCTGTCAATTTCCCACAGAGCCCTAGGCCAAGCACAGTCTGTAGTGTGCCTGGGGTATTAGCGTATTTTGCTAGACCTTGTAGTTTCAGTGTTCTTGAGTTAATGACACTCAGTGTGGTGCACAGAATACTGGCCTCCCTCACAGATATCTACATCCTAATTCAAAGAGCAAGTCTTTATCAGTTAGTATTATTTTTACCACCTAGTCCAAAAAACCTGGTAATATATTAGGATGTGGCACAGTGGAATTAAAGTTTCTAACCATTTTACCTGGATGATCTAGGTGGACCCAAAATAAACACAAAGATCTTAAAAGTAGAAAGGAAAATTGGGAGAGAGAAACAGAAAGAGAGAAGCATGAGAGTGACTTGGCTTGATGTTGCTGGGTTTGAAGCTGGAAATGGGCTATGAGCCAGACATGGAAATTGGTGCCCTTTTGAAGCTGGAAGAGGCAAGAAAATTGTTCCCACCCAGAGGACACAGAAAAGAGTGCAGCTATGTTAAGACTTTGTTTGAGCCTGGTGAAACTTACGTCAGAGTTCTGATCTTGAGAACTGTAAAATGATAAATTTGTAATTAAGACACTAAATTTGTGGTAATTCAGTATGGCAGCAAGGAAAAACTAGTCCATATTTTGTTGTCTGGAATTCATTACACTACACTGCTGTAGTGTAATGAATACCTAAACTGTGGAAGTGGGTTTGTACTTGGGCAATAGGCACAGGCTATAAAAATTTGAGAGAGCATGACCTCAAAAGCTCAGATTGCCTTGAACAGACTGTTAGTAGAACTATGGGTGTAATGACTCTGCTAGGGAGGGCTGAGAAGAAAGTGAAGAGTATGGTAGATAAAACATCTATGCCTTAGAGGACATCTAAGTTGTCTGGTTGATTGTTGGTTTATGATGGCAAAGGTGCTGCTGGTGAAGTCTCAAAAGGAAATGAGTGCATGTTGTTGGAAACTGGAGGAAAGGACATCCTTGTTATCTAGGGACAGAATCTTAGCACAATTACATCCTGCAGTTGTGTGGAAAGCAGAATTAATAAATGTTAAAATTGGACATTAACTGAGAAGATATTCAAGTAAAGTGCTGAAGATGTGTCTTAGTTTCTTTTTGGTGCTGAGAGTGCAAGTTGAAAGAAATAAATTGAGGGATGAACTGTCAAACAAAAAGGAATCAAACTGGATGATTTGGGGAAATATCAGCATATCCAGACTGTAAAAGATGCTAAAATTAAGAAGTTCACTACTGGAAAAGTGGGCTCTAGGGGAAAAAACCCAAGCATGTGGGTGGGCAATCTTTTGTTAATACCTCAGAAAGATCAAAAGTTTAGAGTGTGATTTAACACAAAGAGCTCTGAAAACATTAAGTGTATTACTCAGAGCCCCTGAACCATACCAGGAGAAGCGAATAGTACAGATTGGATTATCTGTGAAAGATTTGTGGAGGTCCCTCCACATGACAAACTCAAGTGTCAGTCAGTGAAAAGGTGCATCCTTGTCCCCCATCCTTCTCCACAAGCAGCAGCAGAGGGGTACAGAGAGCTGTGTGGGGAGCTTCCTAAGATGTAGGGCTCATTTTGAGGCCACCACTCACACTCGTTGCTGACGCTGCCTCTGGTGCTTGATTGATCTTTGTAGCTTCACATTTGAGAAATGAGTTATTGTACACATGGTCAATCTTATACTTGTCTTATTAAAATGTTGTGGAGCTCAACATAATAGGAACTCGCAAAGTTGTATTGACATTAGAGCTCCTTATATATTCTGAGAGCAGGATATCTACACTTCCTACGTGTGTTCATCCCTCCGAGGAAATTTTGGCAGGGGACGGCTTTATGTTTGGCAAACAATGGTGCCTTTCACATGGTGATGATGAACTCTTTCTTCAATTTCTGCTTTCTTATATTTTATCAATAGAGGAATGATGGAATCATATTTTATAAGAATTAAGCATGTTGTCATTTGAGGGTTTTGTGAAACTAAATATATTCACAGCATAATTTTAGTTTTATGAGTTTGAATTCATACTCCTGAATATAACATCTAGTCCTCATATCCAGTCTTTCTAATCCTGAACTTAAAAGCACATATGCATTATAAATAATTTTTCAATGCAGACACAGCCCAAGCAGATTTCTTATGGTTTTCCTAGTCTTTTTCTAATATAATCTGACCTAGTGGTAAATAGAAAAGTATCTACACAATAGTTGAAGAAAATTAATCTAATTTGGCCAAGATGATATAGATAGTTGTTATGGTATTTTGAATGTAATAGTAAGGCCCTAAATATCAAAAAGCATTTTTATTTATACACGAGAGTTGACAAAATTTTCTTACATATTAACTTTCAGCAACTTATTGTTTCACTATGGTTAATTCAATAAGTACCAATATCTCACAGCAATGACAAACTGTAGTTACTGTATCAGAGCAGCATTTTTGAAATATGTTTTACATATCCCTAATATTTAGGCTTAAATCCTCCCATGATGCTGCATAATTTTGTAAACTTTATAAAGGATAAATGATAATGTAAATGCTTGTTATATGATTGGGGGTATATTATTACTAAATATGAAAACCTTGGTGGGTAGAGCCCAAGTTACTAATTTATAAGAGCTAGAGTCCTCTTTTTGATGCTCTACCATGTGTTGTCATTTCTATTAGTATTGAAAATACAGTCTTCCTTCCTTTGGATGTGAAGGGCTGCTGCTAAAAAGGGGTGTTTTGGAAAAGAAAAATCACTCTCTCAAATTTTCACAGTGCTCTCAAATGACATGGTTATTTTATGGAGGAGGCAGTCTGGATGCGCTAGACTTTTCAACTACCTGAAAAGCCCTGCTGGGCAATCATTCCCTACATGTGGAAACAACAGAAATTATTTCTTGTGGTCTTAGATATTCTGGTATCTGTGCATATGGATAGAATGGAGATGCTGTCATGCTAAGAAAGCCCGCTCTCCCTGCACTCCAATCTCCTTCATACACACTTATATTCCTGAGTCCATTCTTTTTTTCTTTTTAAATTTTTTTTAGTTTTTACAATAAACTGCATATATTTAGAGCATAGAATTTGGTATCCCAGTCTCCCAATTCATTCCCCCCCCAACCCTCCCCGCTTTCCCCATTTGGTGTCCATATGTTTGTTCTCTACATCTGGGTCTCTATTTCTGCCTTGCAAACTGATTGATTTGTACCACTTTTCTATAGTCCACATATATGTGTTAATATACGGTATTTGTTTTTCTCTTTCTGACTCACTTCACTCTGTATGACAGTCTCTAGGTCGATCCATGTGTCTACAAATGCCCCAGTTTCATTGCTTTTTACAGGTGAGTAATATTCCATTGTATGCATGTACCACATCTTCTTTATCCATTCCTCTGTTGATGGACATTTAGGTTGCTTCCATGTCCTGGCTATTCTAAATAGTGCTGCAATGAATATTGGAGTGCATATGTCTTTTTGAATTATGGTGTTCTCTGGGTATATGCCCAGCAGTGGGATTGCTGGGTCATATGGTAGTTCTATTTTTAGTTTTGCAAGGAAGCTCCATACTGTTCTCCACAGTGGCTCTATCAATTTACATTCCCACCAGCAATGCAAGAGTGTTCCTTTTTCTCCACACCCTCTCCAGCATTTACTGTTTGTAGATTTTCTGATGATGCCCATTCTAACTGGTGTGAGGTGATATCTCATTGTAGTCTTGATTTGCATTTCTCTAATAATTAGTGATGCTGAGCAGCTTTTCATGTGCCTCTTGGCCATCTGTATGTCTTCTTTGGAGAAATGCCTATTTAGGTCTTCTCCACTTTTTTTGATTGGATTGTTTACTTTTTTGATATTGAGCTGGAGGAACTGTTTATATATTTTGGAGATTAATCCTTTGTCTGTTGATTCATTTGCAAATATTTTTTTCCCATTCTGAGGGTTGTCTTTTCATCTTGCTTATAGTTTCCTTTGCTGTGCAGAAGCTTTGAAGTTTCATTAGGTCCCACTTTATTTATTTTTGTTTTTATTTCCATTATTCTAGGCGGTGGATCAAAAAAGATCTTGCTGTTACTTACATCGAAGAGTGTTCTTCCTATGTTTTCCTCTAGGAGTTTTATACTGTCTGGCCTTACATTTAAGTCCTTTATCCATTTTTAGTTTATTTTTGTGTATGGTGTTAAGGAGTGTTCTAATTTCATTCTTTTCCATGTAGATGTCCAATTTTCCCAGCACTACTTATTGAAGAGGCTGCCTTTTCTCCATTGTATACCCTTGCCTCCTTTGTCGTAGATTAGTTGACCATAGTTTATCTCTGGGCTTTCTATCCTGTTCTGTTGACCTATATTTCTGTTTTTATGCCAGTACCATACTGTCTTGATCACTGTAGCCTTGTAGTATAGCCTGAAGTCAGGAAGCCTGATTCCACCAACTCTGTCATTCCTTCTCAAGATTGCTATGGCTATTCAGGGTCTTTTGTGTTTCCATACAAATCGTAAAATTTCTTGTTCTAGTTCTGTGAAAATTGCCTTTGGTAATTTGATAGGGATTGCATTGAATCTGTAAATTGCTTTCAGTAATATAGTCATTTTCACAGTGTTGATTCTTCCAATCCAAGAACATGGTATGTCCCTCCATCTGTTTGTGTCTTATTTGATTTTTTTCATGAGTGTCTTATAGTTTTCTGAGTACAGGTCTTTTACCTCCTTAGTTAGGTTTATTCCTAGGGATTTTATTCTTTTTGTTGTAATGGTAAATGGGATTGTATCTTTAATTTCTCTTTCTGATCTTTCATTATATAGAAATGCAAGAGATTTCTCTGTGTTAATTTTGCATCCTGCAACTTTACTAAATTCATTGATTAGCTCGAGTATTTTTCTGGTGGCATATTTAGGATTTCCTATGTATAATATCATGTCATCTGCAAACACTGACAGTTTTACATCTTTTCCAATTTGGATTCCTTTCATTTCTTTTTCTTCTCTGATTGCTATGGCAAGGACTTCTAAAACTATGTTGAATAGTAGTGGTGAGAGTGGACATCCTTGTCTTGTTCCTGATCTTAGAGGGAATGCCTGCAGTTTTTCACCATTGAGAATGATGTTTGCTGTGGGTTTATCATATGTGGCCTTTATTATGTTGAGGTAGGTTCCCTCTATACCCACCTTCTGGAGAGATTTTATCATAAATGGTTGTTGAATCTTGTCAAAAGCCTTTTCTGCATCTATTGAGATGATCATGTGGTTTTTATCCTTCAGTTTGTTAATATGGTGTATCATATTGATTGATTTGTGTATATTGAAGAATCCTTGCATTCCAGGGATAAACCCCATTTGATCATGGTGGATGATCCTTTGAATGTGTTGTTGGATTCTGTTGGCTAGTATTTTGTTGAGGATTTTTGCATCTAAATTCATCAGTGATATTGATCTGTAATTTTCTTTTTATGTAGTATCTTTGTCTGGTTTTGGTATCAGGGTGTTGGTGACTTCATAAAATGAGTTTGGGAGTGTTCCTTCCTCTGCAATTTTTTGGAAAGGTTTGAGAAGGATGGGCGTTAGCTCTTCTCTAAATGCTTGATAAAATTCACCTATGAATCCATCTGGTCCTGGACTTTTGTTTGCTGGAAGATTTTTAGTCACAGTTTCAATTTCATTACTTATGATTGGTCTGTTCATATTTTCTATGTCTTCCTGATTCAGTCTTGGGAGGTTATACCTTTCTAAGAATCTCTCCATTTCATCCAGGTTGTCCATTTCATTGACATATAGTTGCTTGTAGTAATCTCTTATGGTGCTTTTTATTTCTGTGGTGTCCATTGTAACTTCTCCTGTTTCCTTTCTAGTTTTATTGATTTGAGTCCTTTCCCTCTTTTTCTTGTTGAGTCTTGCTAGAGTTTTATCAATTTTATTTATCTTCTCAAAGAACCAGCTTTCAGTTTTATTGATTTTTGCTATTGTCTTCTTTGTCTCTATTTCATTTATTTTTGCTCTGATCTTTATGATTTCTCTCCATCTACTCACTTTGGGTGTTGTTTGCTCTTCTTTCTCTAGTTTCTTTAGGTGTAAGGTTAGACTCTTTATTTGGGATTTTTCTTGTTTCTTGAGGTAGGGTTGAATCACTATAAACTTCCCTCTTAGAACTGCCTTTGCTGCATCCCATTGGTTTTGGATCATTGTGTTTCCATTGTCATTTGTCTCTAGGTATTTTTTGATTTCCTCTTTGATTTCTTCAGTGATCTCTTGGTTATTTAGTAGTGTATTGTTTAGCCTCCATGTGTTTGTGTTTTTTACAGTTTTTTTTTTCCTGTAATTGATTTCAAATCTCATAGTGTTGTGATCTGAAAAGATGCTTGATACAATTTCAATTTTCTTGAATTCACCAAGGCTTGATTTATGACCCAAAATGTGATCTATCCTGGAGAATGTTCCATGTGCATGTGAGAAGAATGTGTAATCTGCTGTTTTTGGATGTAATGTCCTATAGATATCTATTAAATCAAGCTGATTTATTGTGTCATTTAAAGCTTGTGTTTCCTTATTAATTTTCTGTGTGGATGATCTGTCCATTGGTGTAAGTGGGGTGTTAAAGTCCCCCACTATGATTGTGTTACTGTCAATTTTCCTCTTTCATAGTTGTTAGCATTTGCCTTATGTATTGAGGTGCTCCTATATTGGGTGCATATATATTTATAATTGTTATCTCTTCTTCTTGGATTGATCCCTCAATCTTTATGTAGTGTCCTTTCTTGTCTCTTGTAACATTTTTTATTTTAAAGTATTTTATCTGATATGAGTATCACTACTCCAGCTTTCTTTTGATTTCCATTTGCATGGAATATGTTTTACCATCCCCTCACTTTCAGTCTGTATGTGTCCCTAGATCTGAAGTGGGTCTCTTGGAGACAGCATATATTTGCATCTTGTTTTTCTATCCTTTCAGCTAGTCTGTGTCTTTTGGTTGGTGCATTTAGTCCATTTATATTGAAAGTGATTATTGATATGTATGTTCCTTTTACCATTTTCTTAATTGTTTTGTTTCTGTTTCTGTAGGTTCTTCTTTTATCTTTCCCACTTAGAGAAGTTCCTTTAGCATTTGTTGTAGGGCTGGTATGGTTGTGCTGAATTATCTTAGCTGTTGCTTGTCTGTAAAGCTTTTGATTTCTCCATTGAACCTGAATGAGATCCTTGCTGGGTAGAGTATTCTTGGTTGTAGGTTCTTCCCTTTCATCACTTGAAATATATCATGCCACTCCCTTCTGGCTTGTAGAGTTGCTGCTGAGAAATCAGCTGTTACCCTGATGGGAGTTCCCTTGTATGTTATTTGTCGTTTTTCCCTTGTTGCTTTTAATAACATTTCTCTGTCTAATTTTTGTCAGTTTGACTACTATATGTCTTGGTGTGTTTCTCCTTGGGTTTATCCTGCCTGGGACTCTCTGCACTTCCTGGACTTGGGTAGCTATTTCCTTTCCCATGTTAGGGAATTTTTCAACTATAAGTTCTTCCAATATTTTCTTGAGTCCTTTCTCTCTCTCTTCTCCTTCTGGGACCCCTATAATGTGAATGTTGGTGCGTTTAACATTGTCCCAGAGGTCTCTTAGGCTGTCTTCAGTTCTTTTCATTCTTTTTTCTTTATTCTTTTCTGCATCAGTGATTATCACCATTCTGTCTTCCAGGTCACTTATTCGCCCTTCTGCCTTAGTTAATCTGCTATTGGTTCCTTCTAGTGTATTTTTCATTTCAGTTATTGTGTTGCATATCTCTGTTTGCTTGTTCTTTAATTCTTCTAGGTCTTTGGCAAACTTTTCTTGCAACTTTTCAATCTTTGCATCCAATCTTTTTTGAAAGTCCTGGATCATCTTCACCATCATTTTTCTGAATTCTTTTTCCAGAAGAGGGCTGCATCTCCTCTTCATTTATGTGTTTTTCTGGGGTTTTATCTTGTCCCTTCATCTGGTACAAAGTCTTTTGCCTTTTCATTTTCTCTGTCTTTCTGTGGCTGTGATTTTCAGTTCCACAAGATAAACTACTGCTGATACTGCTTGATACTGCTGTCTGCCTTCTTGTGGAGGAAGCTGTCTAGGAGGCTAGTGGGTGCTTCCTGATGGGAGGGACTGATGGTGGGTTGGGCTGGGTGGGTGGAGCTCAGTAAAACTTTAATCCAATTTGGTGGGTGGAGCTCAGTGACACTTTAATCTGCTTGTCTGCCAATGGGTGGGGCTGTGTTCCCACCCTGATGGTTATTTGTCCTGAGGTGACCCAGCACTGCAACTTACAAGCTCTTCTGTTGAGCTAATGGTGGACTCTGGGAGGGCTCATGCCAATGAGCGCTTCTCAGAACCCCTGCTGCCAGTGCCCCTGTCTCCTTGGTGAGCCACCACTGCCATCCACCTCTGCAGGCAACCCTACAACACCAGCAGGTAGGTCTGGTTCCATCTCCTATGAGGTCACTGCTCCCTCCCCCTGGGTCCTGGTGAGCACACTTTTTTGTGTGCCCTCCAAGAGTGGAGTCTCCATTTCCCCCAGTCCTGTGGAGGTCCTGCAATCAAATCCCACTGGCTTTCAAAGTCTGATTCTCTGGGGATTCCTTCTCCCGTTGCTGGACCATAAGGTTAGGAAGCCTGACGTGGGCTCAGAACCCTCAGGACTTCTGAGGTATAACTGTTCTCCAGCTTGTGAGTCACCCAGCCAGCATTTATGGGACTTGATTTTAATGTGATTGCGCCCCTCCTACCATCTCATTGAGGCTTCTCCTTTGTCTCTGGATGTGGGGTGGGTTTTTTTGGCGAGTTCCAGTCTCTTTCTGTTGATGGTTGTTTAGCATTTAGTTGTAATTCCGGTGCTCTTGCAAGAGGGAGTGAGCACACATCCTCCTACTCCGCCATCTTGATTCTTCTCCTGAGTCCATTCTTAAACCCTTGTGGGCTTCAAAGAGCAACCAGGTTTGTGTTTCCTAAGGTCCAGTATACAAAAATAGAATAAAGCTAAAGCAAATTATATTTCTGTTCATACCCCTTAATTTAGTGATGCTTAGCAACTTACTTTTTGACCTTTAGGATAACTGTAGCTAGGAGCATACAAATACTGTTGTAAACCTTAGGGCATTAGATAACTCTTGACTCCATTATACACAGCAAATTATGAGAAATTTATTTTATAATGGCAACAGTTGAAATTTAAAAGTCCCACATTTTTCTACAAATGACAAGATATAGCACAATTATTATAGTCTAATGAATGTTATACTAAAATGCATCTTTTAAAAGGCAAAGTTTAGTTTTTCTAAAGCAATCTGAGTTTCTAGGGATACTGGAGAGTGTTGAAAGCTAGTAATCTAATAGAGAAAGAATGCATTAAACTATAACTTTTTTTGAGAGGGGAGTAGAATATGGAATGTGAATCCATATATTTAGTTTAAAAGGCTTAATTTAAGAATTTCATCAATTTTATATTTTCATAGAAATAAACACCTGAATATAACATCAATAAAACCCAATTATGTTAATTTCCATAAAACAGAGTAGATATTGCTATTTTTCTTTCTATAGTTTAGGAAACCACAATTCAGATATGCTAAGTTCCACAAAATCACATCTTGAAAATATTCAATTTCAAATTCCAAAGACTACCAGCTGCCTCCCACTTTAAGGGAAACTATGGTAAGAAAAAAACAAAAGGCCAGTTGCCCTTATGGTGTCAGTAATAATTAATGCCTTCAGATTCTTCTTTCAGGTAAAATCACATTTTTTAAAAGGCTTCTAATTCTCACTAGTGGAATTACCTTTTTGAAAATCTTACTAATTTAATGTATTACTTACCTCTCTCCAATCCTGTGACATTTCTACCACACCCAAGTGTCACTATATATATATACATATATATATATGTGTGTGTGTGTGTGTGTGTATGTATTGTGAGATTTCCTCCAACTCTGAAAATATCCTTATAGAAAACTGACAATTTTCTTTTACCACCGATTGTATTTTATTGATTCTAAATGTTAAGCTCTTTTAATTTTAGACTTTTGACACTGCAGCTAGAGATGGCTTTAGCTTTCAAAGCACTTACACAAATCCATTTATTTCTATAACAACCTTATACTGAAATAACACATTCCTATTTGCAAGGAAAAAACAAATCCAAAGAAAGAATACCCACTGCACTGATAACTTGGTTTAAATTATTTGGCTGATGAATAGACCAGCCCTGGGAGCTCCTTGTGGCTTCCAGTTGTCTTCATTCTACTTTCTGAACTCTAAGCTGTCACCTCATATTTCTAGAAGGGCATTTTCAAGTATCTTTTAGGTTGAGCTGTGATGGGCTTCAGGAACAGCTTTCTGTTCTGTGGCCACTCCATGGAGTCTTCTTGGGGCCTGCCACCGCCTGGACTACAGGGCATCTCCACTCGTGAATGTGGGTTAAAGGGCATCTAATGATGCTTCTGTTTTAGTAGCAGGTCCCGGATCACTAGGGGGCAAACCAGCATGAGGATTAGAATCTCTGTGATGACCTTGGGGCCCACCCTAATACCTCCTATGTGTACTTTAGTTTCCAAAAAAAATCTTGAGCAGCTGAAAGCAAAAGAAAGAGTATGCATATTGAGCCACTGCTGAGTCAGGTGTCAGAATGGAAGCTTACCATACCTCATTAAGAAAATTGATAGAAAGTGACAAGCTGTAACATTCTTCATGGGACACAGTCAGGAAATGGAAACTCTTGAGATACACATAGGTAATATATTCTAGTTGATTTTACCCAGAAATATGGAAATAGCAGTTTTGTTCTTTATTTACTGCTTTTCCCCCACTCTGATTCTGAGTCTTATTTAAAAAATTGAATTAAACATCTGTGAGTAATGAAGTACAATCTATAAGACAGAATCAGACATTTGTCCAGAAGCATCTTTAAAACCAAAAGAATTTAGAATAGTTCCCAACAGTGATTTAAATCTCATGTTTATAATTTTTTTCATGATTTGAGACAGTTAGATGTCTCTTCAATATGCACTTTGTTCATTTACATGTTGGATCTTATTTAAAGTCCATAACAGATTAAGAAATTGGCAAGAAAGTGATAAGAAAATATAAACTGAACTCCTGAAATGTCAATAACATTTTAGTTTTATCTCCATCTTTAGGTCTATTCCTAAGTAATAATTGCCAATAAGATGAACAATGTTTTTTAGATGTGACAAACTTTTAATTTGACAATTAAAATATCATATCATTTATACATAATTTATTTAGAAAAATGTGTTTTTATTACTCTCAGGTTAAGAAAAATGTCAATTATCAGATTTTGGCTTCTACCTTTGTGGTAATAAAATATAATTTAAAATGATACTTTATGCTAATAAATTGAAATTCTAAATTCTGATAATATATAACCATATATTTAAAGCATATATTTGCATTAATGTCAATTACATAATTAAATATAATTACAATTATTATATAATTATTCCATACTTTGTATATGACTATATACAAGAAAATCTACACACATCAAACATCATTTTTTGAATGTTACATTTGGTAAATAATGAATAAATAATATATATGTTTTTTATATTCATCACACTGTACATTGCATCCCCAGAACTTATTTTTTAACTGGAAGTTTGTACATTTTTATTATTTATATTGTTTAAAATAATATTTAAAGTGGCCTTGTAAAAAATTAATTCTGGGGCTTTGCTGGTGGCACAGTGGTTAAGAATCTGCTTGCCAATGCAGGGGACATGGGGTTCGATCCATGTGCCGGGAAGATCCCACATGCCGTGGAGCAACTAAGCCCTTGCACCACAACTACTGGGCCTGCACTCTAGAGCCCATGCACCACAACTACTGAGCCCACGTGCCACAACTACTGACGCCTGTGCACCCAGAGCCCATGCTCTGCAACAAGAGAAGCTACTGCAATGAGAAGCCTGTGCACCGCAATGAAGAGTAGCCCCTGCTCGCCACAACTAGAGAAAGCCCGTGAGAAGCAACAAAGACCCAACACAGTGAAAAATAAATAAATAAATGAATAAATAAATAAATGTTAAAAAAACATTAATTCTACTTTTCCTTCTGTGATCAATGTCATAATATCCTGCTAATACATGGTAAAAAGTTGATATCCAAGAAAGTCAATTGTAGGAAGAAACAATTTTAGATTTTGGAAACTTCTGCATAACTAAGAAGCCTTCTTATGTCAAAAATAATGTTGCAAATCTTTTATATTCCCAGTGATAAATACGTGCTTTCTTTTTCCCGTGCTTAATAATCTAAGGGTTTCTTTTAGTAACAGAAAAAATTTATAATACATTCTAATCTACACAACTCTGCACTGGAGTTAATGAATATTATATGCAGAGAATTTTGTGTGAGGCTTGTTTTCTTCTAACTGGCCAACAACCAGAGAACGTTTAAATAAATTGCAGGGCATTTATATAATAGAAAACATGTAATTACTTGCCATTAAAGCATTTTTGAAGGTTATTAATTACCTGGGTAATGCTCGTGATGCAGTAATCATTGAAAGCACATGTAATGTAACATTCAGCTCAGCAACATATTATGGACGGTTGCTCTGTCTGTATATAAGATCTCCTTTTGTTTAAAGAGTGGATCACATCCCGTTGTATCCAGCTGATCCCATTTTGATGAACATTGAGTTTATTTCCAAATAAGCTTCTATAAAAAGTTCTGAAAGACAATCCTTGTACAGATGGCTTTACATATACAATACTTGCAGAATTATTTCTTTCAGATACATATCTGAAGTGGAGGTGTAGAAAACAAAATAGGAGCATTTAATTTTCTGAGTTGATTCTGCCAGTCATTTTCCCATTGAAATCACAGTAATTTAACCCTACCATAATGTAACATCAGAAAATTCTGTTTCACTTTTGATACAGGAAATAGTGGTAACTTTCAACAAAATTATGGAAAATGTTATAGAATTGATTTAAAATTTTTAAACATGGTACAATGTATTTGAACATATCTGTATTTCTGTTAGTCTAGTTGTTTTTCAGCTCAAGTAATTAATTTTGTTCTGAGAATTTGTTTTACATATGGAAAATATAAAGTAGTAAAAGCAGTCATAATTTTACAACTTGAAGAAACCACTTGCTTCAGTGTATTTTCTCTCTGAAAAAAAAAATCCTATGCACTATTTACATAGTTGTGTTCTTTTTGAGTAAAAATATTTTTATTTTTTCATGTCATTATACATTATTCAATAACATGTTTAACATTCCCTTAAATAAGTATGAGAGTTTGCTTACCCATTCCCATGATGACTGACACTGAAATTATTTATAGTTTTTACTTTACAAATACCATTCTAATAGTTATACTTTTAAAGAGAATTTGTCACATTTCAGATTATTTTCTTAAGATCACTTCTAAAGGGCCGTAAGGTGGAGTTAAACAGTACTTACACATTTAATGCTCTCCAGAGTATTGCCAAGCTGCTTTCAAACTAGGTCCCACCAGGGAAAATTCTTAACTGCAGCTTCCAGAGATGGAAGTTTCATCAAATCTTGTCCAAATATTTTTAAGTAGATAAGAGCCTTCATTTACTGTTGTCATGTCTTGCCTGACTTTAATAAGCTGTTTGTTCTCATAGAACTCAGTTTTTCGCAAGAGCAATTTTCACTTTTGTGAATGTCTTTTTTTCTTAAAGAAATTTCTTTTTATCACATTTATCTTTTATCCCTGCCTGATGATTCTTGGTTTTCTTTGCTGGCCCCTCTTCCTTTGACCTCTAAATATTGGAAGATGGAGAGGTTCAGTTTTGGACCCCCTTCCTTTGACTGAAATAATTTTCTTTTTAGATGGAGTGCCATTGCTAGTGTTTAATTATACCCTGAGTGTCAGCGTCATCTATGTAGTCGCCGCTCAGCTGTTCCTTGAAGATCATAAGCTTAGCATGTGCCCACCGAGACTTGTGTCTTCCAACTTTCCCATTTTAGCTAAGGGCAACATTATCTACCAAGTGATCAGCCCAAAACCTGCAAATCACCCCGATTTCCCACACATCAAATCCATCTGCTCAACCTGTCGGTTCTGTTTTCATTGAAAAGCCCAAATCTGATTACTTAAATCATCTTTACTTCTAACCTCTCAGCTCAGTTAACATATTAAAATTCCTCCTAGGAACTAACTTACTCCCCCATCTCAGGCTTTTCCACACTGCAGCCAGAGTGAATTTTAGTGAAAAAAATCTAAGGCAAATGACAAGCATATATGTACATTTATAAATATGAGTGTGCAAGCACTCACACACACACACTCACACACACACAATGGCTTAAAAAGCCGTCCATGATCTGATGTCGCCTATGTCTCCAATTTATTCTCAAAGTATCTCAAGTTCAAAATACCCATTGTATACAGGCCCTTTTGTGCAATTCAAGCTGGGCTAATTTCTCTCCTAAGAACTTTACATTTCCTGTCCTCTCTGCCTGAAAAGCTCTCCCCCACATTTTCACTTGGCTGGAGACTATTTTTTATTCAAGTCTCAGTTCTAATATGAACTTCTTAAATCACACTTTCCTGATGAAACCATCTAAGTAGCATCTTACAGGCAGACCGTCCCCTTTGCTGTGTTACATAGCACTTACACTGTCTCAAATGTACCTAATGGTGAATGTTTTATTTAACTAGCATATTTGAGAAGTATCTCAGAATATACCACCTTTTTTAATAACATATATCCATTATTGCCTCCTACTGCCATTTCCTTCATGTTCCAGTCTCTGGACTCAGCGAAAAATAGTGCAGGCAAACTCTAGATATTCATGAGGCAAATGCGACTTTGATCTTTATCCTGCACACTTTCTCAGGCTGGCCTTAGCCTCAGCATTACCAGTGGGTTTCCTTTCTGACCCGGATATATGGAGTACGGTAATTTTGTGGGAAAAGTATATTCATGCATGCACACATCAGTATGTACTTATACACATGTAATTTGCTAAGGTTTAGTATTTGTTACTTGTGATCTTGGATGTTATTGCTAGCCAAGGAGTAACTTCCATCCTTTTCCCTTTCTCTTACTTGCCAATTACCTTATACCTGTCTTACACTTTCTTCCTTTCATGGAATCACAATCCTGACCTTAAATTATTTGACCCCCTAATTCTGGTGTAGAGGTATGTAATTAGCTCTTGGATCACATGCATAAAGCACACAGGTTCTTAGTGATCCCAGTCAGTCTCCTTCACACAGAGGCACATACTGGGACACAAAGTTACTCAAATATAAAACATTGTAGACTTGAAATCTTTTTTTGCCTGTTGATCTTCAGTGAGACTTATCTTTTTGTCCTTGCTGTTGGGAGGAATGGAAATTTGCAAAAAAGTTTGACTCCTGGTATATTCCTTTAAAAATATTTCATTTCACTTGAATATCTACTAAATCACAATTTTGAGTCCATGTCAGCAAGTTTTACATGTACCCCTACCCCTCTGCTACCATGCATGACCTTTCCAGCCTGGCTTAAAACTAGTTTGCAACATCCTCCACATCTACCTGACAATGGCCAGGGGGCGGGGGTGGGGGTGGGTTTCCTCTAGATCATTATTGACCATTCTGAACTCCATGTACCTGTATTGTGAGGATCTTTGGCTCAAATTTGGCGAGAAGTCCAGATTTTGTGAACCAATTATGGAGGCCTAGGGAAAGTTTGTTGCAGACTGTCTTACTTTCGGTGCTTTCGGTGCTGAGGAACTCCCCCATCCTATCCAATCTACATGGTTAGGGATGGAGGTGGGAGGGTTCCCAAAAAGAAATTCAGGATGCTATTACCATGAAGGATAGGGGTTGGGTGATGGAGAATAAAAAGATGTAACTTACAGTGACTAAGTATATCAAGTTGGATATAGCTGTGCTTGGCTTGTTGGAAAAGAACAGCATGGACCAATGACATTAGTCGCAGAACAAGAAAAATGGTTTATTTTCTGAAACATTTTTATATTTGTGGAAAGAATTCTTCTGGGCTTTCCTTCCTTGTCTCCTCAGTGTCTGCTGGTTTAGCTCTCCTCAAAGGTTCTTCCAAGGTCCATCCTTTCAAAATGATATAGCCCAGAATAGCTTCAGCTTTCTCTAACATTAATTTCAAAAATAAGCTACGGTGAGAAAGTGAGAAGCCATCTGGGAGAGAGAGAGCAAGAAGGAGAGAATTAGAGAATTATAACCCTTTCCGTTAGAGATTTGCCCCTACTCTGTTATGTAATAAATATAACAGGTGTTTTATATATCTGTCACTGTGTCTTGATGTCGTCTTTTATTTTGTTGAAAGAAAAAGTCTTGGAAATTTCAGAGAAGGTAAGAACTTAACTCTGTAGATTTCAATTTACTTTTGGAACAAAGTCCAAGTTTCCTACGCTATTGCTGCTGCATACTTCTTAAGTCTCAGGGTTTTCTACTTTATCTCCGAGCTTACCATACACTAGCTACCAGATACTGTTTCCATTTCTTTAAGGCTTTAACAAGAAAAACAATTGGCAAAGTCTTTCACGTAAGCTGTGGACATTCTTCTCTTCTAGTCTCTCTTTACCTGAGTTATCTCTGCAGTTTGCAGACATCATCTTAAATCCTTCCCTCCCTCCTGCCCGTACTTCCTTCCTTCCTTCCTTTCTTCCTTCCTTCCATCCCTCTTCCTTCTCTCTCCCTTCCTCCTTCTCTTTTCTCTATCTCTACTTTTCTTTCTATCTCTTCTCTTCTTTCTTTCTTTCTTCCTTTCTTCCTTTCTTCCTTTCTTCCTTTCTTCCTTTCTTTCTTTCTTTTTCTTTCTTTCTTTCTTTCTTTCTTTCTTTCTTTCTTTCTTTCTTTCTTTCTTTCTTTCTTTCTTTCTTTCTTTCTTTCTTTCTTTCTTTCTTTCTTTCTTTCTTTCTTCTTTCTGGAAGTATTCAAGAAAGCTTTTTGTTGAACAACTAGTTTCAGTTCCCTTGGATCATGCTTCCAAATCACTCTATACACACACTTCCTGAAGTTGATCCTGAATGCAATTTTAAAAACATTTTTATTGATGTAAAACTGATATACAATAAAGTGTACATATTAAAATTATAAAATTTGATATGTTTGAACAAATGTATATACCTGTAAAGCCATCAACACAATTAAGATAATGAATATGCAAATATCCACATATCTGTATATATACACATCACTTTTCAAATGTTATCATCTTTTCCTCCTGTTCCCTCCTGCCTCCATCCCCCCTCCTCCTCCACCCCATATCACCCAAACACTGATCTGTCTCCTGGTACTATACATTGGCTTGCATTTTCTTTCATTTTCTCTAACATATTTTTTGAAATTATTATAGACAAACAAGAAGTTGAAAAAATAGTACAGAGAGGTCCCTTGGATCCAATATCCAGCTTTCCCTAACAACAGCTTACATATACAACTAGAGTAAATGATGAAAACCAGAAATTGATATTGGCAAAATGTAATGAACTATATTATAGGCTTGACTTGGATGTTACAAGGATGTCACGGGATTTCCAGTCTGTGAGGATCATTTAGATTCATTTCTTCTCACCAAGTTTCACATGGTAATAGAGCTTTACATAAAAGCAACACATTGCCCTTGATTAAGTAGTTTCATCTTGGTGTCTGCTGTTATGGCCCCTGCTCCTGACTGTGCCCTGTAATCAATGATCACTCCTGGCAAAGATGCAAACTGGCAGAAATATTCCTGGAGAGTATTGTCAATTCCCCACTCTCATTTTTGAGGAGAATCCATGTAAAATGTAAAAAGTCAGAAAACTGGAAAAGAAAACAGAGGGAGGAGTTTATCTAGATAATAGAGAATGAAAAGGCAGGCACAGTGTAAGAAAAAGTGAAAACAATTTTGCAGATTGGACATAGAGGAGTGTTTAGTGAAAATCTGCGGAACCACCATCAAGTAAATGAAATTGGAGAGGCATGCAGAAGTAATTTTGAGAAATGTTCCTTCTGGTAATGAATTAGATACAGTGGGAGTTTGGGATTGACATGTACACACTGGTATATTTAAAATATATAACCAACAAGGACCTACTGTGTAGCACAGGGAACCCCGCTCAATATTCGGTAATAACTTAAGTGGGAAAAGAATTTGGAAAAGAATAGATACATGTACATGTATAACTGAATCACTTTGCTGTACACCTGAAACTAACATAACATTGTTAATAAACTATACTCCAATATAAAATAAAAATTAAAAAAAATCTTTAAAATTTTTCTAGAGATACCAAAAAGATAGAGTTTCTTTTAACTACTCATTGCCCCTATGAAAATGATTCATCATAGAAGCTCAGTCATGTGGTGTGCTAGCATTTTTCAGAATATCACTGAATTCACCTATCACAAAAACCAAGATCATACCACCAGCACCATCACTACCAAAGTATGCATTCTTCTATGTTCCTGATAGTGGTGAAAATCAGTAACATCTGCCTACATGAGACAAAATTCACATATAAAGTTGTACTAGTTTTAGGTGTACAACATGATTTGATATATGTATACATTGTAAAATGATCATCACAGTAAGGTTAGTAAACATCCATCATCACATATAGTTACAATTTTTTTTTCTTGAAATGAGAACTTTTAAGATCTATTAGCAACTTTCCAATATGTAATACAGTATAATTAACTATAGTCACCATGTCGTATATTACATCTCCGGGACTTATAACTGGAAGTTTGTACCTTTTGACCACCTTCACCTATTTCACCCATCCCTACCCACTGCCTCTAGCAACCACCGATCTGTTTCCGTATCTATGACTTCATTTTTTAAAAAATATTTCGCACATAAGTGAGATTATTCAGCATCACAACTTTTCAATGCTTCTATTCTCCTGCCTTGTCTGTTGGCCTCTAGTCCATTCTTTACACTGAATCTAATGTGATCTTACTTGAGTACATATCTAATGATGATACTCTATTGTTCCAAAAAATTTCAGTGACTTTCTGCTTCTTGGAAGGAGCTCAAAGTCCTTTCACCTAGAAGCCTTCGACCTCACTATTCCCCACCTCAGACTCTTAACTCTTTGACATAGCAAAGATTTACTTTCGCCAACTTACTTTTTGTGTTTGGGGGTCTGCTTTCCACAGGCTGCAGGATTGTAGCTGCTCTTGCTTCTGGCGACTGCCCCCAGGTGGGTGAGGCTTGTTTAGGCTTCCTGGTGGGAGGGACTGGTGCTCACTGGTGGGTGGAGCTAGGTCTTGTCTCTCTGAGGGGCAGGCCACATCAAGGGGTGTATTTTGAGATAGTTTTCAATCAGCATGACCTTAGACAGCCTGTCTTCTGATGGGGGTGGGCTGTGTCCCTATCTTCTGGTTGTTTGGCCTGAGGCATCCCAGCACTGGAGCCTGCAGCCTGTTGGGTGGGGCTGGGTCTTGGTGCTAAAATGTGGGCCTCTGGGAGAGCTCACTCCAATCACTGTTCCCTGGGCCTTCTGCTACCAGTCTCCTTGCCCACACAGTGAGCTATAGTCGAGCTTTGCCTCCCCAGGAGACCCCCACAAGTCCCCTAGGTAAGTGTAGCCCAGGTTCCTAAGAATGTAATGCTTTGTGCTGGGTCACAGTGCATATGAGACCTGGTGTGCACCCTCCAGGAGTGGAGTCTGTTTCCCCAGTCCCGTGGAGCTCCTGCACTCAAGCCTCACTGGCCTTCAAGGCTAAATGCTTTCTGGGTTCTTCCTCCCATACCAGACACTCAGACTACCTTGGAGTGCTATTTTAGTGTGAGAACATCCCTGGGTAGCCTGTGTGGGTTTAATAATTTTTTGTGCGAGGTCTGCCACCTCTTTCTTCAGCATGTGCTGGATGATATCCCCTTGATAGGAGGTGTGATTGACATTGTGGTGACCAGAGTCTGCACTGGATATTGAGCGGGGCCTCCCCATTACTCTTTGGGTGTCACTGCCCTGTGAGGGGTGGGGTCTGCTCCCTAGTTACTGGATCTGTTTCTTACCTGTGCTTCTGATCTGTGGTGCAGGTTAGGAAGGATGGGAGCCCTCCTACTGGGAGGGAAGCCACTGAGTACTCTTCCTCTGGAGCTGTTCCCCTGTGGGCATGCTCTGTGTGTCCCCTTCACCTGTTGTGCAAGCTCTGAGATTATGCTGTTGTTGGCACTTCTCTTGACCCCATCTTAACTGTGGGTATGCCAGCAATTGGCCGTGGTGTGTCTCAGACATGTTGTCACCAGGCCACCAGTGTAGATCTACTGAAGTCAGGTCCCAGGATTGCATTAATCTTGGATCTGGACTGGCTGTGGGCCCTATGGGAGCAGCTCAGACTCTGGCCTGGCCCACCATCCTATGCATGTGCCCACAAAGTCTACAGCTGCTAAAGCTAGACCCTTCTTTGGCTGCAGGAGAACCCATTGTCTGCTGAGATTGTTCTGTAGGCTCAGAGTTTACAAAGCTGGTCACAGGGATGTCAATTTGTGGTTTGTGCAGCTGTGGGGAGAGATTTCAGCTTTTCTTCCTTATTTGCACAGCCCCTGGGGCCCAGCGGTGGTTTCGGCCCCACAACTGTGTGCAGGCTACCCAAGGCGGTCTACTCCTGAGGCTGCCCCGGAGCACACAATGCTGCCCCAGTGAGGAGAGGCATGCAAGCAGTGGTGGCTGGGGTCATGAAAGTGCCCGCTCTGTCAGGGATGGGGTGCAGGGGAGGAGGTTGTGGCCTCTGGGATTGTGGGAGCACCTGCCTCATTGGGGACGGGGTGCTTGGGGGAGCTGCCAGCTGCAGGCACAAGAGAGCTGGCCCTGGGGGCGGAGCTCCCTAGTGCCTGTGGAGGGAGGGGCTGGTGCATGAGGAGAGAGGCTGCAATGGTGGCCCTGCCCTTTGTGCATCCCTCAGCAACAGCTCTTCACCCCTATGGCAGTCCAGGTTTCCTCCACAAGCATTCCTGGTTGAGGATTTCCTCACTCCCATCCCCTCAGGCTCTCTCCTCTCTGCCAACACCAGTTCTCTCCCCAGGTTTGGCCTCCAAACCTCATGTTTCAGCACCCAGTCCCTGTCTGCACCGGGAGACACCAGTCTCAGGCTGGGGTGCACAGGGCTGTGGCTAGGACTATCTGTGTAGTTCTCACTCTGTCCTGCTTGCCACAGATTGGTTGCTGGGCTCTCCCTTGAGCCCCCAAAGCTCCCCTTTTGTCCCAGCTGATTTCCCATGGGTGAGGGGGCTTCCCTGGGTGCAGGAACCTCGTCTTTCCTTTAGTTCTCCCACACACCCCCAGGGACGCAGGTCCCATCCCATTTCCTCTCCTCTTTCTTTTCCCTTCTTCTTTCTTTCATCCTACCTGATTACCTGGTGGTCTTTCTTGTCCTTTTAGGTGTCTGAAGTCTTCTGCTAGTGTACGGTCAGTGCTCTGTGAGAGTGTTCCATTTGTAGATGTCGTCTTGATGCATTTATGGGGAGAAATGAACTCCACGTCCTCCTACTCCTCCACCATCTTGACTTCTCCTGAAGGAGTGATACTTTCATCAACTTGACATGCTCTTTCCAGCCTGTGCGATATTGTCCTCTTTACATAAGATGCACTTTCACTTCTCTCCACTCTGTCTCTGCCTGACCTGGGCTTGCTCCTATCCATCTTTCAGATTCTCACTTATGGTTCACTTCTTTCAGGTGGCACCTAATTGTCCCCTTCTCTCAAGTCTTGATCACATGCTCTTTCTCTGTCTTCTGAGAGCTCTCCTAGTCCCCATGTATTAGAGCTTGTTAGAAAATATTATAATGACCAGACTTCCCTGGTGGCACAGTGGTTAAAAATCCACCTGCCAATGCAGGGGACATGGGGTTCGACCCTGGGTCCGGGAGGATCCCACATGCCGCGGAGCAACTAAGCCCATGTGCCACAACTACTGAGCCTGTGCTTTAGAGCCCATGTTTTGCAACAAGAGAAGCCACTGCAATAAGAAGCCCATACAACACAATGAAGAGTAGCCCCCGCTCACTGCAACTAGAGAAAGCCACTGCAGCAATGAAGACTCAGCCAATAAATAAATAAATAAATTTATTAAAGAAAAGAAGACTGTACATTTAAAAAAAATATTACAATGACCATGTTTATCTGTCTTTTTCACCAGATTGAAAGCTCTGTAAGAACACAGACCATGCATTTCTTATTGACTTGTCAACAAGAACAAAACAACAAAAACCCCATGGTGAATGATTCATATAACAGTCAACAAGCATGTGTTGAAGTAAAATTAAACTTCACGTATTCTAGCCTTCTATGCAATAGTAAATTTACTGAATGTTAAGTAAAATGAATCCATTGCTGCTACCAGGAGATTGACTGAAATGTAGATTATTTTATTTTACTTGTTGGTTGGGCTCAGAGCATGAAACTGCTGGACTCCCCACTAAGTGCTTGATAAATATATATTTAGTGCTGGCAATTAGTAGGCACTAAATAATCATTGCTTTGGAAGAAGTTACACAAAGAAATATTTTTAAAATTAACTCATTAGTAGGAGCACAGGAATTATCAAACCTCTATAGACAAATAACATTCTTAAGTAACTTTTAAGAATACAGATTTTCCCCAGTAAAGCCGCACTTATCCACTCTAGGTTCCTATTATTCTAAGACCTCTTATGATTAACTGAGAGGACAAATAGACTGTAATAATTCTAATGAAATTTTTATAATTGGTGTCATGCTTTAGGCTAGCAGATAATTACAATATGGACTATTTAAAAAAATAATATCATCCAAATAGATTTTATTGTTAATTTATTTATGGATTTTAAAAAAATGAAGTATAGTTGATTTATAGTGTTCTGTTAGTTTCAGGTGTATGGTACAGTGTTTCAGTTATATATGAATTCTTTTTCAGATTATTTTCCCTTATAGGTTTTTACAAAATATTGAATCTAGTTCCCTGCACTATTCAGTAGGTCCTTATTGTTTATCTATTTTATATATAGTAGTGCATATATTTTAATCCCAAACTCCTAATATATCCCTTCCCCTGCTTCCTCTTTGGTAACCATAGTTTGTTTTCAATGTCTGTGGGTCTATTTCTGTCTTTTAAATAAATTAATTTATATCATTTTTTTAATTCCACATATTAGCAATGTCATATGATATCTTTCTCTGTCTGGCTTATTTCATTTAGTATGATAATCTCTAGGTATGTCCATGTTGCTGCAAATGGCATTATTTCATTCTTATTTTGTGGCTGAGTAATATTCCATCTTCTTCATTTGTTCATCTGTTGATGGACATTTAGGTTGCTTCCATGTCTTGGTTGCTGCAAATAGTGCTTTCATTAACATAGGAGTGCATGTATCTTTTTGAATTTTAGTTTTTTCCAGATACATGCCCAGGAGTGGGACTTCTAGATCATATGGTAGCTCTATTTTTAGTTCTTTTGGTTTTTTTTTTCTCGGTAGAAATATTTATTTTCTCCCCTTAGTGAGTCATCTTTTTTATTATTATTTTTTTGGGGGTACACCAAGTTCAATCATCTGTTTTTATACACATATCTCCATATTCCCTCCCTTACTTGACTCCCCCCCCTCGAGTCCCCCCAACCCTCCCCACCCCAGTCCTCTAAGGCATCTTCCATCCTCGAGTTGGACTCCCTTTGTTATACAACAACTTCCCACTGGCTATCTATTTTACAGTTGGTAGTATATATATGTCTGTGCTACTCTCTCACTTCGTCTCAGCTTCCCCTTCACCCCCCGCCCCCTCCCATACCTCGAGTTCTCCAGGCCATTCTCCGTATCTGCGTCCTTGGTCTTGTCACTGAGTTCATCAGTACCATTTTTAGATTCTGTATATGTGAGTTAGCATACAATATTTGTCCTACTCTTTCTGACTTACTTCACTCTGTATGACAGATTGTAGTTCTATCCACCTCATGACATATAGCTCCATCTCATCCCTTTTTAGAGCTGAGTAATATTCCATTGTGTATATATGCTACATCTTCTTTATCCATTCATTTGTTGATGGGCATTTCGGTTGCTTCCATGTCCTGGCTATTGTAAATAGTGCTGCAATCAACATTATGGTACAAGTTTCTTTTGGGATTATGGTTTTCTTTGGGTATATGCCCAGGAGTGGGATTACTGGATCACATGGAAGTTCTATTTTTAGTTTTTTAAGGAAACTCCAAGTTGTTTTCCACAGTGGCTGTACCAATTACAGTCCCACCAACAGTGCAGGAGAGTTCCCTTTTCTCCACACCCTCTCCAACATTTGTGGTTTCCAGATTTTGTGATGATGGCCATTCTGATCGGTGTGAGGTGATACCTCATTGTGGCTTTGACTTGCATTTCTCTGATGATTAGTGATGCTGAGCATCTTTTCATGTGTGTGTTGGCCACCTGGATGTCTTCTTTGGAGAAATGTCTATTTAGGTCTTCTGACCATTTGTGGATTGGGTTATTTGCTTTTTTGGTATTAAGATGCATGAGCTGCTTGTATATTTTGGAGGTTAATCCTTTGTCCGTTGTTTCATAGGCAATTATTTTTTCCCATTCTGAGGGTTGCCTTTTAGTCTTGTTTATGATTTCTTTCACTGTGCAAAAGCTTTTAAGTTTCATGAGGTCCCATTCATTTATTCTTGATTTTATTTCCCTGATTCTAGGAGGTGGGTCAAAAAGGATCTTGCTTTGATGGATGTCATACAGTGTTCTGCCTATGTTTTCCTCTAGGAGTTTGATAGTGTCTGGCCTTACATGTAGGTCTTTAATCCATTTGGAGTTTATTTTTGTGTATGGTGTTAGGACGTGTTCTAATTTCATTCTTTTACATGTTGCTGTCCAATTTTGTGAGCACCATTTATTGAAGAGGCTGTCTTTTTTCCATTGTATATTCTTGCCTCCTTTGTCAAAGATAAGGTGCCCATATGTGTTTGGGCTTACTTCTGAGGTCTCTATGCTATTCCATTGATCTTCCTTTCAATTTTTGTGCCAGTACCATACTGTCTTGATCACTATGGCCTTGTAGTATAGTTTGAAGTCAGGAAGCCTGATTCCACCAACTCCATTTTTCCTTCTCAAGATTGCTTTGGCTATTCGGGGTCTTTTGCGTTTCCATACAAATCGTAAGATTTCTTGCTCTAGTTCTGTGAAAAATGCCATTGGTAATTTGATCGGGATCGCATTGAATCTGTAAATTGCTTTGGGTAGTACAGTCATTTTCACGATGTTGATTCTTCCATTCCAGGAACATGGTATGTCCCTCCATCTGTTTGTGTCGTCTTTGATTTCTTTCATCAATGTCTTAAAGTTTTCTGCATACAGATCTTTTGCCTCCTTAGGCAGGTTTATTCCGAGGTATTTTATTCTTTGGGTTGCAATGGTGAATGGGAGAGTTTCCTTAATTTCTCTTTATGCTCTTCCATTGTTAGTGTATAGGAATGCAAGAGATTTCTGTGCATTAATTTTGTATCCTGCTACTTTACTAAATTCATCAATTAGTGCTAGCAGTTTTCTGGTAGAGTCTTTAGGGTTTTCTATATATAATATCATGTCGTCTGCAAAGAGGGACAATTTTACTTCTTCTTTTCCAATTTGGATTCCTTTTATTTCTTTTTCTTCTCTGATTGCTGTGGCTAAAACTTCCAAAACTATGTTGAATAATAGTGGTGAGAGTGGACACCCTTGTCTTGTTCCTGTTCTTAGAGGGAATTCTTCCAGTTTTTCCCCATTGGGAACGATGTTTGCTTTTGGTTTTTCATATATGGCTTTTATTATGTTGAGGTAATTTCCTTCTATGCCCATTTTCTGGAGAGCTTTTATCATAAATGGATGTTGAACTTTGTCAAAAGCTTTTTCTGCATCTATTGAAATGATCATATGGTTTTTATCCTTCAATTTGTTGATATGATGTATCACATTGATTGATTTGCGTATATTGAAGAATCCTTGCATCCCAGGGATAAACCCCACTTGGTCATGGTGTATGATTTTTTTAATGTGCTGTTGGAGTCTGTTAGCTAGTCTTTTGTTGAGGATTTTTGCATCTATATTCATCAGTGATATTGGTCTGTAGTTTTCTTTTTTTTGTGCCATCTTTGCCTGGTTTTGGTATCAGGGTGATGGTAGCCTCTTAGAATGAGTTTGGGAGTCTTCCGCCTTCTGCAATATTTTGGAAGAGTTTGAGAAGGATAGGTGTTAACTCTTCTCGAAATGTTTGATAGAATTCGCCTGTGAACCCATCTGGTCCTGGGCTTTTGTGTGTTGGGAGATTTTTAATCACTGCCTCAATTTCCGTACTTGTGATTGGTCTGTTCATGGTTTCTATTTCTTCCTGGTTCAGTCTTGGAAGATTGTATTTTTCTAAGAATGTATCCATTTCTTCCAGGTTATCCAATTGATTGGCATATAGTTGCTTGTAGTAGTCTCTCATGATCTTTTGTATTTCTGAGGTGTCCGTTGTGACTTCTCCTATTTCATTTCTAATTCTGTTGATTTGCATCTTCTCCCTTTTTTTCTTGATGAGTCTGGCTAATGGTTTATCAATTTTGTTAATCTTCTCAAAGAACCAGCTTTTAGTTTTATTAATTTTTGCTATGGTTTCTTTCCTTTCTTTTTCATTTAATTCTGCTCTGATCTTTATGATTTCTTTCCTTCTGCTCACTTTGGGGTTTCTTTGTTCTTCTTGCTCTAGTTGTTTTAGGTGTAAGCTTAGGTTGTTTATTCTATCATTTTCTTGTTTCTTAAGGTAGGACTGTATTGCTATAAACTTCCCTCTTAGAACTGCTTTTGCTGTGTCCCATAGGTTTTGGGTTGTTGTGTTTTCGTTGTCATTTGTTTCTAGATATTTTTTGATTTCCTCTTTGATTTCTGTAGTGATTCCTTGGTTGTTTAGGA
The DNA here is from genome assembly GCF_030028045.1 of Hippopotamus amphibius kiboko. Taxonomy (NCBI): domain Eukaryota; kingdom Metazoa; phylum Chordata; class Mammalia; order Artiodactyla; family Hippopotamidae; genus Hippopotamus; species Hippopotamus amphibius. The sequence continues at coordinate 86,332,547 of NC_080191.1, forward strand.
GTGAATTGTTTAGCCTCCATGTGTTTGGCCTTTTTGCAGTTTTTTTCCAGTAATTGATATCTAGTCTCATGGCTTTGTGGTCTGAGAAGATGCTTGATATGATTTCAATTTTCTTGAATTTGCCAAGGTTTGATTTGTGACCCAAGATGTGATCTTTCCTGGAAAATGTTCCGTGTGCACTTGAGAAGAACGTGTAGTCTGTTGTTTTTGGATGGAATGTCCTATAAATATCAGTTAAGTCGAGATGGTCTCATGTGTCATTTAAAGCTTGTGTGTCTTTATTTATTTTCTGTTTGGATGATCTATCCATTGACGTAAGTGGGGTGTTCAAGTCTCTCACTATTATTGTGTTACTGTCGATATCCCCTTTTATAGCTGTTAGCATTTGCCTTATGTATTGAGGTGCTCCTATATTGGGGGCATAGATATTTACCATTGTGATATGTTCTTCTTGAATGGATCCCTTGATCATTATGTTGTGTCCTTCATTGTCTCTTGTAATAGTCTTTACTTTCAAGTCTAATTTGTCTGATATAAGTATTGGTACTCCAGCTTTCTTTTGACTTCCATTTGCATGGAATATCTTTTTCCATCCCTTTACTTTCAGTCTATATGCATCCCTTGGTCTGAAGTGGGTTTCTTGTAGGTAGCATATAGAAGGGTCTTGTTTTTGTATCCATTCAGCCAGTCTGTGTCTTTTGGTTGGAGCATTGAATCCATTTACATTTAAGGTGATTATGGACATGTGTGTTCCAATTATCATTTTCTGAATTGTTTTGGGTTTGTATTTGTAGGTGTTTTCCTTTTCTTGTGTTTCCTACTTAGAGAATTTCCTTTAGCACTTGTTGTAAGGCTGGTTTGGTGGTGCTGAATTCTCTTCACTTTTGCTTGTCTGGAAAGCTTTTGATTTCTCCCTCAAATCTGAATGAAATTCTTGCTGGGTAGAGTATTCTTGGCTGTAGGTTTCTCTCTTTCAGGACTTTCAGTATATCCTGCCATTCCCTTCTGGCCTGCAGACTTGCTGTAGAAAGGTCAGCTGTTATCCTTATGGGTTTTCCCTTATATGTTGTTTGTTGCTTTTCTCTTGCTGCTTTTAATATTTTTGCTTTGTGTTTAATTGTCGTTAGTTTGATTAATATGTGTCTTGGTGTATTTCTCCTTGGGTTTATTCTGTATGGGACTCTCTGTGCTTCTTGGACTTGGTTAATTATTTCCTTTCCCATGTTGGGGAAGTTTTCCACTAGAACCTCTTCTAATATTTTCTCAGACCCTTTCTTGTTTTCTTCTTCTTCTGGGATGCCTATAATTCAAATGTTGGTATGCTTAATTTTATCACTGAGGTCTCTGAGACTGTCTTCTATTCTTTTTATTCTTTTTTTTTCTTTTTCCTGCTCTGTGCCGTTTATTTCCCCCATTCCATCTTCCAACTCACTTATTTGTTCTTCTGCCTCAGTCATTCTGCTGGTTATAGCATCTAGAGTATTTTTAATTTGTTATTTTGTTACCCATTGCTGTTTGTTTTTCTGAGTTCTTATGAACTGTTTCTTTTACTTTCTCTATTTTGTTATTGAGATTTTGTATCATTTTTACTATCATTACTCTAAATTCTTTTTCAGGCATTTTTCCTATTTTCTCCTCATTTATTTGGTCTTGTGGGTTTTTTTCCTGCTCCTTTGCCTGCATGGTGTTTCTTTGTTTCCTCATGGTTGTCCAAGCTTTTGGGGTTGCTTGTCCTGGCGATAGAGGTATTTATAGAAGACTGTCCAAGCCTCAGACAAATGTCCAAGTATTGGATTAAACAAATATTACGTCTAGGAAACACATACATGTATCAGACACAAAATTACTGAATCCATTAGGACATAAGGGTCTAGAAAGACCTGACAGAACCCCAGTGTGCTATCAGATATTCAAAGAGAAACCCAACAGAAATTGACAACTGAAACAGAACAAATCAGAGACAAAAGCAAAAGCAAACCAACAAACAAATAACACCTTACACATACAAACATTAATCCAGGGAGATTTTGTAAGCTAGGATCAAGTATAGAAAAGAGCCAGAGTACCACCAGAGAGAATGGAGATTCTCAGAATGTAATTAGACAACTGTACTAAGACCTAGGATAAAGACAAAAGCCTAATATTAAATACCATGGCAGTGCGTCATCTGGAGAATAGAGCAAGGAGTCAGAGCAGACCGATAGTGTTGCTTATAAGTATGTTAAGATAAAATAAACTTAAAAAGGCTGGAAGAAAGGGGAACAGAAGAGCGTAATATGGTTGGAAATATGCAAATAAAAAGAAGGGAATAGAAATGTATAAAAGATAAGGATGAAAGGAAAGTATGAGAGATATATTGTCTGTACTACCAAAAACTTAGCTAGATATAGAAGTATATAAAAAGGCAAAAAAAAAAAAAAGAAAAAAAAGAATAAAAAATATCATTAAAAAATTATGTTATAAAATGTGTAGATCCCTTAGGGCTAAGATCGTATTTAATTAAGAAAAAAAAAAAGAGAGAGAGAAAAAGAAAGAAAGAAAAAAAAAATCCAGAACTGATCCCAGAATGGACCAGTTCAATAGGTATTGATACTACTATTTCTGTTTCCTTAGCGTCTCAGCTGTAAGCATCCTTCTTGCCTTGGGTTTTTTTGCATTATTCTGTGACCAGCAGAGGTTCCTTTATTATTCGTCTGTAAGCCTTGATGTGTGGGGAGGGAGAGAATACAATAGTGGCTCCTTCTCCTGGGAGTGAGTGAGCAGTGGCACACTGTTGTTTCACTCGGGCTTGGAGGTGCCTGTTGCAGAGAGACTCTGGTGGCTCAGGCTTAAACAGAAAGTCTTAGAGTTGGGCCTCTCTCGGGCTTTTTTTTTTGCTGTTGCTGTTGTTGTTTTTTTTTTTTTTTCCTCTCGGCAGCCTCCCTGCTGCTGGCATTGCAAGGAGTTTTAATCTAGCTCCGTCAGAGTGCCTGAGGGTGCTTTTTATCCCTGAGCGCCTTAGGTGGCCCGCAGGGCGCCTCTCCACTGCCTGTTGCAGAGGTGCCGAAAGAGAGAGAGAGGGTATGCGCGTGGCTCCTCCCCCCCCCCGCCCGTGAGCCTGCAGCTTCCAGCCGCCATCATGGCCGGGCACCTCTCAGGGACTGGCACTCCTCGCCGCGGACCTCCTCCCTCCTGTCCTTTTGGTCTGTCACCCTACCGGCAACAATGTTTCTCACCCTGAACCAGCTCTCCAGTTCACACGCTCCTGCTCCCGGACCCTCCGTTCAGCCGTGGATCGATGTCTGGGTCTGGGAATGCTGAGCTGCGCTGCGGACCCTCCGTATGTTTCTCACTCCCTCCCGTCTGCCACAGCTCCGCTGCTTCACCCTCTTTGAGCCTTCGTAGATGCCTCCCTACCGGCTATGTTGGGCTCCCCGCGGTCCTTTCTGGTGTCTGCGGCCGTCTGCTGGTGTTCAGCTGGTTCTCTGTGGGAATTACTACATCCTTCCATGCATTCCCAATGCATCTGTGGAGAGGGATGCACTCCACATCCCTCTACTTTGCCGCCATCTTTTCCTATTTTTAGTTTTTAAAGGAACCTCCATATTGCTCTCCATAGTGACTGCACCAATTTACATTCCCACCAACAGTGTAGGAGGGTTCCTTTTTCTCTACACTCTCTCCAACATTTTTTTATCTAGATGTAGGCTTTTCAATGTATTTTGGACTCATGAACACAACCTCAATATTTTCACATATCAAGTATCAGTTTTTGTCATATTGTCATGACATTAGATTTTTCTTATACTTGAATGTAGGTGCCTGAAAAGTCAGATGCTAAGTTTTTAGCTTTTCTTCATGTTATATGCAGGAGAATAATCATGATGTGTAATGAGGACAATCACTGACTTTGCCAATCAGTTTAAAATTGGAAACATAAAGTGAGCATGGATTACCAGAAGATGAGACATCTTTTGATGATTGAGTTCAATTTTTAAGCTTTTATTAAAGTACAATACACATATACATACACAAATAAAATAAGTTTAACATTCACAATTAGTTTTCACAGACTTCACACAAACATGTAAAAGTAAAAGGCATCAAGATCACAAAACAACATTACCTCCCATCAAAAGACCCTCCTCCCCATGTCTTGTTTTATAGGCAATAACCACACCCCAAGGATAAGTGCTATCCTGACTTTAAACACAGTCTTCTCATTTTGCTTATATTCAAACTTACATATTAGATTATATAGTATGTACTCTTTTGTCTCTTTTTTTACTCAGTATTATGTTAATGAAACATATTTCTGAATTGCATTGCAGATTATTTATTGTCATTGCTACACAGCACTGTATTATTTGCATATAGTACAAGTTATTTTTCCATTCTACTATTGATAAACATTTGGGGAGTTTCTAGGTTTTGGCTCTGTTAAGAACATATGTGTATTGCTGCTAGGTGTAAGCCAGAGTTGAATTTCTGGGTCATGGGATACACGTATATTGAACTTTAGTACATACAACAAATCACTTTTTAACAAGGTTTTTACTAATTTGCTCACCTATAGGCAGTGTGTGAGAGTTCTGGTTTCAGCACATGCTTGCTAACACATTACTATTATCATCACTATTATTATTATGTAAACTTTAGCCATCTTGCCATGTGGACTAGGGGTACATTCTTGTTCTAATTTGCATTTTTCTGATGGATATTCTTGTGGACTGTCTCTTCCGGTTTTCTGCCCATTTTTTATTAGCTTCAATGTTGTTTTCATACAGATTTGTAGAAGCTCTTTGTTCTCTGTTGGATTTACATATTGCAAATATTTTTTCCACCCTGTGGATTTCTCTTTTTTTCTCTTTGTGGTTTATTTTGATAGATATAATTTTATAACTTGAAAATAGACCAATATGTTAGTTTTTTTTAGCACTATGTTTAGCATGAACATTCATTTTCATAAACTTTGCCTTAAAATTAAATATTTTGAAATATATCTTTACAAAATAACAAGCATTTGAACCCCAAGACTTATTTTGTGATCTGAATTTTATGTGTGGTATGACCTTAGGCAAGGGAGTTAATTTCTCCTTGCTTCTATCTCCTCATTATAAAATAAAGTCAAGGAAAATAATAGCACCTATTTCTTTAACTAAATGCAAACATAAGATATATGATGATTTGGTGAAATGTCTTTGTGAACTGCAAAGCATGATGCAAAGATAAAGAAAATATGTGATTTTCTCATCAAAGGCCCTACAGATTTTATAAGCCCTAATTTATGGCATGATCTTCAGTCAATGTTAAGCTTGAAGAAATAAACAGATTGGTAAATCAGGGTATATTTAATCAATCCAAAGATACTGCTAATGTTACTAATTTGAGTGAAATATCTTTTATCATCAGGTCAATTAGTCCTTTTTTGTATAATCAAGTAAAATTAAATTTTATAGTGGTCTTACAGCTCTTGTCTGGGACCTGCCACTTAAAACCATGTGTCCCAGAGCACATCAATTCACACATGCACTGTAGTCATGTAAACTATAAAACAATTCAACCATAAATATTGTCATATTACAGAATCACATTTTTCAAATATTTTAATATAGCATTTATGAACCTATGAAATATGTTAATTTGTACATTTAAGTAATATTTATTGATAATCTCAGTTAATATGAGTTAGGATAAGCTGATGATGCTTCATAAAAATAATTCTAACTTTTTACTAGCTTAAAACATCAACATTAATTTTCAGTCATGTTACACATTCATCTCAAGTGAGTTGCTATCTCTGATCCACCATGTTCTTCTCATTCTGTATCCAAGATGAAGGGTTGGCCACCACTTGGAGCATTGTTAATTGTGTATCCAAATCCTTAGAAGTATTTGTGTTCAACAAGAAAAGCTTGTGATTTAGCACAATGTAAAAGTGAGAAATGGCAAGGAAGAGAGCTGGAAAGGTAGGAAGTGTTGACATCATGGAGGAACTCACATGCCAAAAGACTGAGGAGAGATTTTATGATTGAAAAGAGGGCAGCACCAAAAAGTTTTGAAAATGAAAGAAACATTAGCAATTATTTTGTTTTACAAGGGAGGTCGTAGTCCTAGGTAGAAATTTCATAAGTAACATGAAAATGAAGTCAAAGATTTCAGTTAAGGTAAAAACCTGAGTGGAAGTAAACTAGTCAACATGGATAAAATGATAATATCTGTGCAATGTAGAAGGAAATTGTATGGAATGTTTTTGGAGATTAACACTGTAGCTAGAAGAGAACAACATGATATTGATGAAAGCATAGTATTGATGAGAATTATGTGAGGCAGCATTAATAGTCAGATGAAAGATAGAACTGAATAAAGTTGTATCAAATGAAGGATGAATGAGGGGATTAGCAAAGAAAGATAAGGGAAACAAAGCAGCAACAGAGATGGACAGTTTAAAATGAGGACAGGCTTAAAGACAAATGATGGGGAAAATTTTCAGGACGTTAAATGAAGTTCAGAGTGCACATGAAAGGATGGCAAAAACCAAAACTAAAACAAACAAACAAAATTTCTCTGAGAATTGTGGAAATAATATGTATACAAAGATAGTTCTTAGATTTAGGGAAGAGAAGTTGGGATTCATATCTGATAGGCTAAATTTACTCAGTGTAATTTTAGAAAGCAAGATCAAAAGCCAAGAGCAAATGATGATAGTCTAGTTACAACTTGTATGTTAAATACAGCAGATTCCATATAATTCAGCAATCCCAACCCTGGGTGTATATCCAAAGGAAATGAAATTACTCTCTTGAGGAGATATCTGCACCTCCATGTTTGTTGCAGTATTAGTCACAATTGCCAAGGTATGGAGACAATCTAAATGTCCCTGAGTGAATGATGGATAAGGAAAATGTTGTAGATAGATACAATGAAATATTATTCAGCCATAGACAAGGATGAGATCTTGTCATTTGGGACAACATTGATGGATTTGGGGGCATTATACTAAGTGAAATAAGTCAGAGAAAGACAAATATGATCTCACTTATATGTGGAACCTTAAAAAAACAAACAAGCTCCTAAATGCAGAGAAGAGATTGGTGGTTGCCAGAGGTAGGGGATGGAACAGTGGGGAGAATGAGGAAAGGAAGTTAAAAGGGCAAACTTCCATTTGTACAATAAATAAGTCATGGGGGGTGTAATGTATAGCATGGTGACTATAGTTAATAAAATTCTATTGCACATATGAAAGTTGCTGAGAGTAAATCTTAAAAGTTCTCATCATAAGAAAAATAATTATGTAACTGTGTATGGTGACAAATGTTTACTAGACTTATTTTGGTGATTATTTTGCAATATATAAAAATAGCCAATCATTATTCTGTAACACCTAAAACTAACATAGTATTTTGTATCCTCAATTAAAAAAAAAAGCTGTACTTACAGAAACAGAGAATAAAATTGTGGGTGCCAAGGGCTGGGCTTGAGGGAAATAGGGAGAGGCTGGTCCAAAGGTACAAGATTTTAGTTTAAGATGAATAATTTCTGGGGATCTAATGTACATCATGGTGGCCATAGTTAATATTACTGTATTACTTATCTGAAATTTGCTAAAAGCATAGATTGTAAGCATTCTCATTGAAAAAAAGGTAACTATACAGTATATGAAGTGATGAATGTGTTAATTAACTTGGTCGTGGGAATCATTTCACAATGTAAATTTATATCAAATTATTATGTTCGACACTTTAAGTATATAATAATTTTGTTTGTCAAAACAATTAAAAGAAAGGAAGTAGAAAAAAAACTGAGGAAATGTAGAATTTCTGAAGAAGTGAATAGAGGACTCCAGAGAAATGTAAGATATTGTATTAGAATGTGGCTCATTATTGTCATAGGGAAATAGAATTTTTGGCCACTCTAATACATAAGTAATATATATGTCTATTTGAGGATGTAGCTTAAATTTGGGAGAGAAGATTTTTTTCAATCTATTTCATTCATTAAAATAAGTCAATACTCCCTTTTTGTTGAAAACTGTAGCTTAGCAGTTTAGCTACTAAAAGAATAGATGACTTAGGAATATAATTTAGAATAACTTATATGATAAATCTTTCAGTTTTCCTATTTTACATTATTTTTTGGAATGGGAACAGCCAATTACCTGAATTTTTAAAAAAATAGTAGGTGTGGCTAGTAGCTATTTCTATCATTTTCATTAAATCATTAAATTTTACTGTTAAGAATTCATGGAGTAGAAAGCTCAATTGATCCAGTCTTTTTTGTCCTCTTGTGTGTGCCAATAATGGCAGCCATTGGGTCTTTTTTTCTGTTTGATATAAAGTAATATTGACTTGTTTCTTTATTTCATTATTCTAATGCTAGCCTCTAGTTATTGATTGGTGTCAGCAAAGTCTCACAAAAAAGGAAGCTGACTACAAATAAATGTCCATCCAAGGTTTACTGATGGGAAATTATCAGAAACAAACAACACAACAGCAACAACAATAAAATAAGTCACAGCTGAAAACTTACAATATGTCTGCTACTATGGTAAACATTTTTCACTTAATGATTAAAAGAGTCTATAAACCAGGCTTTATGGATTGTTGTAATTTACAGTTCAGGATACTGAGAGTCAGGTAACTAATCTAAGACCTCAATATTAAAAACGCACAAAAGCAAGACTGAATCCAGCTATGTACACACTCTTAAAAACAATGCACTTGTTCTTTCACTTTATGAGATTGGCATTGGAAAAAAAACAAACAAACAAAAAAACAAAACAAACAAACAAAAAACCTGGAATGCTTTATCCTCATTCACAAGCTCCAGCCTACACACATGCAAATCAATTGTGGATATTTCCATTACAAGAAGATTTTTGTCATAAAAAAGCATTTTCTAATAATGATCTTTTTCTTTTTCACAAGATGTGGTACAGTTAATGATGAAAGCCAGTTTAAATAGAGAGTAATTTTAAACTTCTGGAGTTAGACCAGGAATACTGCTCTAGGCAGGATTTTATATCAGGGATCTTAAGTAACTTTACCTCTCTGGACTCATTTTTTTAATCTGTTAAATGTATTATGTATGTTTGAGACACCAATGAAGGCTAATTATTAACAGATTTCTCATCTCAAGCTAGCTTAAATGCAGTGCTACTCAGATATTTTCCTTGTTCTAAATAAAAAGCAAAACGGAAAATACAAATTCAATATAGTTATTCAATTCTTAAGTTTAACTTGGATGTAAGACAGATAATGAAAGTCACCAACAGATAATAATCTATTCTGAAGAGTTTCCTATTTCTGGAGGGAAGAAAATGAATATCGCTATATTTTTGAATTTATAGTCTTATTGATCAAATTAGAGCGACTTGATAGTGATTTTCATAACTCATTATCAAGCTCCTTTTATTAGTTTAGACCGTATTAAAAACTTTGAATCAGTAAAATTGAAGGTGTTCTTAGAATGCATTTCCATAAGCCAGCTACACTGTATTTGGTCCACAGAAACAGAAACCAATGATGGGGTGACCTAGGTCTGTCCAGCTAGTGGCTCTCAATTATGAAAACTTTTTAAAGTTATTCAAATATTACTTTAAATCTTTGGCTATGCTTTATGTTATCTGAACCACAGAAAGTATTGTCTTGAATGAGTGTGTGTGTATAGCTGTATCATATATATATACTAATATATATACCAATGTATGTATACATAAAACTGTTATATAAATATATACTACATAGTTATACATCTATAAAATAACACATTCTCTCCCATGTATCTATATATCTATATGTCTAGACTATAGCAAATATTGTTGGATTATGACATTTAATGTTTTTTATTAGAATGTGATCTCATGACATGTATTTGATTGGTTGACTTCAAGCCATGCATTTCATAAGGCAAGCACTTGAGGGCACATGACACTAAGTAATGGCAATCTTTTGTAGCAAGTTCTTTGACCAGAGGGATTGTATAAGCTTCAGCTTATAAGTTTAAAAATAAAATTAAATAATGGAAATAAAGATTATCCCTTTAGATAGAAATTTGCAGTCCAAAGGAAAACAATCTGTTGTATAGATTAAAACTTAATGCTGGTATTTAGCATCACTTGTGTTGGATGAAAGAAACCCATTTTCAGAGCTCTCGTTGTACATATATGTGTGTCCTTTCAGACTGCTATAGCTTAGGATTAGACAGAAATCCTATGCGTTTCTGACAGGTTGCTTAATTGAGGACAGAAGAAAATAACAACATTCAGTTGGGTTCACTTAAAAGGTAGAAGAATTAATTAACATCTTTAAATGATTAACTTAAATTCTATAATTTCAAGCTGTCAAGTGCCACACTTTTTAAATGCAGTAAAAGTTCAATAAGTATTTGTTGAATTAAAAACAATTACATTATATTTACTTGAATAAAATTATTATTTGCCACTTGATTTTTTTAAAAAAATTAAGATATAACCATTACTTCCTAAAAATAAAACTAGAGATATCCAAGTTATGATGTAGATTTTTATAACAATGTTGAAAATTGCTACTAGCATTTACATTAAAAATATTTAAATCATGAAAAAAGGGAAAGATGAACACATACCAAAGTGATTCCCATACATTGTTTGGTAATATATAGGCATATGGAAGCATTATAACTAGCTTAATTGTGAACTGGACATTTGAAATATCACTTTCTCTAAGGGTAAAAGCATGGATTTTATTGCTGTAGGTTGCTTTAAATTCTTTTTCAAAAGTGTTTGAATCACTTTGCTACTGAACTGTAGCGGAAAAAACAAAATCAGATTGCCTTCCACCAGTTGTATTTTCTTTCTGGAACAATTTCCACACATATAAGAGGTTACCAGGAGAGACTTGGAGAAGAGAATGGACCCCCACTGACACCTATCATTTCCATAGGGAGTGTCTGGGGTGTTTCTGTAAGTTTTAACAGTTCCTCTGATTTCAGTAGCTTTGTGCTGATAGGAGAGAAAGCATGCTTAGTTATAGTTTAGTCCAATGATGGCCAATGTGTTCTCTTGCATTGGCCAATGCTGATCTTGTGTAGTGACTGAGACTCAAATCACTGTATTCAGAAGGAGTTTAGGACTCCATCCTAGCTAGTGCAGGCAAGATTAGTTGTGCCTGCTTCCTGCAGCTGTGGGAGGAGACACCAACAGTATACCAAGCAGGCTATCCTTGGTCTTTTCTATGTAGACTGCTGAGAGCTCCTAAGTAAACTCTTCTCACACAGGGCAGAACCCTAAGTCAAAGAGAGGTTATAGAAATACTTGTCCATTTATACTGTTACTAGTGCTTCTTGAATACTATGTAGATGCTGCATGCACAGTGCTTAGGAAACTCAGCAATGGTGTTTTATCTCAATATCTGCCTAGCTGCAGGTTCTAGGTGGATTTATTTAAACAATTTAATAATAATGGTAACTCATTCCAATGGTGGTTATGAGAATTTAATATTATACTATGAAAAATGATTAGCATAATATCTCATATAATAAAGCCTCAATAAATATTAGTAATTATCATTCTCATATTGATTATATATCAATAATTTGTGTGTATGTAAGATAATTACATTGACAGTTCTCTTAAAACTATGTTAATGTTGGGCTTTCTAGGTGGCACAGTGGTTAAGAATCTGCCTGCCAATGCAGGGGACACGGGTTCAATCCCTGCTCCACGAAGATCTCACATGCCGCAGAGCAACTAAGGCTGTGCACCACAACTATTGAGCCTGTGCTTTAGAGCCTGTGAGCCACAACTATTGAGACCATGTGCTGCAACTACTGAAGCCCACGTGCCTAGAGCTGGTGCTCCACAACAAGAGAAGCCACGACAATGAGGAGCATGTGCACCACAATGAAGAGTAGCCCCTACTCACCGCTACTAAAAGAAAGCCCACGCACAGCAAAAAAGACCCAACACAGCCAATAAAATAAATAAATAAATATATATATTAATGTAAATAAAAAAGGAGTCCAAATATGTATACATTTCATTAATTTTTAAAAAAATATTATTTATGACACTAAAGTTTCATTAGGAAAGCTCTTAAATTGTTTATTGTCATGATTCTCTGATTTTATATTAAGCTCATTGTTACAAGATGGGAATAAAATAAAATTTAACACCTGTTTTATTAAAAAAATAGTACATGATAGGTGACCAGATAAGTACCTGAATATTGCTAAAAATTATTAAAAGTATAATTTTGATAAGTTACTGCATTCAGTATCTATTGAATGTCTTCAGTTAGCAAGATGGTTTGACTGAAATAGGCTCAGGATCTTGAAAGTTTATGATCAACTTTTTAAAAATTCCAAAACTGGGGATTGGGGTGGGATGAATTAGGAGATTGGGATTGCCATATATACATTGCTAATAAGAAAAAATATATATCAAATTGTACACTTTAAATACATGCAGTTTATTGTGTGTCAGTTATATCTCAATAAAAGTTCTTTAAAAAAATTCCAAAACTTTTTGAAGAAAACCAGATATGATTGTATAATCACGCACTTAGACTGTCTAGTATTTCTCAAAAACGTTCTCTGTTTCTAAAGTTTTGGGGAGGTAGAAACATTGCATTGTGAAAGTTTAGAAGGCTAATTGGTATTAAGGCTTGATTCTGTTATAAAAAGAAACAAATGTTGGAGAAGATGTGGAGAATAGGGAACCCTTGTAAACTGTTGCTGGGAACATAAACTGGTTACAGTCTTTACAAAAACAATTTGAAGGTTCATCAAAAAACTAAAAGTAGAACTACTCTATAATCTAGCAATTGCTTTTCTGGGTATATACTTAAAGGAAATAAAATCAATGCCTCAAAGAGATTTCTGTACTCCCTTGTTTATTGTGCATTGTTCACAGTAGCCAAGATATGGAAACAATGTGTCTGTGGATGGATGAACAGATAAAGAAAATGTGGTGTATATATTCAATGGAATATCACTCAGCCTTGAAAAGGAAGATCCTGCCATTTGCAACAACATGGATGAAACTAGAAGAAATTATCCTTAGTGAAATAAGCCACAGAAAGGGAAAAAAAAAAAAAAAAACTACATTATCTCACTTACATGTAGAATCTAAGAAAGTCAAATACAGGGAAGCAGAGAGTAGAAAGCTGGTTGCTAGGAGTGTGGAGGTGGAGGAAATGGAGAGATGTTGGTCCAAAGGGAAGAAGTTGCCATTATGTAGGATGAGTAAGTCTAGAGATCTAATGGAGAGCAGGATGATTAGTTAATACCACTGTACTGAGTACTGGAAATTCGCTAAGAGTAGGTTTCAGGTGCACTCATCACTCACAAAAGTGATAACTGTGTGAGGAAAAGATACATTGATTAGCTTGACTGTAGTAATCTTTTCACTATGTATATACATCACATCATTAAGTTGTACACCTTAACTATATACAATGTTTACTTAAAACAAAACAAAACTCAGTTGACTGGGAAGAACATGGCTCAAGTGAGAAAACTATGGATCCATATATAAACCCAGGCATGGGTACTTACTAACTCTATGATTCTAGGCAAAACATTTTTTTCTGCTCCAATTTCTTTCCATTTATAGTATAATAATATAATAGTATTTAGTTTGTAGGGCTATTGTGGAGACTAAACAAGAGTGTCTGCATAAAGCCTGACTCGTATTAAGCATTCATTACTTATGAGATTCCTTCATGCTTGCCTTTGTGTAAGTACTCCAATAATTGAAATAGGAATTGCTTTTTCTCATTAACTGAGGGAGGAGATAGAGCAAACTGTCCAGTAATCTATTTTACACATCCAAAAGTCATCTTTTAAAAGGTAAGTCAGATTGTGCCAATTACCTGCCAGAAAACTTGCAATATTCTTAAAATGCAGATAAGACATTTCTTTATTGCTAACATAGCTCAACATATCCTTCTAATCATTTCTTTAAAAATAATCACATTTTGCATCCCCTCCGTGGCAGGTAGATATTGGGTGGCCCCTATGATCTCCATCTCCCCATCATGTATAATCTCCTGAGTGTTGGTAGGGTTGGTGACTTCCTTCTAAGCAATAGAATATGACAAAAAGAAATGATGGAATATCACTTCTCTGATTAATTTATGCCAAATAAAGCTCTATTGTGCTAGCAGACTCACTCTGAAGCCTTTTCATCCTTGGTGGCTTTGAAAATGCAAGGTGCAATAACCCCTACAGTTTCAAGAAAATGAATTCTGCCAACAGGGGTGGGCTCCTTAGGAGGAACTTCCCCAGTTGAGCCTTCAGATAAGAACTCAGTCCTGGTCAATATCATTATTGAAGTCTCACAGAGGACCAGATAAGCATTTCCAGATTTCCTGATTTATGGACAAACTGTGAGATGATAGGTGTATATGTTTTTATTACATTAAATTTGTGGTAATTTGTTATGTGACATAGAGAATTGAAGCAACTTATTTCCTAGTGAAACTGCCTGTATTTCTGTTCCTTCAGCACACCAAACCTGTGTACTCCTTGTATATTTTAGCCTGCCTATACTAAGCCCTACCATTCCGAAACCTGCTAAGTCATTCTCTGTTCATTGTCCTGTCCTTTATTTATTAGTCTGATGCATTAGAAACTAATTTACTTTCAACCAACTGGCTTGCGTGTGTCCTTGGCATAATTGACCATTTGATGGAATATTTTCCAGCAAAATTATTTGTTTAATCATACCCATAAATAACAAATTACTGTGTGTAAAGGCAAGATAAAATTGGCATTAATTAGCAGGGTGTCTAATCATAAAATATGCAGCACTCTTAAAGAAAATAATGTTTTAAATATAAAAGATCACTAAATACTAAGCTACCCAGAGATTCCATAATTATTTTTTCCTATAAAAATTTCCTGATGATTGTGTTTTTGAGACAGAAATCTGTAAATAGATTTTCTCAAATATCATGAGACCTGAACTACATACTATTAATACATACCAATATATGAAGCAGCTTATCTTCAAAAATCCCTTTGTTATGCACTCGAATCCTGAAAAACTTGCTTTATTCATTTTGGGGGTAATTTTTAAACTCTTTTAACTGTGGAAAGTAAAGAGGTACACACATTCACAAGGAGAAAACATGTGCAATCATAGCCTACTGGTTTTACAAGACTAACCCACATTTGAGACTGAAATGAGAGGGAAGACATTCTCTTAAAATTTAGATAAAAAATAAAAAATCATTCATAACAAATAAAGTCAAACATGTCAGGAAACCAAAATGACCACCTTAAGTAATAACTTGTAAGTTTGAAGCTAATGAGGACGAGGTTGAGGTATTTCCCAGACGAAACAGTTGTTTTTTTTTTTTTTTTTTATAAACAGTCTATGCCTGGAAATGCATGATGGAAATGTAAAGCAATGTGAAAAAAACCCAAAGAATTCAATATTCTGGAGTGAGGTAATGGATATGAGAAATGTAAGTTCTTATTACATAATATTTCAATAAATATTTGTTAAATACATAAATGATCCTCTTTTGAACTGCTGGAGGATGTCATTGAGCAGACCTCACTGCCCGTTGCCTGCAAGTTGGACCCAGGCCATCAGAGGCTCCTCACCTGTCCTTGGAATGTATGATCTGCTCAGAGAGAAACAGCTTGAGAGAGCAATGTAATGAGACCACCTGCACTGGATATGTGACTGAACCCTGTTAGGTCCTTTATATATTAAACTTTTTTTTTTAATTGCAGTTGAGTTACAATACTGTATTAGTTTCATGTGTACAATATAGTGATTTAATATCCTCATAGATTATAATCCATTTAAATTAGTACAAAACAATTGCTGTATTTCCCTGTGCTATACAACATATCTTTGTAGTTTGTTTATTTTTATACATAGTAGTTTGTATGTCTTAATCTCCTACCCTTATTTTGCCCCTCCGCCTTTCCCCCTTCCCACTGGTAACCACTAGTTTGTTCTCTATATCTGTTTTTCTAATTAGTTTGTTGTATTTTTTTGATTCCACATATAAATGATATCATATAGTATTTTTCTTTCTCTGTCTAACATTTCACTAAGCATATTATCCTCCAAGTCCATCCATGTTGTTGCAAATAGCAAAATTTCATTCTATTTTATGACTAATGTTCCACCTATTATAGATAGATGATGGATGATAGATAGATAGATGATAGATAGATAGGTAGATAGATACATAGATGATACATAGATAGATATCACATTTTCTTTATCCATTCATCTGTTGATGGGCACTAAGGTTGCTTCCATATCTTGGCAATTGTAAATAATGCTGCTATGAACATTTGGTTGCATATGCCTTTTTGAATTAACATTTTCATTTTCTTTGGATATATATCCAGGAGTGGCATTGCTGGGTCATATGGTATTTCTATTTTTAGTTTTCTTTTTTTAGGAAACTCCATACCATTTTCCACAGTGGTGGCACCACTTTACATTGCCACTAACAGTGTACGAGGGTACCCTTTTATCCATATCCTCACCAACACTTGTTATTTGCAGAATTTTTGATGATAGCCATTCTGACAGGTGTATGGTGATATCACATTGTGGTTTTAATTTGCATTTCCCTGGTGATTAGGGACATTGAGCATTTTTTCATGTACTTGTTGGCATTCTGTATGTCTTCTTCAGAAAAATGTCTATTCAGCACTTCTGTTTGTTTTTTTAATCAGGTTGTTTGCTTTTTGATGACACATTGTATGAGTTGTTTATATTTTTTTGGCTATTAACCCCTTATTGGTCATACCATTTGCAACTATTTTCTCCCATTCAGTAGGTTGCCTTTTTATTTTGCCCATGGTTTCCTTCTCTGTGCAAAATATTTTAAACTTAATTACATCCAATTTGTTTATTTTGCCTTTATTTCTTTTGCCTTAGAATACTGATCAAAAATATTGCCATAATTTATGTCAAAGAGTGTTATGCCTATGTTTTCCTCTAGGAATTTTACATTATCTGGTCTTACACTTAGGTCTTTAATCCATTTTGAGTTTATTTTTGTATATGGTGTTAAAGAATGTTTTAATTTTATTATTTTACATGCAGTTGTCCAGTTTTCCCAGCAACATTTAATGAAGAGACTGTCTTTTCTCCACTGAATATTCTTGCCTCCCTTGTCATAGATTAGTTGATGATAGGTGTGTGGGTTTATTTCTGGGCTCTCTATTCTGTTCCAGTGATCTACATGTCTGTTTTTGTGCTAATACCATGCTGTTTTGATTACTATAGCTTTGTAGTATAGTCTGAAGCCTGGGAGGTTGATACCCCCAGTTTTATTCTTTTTTCACAGTGTTGCTTTGGCAGTTTGGGTCTTTTGTGGTTTCATACATATTTTTAAGGGTATTTGTTCTAGTCCTGGGAAAAATATCATTGGTATTTTGGTAGAGATTGCATTGATTCTTTAGATTGCTTTGGGTAGTATGGATATTTTAATAATATGAATTATTCCAATTTATTAACATGGGATAGTTTTCCATTTCTTTATATTATTTTCAAATTTTTTCATCAATGCTTTATAGTTTCCAGAGTGTGTGTCTTTCACCTCCTTGGTTACATTTATTTCTAGGTATTTTATTTTTTGTGATGCACCTTAAAATGGGACTATTTTATTACTTTCTCTTTCTAATGGTTCATTATTAATATACAGAAATGCAAAAAACATTCTATATATTAATCTTGTATGCTGCGACTTTAGTGAATTCATTAATTAGTTCTAATAGTTTTTGGTGAAGAATTTAAGGCTCTCCTCTCTATATATAGTATCATGTAATCTGCAAAAAATGACAATTTAATTCTTTCCTTCTGATTTGATTGCCATTTATTTCTTTTTCTGTCTGATTGCCATGGCCAGGACTTCCAAAACTATGTTAAATGGAAGTGGTGAGACTGGCTTCCTTGTCTTGTTCCTGATTTTGGAGGAAAGGCTTTCAGTTTTTCATCACTGTATATGATGCTAGTTGTGAGGTCATCATAAACTGCCTTTGTTATATTGAGATATGTTTCCTTTATACCCAACTTGATGAGAATTTTTATCATGAATGGATGTTGAATTTGTTTATTCTCAACATCATGAGATTTTTGTCCTTCCTTTTGTTAATGTGATGTATCACAGT
Organism: Hippopotamus amphibius kiboko; assembly: GCF_030028045.1. NCBI lineage: Eukaryota > Metazoa > Chordata > Mammalia > Artiodactyla > Hippopotamidae > Hippopotamus > Hippopotamus amphibius. Next base: position 86,350,658 of record NC_080191.1, read on the forward strand.
GATCGATTTGCAATTATTAAGCCATCCTTTCTCCCCCAAAATAAATCCTAGGTCATCATGGTGTTTGATCTTTTTATATATTATTGAATTTGGTTTGCTAAAAATTTGTTGAGGATTTTTGCATCTGTACTCATCAAAGATTTGGCCTGTATTCATCAGTAATTTTCTTTCTTTCTTTTTCTTTTCTTTCTTTTTCTTTTTCTTTTCTTTTCTTTCTTTCTTTCTTTTTCTTTTTTTTCTTTTTCTTTTTTTTTTTTTTGTAGCATCTTTGTCTGGTTTTGGGAAATTGGGGCCTCATAAAATGAATTTCAGAGTGTTTTGTCCCCTTCAACTTTTTGGAATTGTTCAAAAATGATAGGTATTTGCTCTTCCTTATATTTTTGGTAAAATTCTCCTTTAAAGCCATCCAGTGCTGGACTTTTGATTGCTGGAATTTTTTTTCTTAATTACAAATTCAATTTCACTACTAGTGATAAGTCTGTTCAGATTGTCTATTTCTTCCTATTTTAGTCTTGGCAGGTTGCATGTTTCTAGAAATTTGTCCATTTCTTCTAGGTTGTCCAATTTGTTGGCATATAACTGTTCATTCATAGTGTTCTCTTTCGATTTTTTGTGTCTCTGTGGTATTGATTGCTATTTCTCATCTTTCATTTCTTATACTGTTTATTTGGGTTCTCTCTCTTCTTGACGAGCCTCCCTAAAAATTTATCAGTTTTGTTTACGTTTTCCAAAAATAGCTCTTGGTTTCATTTATCTTTTCAATTTTTTTTTTTTTGGAATCTATTTTATTTCCTCTCTGATCTTTATTATTTCCTTCCTTTGTTGAATTTGGGCTTTGTTTGTTCTTTTTATTTTGTTTTTTCTTCTAATTCCTTTAGATGGCAGGTTAGGTTGTTTATTTGATATTTTTCTTGTTTCTTGAGGTAGGCCTGAATTGCTGTAAACTTACCTCTTAGAACTACTTTTGCTACATCTCATAGATTTTGGAAAGATGTGTTTCCATTTTCATTGGTATCGTGGTGTTTTCTGATTTCCTCTTTGACTCATTTTTTTTTAGTAGCATGTTGTTTAGTCTCAATGTGTTTGTGCTTTTCCCATTTTTCTTTCTGTACTTGATTTCTAGTTTTGAAGCATTATGGTTCAAGAAAATACTTAATATAATTTCTATTTTCTTAAATTAGTTGAGAGTTGTTTTGTGGCCTAGAATGTGATCTATCTTGTAGGAAGTTCCATGTGCATTTGAAAATAATATGTATTCTGTGTTTTGGATGGAATGTTCTTTGGATTTCTACTAAGCCCAAATGGCCTATTGTGCCATTTAAGACCACTGTTACCTTATTGATTTTCTGCCTGTTTGATATGTCCATTGATTTTAGTGTGGTGGTAAAGTCTCCTACTGCTTTGTATTATTGTCATTTTTTCTCTTTATGTCTATTAATAGTTGCCTCGCATATTTAGGTACTCCTCTATTAGATGCATATGTGTTAGTGAGTGTATTATCCTCTTCTTGTATCCATTTCTTTATTATTGGTTTGGCCAAAAAGTTCATTTGGTTAGTGAATACATTGTTCAATGAACTTTTTGGTAAAAATGAAAAATGAAATGAAAAACCCAATATTATATAATGTCCTTCTTTGTCTTCTGTTATACACTTTGGTTTAAAGTCTATTTTGTCTGATAGAAGTATTGCTACCTCTGCTTTCTTGCTGTTTCTGTGTGTAGGAAGTATCTTTTTCTATCCCTCACTTTCAGTCTGTGTGTTTCTTTAACTCTGAAGTGAGTCTGTTGTAAGAAGCATATAGTTTGGTCATTTTTTTTTTTTTTATTCAATCAGTGCCCCCCACCATGTCTTTTGATTGGATCATTTAGTCCATTGACATTTAAAGTAATTATTGATAAGTATGTACAGATTGCCACTTTATTACATGTTTTCAAGTTGAATTTGTTGTTCTGCTCTGTTTACGTCTTCCTCTTTTAGTTTATTCCCTTATGGCTTGATGGTTGTCTTCAGTGGTATGTTTGTGTTCCATTCTTTCTAGTTTTTGAGTATCTGTTGTTGTGTTGATGTGTGTTTACCATGTGATTCATATATGCTAACCTCTAACTATATCTATTTGTTTTAAACAGGTAGTAATTTAAGTTCAATCACATTCTAAAAGATTTATGATTTTTATTCCCACCCCCCACATTTTGTGTTTTTGATGTCATTTTACTTCCTCATGTTTATTATGCTACTGTTTATTGTATTTATATTTGTTTTCACAAGTTTTTCTCTTTTGATCTTTGTACTAGCTTATGTAAGTTGTTGAACCTCAACCTTTACTGTACCTTTGCCTTTACTAATGGGATTTTTCCCTTCCTATAGATTCTTATTTCCTGTTATAGCATTTTTTATTCCACCTGCAGAATTCCCTTTAACATTTCCTTTAGGGTTGGTTTTGTTTTGATGATGTCCTCCAGCTTTTGCTTCTATCAGAAGTTTTTTTAACCTCTCCTTTGATTATAAATGATAATCTTGGGTAAAGTATTCTAGGTTGCAGGTTTTTCTCTTTCAGCACTTTTTTTTCTCTTTTTTTCCTGTACCACGCTGCTTGCAGGATCTTAGTTCCCTAACCAGAGATCAAATACATGCCCTCAGCAGTGAAAGTGTGGAGTCCTAACCATTGGAAAACCAGGAAATTCCCTCAGCACTTTTAATATATCATGCCACCCCCTATTGACCTGCAAAATCTGCAGAAAAATAAGCTGATCACCTTTGGGAATTCCCTTTTAAAAAACTTTGTTTTTCTCTTGCTGCCTCAAACAAAACCTTGTTTTTCTCTTGAGAGATAATTTTCTCTTTATCTTTTACTTTTGCCATTTTGATTATGGTATATTTGGTGTATGCCTGTTTCAGTTCATCTTGTTTGGGATCCTCTGTGCTTCCTATACATGGATATCTGGATTCTTCTTCAGGTTTGGGAAGTTTTCAGCCATAGTTTCATTAAATACATTTTCATTCCCCTTCTCTCTCTTCTCCTTCTGGGATCCCTATTATATGCATGTTAGTATGCTTGATGTTATCCCAAACATTCTTTAAACTGTCCTCAGGCTTTTAAAAATATTTATTTATTATTTATTTATTTATTTATTTATTTATTGCAGTCGTGATTTGGTGGTTTCTATTACTCTATCTTCTAGATCTCTTATGTGTTCTTCTGTATCACTTAGTCTGCTATTCTTTCCTTCTATTGTGTTTTTCATTTCAGTTATTATATTCTTCAATTTTGACTGCTTCTTTTCTGTATTTCCTATTTTCTTGCTAATATTCTCACTGTGTTCATCTAGCCTTTTCCCTATTCAATTATAATTTGTATTACTAATGCTTTGAATTCTTAATCTGCTGAATTTACTTATTTCTCTTTCATTGTTTCTTTTCAGGGGTTTCTCTTGCTATTTCACATAAGGACAATTCCTTTGTCTTCTCATTTTGCCTAACTTTCCCTGTCTCTATGATATTAGGTGAAACAATTACCTACTGTGATCTTGAAAGGGCATCACTATCTGTGAGCTTCCCTATATAGTCTGCATGTGCCCTGTTGTGTTGGTGGGAGAGCTGGGTTTGACATGAGCACCAGTCATGTCTTTCCCCTGTGTGTGATGACAGCTGTCACCTTGGTAGGAAGTGGGGCTGAAGATGGAGCTTCTAGAGCCAGGTATAAACTGGGACTTCTCCTTGGCTCAGTGTCTGTCACCTCCCTATTGGGGTTATGGCTGGGTCCCAAGTTTCTGGAGCAGAAGCTGTGAGTGTCAGGTCTGAGCTGTCTCTGTTTCCTTTATGTATGAAAATTTCCCCCTCCCAACACAGGTGCCCTGGCCCCAGAAGCAAGCAGTGCTGGACTAAGAGGGGCAACTGTGTGCTCTGGGCATGTGACAGGGCTCAGGCTGGTTGGTCTGGCCTCAGACAGATGTTGGGGCTGCATCTGATGTAACTGCCAGTAATGGCTGGCTTCCAAATTACTCAGATAGTGCTCCCAGTCTGGGTCTCCTCTTTTCTCAAGGCTGAGTTCTTTCCTAGGTCATAGAAGCCCTTTCTTCAGTGTGGAGCTATGACATGAAGTAACCAGGGCTGGAGTGTTCACTCAGCTCAATCAGGGGTACTTTGCCAGGTGTCCAGGGGAAACTGGAAGGCCACATATGTGGTTTCAGTTAACTCTCTTTGCCCAGTGTCAGGAGCAAGCTGGCACATGCATGCTTGTCCAACTGAAGGCCAGCCTTCCCACAGCCCTCTTGCTAGTCTTGGAGGCCCTCAACCCAGCTGAGGTGGCTCATGTTCACTGGGCTGGGCCCCAGAACTGGGGTCCCCAACACATGGCTCAAATTGCTAACTCACCAGAGAGGGTCTCTCAAGATGTAATTTCCCTGCTTTTCTGTGTCCCCTCTATAGGCACAGGTCATGACCTGATAGCATCTCTTCTCTATCTACCAGCTTAAATGTGTATTTTCTTACATCTTTGGTTGTATAGGAGTCTTTCTGCCAGTTTCCAGTTATTTTCCAGTTAAAATTTTTCCATATGTAGATGTATTTTTGATGTGTTCATACGGGGAGTTGAGTTTCATCTCATCCTACTCTGCCATCACGATGTCCTATGTAATAAACCATGAGGATTCTGATGGGTGGGTGCAGAGATTTACTTGTCTTGTGGCACCCAAGATAAACCTTGTAAGTAAGTTCCTTTGATTATTAAATCGGCCAACTACCAGTCTGGGGTGGTCTACCTCTTTTGATGGTCTGTGATTGTCCTCTGTGTGTGAAGGCCAGTTTCAGATTCCACCTGGGAAATTCCTGAGGTTGCAAACCTACATAAACTCATCCCATTAATTTTCTCAAGTTTTAAACTTTTCAAGCCAGATATAAAATTAAGTATTGACAAATTATTTAATAAGGGTTTAATCAATTGAATAATAATTTAATTTCCCAATTTAGTCTTTCACAGACAGAAATCATAAGCACTAAGCATGCACAAGCCTCCTAGATAGCTTCCTCCACAATAGGGCAGACAGCAGTATCAAGCAGTATCAGCAGTATTTCATTCTGTGGAAATGAAAACCAAAGCCACAGAAAGTTAGAGAAAGTAAAAAGGCAGAAGAATTTGTACCAGATGAAGGGACAAGTTAAAAAAACAGAAAACAACTAAATGAAGAGGAGATAGGCACCCATCCAAAAAAAAAAAAGAATTCAGAATAATGATGGTGAAGATGATCCAGGATTTTGAAAATAGACTGAAAGCAAAGATTGAAAGGCTGCAAGAAAAGTTTACCAAAGGCATAGAAGAATTAAAGAACAAACAAACTGAGGTAAGCAACACAATAACTGAAATGAAAAATACACTAGAAGGAGCCAATAGCAGATTAACGGAGGCAGAAGGGCGAATAAGTGACCTTGAAGACAGAATGGTGATAATCACTGATGTGGAAAAGAATAAAGAAAATAGAATGAAAAGTAATGAAGACAGTATAAGAGACATCTGGGAGAATGTTAAATGCACCAACATTCACATTATAGGGGTCCCAGAAGGAGAAGAGAGAGAGAAAGGACCCAAGAAAATATTGGAAGAGATTCTAGTTGAAAACTTCCCTAACATGGGAAAGGAAATAGTTACCTAAATCCAGGAAGCACAGAGAGTCCCAGGCAGGATGAACCCAAATAGAAACATGCCAAGACATATAGTAGTCAAAATGAAAAAAATTAAAGACAGAGAAAAGTTATTAAAAGCAACAAGGGAAAAATGAGAAATAACATACAAGGGAACTCCTATAAGGTTAACAGCTGATTTCCCAGCAGAAACTCTGCAAGCCAGCAGGGAGTGGTATGATATATTTCAAGTGATGAAAGGGAAGAACCTACAACCAAGAATACTCTACCCAGCAAGGATCTCATTCAGATTTGATGGAGAAATGAAAAGCTTTACAGACAAGCAACAGCTTAGAGAATTCAGCACCACCAAACCAGCCCTACAACAAATGCTAAAGGAACTTCTCTAAGCAGGAAACATAAGAGAAGAAAAGGACCTACAGAAACAAAAACAAAACAATTAAGAAAATGGTAATAGGAACATACATCTTGATAATTACCTTGAATGTAAATGGACTAAATGCACCAACCAAAAGACACAGACTAGCTGAATGAATACAAAAACAAGACCCTTCTATATGCTGTCTACAAGAGACCCACTTCAGACCTAGGGACACATTAAAACTGAAAGTGAGGGGATGCAAAAAGCTATTCCATGCAAATGGAAATCAAAATAGAGCTGGAATAGCAATACTCATATCAGAAAAATTAGACATTAAAATAAAAAATGTTACAGGAGACAAGAAAGGACACTACATAAATATTGAGGGATCAATCCAAGAAGAAGAGATAACAATTGTAAATATATATGCACCCAATATAGGAGCACCTCAATACATAAGGCAAATGCTAACAACTATGAAAGAGGAAATTGACAGTAACACAATCATAGTGGGGAACTTTAACACCCCACTTACACCAATGGACAGATCATCCACACAGAAAATTGATAAGGAAACACAAGCTTTAAATGACACAATAAATCAGCTTGATTTAATAGATATCTATAGGACATTACATCCATAACAACAGATTACACCTATTTCTCAAGTACACATGGAACATTCTCCAGGATAGATCACATTCTGGGTCATCAATCAAGCCTTGGTAAATTCAAGAAAGTTGAAATCTTATCAAGCATCTTTTCTGACCACAAGACTGTGAGATTAGAAATCAATTACAGGAAAAAAACTGTAAAACACAAACACATGGAGGCTAAACAATACACTACTAAATAACCAAGAGATCACGGAAGAAATCAAAGAGGAAATCAAAAAATACCTAGAGACAAATGACAATGAAAACACAATGACCCAAAACCTATGGGATGCAGCAAGAGCAGTTCTAAGAAGGAAGTTTATAGCAATACAATTCTACCACAAGAAACAAGAAATATCCCAAATAAACAATCTAACCTTACACCTAAAGAAACTAGAGAAAGAAGAGAAAACAACACCCAGGGTTAGTAGACGGAGAGAAAGCATAAAGATCAGAGCTCAAAGAAATGAAGCAGAAACAAAGAAAACAATAGCAAAAATCAATACAACTAAAAGCTGGTTTTTTAAGATAAATAAAATTGATAAAATTCTAGCAAGATTTATCAAGAAAAAGAGGGAGAGGGCTCAAAACAATAAAATTAGAAATGAAACAGGAGAAGTTACAATGGACACTGCAGAAATAAAAAGCACCATAAGAGACTACTGCAAGCAAATATATGACAATAAATTGGAAAACCTGGATGAAATGAGAGATTCTTAGAAAGGTATAACCTCCCAAGACTGAATCAGGAAGACATAGAAAATACGAATAGACCAATCACAAGGAATGAAATTGAAACTGTGATTAAAAATCTCCCAACAAACAAAAGTCCAGGACCAGATGGACTCACAGGTGAATTTTATCAAACATTTAGAGAAGAGCTAACACCCATCCTTCTCAAGCTCTTCCGAAATATTGCAGAGGAAGGAACACTCTCAAACTCATTCACCCTGATACCAAAACCAGAAAAAGATACTACAAAAAAAGAAAACTGCAGACCAATATTACTGATGAATTTAGATGCAAATATCCTTAACAAAATACTAGCCAATAGAATCCAACAACACATTCAAAGGATCATCCACCATGATCAAGTGGGGTTTATCCCTGGAATGCAAGGATTCTTCAATATACAAATCAATCAATGTGATACACCATATTACCAAATTGAAGGATAAAAACCACATGATCATCTCAATAGATGCAGAAAAAGCTTTTGATAAGATTCAACAACCATTTATGATAAAAACTCTCCAGAAGGTGGTCACAGAGGGAACCTACCTCAACATAATAAAGGCCACATATGACAAACCCATGACAAACATCATTCTCAATGGTGGAAAAGCTGCAAGCATTCTCTCTAAGATCAGGAACAAGACAAGGATGTCCACTCTCACCACTACTATTCAACAAAGTTTTAGAAGTCCTTGCCACAGCAATCAAAGAAAAAGAAATAAAAGGAATCCAAGTTGGAAAAGAACTAAAACTGTCACTGTTAGCAGATGACATGATACTATACATAGAAAATCCTAAATATGCCACCAGAAAACTACTTGAGCTAATCAATGAATTTGGTAAAGTTGCAGGATTCAAAATTAACACACAGAAATCACGTGCATTTCCATATGCTGACAATGAAAGTTCAGAAAGAGAAATTAAGGAAACAGTCCCATTCACCATTGCAACAAAAAGAATAAAATACCTAGGAATTAACCTTACCAAGGAGGTAAAAGACCTGTACTCAGAAAACTATAAGACACTAATGAAAAAAAACTAAAAACTACACAAACAGATGGAGAGACATCAAGTTCTTGGCTTGGAAGAATCAACATTGAGAAAATGACTATACTACCCAAAGCAATTTACAGATTCAAAGCAATCCTGATCAAATTACCAATGGCATTTTTTACAGAACTGGAACAAGAAATTTTACGATTTGTATGGAAATGCAAAAGACCCTGAATAGCCAAAGCAATCTTGAGAAGGAAAGATGGAGTAGTTGGAATTAGGCTTCCTGACTTCAGGCTATACTACAAGACTACAGTGATCAAGACAGTATGGTGATGGCACGAAAACAGAAATATAGATCAATGGAACAGGGTAGAAAGCCCAGAGATAAACTATGGTCAACTAATCTATGACAAAGGAGGCAAGGACAGACAATGGAACAAAGGCAGACTCTTCAATAAGTGGTGCTGGGAAAACTGGACAGCTACATACAAAAGAATGAAATTAGAACACTCTTTAACAACATACACAAAAATAAACTCAAAATGGATTAAAGACCTAAATGTAAGGCCAGACACTATAACACTCCTAGAGGAAAACATAGGAAGAACACTCTTTGATGTAAATAACAGCAAGATCTTTTTTGATCCACCCTTAGAGTAATGGAAATAAAAACAAAAATAAATAAGTGGGACATAAAGAAACTTCAAAGCTTCTGCACAGCAAAGGAAACTAAAAGCAAGATGAAAATACAACCCTCAGTATGGGAGAAAATATTTACAAATGAATCAACAGACAAAGGATTAATCTCCAAAATATATACACAGTTCATGCAGCTCAATATCAAAAAAATAAACAACACAATCAAAAAATGGGCAGAAAATCTAAATAGGTATTTTTCCAAAGAAGACATAAGGATGGCCAAGAGGCACATGAAAAGCTGCTCAACATCACTAATTATTAGAGAAATGCAAATCAAAACAACGAGGTATCACCTCACATTGGTCAGAATGGGCATCATCAGAAAATCTACAAACAGTAAATGCTGGAGAGGGTGTGGTGAAAAGGGAATGCTCTTGCACTATTGGTGGGAATGTAAATTGATACAGCCTCTATGGAGAACAGTATTCAGGTTCCTTGCACAACTAAAAATAGTTACCATATGACCCAGCAATCCCACTGCTGGGCATATACCCAGAGAACACCATAATTCAAAAAGACACGTGCACTCCAATGTCCATTGCAGCATTATTTACAATAGCCAGGATGTGTAAGCAACCTAAATGTCCATCAACAGATGAATGGATAAAGAAGATGTGGTACATATATACAATGGAATATTACTCAGCTGTAAAAAGCAATGAAACTGGGACATTTTTAGAGACATGGATGGACATAGAGACTGTCATACATAGTGAAGTGAGTCAGAAAGAGAAAAACAAATATTGTATATTAACACATATATGTGGAATATAGAAAAATGGTATAAATCAATTGGCTTACAAGGCAGAAATAGACACACAGTTGTAGAGAACAAACATATGGACACCAAGTGGGTAAAGTGGTGAGGATTGGGGGAGAAAGAATTGGGAGATTGGGATACCAAATTATATACTCTAAATATATGCAGTTTTTTGTATGTTAACTCTATCTCAATAAAAGTTCTTAAAAAAAAGAAATCATAAGCACTGTGGAGTTGGCACTAACATCCCAATTCTTTAGTTAGATATGAGCATCACCACAATATAATAATGTAATTGATGGTGTGCTAAATTCCTGTGCTTTTGGTGAATGTGAATCATTCCTCAAGTCTAATCATCTTTGATCCATCATCTTAAATAAAATTGTGGACCCAAAAATATGGGGAACAGATTCTGCATTTAATTTTTGCAAGATACATCATCATCCCAGGCCTCTATCTGTAGCTCCAGGTGGGAGCTCTTTTAGCTCTCTCTACAGGCTACATCATATACATATACTTATACATACATCAATACTTATGTGTGTGTGTGTGTATGTGTGCAAAACATTTATGTATATCTGCATGTATGTTTTTGTATATGTATACCCACACATTATGAAAAAAGAATAAAATCAGTAAAAATCTGTAAGAAATGCCTGTGATTTTCTTATATAAGAATTTTATAATTGGCTAATTTAACTACCTACCAGTATATTTAAACCAATACAATGGTTAAGAGAAATCATCTCTGTTTCATGAGAACACAAGCTTGGAGCGAAATTGAAGTTCCTAAAGATAAAGTTATTTTCAGTCAATGCAAGCTTACCTTCTACCTTTCCTCAAATCAAATGAACATTTATCCAATCCATTAAAAATGTACATAACAAATACTTATAATTCTGTTCTTTAAAATAGCTTCCATACCTACTTTGCCCACAATGCACGATGTTCGTTTTGATAGCATTATTTTTGCTTTATCCCCATCAGTTTAAAACATATGACCTTGGTAGAAAAAATAAAATTTGGGGATTAACAAATGACAATATTCCCTGCTATATTGTAAAAGATTGATATACATTTGTTTCAATGTGTTTGATACAAATATTAAGAGTATTTTCTAAAAATATTAAATATATTCTGCAATACAATATATGCTGAGGGCAAGAGTTTGAATTCTCCTCTAGTATCCACTTACTTTTACTAACCCTCAATCCTTCATCCTTAAAATACAAAAATTAAACCAATCTACAATAAATACTAGACATTAATATTATTAGTCCAGTGTCAGCCTGATGGCAGCATATAGTAAACATTGCTTTTGTTTTAAACCATAAGCCTTTAAGTAAAACACATTATATAAAATAAAAATAAAAATTTTATATTGCCTAATTTTTAATGCCATATGTTGCTTTACTTATCTTTCAGAAAATTAGCGCCCAGAACCAGATCTGCATACTACAAATTTAATTCTGTGTCAATGTTACACAATTGTAAACACAGCCACACGTTTCCTTTGAAGAGAAAGAAAAGCATTTTCCCAGTGCCGGTAAGCCTTTCCCTTCCCTGCCAAACATTACTTTTTGCCCCCATTATTCCTCTAACTTCTAAAGATAAGTTTGTAGACTATGCAAATTATTATGTGCTTCTCTTCTCTGAGTTACAACATATGCTTGCCCACAGAGGTTTGCAGACCTTGGTTAATATTAATGACACAATTTGGGGCATAAGCAGCTCAGAGAACAAACTGCCTTCATGGGCTGCGCTACATCTCCTCATTAAATGTGGGCAATCTTCCTCTTGCATTCAATTACAGATGCCTAAATAATATTTTTTTCCCTTGGCAAGCTAAGGTTCTTAAGCACTAAAGAAGGGGAAAAAAACCATTTTTTCTTTCCAAATAGCATTCCTTTCTTACACTCAAACACAAAGTGCTGTCAACCAGCTGTTAGTGGTGGTCAGGTGACTCACTGGTCAGGGAGAATGCTACATACTCTTTTGAAAATGGTGAATGATTTAAAACTCATGATCTGAAATAAAACTTACATCCCTGAGGGTTTATTGGAATGCCTATCTGTAACAGCTCACAGAAAGCAATACACTGTTGGTAATGCACTCTTCAAGCAGGCTTATTCCAGTGTCCAGGCTACTCCTGCTTTTTATACATTAACTCTTCAGGGAACCAGGAATCTATTTAAATTAGTAAAGATGACATTAATAAGACAGAAACCAGGGCTGTGTGTTATAAGCAATCGTCTCAGTGAATTCACAAGTTTTCCAATATCAACTGCACTCTCACAAAATCTGGCCAGTCATTTTCTCTTATCTCTTTTTGCCTTCCCCAACACATTTCCCTTGAAAGTTGTCCAGAGCCCTCCCCACTTACTTTCTATACCCAGACTTACTCTCACTAACAGATGAAGGCCATTTCTCAGCTTCTTTAACCTATAATATTCCACTTCTCTGGAAGATTAGGGAAGGAAGAGAAGAAATTAACATTTGTTGAGAGCTTTCACTAATCGTAGAGTTCAAAGGCTGTTAGTATTATCCTATCATCTTATGGGTGAGAGTATTTGGTCCAGAGAAATCAAGTGGGCTGCTTATCAAGATGTTGACAGAGGATGGCTTCTAACTCAAGTCTGAAGCTAGTGTTCACCCTGCTTTCCATGAAGCACACCTCATGCTTGCCAAGGTTAGCATCTTTCTGCCTGTGTACTCAATCAAATTCTGCCTTAAACAGGCCCAGTTCCTCCAGTTTTTACTTTTCCTAACTACATTCTAAAACCCTTTCTCAGCTGACTATTTTAAAGGTAAACTTGTTCTTGCCTTGCAGAGTGGAAAACACAACAAACAAAAACTATAACCTATTATGTACTTTCAGTGCAATCCAATCTCATTCTTTCCTCACTGCCTGACTGTTTGAAAGAGTAATTTATACCTGTGGGCTTCACCATCTCAGAAACCACTTTCTTTCCAATCCTTTGCTGTCTGGCTACCACTTAAACCCCTTTTACGAAATATTCTTAACCAGGTCATCAATTGTCCGCATTTGTGCATTTAAATGTTTCCCTGTGATTTCTCAAAGTATTCTTGTTTTCTGACTTCTACTATGACATAATTTGTTTCTCCTTATGAAAATAATAACTGCAATACATTTTGTGTTAGTGACACTGTGAGGATCTTTGCGTATTTATTACACTTAAACCTAATGACAATCCTTCAGGTTAGAAATTATTCATTATTCCAGATGAAGAAAATGAGGCTCATCTAGCCTAGGTCAGTTCCCCAAGATGACACATTATGACTAACTACTTATTATAGGATCTTCTTCACTGACTTTGTTTATTTTCAATATCTGACACATTATAGCATTTCCTGTGATTTCACGACTGTCTCTTCTCTTTCTCCATTAGATTCTGTTCTCTGAAAACATCTTCTATGCTGTCAACCACCTTCACCAGATAGACTGACTTAAACCTGAACTCCATTGCTTTATCTCCCCTGCTCCTTCCCCTCTTCTGTCCACATATCCCACCCAAAGAAAGTCACTTTCTTATTACTGCTTCGTGTGCTCAACACCCCCTGCTAATTAGTCTTGAATAATAATGCACTCTGACACCCCATGCCACAAATGTCCTGTTTAATTCGGCTCATGACTATTTCTCTTAACCAATGTTTCCTTTCCATTGGTAAAGCTATAAAGTAGATCAAGCCCTCGTTTTGTTTGGCTAGACTACATCAATAGCTCATTACATGATCATTATGAGTCTTGTAATGAATGTCAAATAAATCTTCCACGTTTTCTTGCTTTATAACATTTTCTTGCTCATGAACCTCCATAATATTTCTGTGTAACTCTTAAGTCTGGCAAATAATTTCTTCCTTTATGGAGCTTAAAATTCTCTGATACAGTCCAACGTCCCATAAGTAATCTGCACTGAAGTCAAATGGAATTAAGAAAACTAGAATTACTCACATATATCTTTGTTTGTGCTTTTGAAGAAAAATCAATTTCCTTTATACATCTTTTCATCTGTAAATCTTATTTATTGATAATATTAAATTATAAATAATTTTAAAGCAAGAACTATGCTGTCATGCCTGTGTGTGTGTATATATACTGATACACATGCATACATATATATGTGTACGTGTTATACCACAATGTGTGGTAACTGTTTTAAAAACACTAGCCATCTTCTATTTTCAAAATTTGTTATTTTTCAGAAATACACATTTTCTAAAAAAATTTAAGGTTTGGAAGTTTAATGAGAAGAAAATCTCTCTCTTTCTAAACACACATATCATATATATGATGCACATATATATATTTGCCATATATATGTATATATATGCATATATACATATGCATATGTGTAATATGCATGTATATTAATATATAATACCATTAGTTAATCATGCATTTAAATTTGGGAGTATTATTTAAACTAAGCTCAATTTATTTACATTTAATTCACTTATTTATTTGGGTGTTTTCCCATTTTTAATATATCAGTTTTTAATAAGGCATTTATGTTCTCCATGAAAAATCATGCTTTTTCTGTTTTGAAATCTAATATATATAATTAGAAAAGAGCAGACAGGATGAAAATGGTGGTGAAGAAAAAAGAACCATTAAGTAAAGTTTTTATATTTTAAAATGTTTTTATAAATTTTTGAGGATATGTATTCTGAATTTAATTTATTACATTTCTTTCCTAATTGTCTGATTTTTCCTGATATATGCATCTTTACATAGATGTGTGGAATTATATATGCTAAGGAATTAAAACAAATTATTAAGAGAATATGATATTTAATACCACTTGTAAAATAAAACATTTAATTTATGGAATTACTATTATCTGAAACCAGATGATAATGCTTCTTCTTTCGTGTTCTGTAGCTTTTGTTTTTTTATCTTGCACACAATTTCTTCAAACTCTACTAGCAGGGTGAAAAGACTTATCCAGATATAGGTTAAATATTTACTGAAAGCTAAAATCCATGCTACTAAATGCTTTCTTCCAATGTCATTAAACGTATGCCTTAAATGCATCTGGTTGAGGGGAGATTAAATTTATTGGCTTTTACAATGATGCATGCTGTTTCAGGCTGAAGAATGACACAGTTCTCCAGTTCTGATCCTCTTGTGTGGCAAGGAAAGAGGTTACATACTCCAAAAAATGGAGCCATAGAAGGTGGTGCTTCTGTCAGTCTGGCCCTTGAGAAACCATAGGAAGCAGAGACCTCCCCCACCATCCCACATAATCACCACATGCTAATGGTGTAAGCAAAAATATGTTTGTTTTGATAAGCCACAAGAATTCTGGGAGTTAATTTGTTAGTTCAGATGTAACATTGCCTGTACTAGTAAATGCGCTATCAATGTCGATATAAGATAATGCCTTTATTTGGGTGTTGTTTTTAGATTAATATAGTTCCTTTATCATAACATTGCATACCATTTCTTACTCAGAAAATAGGTCTTCTATAAAAAGAATTTCATTCTGAAGGTAATATGAATTACATAATAACAATAAATCAAACTCCAAAGAGAATTTTACTAATTGAAATACTTCTTTTTACATAATGCCTGGTAGTGCTCAAAGTTTAAATACTGTAATGATTTAATGCTGCCAAAACCCAAAATCATGGCATAGAATTTATTCAAAACACTTTGTTGTATATTCTTCACTTTAGCCATCATATAACTATTCAAATAAAACAAAGAAACAATAAATGAGCCTAGCAAGACATTAAAATGTATCCAATAAATGTCAGGCACCAAAAGTATCCACTTGCCTTAGGGCCAATAAAGTATAAAACATAGCACAGGGACACATATGATAATATCCTTTATTATAAAATTGTGTATACATTGCAAAAAGCATTTTGTAAAGTTAGCCTTACTGTGAGATACTGTTGAAGAATTACATCCATTCCTCTATAAATATTTAGTACGTATAGTTTTGTAATTCACATTCCTTCATAGTTTGGCTTTAAATACCTCAGGTGCCATATTTCTTTTGGTGGGCAGTATGGCCTCTGAGACTTCTTCCAAAGATGGATCAGTAAGTCGTGCTGTAAATCTGGTGAGAGGTAAGATTCTAGCCTGCCTTACAGGTTGGAAATTATATACACTGGCTTTTTTTTTTTTTTCATGCCTGGCATGTGGAGTGCTGGCTACTCAACTAAGCCAATTCAACACAACCATCTGAAACTTCAACTTTGGTTCAGGAACACAAAGATATAGAGGGTAGATTAGAATATATTACAGTAGTAGCCACATTCATACTGTAGAAGTCTTGGTTGCAAGCAGAATTCTTTAGTATCCTGGTTGATTCTATTTTCCTTCTGGTAGTCTTCCAATCATTTCCTTTCCTGGTCCTGGTAACCTGCACTGTTTCTGATTGTTTGAGACCAAGAACACTGACAAATTCACCTTTGCAGAAGCTTATAGTGTAACTTCTCCCTACTTGTCTATGGATACATACAGCCAAAAAACTTCCAGAAAAGTAAAATATATTGCATTTGTTTTCTTTTGCTATAAGTCTTAGGAAAGATCTGAAAAGCCTCATAATCACTCAACAGATGCTATCGAGTTTTTTAAAAAAAACACTTTGTAAACATTATAGCAGGATGAAGTGCAGTCTGTTCTTTAGATCTTAAATGAAGTTAGTCCATTGAATTTTAATGAATGCTTCATTCCAGATATTTTTTAATCTCAGGTATGTACATCAATTTAAATGAATAAATTATACATTTTAGCATTTATATTTGCTAAAATGTATTCATTTTTTAGAATTTCAATTGATTCCATGGGGAGAAAATGATAGTCATAGGATCTATCAGCTCTATCTATAAATAGAATTGCCACAGAAGATATGACAAATAAATTCACTTTTAAATTGATAAAGAGGAAAATAATATCTTATGTTCCAAATACCATAAATTACATTAATTAAATTATAATGAATTATGTTCTATATTAGGTCACAAAAACAAGGTTGAAAGTTTCATGTAATTGGTTTCCTTTAATACTTTAAATCCATTTTAAAGTCCATCAAAAAGATTCTTTGATTCTCTTGAGTAGCAATTATTCTTTTTATTGTAAACATCACTGAATTAAAAGTAATGTAGTGGTTAATGTAATTTCTGGTTAACTATGATTCATTTGGAACTGCTTCTGGATATAATCATTAGGATTCCCCTATCTTATCTTAAAAAGGGTATACTAAACAAAAAGAAAATTAAAAGACATGATTGTTTCATTAATAAGTTACCATGTTTCTGAACTCTAGTTCCCATCCCATTAGAAAGAGGATGTGAGGAATTAGTCTGGTGTTTTAGGAAGTACTGGGATATAGTTATTCAGAGAATTGATGAGAATTTTCACATGAATTTACTGATGTGAATCTGTGTCTGGCTCTGTTTCCCTTTACTAATGCTGAAAAGCTACCTTCTTTATGTGCAGCCCTGCTAAGTCCACAAATCACTGAAAGCCCAGAGTATATGAATTTAGGAGGCTTTTATTAATAAGTAGGACATCCAATATTCTGTAGTGATGGGCCTTTACTCCATCTAAATAGTGGCCATCTCTCCCACCATCCTCTTAATCAGGTTCTTAACACATTTGACCATTCTTAAGCTTGTCTTCATCCTTCACCTCTGGTTGTCCATTCAGATTCCTGGAAAGCAACTGAAAACCCTACACCCACCCCCTCCACTTAGTCTCAATCTGTACTAATTGTATTGATATGTGCAGAATTGACACTCGAAGCTTTCTCAGGTAATGGAGCTTGTTAGACTTTTGTTGGTGTCCATTCTGTCCATAGACCCCTTCAGAAATGGCAATGTCCAGCTTCATGCCTGCATGTCATATGCCAACTTTCTACAGGGAGCTGGTGTTGCTTTCCTGATAAGTCAAACACTACTCATCTTCTCCTTACTGCCCTCTCCCCCGTAATTTATTGTTTTTTTTTGTTGTTGTTGTTGTTGTTCAGACAAATGTAAATCCTTTATGCTGCATTGAAAATATTTTCCTTCTATTCTCTCAATGTGATTTTTTGCCTTCAGTGAATGCTTTAAGAATGGGAATTAGGGAAGTAGTTGGAGAAACAAGTTGGAGAGGGTAGCTATGCTTTCTTTGTCTCAAGTTGGTTAAAATTCTCTGTTCTTTGAAAATTATCCCTTTGGCCTTATTTTTCAATAGTTATTCATCTTTGCAGCTCTCTGCTAAACATTTTCAAATTTTTACACTTTTTATCCTATGGCTGAATTCTCTATTTCTACTTCTGCCAAATTAACCTTATTTTTTGTAAGTTACTTCAAAAACAATTTTGAAAAGGGAATATTTAAAAATAAATATTCCTCACATATTTTTGAGCTTTTATGTGATCATAATTAGCTTGGCTTTTCATATGACTGAAAAGAAAAATTAAATAATCATGCTATGATGAATTCATATTAAGGAAGCCCATGTATTAATAATACACACAATTCTATGGATGAAGATATCACAAGAGGAACCAAAACAATACTTACTCTCAAGATGCTTGCATTTATTAGAGATTTTTAAAAATGTTCATTACTGGAAGAAAACATGATAAATGGCATGATCAAATATTAGCCTTCCTTGTGCATTACTGCATTTTATCTAGACAAGTCTATTTTTATCTACAAATTCTGTTATTTTTGCCTTTTTCAAACCCTACAGATTTTAAGTATTTTGTTTGTATTACTAACATCACTATTAATAAGCTTCCACTTCAGAATTCACAAAGGTACAAACATTTATAGACATTTATTTAAGGTGTTAACAATTAATCTTTAAGGTCAGTTATATCTATAATGGAAGGAAAGCTAACATTTAAGCATCTGTGAACATGGGACTGATGTCCATGGAACAGAACAATACTACTCTCTTACTAATACTAGTTAATTGCTATTGCCAGGGTACCATTCTCCAACTATTTTCTAGTATTTAGATTACCTTAGTAGTCTGTGTTGTGGTCTACTTGATATCATATTAATTTCCTGACAATTTCTCAGGTTTTTTTTTTCTGTCACCAGAGCTACATTTTTTTTCATTTTTATCACCTTTCTATTTGACTTATCTTTTATTTTAAAAATTATAGTAGACTATGCATAATAAAATTTGTCATTTAAATCATTTTAAGTGTACTAGTCAGTGGCATTAAGTACATTTCCATTGTGGGGCAACCATCACCACCATCCAACTCCAGAATTTTTTTTTTCAGATCTTTATTGGACTGTAATTGCTTTTCAATGATGTATTAGTTTCTGCTGTACAACAAAGTGAATCAGCTATATTTATACATATATTCCCATATCCCCTCCCTCTTGAGCCTCCTTCACACCTTCCCTATCCCACCTTTGTAGGTCATCACCAAGCATCAAGTTGACCTCTCTTTGTTATGCAGAAACTTCCCACTAGCTATCCATGTTATATTTGGTAGTGTATATATGGCAAAGCTACTCTCTCAAAATGTCCCAATCTCTCCATCCCCCACTGTGTCCTCAAGTCTGTTCTCTACATCTGCATCTTTATTCTTGCCCTGACACTAGTTTCATCAGTACCGTTTTTTTAGATTCCATGTATATGAGTTAGCATATGGTATTTGTTTCTCTCTTTCTGACTTCACTGTATATGGCAGACTCTAGGTCCATCCATTGCACTACAAATAACTCAGTTTCATTCCTTTTGATGGCTGAGTAATATTCCATTGTATATATGTGCCACATCTTCTTTATCCATTCATCTGTTGATGGGCATTTAGGTTGCTTCCTGGCTATCGTAAATAGTGTTGCAATGAATATTGTGGTGGATGTAACTTTATTATGATTTTCTCTGGGTATATGCATGGTAGTGGGATTGCTGGGTCATATGGTAGTTCTATTTCTAGTTTTTTAAGGAACCTCCATACTGTTTTTCATAGTGGCTGTACCAAATTACATTCCTACGAACAGTGCAAGAGGGTTCCATTTTCTCCACACCCTCACCAGCATTTATTGTTTCTAGATTTTTTGATGGTGGCCATTCTGACCAATGTGAGGTGACACCTCATTGTGGCTTTGATTTGCATTTCTCTAATGATTAGTGATGTTGAGCATCTTTTCATATGTTTGTTGACCATCTGTATACCTTCTTTGGAGAAATGTCTATTTAGGTCTTCCACCCATTCTTGGATTGGGCTGTTTGTTTTTATGATATCGATCTCCATGAGCTGCTTGTATATTTTGGAGATTAATCCTTTGTCAGTTGCTTTGCTGACAAATATTTTCTCCCATTCTAAGGGTTGTTTTTTTGTTTTATTTTTGGTTTCCTTTGCTGTGCAAAAGATTTTAAGTTTCATTAGGTCCCATTTACTTATTTTTGTTTTTATTACCATTACTCTAGGAGGTGGGTCAAAAGTATCCTTCCATGATTTATGTCATAGAATGTTCTGCCTGTGTTTTCCTCTAAGAATTTTATTGTGTCTGGCTTTACATTTAGGTCTTTAATCCATTTTGAGTTTATTTTTGTGTATGGTGTTAGGAAGTGTTCTAATTTCATTGTTTTACATGTAGCTGTCCATTTTTCCCAGCACTACTTGTTAAAGAGGCTGTCTTTTCTCCATTGTATATTCTTGCCTCCTTTGTCAAAGATAAGGTGATCATACATATGTGGGTTTATCTCTGGACATTCTATCCTGTTCCGTTGATCTATATTTCTGTATATGTGCAAGTACCATACTGTCCTGATTACTGTAGCTTTGTAGTATAGTCTGAAGTCAGGGAGCCTGATTCCTCCAGCTCTGTTTGTCCTTGGCAAGATTGCTTTGGCTATTCAAGTTCTTATGTGTTTCCATATGAATTGTAAAATTTCTTGTTTTAGTTCTGTGAAAAAAGCCATTGGTAATTTGATAGGGATTGCATTGAATCTGTAGATTGCTTTGGGTAGTATAGTCATTTTCACGATGTTGATTCTCTTAATTTGAGAACATAGTATATCTATCTATCTGTTTGTATCATCTTTCATTTCTTACATCAGTGTCTTATAGTTTTCTGCATACAGGTCTTTTACCTCTTCAGGAAGGTTTATTCCTAGGTGTTTTATTCTTTTAGTTGCAATTGGAAATAGGATTGTTTCCTTATTTTCTCCTTATGATTTTTTTTGTTTTTAGTGTATAGGAATGCAAGAGATTTCTGTACATTAATTTTGTACCCTGCTTTCTAACTAAATTCATTGATTAGCTCTAGTAGTTTTCTGCTGGCATCTTTAGGATGTTCTATGTATAGTATCACATAATCTGCAAAGAGTGACACTTACTTTTTCTTTTCCAATTTGGATTCCTTTTATTTCTTTTTTCTCTGATTGCTGTGACTAAAACTTCTGAAAATATGTTGAATAATAACAGTGAGAGTGGACATCCTTGTCTTGTTCCTGATCTCATAGGTAATTCTTTCAGCTTTCCACAGTTGAGAATGAAGTTGGCTCTGGGTTTGTAATATATGGCTTTTATTATGTTGACGTAGATTCCTTCCATGCCCACTTCCTGGAGAGCTTTTATCATACATGGGTATTGAATTTTGTCAAAAGTTTTACTGCATCTATTGAGGCAATTACATGGTTTTTATCCTTCAATTTGTTAACATGGTGTATCACATTGATTGTTTGCATATATTGAAGAATCTTTGCATTCCTGGGATAAACCCCACTTGATCATGATGTATGATCCTTTAATTTTTTTTTATTTTTTATTGGAATATAATTGATTTGCATTATTGTACCAGTTTTTGAGGTACACCAAAGTCAATCAGTTGTATTTATACACACATCCCCATATCCCTCCCTCCCTCGACTCCCCCCCACCCTCCCCGTCCTGGCCCTCCAAGGCATCATCCATCATCGAGTTGATCTCACTTCGTCATACAGCAACTTCCCACTGGCTATCTATTTTACAGTTGGTAGTATATATATGTCTATGCTACTTTCTCACCTCATCCCAGCCTCACCTTCACCCTCCACCCCCCCCCAACCTGGTGTCCTCCCGTCCATTCTCTGCATCTGCATCCTATTCTTATCTTGTCACTGGGTTCATCACTACTTTTTTTTTTTTTTTTAAGATTCTGTATATATCAGTTAGCATACAATATTTGTTTTTCTCTTTCTGGCTTATTTCACTCTGTATGGCAGACTCTAGGTCTATCCAGCTCATTACATATAGCTCCATCTCATCCCTTTTTATACCTGAGTAATATTCCATTGTATATATATGCCACATCTTCTTTATCCATTCATCTGTTGTTGGGCATTTAGGTTGCTTCCATGTCTTAGCTATTGTAAATAGTGCTGCAATAAACATTATGTTTCTTTTTGGATTATGGTTTTCTCTGGGTATATGCCCAGTAGTGGGATTACTGGATCATATGGTAGTTCTATTTTTAGTTTTATAAGGAACCTCCAAACTGTTTTCCATAGTGGCTGTACCAACTTACATTCCCACCAACAGTGCAGGAGAGTTCCCTTTTCTCCACACCCTCTCCAGCATTGTTGTTTCTAAAATTTTTGATGATGGCTATTCTGACTGGTGTGAGGGGTTACCTCATTGTGGCTTTGACTTCTATTTGTTTGATGATTAGTGATGTTGAGCATCTTTTCATGTGTTTGTTGGCCATCTGTATGTCTTCTTTGGAGAAATGTCTATTTAAGTCTTCCACCCATTTGTGGATTGGGTTATTTGCTTTTTTGGTATTAAGCTGCATGAGCTGCTTGTATATTTTGGAGATTCCTCCTTTGTCCATTGCTCTGTTGGCAACTATTTTTTTCCATTCTGAGGGTTGCCTTCTTTTCTTGTTTATGGTTTCTTTCACTGTGCAAAAGCTTTTAAGTTTCATTAAGTCCCATTTGTCTAGGATCCTTTTAATTTGTTCTTGGATTCTGTTTGCTAGTATTTTGTTAAGTATTTTTGTATCTATGTTTATCAGTGATATTGGCCTGTAATTTTCTTTTTTTGTAGTAACTTTGATTTTGGTGTAAGGGTGATTGTTGCCTCTTAGAATGAGTTTGGGAGTGTTCTTTCCTCAACTGTATTTTTGGAAGAGTTTAAAAAGGGTGTTAGCTCTTTTCTAAATCTTTCATAGAATTCACCTGTGAAGCCATCTGTCCCTGGGCTTTTGTTTGCTGGAAGATTTTAATCACAGCTTCAATTTCAGTGCTTATGATTGGTGTGTTCAAATTTTCTATTTCTTCCTGCTTCAGTATGGAATGTAGTACTTTTCTAAGAGTTTGTCCATTTATTCCAGGTTGTCCATTTTATTAGCATACAATTGCTTGTAGCTGTCTCTCATGATTTCTGGGGTGTCAGTTTTTACTTCATTTTCATTTCTAATTCTGTTGGTTTCAGTCTTCTTCCTTTTATTTTCTGATGAGGCTGGCCAATGGTTTGCCAATTTTTTTAACTTCTTAAAGAACCAGCTTTTAGATTTATTGATCTTTGTCAATGTTTCCTTAATTTCTTTTCCATTTATTTCTTTTTTTTTTATTTTTGATAATACATTGGCATGTGACTTTTTGTATGTTTTTATTTATTTATTTATTATTTTTTGGGGGTACATCAAGTTCAATTATCTGTTTTTATACACATATCCCCATATTGCCTCCCTTCCTTGACTCCCCACCCCTCCAGTCCCCCCCACCCTCCCCACCCCAGTCCTCTAAGGCATCTTCCATCCTCGAGTTGGACTCCCTTTGTTATACAACAACTTCCCACTGGCTATCTATTTTACAGTAGGTAATATATATATGTCTGTGCTACTCTCTCACTTCATCTCAGTTTCCCCTTCACCCCACGCCCCCTCCCATACCTCGAGTTCTCCAGTCCATTCTCTGTATCTGCGTCCTTGATCTTGTCACTGAGTTCATCAGTACCATTTTTAGATTCTGTATATGTGAGTTAGCATACAATATTTGTCCTTCTCTTTCTGACTTACTTCACTATGTATGACAGATTGTAGTTCTATCCACCTCATTACATATAGCTCCATCTCATCCCTTTTTAGAGCTGAGTAATATTCCATTGTATATATATGCCACATCTTCTGTATCCATTCATTTGTTGATGGGCATTTCGGTTGCTTCCATGTCCTGGCTATTGTAAATAGTGCTGCAATACACATTATGGTACAAGTTTCTTTTGGGATTATGGTTTTCTTTGGGTATATGCCCAGGAGTGGAATTACTGGATCATATGGTAGTTCTATTTATAGTTTTTTAAGGAACCTCCAAACTGTTTTCCATAGTGGCTGTACCAACTTACAGTCCCACCAGCAGTGCAGGAGAGTTCCCTTTTCTCCACACCCTCTCCAACATTTCTGGTTTCCAGATTTTGTGATGATGGCCATTCTGATCGGTGTGAGGTAATACCTCATTGTGGCTTTGACTTGCATTTCTCTGATGATTAGTGATGCTGAGCATCTTTTCATGTGTTTGTTGGCCATCTGTATGTCTTTGGAGAAATGTCTATTTAGGTCTTCTACCCATTTGTGGATTGGCTTATTTGCTTTTTTGGTATTAAGCTTCATGTGCTGCTTGTATATTTTGGAGGTTAATCCTTTGTCCATTGTTTCATAGGCAATTATTTTTTCCTATTCTGAGGGTTGCCTTATAGTCTTGTTTATGGTTTCCTTCGCTTTGCAAAAGCATTTAAGTTTCATGAGGTCCCATTTGCTTATTCTTTTATTTTTTATTTTTTTTATTTTTTGGGGGTACACCAGGTTCAATCATCTGTTTCCATACACACATCCCTGTACTCCCTCCCTTCCCTGACCCCCCCCTTGAGTCCCCCCCACCCTCCCTGCTCCAGTCCTCCAAGGCATCTTCCATCCTCGAGTTGGACTCCCTTTGTTAAACAAAGACTTCCCAATGACTATTTTACAGTTGGTAGTATATATATGTCTGTGCTACTCTCTCGCTTCATCTCAGTTTCCCCTTCACCCCCCACCCCCTCCCATACCTTGAGTTCTCCAGTCCATTCTCTGTATCTGCATCCTTATTCTTGTCACTGAGTTCACCAGTACCATTTTCAGATTCTGTATATATGAGTTAGCATACAATATTTGTCCTTCTCTTTCTGACTTACTTCACTATGTATGACAGATTGTAGTTCTATCCACCTCATTACATATAGCTCCATCTCATCCCTTTTTAGAGCTGAGTAATATTCCATTGTATATATATGCCACATCTTCTGTATCCATTCATTTGTTGATGGGCATTTCGGTTGCTTCCATGTCCTGGCTATTGTAAATAGTGCTGCAATACACATTATGGTACAAGTTTCTTTTGGGATTATGGTTTTCTTTGGGTATATGCCCAGGAGTGGGATTACTGGATTATATGGTAGTTCTATTTGTAGTTTATTAAGGAAATTCCAAATTGTTTTCCATAGTGGCTGTACCAACTTACAGTCCCACCAACAGTGCAGGAGAGTTCCCTTTTCTCCACACCCTCTCCAACATTTGTGGTTTCCAGATTTTGTGATGATGGCCATTCTGATCAGTGTGAGGTGATACCTCATTGTGGCTTTGACTTGCATTTCTCTGATGATTAGTGATGCTGAGCATCTTTTCATGTGTGTATTGGCCATCTGGATGTCTTCTTTGGAGAAATGTCTATTTAGGTCTTCTGCCCATTTGTGGATTGGGTTATTTGCTTTTTTGGTATTAAGATGCATGAGCTGCTTGTATATTTTGGAGGTTAATCCTTTGTCCATTGTTTCATAGGCAATTATTTTTTTCCCATTCTGAGGGTTGCCTTTTAGTCTTGTTTATGGTTTCTTATGCTGTGCAAAAGCTTTTAAGTTTCATGAGGTCCCATTCATTTATTCTTGATTTTATTTCCCTGATTCTAGGAGGTGGGTCAAAAAGGATCTTGCTTTGATGGATGTCATACAGTGTTCTGCCTATGTTTTCCTCTAGGACTTTTATAGTGTCTGGCCTTACATGTAGGTCTTTAATCCATTTGGAGTTTATTTTTGTGTATGGTGTTAGGACGTGTTCTAATTTCATTCTTTTACATGTTGCTGTCCAATTTTCCCAGCACCACTTATTGAAGAGGCTGTCTTTTTTCCATTGTATACTCGTGCCTCCTTTGTCAAAGATAAGGTGCCCATATGTGTTTGGGCTTACTTCTGAGGTCTCTATTCTATTCCATTGATCTTCCTTTCTATTTTTGTGCCACTACCATACTGTCTTGATCACTATGGCCTTGTAGTATAGTTTGAAGTCAGGAAGCCTGATTCCACCAACTCCATTTTTCCTTCTCAAGATTGCTTTGGCTATTCGGGGTCTTTTGTGTTTCCATACAAATCGTAAGATTTCTTGCTCTAGTTCTGTGAAAAATGCCATTGGAAATTTGATCGGGATCACATTGAATCTGTAAATTGCTTTGGGTATTATATTCATTTTCACGATGTTGATTCTTCCAATCCAGGAACATTGTATGTCCCTCCATCTGTTTGTGTCGTCTTTGATTTCTTTCATCAATGTCTTAAAGTTTTCTGCATACAGATCTTTTGCCTCCTTAGGCAGGTTTATTCTGAGGTATTTTATTCTTTGGGTTGCAATGGTGAATGGGAGAGTTTCCTTAATTTCTCTTTCTGCTCTTCCATTGTTAGTGTATAGGAATGCAAGAGATTTCTGTGCATTAATTTGTATCCTGCTACTTTACTAAACTCATCAATTAGTGCTAGCAGTTTTCTGGTAGAGTCTTTAGGGTTTTCTATATATAATACCATGTCATCTGCAAAGAGGGACAATTTTACTTCTACTTTTCCAATTTGGATTCCTTTTATTTCTTTTTCTCCTCTGATTGCTGTGGCTAAAACTTCCAAAACTATGTTGAATAATAGTGGTGAGAGTGGACACCCTTGTCTTGTTCCTGTTCTTAGAGGGAATTCTTCCAGTTTTTCCCCATTGAGAACGATGTTTGCTTTTGGTTTTTCATATATGGCTTTTATTATGTTGAGGTAATTTCCTTCTATGCCCATTTTCTGGAGAGCTTTTATCATAAATGGATGTTGAACTTTGTCAAAAGCTTTTTCTGCATCTATTGAAATGATCATATGGTTTTTATCCTTCAATTTGTTGATATGATGTATCATGTGGATTGATTTGCATATATTGAAGAATCCTTGCATCACAGGGATAATCCCCACTTGATCATGGTGTATGATTTTTTTAATGTGCTGTTGGAGTCTGTTAGCTAGTCTTTTGTTGAGGATTTTTGCATCTATATTCATCAGTGATATTGGTCTGTAGTTTTCTTTTTTTGTACCATCTTTTCCTGGATTTGGTATCAGGGTGATGGTAGCCTCATAGAATGAGTTTGGGAGTCTTCCGCCTTCTGCAATATTTTGGAAGAGTTTGAGAAGGATAGGTGTTAGCTCTTCACGAAATGTTTGATAGAATTCGCCCGTGAACCCATCTGGTCCTGGGCTTTTGTGTGTTGGGAGATTTTTAATCACTGCCTCAATTTCCGTACTTGTGATTGGTCTGTTCATGGTTTCTATTTCTTCCTGGTTCAGTCTTGGAAGATTGTATTTTTCTAAGAATGTATTCATTTCTTCCAGGTTATCCAATTGATTGGCATATAGTTGCTTGTAGTAGTCTCTCATGATGTTTTCTTTTTCTGAGGTGTCCGTTGTGACTTCTCCTTTTTCATTTCTAATTCTGTTGATTTGCATCTTCTCCCTTTTTTTCTTGATGAGTCTGGCTAATGGTTTATCAATTTTGTTAATCTTCTCAAAGAACCAGCTTTTAGTTTTATTAATTTTTGCTATGGTTTCTTTCCTTTCTTTTTCATTTAATTCTGCTCTGATCTTTATGATTTCTTTCCTTCTGCTCACTTTGGGGTTTCTTTGTTCTTCTTGCTCTAGTTGTTTTAGGTGTAAGCTTAGGTTGTTTATTCTATCATTTTCTTGTTTCTTAAGGTAGGACTGTATTGCTATAAACTTCCCTCTTAGAACTGCTTTTGCTGTGTCCCATAGGTTTTGGGTTGTTGTGCTTTCGTTGTCATTTGTTTCTAGATATTTTTTGATTTCCTCTTTGATTTCTGTAGTGATTCCTTGGTTGTTTAAGTGTGAATTGTTTAGCATCAATGTGTTTGTATTTTTTGCATTTTTTTCCTGTAATTGATATCTAATCTCATGGCATTGTGGTCTGAGAAGATGCTTGATATGATTTCAATTTTCTTGAATTTGCCTAGGTTTGATTTGTGCCCCAAGATGTGATCTATCCTGGAAAATGTTCCATATGCACTTGAGAAGAAATCGTAGTATGTCGTTTTTGGATGGAATGTCCTATAAATATCAATTAAGTGGAGATGGTCTAATGTGTCATTTAAAGCTTGTGTGTCTTTATTTAATTTCTGTTTGGATGATCTATCCATTGACGTAAGTGGGGTGTTCAAGTCTCCCACTATTATTGTGTTACTGTCGATGTCCCCTTTTATAGCTGTTAGCATTTGCCTTATGTATTGAGGTGCTCCTATATTGGGGGCATAGATATTTACCTTTGTGATATGTTCTTCTTGAATGGATCCTTTGATCATTATGTAGTGTCCTTCCTTGTCTCTTTTAATAGTCTTTACCTTAAAGTCTAATTTGTCTGATATGAGTATTGGTACTCCAGCTTTCTTTTGACTTCCATTTGCA
This sequence comes from Hippopotamus amphibius kiboko, assembly GCF_030028045.1. Taxonomy (NCBI): domain Eukaryota; kingdom Metazoa; phylum Chordata; class Mammalia; order Artiodactyla; family Hippopotamidae; genus Hippopotamus; species Hippopotamus amphibius. The sequence continues at coordinate 86,379,216 of NC_080191.1, forward strand.
TGGAATATCTTTTTCCATCCCTTTCCTTTCAGTCTATATGTATCCCTTGGTCTGAAGTGGGTTTCTTGTAGGCAGCATATAGAAGGGTCTTGTTTTTGTATCCATTCAGCCAGTCTGTGTCTTTTGGTTGGAGCATTTAATCCATTTACATTTAAAGTGATTATTGACATGTGTGTTCCAATTACCATTTTCTTAATTGTTTTGGGTTTGTATTTGTAGGTGTTTTCCTTTTCTTGTGTTTCCTACTTAGAGAAGTTCCTTTAGCACTTGTTGTAAGGCTGGTTTGGTGGTGCTGAATTCTCTTCACTTTTGCTTGTCTGGAAAGCTTTTGATGTCTCCATCGAATCTGAATGAGATTCTTGCTGGGTAGAGTATTCTTGTCTGTAGGTTTCTCTCTTTCAGGACTTTCAGTATATCCTGCCATTCCCTTCTGGCCTGCAGAGTTTCTGTAGAAAGGTCAGCTGTTATCCTTATGGGTTTTCCCTTATATGTTGTTTGTTGCTTTTCTCTTGCTGCTTTTAATATTTTTGCTTTGTGTTTAATTGTCATTAGATTGATTAATATGTGTCTTGGTGTATATCTCTTAGGGTTTATTCTGTATGGGATTGTCTGTTCTTCTTGGACTTGGTTAATTTTTTCCTTTCCCATGTTGGGGGAGTTTTCCACTAGAACCTCTTCTAATATTTTCTGAGACCCTTTCTTGTTTTTTTCTTCTTCTGGGATGCCTATAATTCGAATGTTGGTATGCTTAATGTTATCACTGAGGTCTCTGAGACTGTCTTCTATTCTTTTTATATTTTTTTTTCTTTTTCTTACTCTGTGGTGTTTATTTCCCCCATTCTATCTTCCAACTCACTTATTCATTTTTCTGCCTCAGTCATTCTGCTGGTTATAGTGTCTAGAGTATTTTTAATTTCAGTTTTTTTTTTATCCATTGCTGTTTGTTTTTCTGAGTTCTTATGAACTGTTTCTTTTACTTTCTCTATTTTGTTATTGAGATTTTGTATCATTTTTACTATCATTACTCTAAATTCTTTTTCAGGCATTTTTCCTATTTCCTCCTCATTTATTTGGTCTCGTGGGTTTTTTTCCTGCTCCTTTGCCTGCATGGTGTTTCTTTGTTTCCTCATGGTTGTCCAAACTTTTGGGGTTGCTTGTCCTGACAATAGAGGTATTTATAGAAGACTGTCCAAGCCTCAGATTAATGTCCACTTATTGGATTAAACAAATATTAAGTCTGGGAAACACATACATGTATAAAACACATGATTATTGAATCCGTTAGGACATAAGGCTCTTGAAGGACCTGACAGAACCCCAGTGTGCTATCAGATATTCAAAGAGAAACCCAACAGAAATTGACAACTGAAACAGAACAAATCAGAGACAAAAGCAAAAGCAAACAAACAAACAAATAACACCTTACACATACAAACATTAATCCAGGGAGATTTTGTAAGCTAGGATCAAGTATAGAAAAGAGCCAGAGTACCACCAGAGAGAATGAAGATTCTCAGAATGTAATTAGACAACTGTACTAAGAACTAAGATAAAGACAAAGCCTAATATTAAATATCAAGGCAGTGCGTCATCTGGAGAATAGAGCAAGGAGTCAGAGCAGATCGATAGTGTTGCTTATAAGTATCTTAAGAAAAAATAAACTTAAAAAGGCTGGAAGAAAGGGGAACAGAAGAGCATAGTGTGGTTGTAAATATGCAAATAAAAAGAAAGGAATAAAAATGTATAAAAGATAAGGATGAAAGGAAAGTATGAGAGATATATTGTCCGTACTACCAAAAACTTAGCTAGATATAGAAGTATATAGAAAAGGCAAAAAAAAAAAAAAAAAAAGAATAAAAAATATCATTAAAAATTGTTATAAAACTTGTAGATCTCTTAAGGCTAAGATCATATTTAATAAAGAAAAAAAAAAGAGAGAGAGAAAAAGAAAGAAAAAAAAAAAAAACCCAGAACTGATCCCAGAATGGACCAGTTTAATAGGAATTGATACTAATATTTTTGTTTCCTTAGAGTCTCAGCTGTAAGTGTCCTTCTCCTTGCCTTGGGTTTTTTTGCATTTTTCTGTGAACAGCAGAGGTTCCTTTATTGTTCGTGTGTAAGCATCGGTGTGTGGGGAGGGAGAGGGTACAATATTGGCTCCATCTCCTGGGAGTGAGTGAGCAGTGGCACACTGTTGTTTCAGTCGGGCTTGGAGGTGCCTGTTGCAGAGGGATACCGGTGGCTCCGGAGTCAACAAAAAGTCTTAGAGTTGGGCCTCTGTTGGGTTTTTTTTTGTTGCTGTTGTTGTTGTTGTTTTTTTTTTTTTTTTTCTCTTGGCAGCCTCCTTGCTGCTGGGCATTGCAAGGGGTTTTAATCTAGCCCCGCCCGAGTGCCTGAGGGTGCTTGTTATCCTTGAGCCCCTTAGGTGGCCCAAGGGCGTCTCTCCCCTGCCTGTTGCAGAGGCGGGGAAAGAGAGAGAGAGGGTATGCGCGTGGCTCCTCTCCCCCTGCCCGTGAGCCTGCAGCCTCCAGCTGCCATCATGGCCTGGCAGCTCTCAGGGGCAAGCACTCCTTGCCGCAGACCTCCTCCCTCCTGTCCTCTTGGTCTGTCATCCTACTGGCAACAATGTTTCTCACCCTGAACCAGCTCTCTGGTTCCCACGCTCCCGCTCCCGGACCCTCCGTTCAACTGCGGGTCGACGTCTTGGTCCGGGAACACTGAGCTGCACTGCGGACCCTCCATATGTTTCTCACTCCCTCCCGTCTGCCAAAGCTCTGCCGCTTCACCGTCTTTGAGCCATCGTAGATGCCTCCCTACCAGCTATGTCGGGCTCCCTGTGGTCCTTTCTGTTGTCCGAGGCCATCTGCTGCTGTTCAGCTGGTTCTCTGTGGGAATTGCTGTGTCCTTCCCTGCATTCCCAATGCATCTGTGGAGATGGATGCACTCCAGGTCCCTGTACTTCGCCGCCATCTTTTTTTCTCCCTCCATTTATTTCTGATTTGATCTTTATGATTTCTTTCCTTATGCTAAAATTGGGTTTTTATGTGCACTTCTTTCTCTAATTCCTTTAGGTGTAAGGTTAGTTTCTTATTTGAGATTTTTTGTGTTTATTGGGATAGGATGTTTTTTCTCTAAACTTCCCTCTTGGAACTGCTTTGGCTTTATCATGTAGAGTTTGGGTCATCATGTTTTCATTGTCATTTGTTTCCAGGTATTTTTTTTTTTACTTCCTCTTTGATTTCTTTAGTGATCTCTTGTTTGTTTAGTAACATATTGTTTACCCTCCTAGTGTTTGTATTTTTTGCAGCTCTTTTTTCCTCTGATTGATATCATCTCATAGTATTTTGGTCAGAAAAGATGCCTGATACCATTTCAACTTTTTTAAGTTTACTGAGGTTTGATTTATGACACAAAATGTGATCCATCCTGGAGAACGTTCCATGTGCACTCAAGAAGAGAGTGTATTCTGTTTTTTTTGGATGGAATGTCCTATATATATCAATTAAGTCCATCTGGACTAATGTGTCATTTAAAGCTTGTGTTTCCTTATTTATTTTCTGTTTGGATTTTGGATGATCTTTCCACTGGTGTAAGTGGGGTGTTAAAGTCCCCTACTATTATTGTGTTATAATTGTGTATTGTCAATTTCCCCTTTTATAATTGTTAACAATTGCCTTACATATTTAGGTGCTCCTATGTTGGATGCACAAATATTTACAATTGTTATATCTTCTTTTTGGATTGAGCACTTTATTATTATGTAGTTTCCTTCCTTGTCTCTTGTAATAGTCTTTATTTTAAAGTCTACTTTGTCTGATATTGGTATTGCAACTCCAGCTTTCTTTGCATTTCCATTTGCATGGTATGTTTTTAACCATCCCCTCATTTTCAGTCTGAATGTGTCCCTAGACCTGAAGTGGGTCTCTTGTAGACAGCATATATATGTATCTTATTTTTGTAACCATTCAGAGAGTCTGTGTCTTTTGGTTGGAGCATTTAATCCATTTATATTTAAGGTAATTATTAATATGTGTGTTCCTGTTACCATTTTCTTAATTGTTTTGGGTTTGTTTATGTAGGTCTTTTCCTTTTCCTATGTTTCCTGTGATGAGAAGTTCCTGTAGCATTTTCTGTAAAGCTGGTTTTGTGGTGCTGATTTCTCTAACCTTTTGTTTGTCTGTAAAGCTTTTGATTTCTCTGTCAAATCTGAATGAGATCCTTGCTGGGTAGAGTAATCTTGGTTGTAGGTTTTTCTCTTTTATTATTTAAATATATCCTGCCACTTCTTTCTGGCCTGCAGAGTTTCTACTCAAAGATCAACTGTTAATCTTATGGAGGTTCCCTTGTCTGTTACTTGTTGCTTTTCCCTTGCTGCATTTAATATTTTTTCTTTGAATTTAATTTTTGTTAGTGTGATTAATATATGTCTCAGTGTGTTTCTCCTTTGGCTTATTCTGTTGGAACTTTCTGTGCTTCTTGGACTTGATTGATGATTTCCTTTCACTTTTCCTATTTCATAAAACCTGTTAGGGAAGTTTTTGACTATAATCTCATCAAATATTTTCTCAGATCATTTCTTTTTTTCTTTTTCTTCTGGGATACCTATAATTAGAATGATGGTGTGCTTAATGTTGTCCCTGAACTATCTGAGACTGTCCTTTTTTCTTTTCATTCTTTTTTCTTTATTTTTCTCTGTAGCAGTTATTTCCAGCACTCTTTCTCCCAGCTCACTTACCTACTTTTCTGCCTCAGTTATTCTGCTATTGATTCCTTCTAGAGCATTTTTAATTTCAGTTATTGTGTTGTTCATTACTCTTTATTTGCCTTTTAGTTCTTCCAGTTCCTTTTTAAACATTTATTATATTTTCTTTTTCTGATTCTGAGATTTTGGGTCATCCTTACCATCACTACTCTGAATTATTTTTCAGGCAGTTTGCCTATTTCTTCTTCATTTATTTGGTCTTGTGGATTTTTATCTTGTTCCTTTTCCTGCAGGATATTTCTCTGTCTTCTCATTTGTCTAATTTACAGTATTTGAGCTTTCCTTTCCCTATACTGCAGGATCATAATTCCTCTTGTTTTTGTTCTCTGTTCCAAATACAGAGTTTGTCCTGTGTCTTCTGTAGTTTTCATGATTGGGGGGGGGGGACTGGTTCCTCCCTTCTGGTGGGTGGAGATGAGTTTTTTTTTTTTTTTCCCTCTGATGAACAGGGCCATGTCAGATGGTATGTTTTGGGGTGTCTGTGAGCTTATTATGACTTTATTTAGGCTGTTTGCTGATGGGTGGTTTTGTGTTCCTGTATTTTTTGTTGTTTGGTGTGAAGCATCCAGTGTTGGGAGCTGCAAGCAGTTGTGAGGAGCAAGGTCTTGGATGCAAATAGAGGCCTCCAAGAGAGCTCTTGGTAATTAACCTTCCCTGGGGCTGGTAATTCTCTAGTGGTTCAGCATCCTGGACTCAGTGCTCCCACCCTGGAGCCTCAGGCCTGACTTCTGATCAAAGAACCAACACCCCACAGGTTGCTCATCCTGGCAATGAAGAGGATTTCAAAAGACTAAGAAAATCCCAGACAAATGGTAAAAAGTAAAACCATACAAACAAAAACAGAAACAAGGAAATGTGCACATACAAAAGAAACAAAACAGAACTAAATGAAACAAAAAGCAAGAGAACAACCAGACAAACAAAAGAACTCCAGAAGAAAATCAAACAACTGAAAAGAGAACTAACAAAATCACAAAACTGAAAAAAACAAAACCAAAGCAGAGTGCCAACTGGAGAATGAAGCAAAGAAACAAAACAAAATCACAAAAGTGATTTTAAAAAAAAAGAAAAACAGAAAGAAAAAAAAAGAAAAACAGAAGAGCAATGTAGAAATAGAAATATAAAAAAAAGTAAAATAATATATTGAAACAAAAAAGACTAATAAAACCGCAAGAAATGGTGAAACCAAAATCAAACAAAAACAGAAACAAGGAAAAACACACTCACATGAAAGAAACAAAAACAGAATCAAATGAAATAAAAAAGAAAAAAAAAACAACCAGATAAACAGAAGAACCCAAAAATGAAATCAAACAGTTAGAATTAAGGAAAACAAAAAACAAAAAACACAATACCTGAAAACAAAACCAAAACAGTTTGCCAATTAAAGAATAAAGCAAGGAACCAGAATAAGGCAATAAAAATGCTTACAAATAAAATAAGATAAAATAAAATAAAATAGAAAAAAGAAGCACAGAACAACAAGAAAGCAAAGTATAATTGGGAATATATAAAAAAATATATTAAAGGAAAAGAAGAATAAGAGAAAAGAACACAGAACAACATAAAAGCAACCTTAAAATAGAAATGTATAATGTAATAAAAATAAAAAAGTTATAAAACACAAAGATCCCAAAAGACTAAATTAAAAAAAAAAAAAAAAAACTAAAAAAAATGACTAACAAAACAAAAACAAAAAGCCAGAAGCAGCAACAGAAAGAATCCAAACATAATTCTGGGTTGGTCTCTGGACCTGTTGTGGACCCTGTGTAGACCACTCAGACTCTGATCTATTCCAATTCATTTCCCTCAATGTCCACAGCTGCCAGAGCTAGACCATTTTCATTTGTGGGAACAATCATTGTCTACTCAGATATTCCATAGATATGGAGTCTACCTAGCTGATTGTGGGGATTTAATCTGCAGCTTGTACGGCCGATGGAAAGATTTTCAATCCTCTTCCTTAGTCCCCCCATCCCTAGGGTTCATCTTTGGTTTTATCCCTACCTCTGTGTGTGGTCCACATACAGGATTCTGGTCCTGAGGCTGCCTTGGAGCTTGTGAGCCTGCCTCAGTGAGGACAGGGTGCAGAGGTGGTATGACTGCTTGGATCGCAGGAACCCCAGTGGCACCAAATACACAGGAAAGCCTGTGGCCACAGGCTCAGGAGGTATGGCCCTAGTGAGGGCCTTTTCTGGTGCCCAGGATAAGGTGTGTCAAGGCCAGCCCTAGCCAGGCTTTTCTGGGGGCTCAGCAGTAAGTGCACAAGGACCAGCTCTGAGGGGCTTTTTTATTGTTTTTATTGCCCTGCAGCCAGCATCTGAGGGCCAGCCCTAAGAGGGTTTTTTCTATTACTCAGCAACTGGCATATGAGAACAAGCCCTGAGAGATCTTCCTTTATTGTTCATTGGCAAGTGCTGGTGTGTGGGTAGAGAGAGGCTACAATAGTGGCTCCTTGTCCTGCATATGACTTGGCACTAATTCCCTGCTTCCATGGCAGTCCTTCCCTGCTTCCATGGCAGTCCAGTCTTCCTCCACAGACTTTCCCTGCTGCTGATTTCCTCTCTCCTGTCCCCTCAGTCTGTCTACTTGCAGCCAAAAGCAGTTCTCACCCCGGGCCTGTTCTCCAATCCCCATGCTCTAGCTCCAAGCCACCTGTAAACACACTTCTCAGTCAGAGGCATGTGGGGGACTGCCTGTATATTGCTCACTCTGACCCATCAGCCACTTCATCCTCTTCTGACAGCCTCAAATGCATCCCTTCTGTCCCTATAGATTTCCCCAAGGGAGAGGAGGTTTCCCTGTCTGAGAGGGGGTTTCCCCCATTTTGGGAGTCTCTCCTCTGCTTCAGCTCCCTCACCTGGGGATGCAGGTTCTGTCCTGCTTCCTCTTTGCCTCCTTCTCCCTTCTTTTTTTTTTTTTTTTCATCCTACCAAGTTATGCAGTGATCTTTATAATCCTTTCCAGTGTCCAAGGTCTTCTGCTAGTGTTCAGGTGGTTTTTTGTGAGAATTGTTTCATCTTTAGATGTATTCCTGATGCATCCTTGGAGAGAGATGAACTCCATGGCCTCCTATTCCACCATCATCTTCCCAGAGCTACTCTTTAAGTCTCAGACCAGTTAAGTTAAATCATCTAAGTGGAACAAAGCAAATATACAAATTAAAGATGACAATACCTCTGATAAGTATTTTCAAACTAAAGCAGGTGACTTATGTGGCTTATTAACATTTATTGCAATTTGAAGAACAGTTTCAGGGAAAATCTAGCTGGTTACTTAGGCTAGTCTCCCAGTGTGACAATATGTCAGTATTATCATGGTTTACTATGATAACATGGTTTACTTCTGTTAATGAGCATCTGCTAATCTTAAACATTTGATTCTTTTAGTGAAGCCAGAGACAATGAACTTATTTTAATAAATATTTCATAATAAGTATTTATTGAGTTGATGTTCAATGATTGTATTTTGTACACAGATCTGCATAGTAATTCAAATTACAGTCATAAGTTTTCTTAATCTGTATGGAAAATATGAAATGTTATTCTTGTTTAGTATATTTTGTCTGCAAAAACACTGAAATCCCCATTTCCACTGACAATTTAGCAAACCCAAGAACTAGATACTTAGTAATATGACTAGTACTGCTTCTACTTGGTATTACTACTTCTACAACTCTGCTCCACTACTCCTACTAGTTATTCTTGGTGTTTCCTAGGAAGGATGGTCATGGTGGACCCTCCTTGTCTTGTCTTCTCCTGCACTCTATTCCTAAAGTGGAGTGACTTATCTGATTGGTAGGTTTGGAAGGAAAAATCTAACATACCTAGATCAATGACATCCTCTCCTCTCTCTTTCTCTTGGGAATTCTGTGCACAGACAGCAAACATACTGATCTGTTTCTCCATGATGCAAATCTTACAGATGTAGGCCTGTCACATGGAATAGGCTTGCTGAGTCTGGTGCTGCTGTTACTGGTTGCAAAATTCTGCCTAAGTCTGGAATTCAGTACTTTTAAGTCTACTTGCCTATAGATATAAGCCATAATCCTTCAGATCCAGCCTTATCCTTATTAAGGAAATTTTTTATGCATCTGCCTTACTCTGCCCTATTTCTAATTTGTTTTAAGAATTCAGTCAGAGGAGATGTGTGTTGTTTGTTTGGCACTGCTATACTCCTTAATGCTACAATTCATAGGGTATTTACTAAATGCAAAAGTGCTTTTCTATAGATGGGATGGCTGCTCCTATTATCACCAGTTTATAGATGTGAACACTGAAGGCTTGAGAAATTAAGTTTTGTTAATGGCCACTTGGCACGTATTAGTTATCTACAGCTGTGTAACAAATTACCTCAAAACTTAGTGGTTTAACACATCATAAATTTATTACTGCACAATTTCTGTGGGTTAGGAATTTCACCATATCTTAGGTTTCAGTGTGCCTCAAGAGTCTGCCATGATGGTGTGGACCCCAGTGTTGCAATCTCATTTGAAATTTCAACTGGAGAAGTATTTGCTTCTAACTCATGGAGAGGTTGCTGGCAATATTCAGTGCCTTGCAGGCTGCTGTTAGTTGGAAGTCAACTTTGACTTCCTCCCACCTGGGCCTCTCCCACAGGACAGCTTGCTTCATGAAAGCATGCTAGTTAATGAGATAATAAAGAAGGTCTGCCAGCAAGATGGAAATTATAATCTTTTGTAACCTAATTATGGAAGAGACATGTCATCACCTTTGCTGTATTATGTTGGTTAGACTCAAGTTACTAGGTTCAGCCCATGCTCCAGAGAAGGGAAATTCACAAGGACATGAGTACCAAGGATGGAGATCTTTAGAGACAACCTTACAAGTCAGCCCTCTACACTGCAATCAAGTGCAGGAGTTAGGATTTGAATCCAGGTATTCTTACACCAGAGCCCATTCTGTCAATAGTTCAGAGCAGCACCTGCCTTCTATGTGCTGGCACACTGCAGTCACTTGGTCCTATGACTCTCCATCTCTAGCCTATTTCTATAAAACACACATCTAATAAACAGAAAGAATATTTTTTAGAAAATTTAAAGTATTGACCAGGTCCTGGTCAAGTTTCCACCTAAGCATCACTTTAAGCTGATTTTACTTATACCTATTACAAGGTATGATATATACTTTTTTATATTTTCACTCTCAGATAAGAATCTTTTCTATGGATTATTTAGTCTTCTAAAAATCAATTATTTGGAACACAAATTACGTCTTAAATAATTAAACACTTATTTTTGATACCAAGGAAGTGATCTTAGGTTAAATATAGTGATCAGCCTAAGCAAATATTTTACTAATACAAGGTATATTTATATTCCCATATATATTTTTAAACCCAAATATAATTCTCAATTATTATTATTCTCCAAATTATCATGGTGTACTTGTGTACTGCACGGGTATGCAAATGGAATTGGCTATATCATTAGAGACAAGAGGAAACTGGCTTATAACAGTAATGTTTTAAATTCTCCTTTCCTCTTGTTTTCATGTTTCAGAAAGCAGCATGAACTTACTGTCAGGAAAAAAACTCTGGAACACAAAAATGCTCTACTTTTCCAACAAATGTCAGTAGGTCAATCCAAATTGTTAATACTTGCTTTTAAACAGAAATCCTCAAAGTGCCTCACATTTCTGAATAATCTCTCTAGGTCTCATGGCAGTTCATAATCAACACTCAAGACTATTTGTATACCTTTCCTTTTATTTGCCATTCTATCCCTTGAGCTTTCTCAGTTCTCCTATTTTTCTTTGTGATACTGTCTAGAAAAATATAACATTTCATATAAAGAAATACAGGTATCCCCCACTATCTGAAAATAGACCATTCCTATGAAAATTTACAAAGGCTGAAATGGCACAAACTGGAGAGTATCTCTACTTTTTGAAAGTTTGCATTAGGCCATTTCACTTTTAGAAAGACCTATGTTGGTAGAGCAAAGCCTTTTTTTCATAAAAGAAAAATCCTCTTTGGATTCCTTTCAGTTGGCAAAAACAGGTACTAATGTAACATATGAGTGTGTGGGATATAATTGCTGTTGCTGCTTTTTTTCCTATTGCATTATAAGTTTTTAACAATTATATTTATTAAGATTAGGTGAGGAAGAAACTCTTTAGTAACTCAAAATTGTTTCTGAATTAAAATATTATTATATGACTATTTTAAAAATCAACTGTGCTCTATAAATCATTTATTTTATTTTATTTTTCCCTCAAAGTCCACTTTTATTTTATTTTATTCTATTCTATTTTTATTTTATTTTATTTTATTACTTTCCTTCCAGTTTTATTCAGATAAAATTGTCACACCGTACTACATAAATTTAAGGTGTACAGCATAATGATTTGACTCATATACATTGTGAAGCGATTATCATAGTAAGTTTAGTGAATATAGGTATTCAAAGAAAGAGAAAAAAATTTATTTTGACGAGGACTCTTAGGATTCACTTTCTTAATAACTTTCATATACAACATACATCAGTGTGAATTATACTTACCATGTTTCATATTAACCCCCTAACCCTTATTTATCTTATACACTGAAAGTTTGTTCATTTTGACCACCTTCTTCCAATTCACCCCCCCCACGCCTGCCTCTGATAACCATTAATCTATATCTTTTTCTATAAGTTTTTGGTTTGTTTGTTTGCCTTTGACATATAGTTGACCTACATAACCATGTTAGTTCCTATTACACAATGTAGTGATTTGCTTTTTCTGTACCTTTCAAAATGATCACCACGTAAGTCTAGCAATCATCTGTCATGATACAAAGATATTAGTTATTGACTACGTTCCCCACAATGTACATTTTATAACCGTGACTCATTTATTTTGCAACTAGAATTTTGTACCTCTTACTCTCCCTTACCTCTTTCCTCTCCCTACTTCCTTCCCTCTGGCAAATACCTCTTGTTCTCTGTATCTATCAGTACATTTTATTATATTTGTTGACTTGTTCTGTATTTTAGATTCAGTATAAAAGTGAAATCATACAGTATCTGTCCTTCTCTGTCTGACTTATTTCACTTAGCATAATATCCTCTGGATTCATCCATGTTCTCACAAATGGCAATATTTCATTCTTTTTTATGGCTGGGTAATATACCATTGTATATATACACCACATCTTCAATATCCATTCATCTATTGATGGGCACTTAGGTCACTTCCTTATTTGGGGGTATATGTATCTTTTCTAAGTAGTGTTTTTGGGTTTTTTAGATAATGACCCAGGAGTGGCATTGCTGGATCATATGGTAGTTCTATTTTAAATTTATTGAGGTATCTGCATACTGTTCTCCATAGTGGCTGCACCAATTTTCATTCTTGCCAATGGTTCAGGAGGGTTCCCTTTTCTCCATATTCTTGCCAGCACTTGTTATTCATAGTCTTTTTGATAATACACTCTATGACAAGTGTGAGATAACTCATGTTGGCTTTGCTATGCATTTACCTGATTATTAGTCATGTTGGGAATCTTCTTGCATTCCTGTTTACCATCTGAGTGTTTTCCTTGGAAAAATGTTTATTCATATCCCCTTGCCCATTTTTTAATTGGGTTGTTTTTTGCATGTTGAGTTGTATGCATTCTCTATATATCTTGAATTTTGAGCTCTGTTGAATATATCATTTGCAAATATGTTCTCTCATTCAGTAGGTTGCATTTTGTTCCCTTGATAGTTTCCTTCACTGTGCGTAAGCTTTTTAGTTTGAATCATTTACTTTATAATTGCAAATGAGAATACATTTGGAGTAATCCAGCTTTTGAAGCTCAGCACCCCTATAAAATATACGTTAGATACATTATGACCACGCATGTTTTAGAAACTTTAAAAAGTGTTCCTCAATTTAGACCAACAAAAGGTTTAATTTGGGTCAGGAGAACAGTAAGTTCTTTTTACAATGACCATTTATGATGTTATCCTAACTGCTACATTCGGAACCTGCCATATGGTAATGAAAATCTATTCAGGAAACACATAATGAAAACACTCCTGATTTCACACTTTACTGTCAATATACACAAATCCTATCCTACACCAAACTGTAGGATTGTTTGAGAATTTTATTTTCTCTTTATATTTTTGGATATTGGGGTTAAGACAGCTAGAGCTGTTTATAAAAACATGATACATTTACTGCTGAATGTAAATGTGAGACAACACATTTGGAAATATGTGAACTCATGTATTATGAAGAAGGGAAGTCTCTAAATTTTGATATGCAGCTAGCCTTGAAAACTATTTAAATCCTTTGACAGTAGGAATTAACATTATGAAACATGGTTTATTTGTGCATTATAGAAATAAAAGATAAAATGATAATTGCTAATGAGACACTGATCCTTATGACTATTGTTACAGTATTAGGTATTTGTGGAATTATTTCTGTCAACTCTGACTGTTGAGAAAAGTGTTAAATCTCGGATTTAACAAATTAAATCACATAATATGAGAAACAAAATGTCTTTTAAACTAATAGAAAGAACTTTTAGGGTGAAGCTTGGTGGGTAGTGTTACCAAAATAGAACATGTGAGTGTGGTAAGCAGAATAATAGCCCCTCCCCCAAAGATACCAAGGCACTAATCCTGGAATCTATGAATGTATTATGTTACCTCACAAGAAGGCATTACGATTGTGGATGGAATTACAGTTGTTAATCAGCTGATTTTATGACAGGAAGATTATCTTGAGTTATCCAGTGTGCCTAATGCAACCACAGGAGTCCTTAAAAATGGAAGAGGGAGGCAAAAGAGGAGGTCAGAGTGCTGCACTCTGAGAAGGACTTGACCTTCTTCTCCTGGTTTTGAAGGTGGAGGAATGGGGCCAGGAGCCAAAAACATGCAGCAGCCTCTAGAAGCTGGAGAAGGCAAAGAAAAGTGTACTCTTCTAGAGCTTTCCAAAGGAATGCAGCCTTTCAGACACCTTGATTTTAACCCTAATAAGACACATTTCAGACTTCTCACCTACAAAACTGTAAAATAATAAATTTGTGTTATTTTAACTATTAAATTTATGGTAATTTTTATAGCAGCAACAAAACTAAACTAAACTAAAATAGTAGGTAAAACACTCAAGTGTGAACCAGGGAACCGGAAGTAGTCAATGTGCAGTGTGTACTCTGAGGAAGAGAATGAGATTAATCTGGAGTGGGTGTCATCCAGGCACTAATGAAATGCTCCTTCTTTCAGTGTAGAGACTGTCAAAGTATCGAGGTTTTCTTTTCCTCATTTTTTTCCTTACCTTTTCTTTCCTTGGCTTCCCCTTCTTTCCTTCCTTCCTTTCTTCCTTCCACCTTTCTGTCTTATTTTCTTTCCCATTTATTCTCTGTTCACCACTGAATCTTTAATGACATGTTGCATGTAACTTATCTAAAAAGGGTATCCTGGATGGACTATATATAGAATTCTGCTCACTAGAAAGAATGTTGCCTATTGAAAAAATGACAAATTAACACTCAACTCTGCATGAATCTATGTGAGTTTAACCAGTAAAAGTTACTTTCATTATTATAAATGTTTGTTCTTGACTAAAAGATCCCCATTCCTTTTAGGAGTTTAATTTTCTCAAGAAAGCAGATGTACAGCCTTTTTTTTTTTTCTTGACACATTTTTTTTCTTGAAATTCTGTACAAAATTTTCAGTCCAGTTGTAGATATTTTGACATCTCACTACTCACCAGGATACTGACCATCAATTTATAAAATACTTTTAAAATGCATTAAATATTCCTTATATGCTCCAAACAAATATTCTTCTTTTAACTTCTCTCAGTACTTTCAGTACATATACTTAGTTTGAATAATTTTTCATCACAGCCTCATACTCTTTTTTTTATTCTACAGGTAAGCCCTAGTTTCATAATAAAATAGTAATGTCTGCAGAGGCAGGGGACATTGAGTCTTTTTGGTATCTCCTAACATGAAGTGACAAGGACCCAGTTTTCCTTTAAAGAAATAAGTTTTTAGTGAAACAATTCCTGTTAGATTACATGTTGAATCATGTGTTCCCAATGACTCCAGATAGTATCAGGTCAACAGGGTTGTACTACATATAGAAAAAAAAAAATGAGAATTTTTAACTAAAACACGGTTTGATAACTGGTTCCTGTAAATACACTGAGGAGACTTATTTTTTTTTTTCCTGCAAGTGCTCATTTGGTTTTCTCTCTAGTATTGTATTTCTAACTTTTGTGATTATAATGAACACAAACCTTACTGTATGGAGAAGAGAAACAAGAATTGCATGAATCAGATAAATTGGAATCAGTATGAAGTACATTCTGACATTTAGCTCCTCCTAAAATCTTCTCCCTAGTCAGATGCTAGAATAAGCACTTACTAGCAGCCATAATTCAACCTTTTCTATTTTTCTCTCTAGTGGGGTGACTGTTGAATTGCAAAATGAGCGAAGACTGGCCCATTGAAGTAGAAGGTCAGTCAGGACACAGGAGAGGTCACCCATGATACAAGGCGGGAATCGCTGTCACCCTCAACCTTGCTTCAAGGGTATACCCTGGGCACCTGTGCCATTCCAGCTGTGCTAGACTCTGGGCATTGAGAGGGGGGTAAGAACCAGTAGCTACCCCTGTGCTCTCCACCATCCAGCACTTCCCGACCCCTTACTCTTTTTTCTGTGCACACCTCTCTACTTCTCTGCTGTTTCCCAGGAATGACATTTACTGAGATTTTCAGCGCTCTTGAGCAGAATCTGCACATCTGTTCTGTCAGCGGACTTCTCTGCTCTTCAGAATCACCTTCTCTCACATCCTAGCACTCTTCCCCTGTTCATTCCAAGAGGCACTTTGTCCCGAGCCCACACACTTCGTCTCCTCAATGGTTCCTCCCGATTAATGACACAAGTCCACATGTTGCCAATTCCACATCCTGTTCCTACCATTGGAGAAAAAAAATATTCATCAGGTCACATTAAAAAATTGTCAGACTATTTGTTATTAGAGTGTGATACTTTTACTGTGTTTATAACAAACGTCCTATACTAGGGGTTTACTATTGTTAAACTTTTTACTCATTCATTCATTGAACTAATGAATGTGAACTAATTTCCAGTCAATGAGTTGATGTGTTTTATTGAGTACTTTATCCTTTAGCATGAAAGGAAACTCTTTCCTCTCCTATTTACAGCTTAAATTAAGATGACTTATTTTTAGTCAAATGTGCAAAAAAGCTAAAATTTGGTGCATATTTCTTTGACTAAAAATAAACATTTATTTGCCTTTGTTTGCTGTTTTGTAGATATGCCCAGAAGCATTGAGTGCATTTTTCTAAATGAGAGGTAAATCTGTGGGATGTTGATAACAGAGAAGACTACTGCCAACCCCACCACACACAACTGGTGGGAGGGGTGGTTTGTCTTTAACTCTAGGCTTCTCCTGGTTTAGTTAGAAATGAAAGTAAACCCATTAATATTTTTATCTGAGAACTTGTATATTTGAATATTAGACTGAATGTCATAAAGTTAAATTTGCTAAATTCGTTAAAGACTATTTACTATTTTAAGATATCTCTGAAATATTTTTATTCAACCCTGGAATTCTGGCAGGAAAAAAAAAAACACTGGCTAAAATGTGATTTTCTTTAAATATTTTTGCAAAGATCTTAAACATTTCTAGTTAAATATCTTGTTTCCAACTAAATATGGATGTATTTGACTTATAATGAACAAACCCTAAATCATTTGGCTTTTAGGTTTATCAATAATTGTGGAAAATATAAGGCTATTAAAATATAAGTAGTGAGACTGAGCCTTTATGAAATCTATTTTTTTAATGGCTGAAATACCTTAAATCCTAGTTCAAAAACAAAATTTTTTAGTAACTTGATTTTGTTGGTAGAGACACTTCATAAATTATTAGAAATATTGATAATTACCTACTACTTTAAGCAGCACTAAACTTAACATGAAAAACTTTAGGCAAAGCCCTTGCACATGCCCTTTTCAGGTCTTACAATGGGATCTCTGGAAAGTGTGCTCTAAGAAAAATGAATAACACTCTATTCCCTGAAGTGTGTCTTTAAGAACTATTCACAAGAACATCCAAGTGCATCTCACAGTTAATCACAATTAAGGCTTCTGATGGGGACAAAAGTGTCTAGAGCCTAGTTGGATGACTTATGGAGTTCCTCTACCAAATTTAGAAAATAAACAAGAAATTGTGATGTCAGGAACACTCAGGAATTCTTAATTTAATTATTGCTTTTTGTTTTGTCACCCAATGTTGCTGAGAAGTAGAAATTCTGAATTTGAATCCATGGGATAAAAATGGAGCAATAACTTGGCCAAGATTTGTGGGTACTTTTAAGGGTTTGGATTAGTGTGCTGATCAAAACCAGAGTAGAGGAGTAGGTATTAGCAAAAGATTCATTTTGAAGTTCGAAGCCCAGTTTTCAAGGAGATTCACTGAGACTCAGTCCACGTGGGGAAAGTTCTCAGTATACCCACTGGACAAATCTGTGATATCCTGGTCCAGAGAGAACATTCAGGAAGATGGGGCAGTGATAACAGGTCTAGATCTGATTTTAGAAAAATTTCAAATGATGACTCTTTACTCAATTTGGCCTTTGGACCCAGAATATCAATGACACATATGTCATTTTACGGTGTATGGTTCACATACCTCTGCCCTCAATTATGTGGGAGTAGGGCAAATTACTTGTGCATGCTGTACATTAATAGTAATATTCCTGTCCATCAAAAGTTGGTCAGTGATGCAGTTACTTTATTTCCTTTTATATGACATGCTTTAAAATATTTTGATATTTTCCCAAATATATAAATATATAGAAAATCTCAAAAATGGCCACTTGGGGCCAATGTCATGGACAAGGATTGTCTCTTATTGTTCAATATGTTGCAGAAAATATTGCAATGGATTTCAATAGTATTTCCCTTCTTGTGCTGCTAGTATTAATTGTCTTGTCCTCTTTCTGAAAATTTCTTGTTTCAATTGATCTTTAATTTGTGAGTTAGTCAAGTCTGACATAATGGAAACTGTCCCAGTAAGTATGTCTACTATTCTCAGGAAATGTTTTGTTTGGACATAGGATTTATTTGTGGTCTTGGCATGAACAAGCCATTATTTTCATGCTCTGGTCTTTTATTGTAACTTTTCAATAATTCTTTCATATAATTAGAAAATATTAAAATCTTTTCTCATCATTACATTATAAAATTACCAAAACATCATGTAAGTTGAAGGAATTTTACAATGAATATCCATGAAGAGACAAACTAGATTTTATAACTATCATTTTACAATACCTGCTTTATCACATCTATTTTTACCCCTCTATTAGTCAACCTTGGTTTGTTTATGCATCACAAATAATAAGTTGCAGACATCAGTATAATTTACCTTTAAACATTTCAGCAATTATATCATTTGCATCTTGTTAAAATTTATCTTTTTACATGGACCCTGTTACTTTAGCAATATGTTATTTTAAAATTATTTCAAATGCTTAAGTTGTTTTTTCCTTCAGAATATTGTTCTAAAATCTTTACATAATTAAGGCTATTTTTTAATTATTTGATAAAGAAAAGTGTATGTAATTGATTCCAAATGTACATAATGAACTGAGGCTTGCAAATGAGTTTTTGTTTTCTTAGGGAATGTCTTAGATACTCAAAACAAAGTCTAGATCATTCAACTTTATTTTTTTTAAATTAATTTTTATTGAAGTATCATTGATTTACAATGTTGTGTTAGTTTCTACTATTCAGTGAAGTGAATCAGTTATACATATACATATATCCACTCTTTATTATATTTGTTTCCAATATAGGCCATTGCAGAGTATTGAGTAGAGTTCCCTGTACTATACAGTAGGTCCTCATTAGTTATATATTTTATATATAGTAGTATGTATATGTCAATCCCAATCTCCCAATTTCTCCCTTCTCCCCTTTCCCCCTTGGTAACTGTAAGTTTGTTTTCTACATATGATATTACTCAGCCATAAAAAAGAATGAAATAATGCCATTTCCAGTGGCATTTATGGACCTAGAGACTGTCATACTGAGTGAAGTCAAACAGAGAAAGACAAATATCATATGATATCCCTTATATGTGGAATCTGAAAAATGGTACAAATAAACTTATTTAAACCATTTGACTTTAAAGTCTGACAACAGCATTGTCTGTGAGGATTCCCCTCTCAATTCATGCTTACTTTGAACTCCATTCTGGGAGTTAAAACAACATGCAAACAACCAAAGTAAACAACTTACCCGTCCTTTCTCCACAAAGGTAGTTACCTGTTCTTTCCAAGGGGTAGGGAGGTTTATTTTTGATTTATAGGTAACTCTTGCTACCAGTTTTCTGAGTGATAAAATATAAATTAGACCTATATAGTACATAATTGAAAACTGGAATGATACATATCCAGTGAATAATAGTGCTTTGTTATTCATTGGTTTGTTTGAGATTCGTCCATTTTATAATAAGGAAATTTTAATTTCTCCCTAAGTTTTATATAAAATAGTAGCACAAAAGTCCATAATATTTTCTTTCTTTTTTAAAAGACAGTTATGTATTTCATAGTAATTATTTATTTATTTTATTTAATTGGCTGTGTTGTGTCTTCATTGCTGCACGTGGGCTTTCTCTAGTTGCGGAGAGTGGGGCCTGCTCTTCATTTGGTGTGTGGGCTTCTCATTGCAGTGGCTTCTCTTGTTGTGGAGCATGGTCTCTAGGCTTTCAGGCTTCAGGACTTCAGTAATTGTGGCACACAGGCTCAATAGTTGTGGCTCATGGGCTTCGTAGCTCCACAGCATGTGGGATGTTCCTAGGCCAGGGCTCAAACCCATGTCCCCTGCATTAGCAGGCAGATTCTTAACCACTGTGCCACCAGGGAAGCCCCATAATATGTTCTTAAAAGAAAAGGTATATCAATATGCTTTACTGTTCAAGTAATCTATACCATATTGTTTGCTTCAAGTCATATAAAAATTGATCCAATTTTAAGTTGTTTAGGCTAAAAGTTTACTTAGTTTCAAACATTCACCAAAAACTACAAATGGATTAGAATACTTTTATTTTAAATTTCAAAAAGTGTCATTTAAAAAACTATCTCTAAAAACTGATGTGAATATAAATATATATACATATAGTTACACAATATACATATAAAATGCTTTTAATAGGGAAGAAAACAATGCATTTTAATTTGAATAGTATTTAATCTTAAAGAACAAAAATATTCTCTTTAATTTTTTAAGATTTAATTTTGTCTCATTCCCTATATATTTTCCAGTTCTTTTTTGCTGGATTGTATAATGGACCAAATAAGTATTGGAGACAAATTTAGTAAATATGGAATAAAGAAGGTATTTAAGCCTATGTTGGACAATTTCTTACCTTGCTACTGTTTTCCATATAACATTTCAAATACTGTAAAGTTATCATCCAACAATTTGCAAAGTGAAAAAAAAAATGCATATACAAAGTTGATATTTTAGGAAAGATTTAAGCATATCTTCTACATTATATCAATACTCTTCTGAGGGGAATTATTTAACATGACTCAGAATATTCATTTATTATTTTAAAATATTATTTAAGAAAAATTTGAATAATGTCCATTACTTCCATATAATGGGAAAAATAAAGCAAAATACAATCAATTTTGATTGCCTACCTGCCTAACATATGGGAACATGTGGAAATCTAAATCAAATTATAAGAGTTAATCCTTATTATGCATATTTTTTAATCTCTAAAAGAACATTCATAGTGGGAAGATCGTAGTGAGTGAATTTCAACCATTAGTTTCACAGATTTGCTTAAACTGCCAACGAATTCTATCCTCTCATAAACTCAAAAACATTCTGATTTTCTTTCAAGGTTGAGCTGTAAAATCTGTATTAGTCTCGGTCTGCAAAGATATTTCTATTTCTGTTCCTTTTGAAGTTGACATTAGGAGTGTTTGTGCCAGATTTTCTTAGTTCAGACCTGGAGTTGACTCACATACGTTAAGAACACAGGTGGGGAACAATGAGCGGAGCACCTGATGGTAACAACAAAACGAGTGGGTGATCTCTCTACAATAACAATGGACAGTGGTGTTGACTCTGTGTTGTAAATATGAGTAAAAGTTGGAGAAATGAGTTAAACTAAGAAACATGTCCTTTCAGAAGAGAATAGCACTGGCAGATTACATAATGTGGTGATGTTAATTCAGCGTTGCTACACCTAAGTCAGAAATCTAATTTTTTATGAGTTAGGGTGAGAAATTTCCCAGCTTTTCATTGTAACATTAATTAAACTTAAGCAAACAAACAAAAAAGCCACCACCAACAAGCACAAGTGATCTGTCAAAACCTATCTGCTTAATCAATGAAACTTGAGGGCCAACAATGCTTGACTTCTTGTTAAAAGTAACTCAAGAAACCCTTCTTCTTCCTGATCCACAGTCTTCTAAGTAAAGCTATTCTTCTAAGGAATGAAGTGTAGTTTTGTACCCCATTTCTTGAGGATGCTCATTACAAAGAGCTATGAGTACAAGCAATGGACCATTCTCTCAGAGCTGTGTTCAAAACAAGTTAGGTTGAGGTCAGAGAACCTTAGCCCACTTGATAATGTGTGGAAACACTGCTGAGGGTGCCATCCTCGCTGCTGCTGTAACATCCCTCTCCTCGTCTCTAAATCCTTGGAGATGCTTCCGCACTGATCTTGGGTGACAGTAGTTCTTTCCTTGTGACACATTTAGCCAACAGCCCAAAAGAAAAAGCCAGGCACACAGCATGCCAGTAAATAAAAATGTTAAGCCCCTCAGTAACTATCTGTGATTTTACATTGTTTGACAGGAGTAAACTGTGGGTTTAGCTTTTTGAGATTATATTCCCTTCGTTTATATAGATTTCCCCCATTGAGAGACACAAGTTGTGTACGTCATTTTGGTGCACTCTGCATATTATGAGCTAGTTTATTTGAAGCCTTTCTTAAAGAGAACAAAATACAAAATATCTCCTTCTCTGCCACTATTTAGAACCATGAAGAGTTTGTATTCTATAGGTTGTGACATCCATTCAGTAGCATTTATGTATTTATTTACATTAAATATTTACTATATAACATGAACATCTTATAACATCAATAGATATTGAAGATGTAAGAGTAACTGCTTTTCCAGGTGCTAAGTACCCTCAATCACACTGCCAGAATCATCATATACTAAGGTTTATTTGATAAAATGTACTTCAAAATCTGAAAATCGCCGATGGAATTTTTTTCAGGTTTCTTTTTGTACCTTTTCATTTGTTTAATGTAATAAGGAACATGCATATCTTGCTGGTATACTAACTTGATGGCCTCAGTGGAATATTCCACATGCTTGCAGTGGAATAAATCCCAGACTACCAGTCTCCAAATGGAGTGTTCTCAGCAAATGAATCCACTACTCATTTGACTCTATAGCATGGTGTGGTTTTATGCCCTTAAGTCATCTGAAGAAACCTGGTGCTAAGACTGCTAACCAAGAGGTCAACAGATTAACCACGCTCCTCAGCTATCTCCCTGAACATATGTGTCTCAGAGGGAACATATTTTTGAGGTCTAAAATGCTCTGTTAGTTTCTGAATAGCTGCATTAAAACCTCTATTATCTCCTGTTCCTCTGAACATGGAAAACATCCGAGAGGTCAGGCCCCCTGAAGGGTGACTTTTTGTAAGACAACTACAGAATGAAATGCTGTTACAAGCAGTTTTAAACATCTCCATTTAGATCATATTTGAACAACCCTTAATCCCATCTTGGACTGAAAGTAGTTGAATCCACAGAAAGGTTAAATGGTCATTTAAAATTACATGTGGTAACTGATGTTGGCAAATCCACACGAGTCTCCTCAAATTAATACCAAGTGTCTGCTTCAGATAACTTTGTGTAATACCATTCTTTATGACACTGTATTTAAATCATTTTTATTAACATGCTTCTAAATGCAACATCATAATATTACTCACTCCTCATCTCAAAATTTTTATGAATACTCTATTATGTACATAAATTTTCCTGTACCCGAGTAAGATGCAATACATACTGTAGCACATTCTTTACCTATTGAGCAATTGAAGAAAAAGTGTTAAGGTTATAGCTGAATCCGTATTTTTTAGAGTTAATATGTGAAGATATGACTCAAACCTGATAATGGAATACGTACGAGAAAAGTGACTCAAATCAAAACAGATCTGAGATTTATCAGGAGTTTTACTAGTTTATTCATCAAAATAATTGGAAATGAAAATCAGAACCACAAGGAAGCTTGTGTGTAGTATATGTTATACACCTCTGCTTACATTCTCTGAGGGAAGGGATTGTGTCCACTCTCTGCTGATCGGATGCCTCCTCCAGAACTGAAGGGCTTACCCAGCTTCTAGAGAGTGGCTGCCTCGCCCAAGGTCAAGCCTCCTTCCAATGGGCTGCAGCATCAAGTGACTGGCCGTGCATAACAAGGTCAAGTCTCGTTGCCTGTCAGAGACCTAAACTCCTTCTCAGAGTCTGCTTTCTGGAACCTCATCTACGATACCACTCTGTACCAAGAACCAAGCCCAGAGCCAGTACCTGACAGCTGTTCAGAAAATACTTGCAGAATGAAGCATATTGATTACAAACTATACATGGAGGGGGCCTCACACTCTGGATTATTTTCATTTTGACTTTCTTTCACAGTTCATCAAAGATTTCAGATAGATAATATAACAGGATACAACAGGATTAATTTTAATCAATATAATTTTACTCTCCTTTCTTTTGAAGATTTAACTAAAGCAAAATTGATCCCTTGATTAGAGATAAGTGGGAAAGTTTGAGGACCTCAGTCACACTCAAGAATAAAACAATTAAATGTAAAAATATGGTTAACTCTCGTTCTAATTACCATTAGAACTTAAGATCAAGTTTTCCTTAATTAAAAAAAGAGAAAGATCGTACATGCAAATAATTCCAGGTTTGAAGGCCATGTATCTAAATGCTCATTTATTTTCTGGTAGTGATATTTTAAAGCTTTCGAAATGACGGCCAACTTCAATTAATCACAATAACGTTGTGAAATTAAAGCATGTTTATTTTTTTATGAAAGAGTTTAAATTTGAGTTTGAACATTCATTTCGTGAAATTATTGTTGTTTCATAAAACTTCCTGTTCTGGAGTGAAATTTTCCTGAAAGTAAAAGATGAACCTCCAGGTGCAACATCTGTTACCCTGAATATAATAACATTCTCATTCAGCAGGAACAGCTGCAGCAGCTGCCAGTGCTCTCTGGAGGAAACCAGCCTGGGAAAAGAAAGGCCCTGTAGAATTATCATGGGCTAACACCAAGCAGAAATGTGAACCTGCTCCATGACTTTGTGCATACGTGGCAAAAGTTTGTTTTACTTAGTTTCTTGACGTCTCAGATATCTTATAGTAATACGTTTTATGATTACATATTAACATAATGTAAGGGAAATTCTAAATCGATGATGTGTGTGTATGTTCTTAATTGTTGTACTTAATAGTTGTCCTTACATTGTGCAACATTGTTCCTAAAGTTACTTTATAGAATGAAAAAATGCCATTTGCAGCAACAGGGTTGGACCTAGAGATTATTATATTAAGTGAAGTAAGTCGGAAAGAAAAAGACAAATACCATATGATATCACTTATATGTGGATTCTAAAATATGATACAAATGAACTTATTTACAAAACAGAAACAGAGTCACAGACAGAGAAGACAGACTTGTGATTGCCAAAGGGAGGGGATAGGTGGGAGAAGGATGGATTGGGAGTTCACGGTTAGCAGATGCAAACTATTATACATAAAATGGATAAACAAGGTCCTACTGTATAGCACAGGGAACTATATTCAATATCCTGTGATAAACCATAACGGAAAAGAATGTGAAAAAGAATGTATATATATGTATAAATGAATCAGTTTGCTGTATAGCAGATATTAACACAAGATTGAATAAAATAGATTTAAAAATTGCTATATACCATGTCTTTCAGATAGATAATAACATATTCATTACTAAACAGCTATATTTACAATAACACAAAACACAACATATTTAGAACAGTAAGTCCCCTATATATGAACCTTCAAGTTGAAAACTTTCAAAAGTGTGAATGTGCGTTCTTATGTCCAATCATGTAAATTAGTTCATGTGTCTGGCATACATTTTCATGTGTGTGCATCCTCTACAAGTTGTTGTGCTTTTGTGTACTCTCCTGTACAGCATTGTGTAGAGTACAGCAGTATGGTATCTTTCTTGACTGTTCACTCGATGCCACCCCCCCCCAGGCCAGCTATTGTATTGTACTACTATACTTTTCAAGGTACTGTACTGGAAGATTAAAAATGTTTTCTTTATTTTTTGTGTTTGTTCTTATGTATTATTTGTGTGAAAAATATTAAAAACCTATTACAGTACAGTACTATATAGCTGATTGTGTTAGTTGGGTACCTATGCTAACTTTGTTGGACTTATGAATAAACTGGACTTATGAATGTGCTCTTGGAATAGAACTTTTTCATATGAAGGGAATTACTGTAATGTAAGCTTGGAAGCACTGCTGGGTACTTGGTGTATTGTGCATTTTGCATGCAGCTTTAATTTAAAGTCTTGTAACTTGGGGTAGAGACTTCTAATATTTTTGCACATCCTTTCCTTTTAGGTGAATGAGGGAATTATGTTCCCATGCATTTTTGTGATTAGGTAGAGACAGGTGACTACTTCCTAGGTAATGTGTTTTGCGCAGGAGTAACATTTATCACTTCCAGGACAAAGCATTCAATTGATGGTGTCATACCCTGCAGCACTCCATTCCCTGCCTCGTTGACCAAGGATACCACATAATGCAGCTAGTGAAGCAGTAGGATGGAAGAGCCTCCCCCAACTCAGAATTCTGAGAAGCCACAAGGAGGGTAAACATCCTGGGAAGACGTTCAGATACACAAAAGACTTTGACAAGTAAGAAATCAATCTTACTTGATTTATTTAGTAAGTAAATAAATACTTACTAAATTTTAAGTAAGTAAAATCTGTGGGGTTAAATCAGTGGGGTTTTGTGACTGTGTGTTACCACATCATAATCTATCCTATTCTGACTTTTGCATTTAGTGAAAATATATTAGCCAGATGTTATCTAAATTTCACAAGAATGTGTGATTAACTGTACTGTTTTTTGAAATGTTCATGATTTAATAGACAATCCAAAAACAGACTTTCTGAGAACAGGATAGTTTTATTTTGAAAACACCAAAAGTATTGTAGATGCCCCTAATAGTTCAAGTTATATCTTAATAAACGTTACCTCTAGCAAACTGTATAGTTATTTCATGTGTTAAAAGTCAGCTTTACAACATGAAAAAAATTCATAAGAATTTCATTTTAGCTTTCTCTCTGAATATTATAGGTACACATACTTTCCTATAATTACCCGCATATTTCTGGTTTCTCTGTTACTATTTTTTAAGTTCATTCTGCTAAATCTACCAACCAATATATTCCAATGCTGTCATTATGTCAGTGTTCATAATCTTAATATTTTACAAGTTATTTTGGCAAATAACTAAACAGAAAACATTATCAAATTTTACATGTAATCAAGCTAAGCAGATCTCATGACCTCTTTTGCCTTGTTTCCTATATTCTGCTTTTAATATTTTTTCAGTCAGATTCAAATAAATATTCTTGTTAATTGTATTCCCAGGAAATATGTTCTTTTACCTCATTCTCAGCATTATTTTCTATTTTCCAACTTTTAAATTATTGCATTTTTTTCTTATTTTATATGTTAAAATCCCAGTCAAACTTTTGTTTACAAAAAAAAAAAGCAAAAATAAGTAAAAAACTTTATTGAACAGAGATTAGAATAAACTGCTTCCAGGTAGGAGTACGTGCTTTGTTTTTCTCCCCAAAATACATGAGTGTGGTTAATAAGAGAGAAATGAAAGCTGCATATTATTAAAAATATAAAATTAAAAGGAAAAACTGATATAGTCACTATAGACATGATGGATTTTTGAAACTACAAACTGGGACTCATGATCTAAATACTGCTTTCAAAGCTTGTGAAATTATTTATTTAAAGTATATTGAAATTACACAAAAGTAAAACAATATGAATTTAACAAGATATCAATTATAAAATAAAATAACGTAACTAGGATTAGCACAGAAAAGCCTAGTATTTATTCTAACAGTATATATAAGGCATAAATCTGGCATATAATATAATAATTATTAAATAGATGTAAATCATATGATAATTTCTTATTAATAATATACCTGTAATAATAAATGATAAACTGTGGTTGTGCTCAAATGGGTTAATAGCAGTGAACATGCCCTGGACACCCAAGGCAATAGTCAATAGTAGTCAAAGTGGCCTTCTTTGCTGAAGTAGCAGGTGATCAGCTTTGAACTTCTTAAACTGTTTCAAAGAACATAAGTTTACTAAGAGTTAAGACAGGATTTTGGTAATATCAGATTTGGCTTGAAATCCAAACACTACCTGAATCACCTGCTAATCACCTCTTTTGTTTTATGATTTCTGGGAGTGCTATAATAATTAAGATCAATGACACAATGAGGGAAAATACCATCTTATTTGTTAAATGGACCTGTTCCTGATACTCAAACGCAGGGTTCTGGCAAGGTTTCAGCAAATGTGCAGTGCAAGCCAGCAGGCAAACAGGAGTTGATGCTTCAGCCTTGAGACAGATTTTCTTCTTTTCCAAGAAACCTCAGTTTTTGCTCTTAAGACCCTCAGCTGATTGGACAAGGCCCACCCACATTATGAGCATCATGTTCTTTACTTAAAGTCACCTAATTTAGCTGATATCCACATCTACAAAATACCTTCACAGTAATGTCTGGATTCGTGTTGTATTAAATAACTGGACACCTTAGCTCAGCCAAGATGACACGTAAAACTAACCATCCTATCTCCCATCTTATCTCCTACCCTGTAACCCAAAATCTAAATTTTAGTAATTTATCGCTGTTGGATTAGAAACGTGGTGTAAGGACTGGAAGCAATTGTTAGTTTAAGAGTCCTTACAAAGAAGAGGTCCATATTGCTAAGCTGTTCCTCCGCTGAACCTAAAGCAGAGCTGAAGGAGAAATTCATAGACAATTGCAAATACAGACACAATTTTTGCAAGCCTGGGCTCCTGTCTATTCACAAAGGTGACACATCTTAAACTTGCAATTGACCAAGCAGATAGCAACCTTTTCTAAGAGAAAAAGAAAAAAAAAAAAAAAAAGGATGGAATGGACATAGGGTTGAACAGATGTGAAGGCTTTTCTTTCCTTGATGCAGACCTTAAGTAAATCCACTTAAAAAATGGCAGCTCTAGCAGGTGCACTGTCCAAAACACATCAGCACTCATCATCCCCTGGGTTGCGAGGTTAGGGCCCCCTCAGCACAAGACCTGGTTGGTGCAGCTGCAGCTGCCCCCGTGTCCTCCCCTCAATGCGCTTCCCGGGTACAGCACGGCCCTCGGCACATCCTAAAACGTTTCAGGGCCTGGGCTGACCCGGCCACCAGCAGGGGCCTCATTCACATGCTCAGCCACATGGCCAAGGTGCTGCACCAGGCCCTGCTACAGGCCATCCTGGGAGTCCCCGCACCTCGCCTCTGGGACCAACAGCCTTGGGCATGTCCACATACGTGGACTTTGAGCATCGGCCCCTGTGCTGGTCCCTGTATAGATGGCACAGCAGACTGGCCCCAAAGCCCCACTGTCCTGGGTGCCAGCCTGCATCAGGTCCTGAACTCCAAGTCCAAGTAGAGAAGCAAGGCCTTGGCTGGGGCTCAACTTCTAGGTCATGGACCACTCGGCCCCCAAGATGCCACCCGCTGGCCTTGCTTCCCAGCATTTCATCATGTCAAGCTGCATGCGTGGTCCTCCCACACAACCCAGCGTGCTGCTGGCACTCACAGACCGAGGGGATGGCACCCCACGTCCTGCTGCTCTTGGGTGGCCTCACCCCTTCTGTGATGGCAGAGACCCCTTGCACCCTGTCCAAACCCACGCCTGCCTCCCCCAGGTACATCCAGACGCTGAAGGACCATGGGCCTGGGATCGGATCGTGTGGTACAGCCAGGCCACAGAACACTTCTTTGAATACAAGGAAAGTGGCAGAGGGAGGCACGTCGTCCTCTACCTGTTGCTAAAGTCCTTGCAGGTGCGGCTGGAGCTGGCCAGGAAGCTGGGCATCCGAGTGTCCATCTGGGAGCTGGGCCAGGGCCTGGGCCACTTCTAAGACCTGCAGTAAGCCCAGCCTGGGGCTGACATGTGCTTTTCCAGAAGCCTCCTACTAAAGAAGTGCCAGGCAGTTAACATCACTGGACACAGGTCTCAAGTGATGATGGATATAAAAGCTGGAGGATACATACCTCAGCTCCCCATCGGTGTGGGATGACTTGTGGGGTGTTCTGCCCAGTCTCTCAGTTTCCCAGTGGGACTGAGCCCCAGTTGCTCACAGGGAGAACCTACCCATCATACGGTCTGCAGGCGTCTCCTTTCTGTTGTGCGGCACTTCCCCTCTCTCCTACTGGTGTTTTCTGGGATTACCTCCAAATAAACCAGGTGCAGTGGGATCCTTGACTCAGACTCTGCTTTGGGGAGAGGGCATGGACAGCATCTCCATCTAAGACAAATACATGTGAAATTCTTCACAGCATCTTATTAAAAACTTTGAGAAATAGTACAATAAAAAAACCCTCATAAACCCTATATTCAACTTACTGTAAATTTATTCAGCCACATAATACTTTTTTTGTATTACTATCCTTATAAACTACAGTTCTATCCATTAAACTTTGAGAAATGCTGACCTAGAAAAAAACTAAGTGTATTTTTCCATAATCCTTAACTGATGTGATTATTAATTTCTTTATTAAAAAGATACATTTGTGGCCTTCCTCCTTTTTATTCATACAATTATCAAAATTGTTTAGACTTTCTGTACTGATGAATTTATTTATATTTAATGTTCATGAAATGAAAGTCTTTCTAGGCAAGATACAACATGCAGGCATGATATAATTAAGAATATAATATATTTTACTGCACAAACATGAAAAATTTCCGTGTGAAAAACTACTGCAGTCAGTCCAAAGACAAATTGGAAAACAAATATTCAAAGACATAATTTTCTTTATATAAAATCTCTATATTAAATCTGTGGAAAGAAAAGGTCAATACCAAAAAAATAAGATGGACAAAGATTATTAATAGGAAAGAAATACTTTCAAAATATAAAAAGATGCTCAATTACATCTTATGACAACTTCATATGCACACACTATCACCATATTTTCAATTGTGTGACATTTTCTCCTGTGTGAATGGTCAGAGCTCAGTAACTTAATATATTATTGTATAACTAATTTCCTTATGGGAATATAAGCTGAAACAATCTCCTTGGAGGATAATTTAGCAAGCTCAATAAAATTCAACTCTTACGAATGTATTTACTAATAAGTTTACTTTTGCAAAAGATCTATTTATATAAATATTCATTGAACCATCAACTGAGAACTTGGGAGGGTATAGCAATTCTACATTTAAATACTATGTTGTCATTACAAATAATGAAATATGACTTTACAATTGTGATGATGTTTATGCAAGAGACTGGCACCAATCATTGCTTCTTGGAAGAAGAACTAGGAAAGGGAAAGGCATAGGAGGGAAACGATGATTTTTCTTCTGTATTCACTGGACCATTTGAAATTTTGTTCCCATGTGCATACATTACTTTAGGTAAAAAAAAATTATGTTTGCAATGTCATTCTTCATGTTGATTGGCTGTCTGAGAAAAAACTGTTTAGGAAAAGAGAAATGTGTCTCTCCATTGGTTTCCTTTTACTATTTTTAGTAGCTATATTTCCTTGACCCATTTGAATATGTCAAATATACAAGTGAGAGCCAGACAGAATAAGCAATGTGAAAAAAACATGGTTGTATATTTCCAGTTCGAATTACTCCTGTAATTGTCATACTTTGAAAGCCAGCTACAGCTAGGCACTAGGCCCTGTGTTAGGTAGGAAGAGATTTAGAGATAATTGGCCAGGACCCTGCCTTCAAGATCTCAAGGTCGTTGGCAACTCTGAAGTATGTAGGGGATACTAGAAATTAACCATCTTTCACATTCTTTAATTCAATTGCACACCAAACATCTTTTTCTATATGGAAGATATTATATTAGGTGTTGTGGGTACAGCAATCTATAAAAGGTACAGACTAAACTTTATTTCTCTAACAGAAATCTTTGTAACAAATGACTTGGCATTAGCAGATTTCCAAATATCGCTCACTCTCTCTTAGCTTGGGAGCTAGTCCCCAGATAAGCTGCAAATTTAGAAACTATCTTTGAAGCAGATATCTGTAACAAAAGGAATTTCCAGAACTTCTTTCTAAAATTGTTCAGTTTCAATCAGAACAATGTTTTCTTTTCTTTCTTTTTGTTATTTATAGTCAATCACTTTTTAAAATTAATTTATTTATTGGTTGCTTTGGGTCTTCGTGCTGTGCATGGGCTTTCTCTAGTTGCGGCGAGCGAGGGCTACTCTTCATTGTGATGTGTGGGCTCCCCATTGTGGTGGCTTCTCTTATTGTGGGGCATGGGCTCCAGGCACGCAGGCTTCAGTAGTTGAGGCACACAGGCTCAATAGTTTGGGCTCGCAGGCTCTAGAGCACAGTCTTAATAATTGTGGCACCCAGGCTTAGTTGCTCCCCAGCAGGTGGGATCTTCCTGGAGCAGGGATCAAACCCCTGTCCCCTACATTGGCAGGCAGATTCTTAACCACTGCACCACTAGAGAAGTCTTAGAACAATGTTGTCTTCAACAAAAATATAACACATGTTGAAAGAGAAATTTAGAGCCTTTTCATCCCACAGGCAATCCCTTTGTCTTATGCTTCTCCCTAGCATCCCCATAATCTATGCTATGTTTTCTTTCTTAGTCTTTGCAGCTCCTTTAGCTGTTTTTTCCCCCTTTTCTTCCATCTTTGTACCTAGAGCTGCATAAAAGAAGTCATAGCACATAATATTGAGCACCCTCATTTTGAATTTTTCTTCTCACTGGTCATTGAACATGATTGATTGTGACTGTGAATCCAATGGCCTTAGGTCTAGTTAAACTGTTTATTCTTCTTCCTCTTGCTCCTGCAGATTGGAACTTAACAGCTCTTCTGACATTTTGCTACATGGAACTCAGATTCTTTGCATAATGATTCTGTTTCTCTTCTGGGAACTTCAGGCTGACAACTGCAAATACCCTTCCCAGGCTGATACCTTGGATGGTGCCTCTTCTCTAAAGGTGCTTCTTCTTATTAGGTATCTTTCCTGAAAACCAGAAACAAGCGCAGGGGGCATTTACTGTAAATTTCAGTGAGACTATAGATCTTCTAATGAGTTCCTATATTCATTTTTTTACTGGCCTTTTTGACAATATATGTAAAAATATCTACATATTTTATTTTTCCAATAAAACACCTTGCTTGCATGTCAGCTCCATAATATATTTGCTATTCATGGATTTGTTTGTGCAAAATGCATTTGACCATCAATAAAGTTATAACAACTGTTAACTTACATAAAACAACACTGTTACTTATTTTGCTGTAATGTGTCATGTTTTTATTTATAAAATAGGAAAGCTAAGATAACATTTTTTTTGTCCCCACCATTGCAGTTTTCTAAACTAAATATAATAGTTTAATGAGGTATGAAAATATCCAAACTTGAGATTATTGATAGCAAAGTTATTAAATATTTTAACTGGACATATTTCCAATTTTAATAATTACACAAATTTTGAGCAGCTAGAGAAGAGGAGGTTACTATTTGTTAAGCTATTTTGTTTGTTTTTATTAAAGACAGTGCAAGCAATGGAAATTTTAGAAGTACATTGGAATGCTGAAACTATTGCTCAAAATCATTATGGTTGTAACTAAAAAAGATGTGCAAAGCATTAGAGTTAATGAAATGATTCAATGAGCAACGTAAGTCCTAGGTAGAAAGCATCCCCAGACTGTGGAAAGTTAAGAAACTGATTTGGAAGAGTATGCAAATGCAAGTTAAGATGGAAAATAATGGAGCAAATTTCTGTGTCAAACTGAATAGAATATTTCAGCTAACAGCACTGTATTTCTCAAATCTGTTCATAGCAGACAGAAGACAAGAGAAAATTGGCTCTCAGAAGTGACAGGGGAGAATTGTGTCGTGGTTTAAGAGAAAGGAAATTCACTAAGCAGTGTATTTTCTGCTCCCATCAGAACAGAGAGAGCCCCAGATTCCTGAGACATATTTCCTTGCACATGTCCCTGACAGAATCATCTGCACCACAGCTAACCAGAGCTGGCTACAGTGACACAGCCTGACCCTTAACGACCCTCTTGGAAAATATATAAACAACTCAGATGGTAGCTACTTATACTTAGGAAGTGTCTCTCCTGTTTTCTGGATGAGATATGGAAGTAGAAACATGTTTCATTCTAGTTAGTAAATCTGCTAGAAGATTTAATAAACAGGCCTGATCCTCAAAAACGTTGACCTCTCTGAGCATTATCATCCCAGAAAGTTACAGTACCAAATGAAAGGGAGAAGAAGAAGATGCTTATTTGACCATAAACTTGTTTGATAACTTACTGATACGAATGTTAAAACAAAGATGCCTGGAACCACCCTTGGGTATTCTGCACGTGCATATTTGTATGGGGTATAAGAATTTATCTTTTGAAAGGCTCTCATGTTGTGTTGATTCTTGCTATGTGAAGATCACACAGACTAGAATTAAAGTGCTTTCTTTACTTTAAATACTCCCCATGTAACTGATGATTGCCAATTTGCTACAGCCCCATCTCCTGCCTTACCCCTGCTCTGCTTGGTATCCTGGAGAAACACACTTCCATACAGAGGTACACTGGTTGCATAATCACTTTTTTCCTTATTTCTCTAGACCCGAGGCTATTAGTGGCTTTCTGCTGTTAATCTCTAAATTTCCTCACCATCCTTTGTTTGACTTCACAGCTATTTCATCAGAAATGTAACCAATTATCTGTGTTAAATATCTCTATGGAAGGTCTAAAATTGCTTCTCTTTCTGGGATGGACCCGGACTGGAAAATATAGTACAATGTCTCATAAAACAAGCATATTCCTAGATGCTTCAGGATGAGAAATCAAAAAGTTGACAAAGTTAAATCTTGGGCTCTGGGATAAACACAATCATGAGAATTTCCTTGTGGATGCATTTCCAAAAGATAGATTGTAAAAATTTTCCTATTAAATCCCACTCACATGTAAGAGATTTTAATCATTTGGAGGGAAAATAAGTTTAAATAGTGATAAATCTGAGGCTATAAATTAAAAAAAACAAACAGTTAAATCCATTGAGGGACAGGGAAGATGTTAGAAAGGTTTTCATTTTCATATCTGGGGCTAGAGGAGGTTGAAACATGTAACTTCAGCAAATCATTCTTTGTGAGACATGGGAGCCATGGTATTGACCTTGGTCAAGCCAAATGTGGTTAGAACAATGCATCCCTTCAGTTTAAGGCAGGTCAACCCTTAAAGAAGAGAAACCAATGAATGTCCTAAAATTTCTTAGGTCCCCACAAGCATCTTCCTATGTATTGTTGCTGCTATTGGTATCGTGTTTCGGCCAGGGTCATGTACAAAGTATAGATTCTTAACATTTAGTAATAAGAATTATTGCTCTTTATACGTTTTATTTTTTTTGTCATTTTAGGAATCAGAGTCACCATACTACAAGGCTACTTAAGATAATCACTGCTCAAGACCGTTGATTTGCAAACCACTGATTTAAATAATTACTAATTGGTTTCCCATGCGGAAGTAATTTTTGCACCTCTGACAATTTATATGGATGGCTGAGGAGTAGGAAGTGAAGGAAGAATATATAAGAAGTTTTTTTGTATACCAGGCTCTGAAACTATTCCAATTATACATTGGAATAAAAAGTTGTTACCAAACAGGTTAAATTTATGCTTCAAAAGGATAATCTAATGGAATAAAACAAATAAAAAGTTACTGTCAGTTTTGAAGTGTACATTTGGAATCTGTAACTTGCACAGAAAAAAAATCACGGATATTGTTTTGATACCTGTAAGATTTGACAACTGAAAATAGTACATTTATTTCCTTTAAATGCTTAATATGTGTCAGGCAATGTTGTAAGTGCTTTACATATTTTAACTTATATAAGAATTGAAAGAAGTCAACATGACAAGTACTATTATCATCTGTATTTCAAAGATAAGGAAGCTGAGATGGGAGAGATCCAGTAACTGCCCAAGTGGCACAGCTCATATATGGTAGAGCTGGGATCTGGATGCACACAGATTGCCTCCAGAGTCCATGCTCTTAGTGACAAGTGTGAGCTGCCTCCTCTGGGCCGTGATACATGACACCTGTTAAATACTCTATGCAGAGAAAATCTAAAGCTCAAAAAACTTAACAGCATTTTGAGTCGAGTGGGAAGAATGTTCTGAATAAGGTCTAAGGGGGAATAAATTTCTGGTGTATATAAAAAAAATAGAGCTGGGAGGATCCCTAAATTTCCCCTTAAATTGATCTAAGTATGCAAGTTTTTCCTTGCAATGGGTTTTATTTGGTGATCACAGACTTTACCTCATATTTCTGAGCCCATGATTGCTGCATGGGAACAAAACAGTCATTTAAAAACTGCAGGGATATTTTCAAATTGGGTTGTAGAAATTTTATTTCCATCCCTTTCTGGTGGTGAAGCCTTGAGATGGGAATTGTGAGATCTGCCGGTAGCCTCTGTGCCTACTATTTAGAGTAGATTGGTCCACAGTAAGAAAAACTGAAGCCAACATGTTAGAAAATCGAGTAATGCGAGTGGTCTTCATGTGTTGGGGGAGGGGAGTGAGGTAGAGTGAGAATCTTTTTTACCAAACCAAATCTAGGATGATTTTTTTTATTTCTGACATTTACCATAAAAAAATACCTACTGATGGTATAAATATGACTTTAATATTATGAATACACAGTTTTCATTGAGAACAGGGCAAAATATTTTTCAGAGATTATGATGTCAATCTTGGGCATCCTTTAAATGCAGGGAGTATGTATTTTCCTTCTCCCCAAAGCTAGGAGAAAGAAAGCAAGAGAGAGAGAATTCCTATGCATACAGGCAGGGTTCTGTAATCACCCTGTGCTGGCTTTGTGCTCAGAAGGGAGACACAGCCTTGCTAAGAAATGCTGGCTAAACAACACTAGCTCATAAACAATGGGGTCAATGGCATCCAATGTTAAATGTCTTTGTACTCTTTTAACAAAGTTAAAAAAAAAATCAGCAGCCTTGTTTAACCCCATATTGGGAAGTAAAGAGAAGCACTGTCATTGATAGTTTGGAATGAACTGATATAAGAGATGACAGCAGTAAAGGTAGAAGCAATGGAGTCCTAACCTGTGTCCCAGTGCAAAGCAGGACAAGCCACAAATAGGATGTTTATGCTTTATCAAGAGTCTATTCTCATAACCCCTGCACACTCCTTACTAGACCATTACACACTACTGTTAAGGCACATTTCCCTGCATTCCTAGACTACATCCTCATGGATTAGTCTTGCTCTATGATTGGCTTACTGTTGGACCCACAGTGCCTAAGAACTGTCCTAGGATTCAGTAGGCAATTATTAAGTATAAGTGAATAAGTGAATGAACAAATCAATAAGTGAAATAAATATCAAAGAAAAAGATTTAATGCCCCTCAGAGGCCAGACACAATGCTAATATCTTTCTCAGTAACAGTGAGGAAAGAATCATATCTATTGGCTCTTTAAAGCACTGATCTATTGTTGCCCAAATAAACAATACAAAACGTGCTCATAACTTTCTAACTTGGCTGTTTTATTTGAAATTAGCAATGCCAATTGTATATGCCAATTTAGTGTCATTTACCTTTTTTTTTTGATCTTACATACACGCTTCCATGAAAATTACGTTTAGAGTCTAATCAAATTAAAGCATTTTGTCTAAAGTACAGAAAAAGGAAATGATGAAAAATAACATGGAAATCTTTTAAATATTTCATTTCAAGGCAAAAAACATCATTCAGTATTTCAGTAGTAGTGGGTATTTTAAGTTCTTTGCAGAAATTAACTGGGGGTTTTTCTCATATCCAGGTATAAAGAAATTTCAATGTGTATGTTCATGTACTACTCTTCTCTGTGAGAACTGAGGTGGGGGGGAAATTGTTTTCCCTTTCCTTAATTCTGGATTATTGACCATATCAAACCTTTAAATTCTTGTGAGTACTCTAGAGTAAGTAAGTAATTAAAAAGTGAGAATGGAAGTTAAAATGTTAGTGGTAAGTGCAATATACGTGTGTCCATAGAATTGCATTATTCATCCTATGTTGTCTTCTTTCCTTAATGATTTTCAATATTTAGGAAATATATTCTTAACATCTTCTAAGCATAGGACACTGTAACATGACGGGGACTGGAAATGTATAGTATAGAAGCCCTTGGTCCAGGAACTTCAGGTCTACTGGGAGAGTCTGGCACGTAGCTGGAGTGCTGTTGGGCACAGAGGAAGCATGCCCACCTCACCCTGAGGGGTTACAGGGGGCTTCTTTGAAGATTTAAGATGTCAACTAAGTTGTAACTGTTAAAAGGGAATTAATTACAGTTAAAAATAAAAATGGGGATGAGATTGGTGACATTTTAGCAGAGAGAACAGAATTAATAAAGGCTTAGAGGCTGAAAACAACATGGAGAGCTCATTGAATTAAAAGTGGTTTTATTTATCCGCGGCACCAGTTATGAGCCTGGAATGGAGAGTCAGGGCTGCAGAGACTGCATGAACCAGCATGTTCTCCTGAGAAACTTGGGTTTTATTCTATGGATGGTGAGGGGAGGGGGAGTGGAAGGATTTTGAGCAATATCATTATATAACCATCCTGCATTTCAGATGGATCATTAAGTGGGGAAGAGTACTGTGACACTAGAGGCAGGGACATGTATCGCAGAGAAACTTCAAAACTTACTGAAAATAAAATCTTTAAAAATATAGATAAAGGTGAATTATTGCCATTAAAGTAGAAAATTAAATTTACAGACTTATGAACAATACATTCCTCAA
This sequence comes from Hippopotamus amphibius kiboko, assembly GCF_030028045.1. Lineage (NCBI taxonomy): Eukaryota > Metazoa > Chordata > Mammalia > Artiodactyla > Hippopotamidae > Hippopotamus > Hippopotamus amphibius. The sequence continues at coordinate 86,417,162 of NC_080191.1, forward strand.
GACAGTGCTGGGGCAGAGTAACTGGCAGCTTACAATTCTGTACGTGCTGAAGCTTTGTCAAGGGTTGGGAGAAATAAAGACATTTTTAGATAAAGACTAAGAGTTCATGTTTCACAGATCATCTCTAAAATAATTTCTAAGGGACATATTTCAGCAGTAAGACATATGAACACAGATAAATAAAGTAGGATATTAAAGAAAACAAAAACAACAACAAAAACTTGTGACGGGCAAATAATAACTATATTACTACATGTAATTAAACATGTCATTAGAAAAAACATTTCTCACGTAAATATCTGCAACTAAATTTTCAAATAACAATAGCAAGAAAAGGAAGATAGAAAAGGTGGTGGTGAGCTGTTCAGTGAGCAGTTAAAATACTTTGAAGTTTTTATCATGTTCAAGAAGAGGATAAACATTCTAAATAGCTGAAGTGACTTGCTTTTAAAACACATACTATGTTGAATTATAAGAGGACAATGGTGTTTCCTTTAAACTCTCCAGTCCTTCCCACTCACCAATACATCTCTTCTTGTCGCTCAGAATTAAGTTCAAAGTAGAAGTTCCTTCACGGTTTCCTCTACATTCTAGTGGTAAAAACGATCAACAGAGGACACCAGAAATTATTACGCAATTAGAACATGTGGGATGTTGGATTGGATTTGTATTAATAGTAGGATGGAGCCTCCTAAGCAATTTTAATAACATGGTGTTTCCAGCTGCCTTGCTCAGAGTTTGAGGAGCCAGGGCACCCATGTCTCCATCCACAGTTGATTGAGCTCACCAGGTTCTGTTGCTGGCTCTATCCTGAGGCTGACTTGTAAGAACAAGAGTTTATTCTTCACTGTGCTCAGTAGCTGCTTCTGCTTTCTGTTTAGAAATGCTGCTCATATTTACTTAAAATATAGTGAATTGGCCGAGTCAGTGGGTTTAAGAAGAGGTGGTCTCAGCTGCGCACTTCCATGTGCAATTCTGGCCAGCTTGGTGCCTACGTGCTGGTGAGGCCAGTGGTGGGGAGAGAATGAACAGTCTAAAGAGACTAAAGAAGATGAAAGACACTGTCCACAAAAGGATTCTTCTCTCAGTTGGCTCTGAAACAATTACTGTTCATGAGAGACACCTCAGGGAAAATCACTGCTCCATCTGAAAAGATAATTCGTAATTAAAGCTTGATATTTTATTAAATGCTAAATTCAAAACTATAATCATATTAAAAAAAATGTACCACTGCTACAGAGAATATACACAATACAAGAAAATATTGCATTTAATAAGCCTGTGACTTCAAATGTTTTCACGATACACACGCACATGCTAAAGGCAAACTCTGGTTTCTGGGTATTTGTGGCTTTGGCTTTGCAAACGTTCTCACGTATACTAAGGAATTATATTTTTGTCATAAGTGTATTTAAAATGTGTTCCTTTACAAATTCCCTAAGGAGATAGTCTCTGTTCTGTGTAGCTATTCATATGGTTCTTCCCTCCTGGTTCTTATAAATACTTTTCTTTTAATCCAATCTTCTGGAGGCATTTTTGCAGTTAATCTAAATGATTAGAGCCTTTTCTCCCATGATATAAACACTTAAAAGATAGCTTTTTATTTATCTGAACATGCCCATGCAGGTTTTCTTTGTAAATTGTACTTCAGAGACAATGCTTCATTTTCCACCCAAAGTTTGAGCCACAGAAAGGGAACAGTCTCATTGCATATTGTTTCTTGCTCTGGCTCAGAGCAGGTCAGGGATTTTTAACTACAGAGAAGAAAGCCTGAGTGTGACTTGCCTGAATTTCAACGTTGTGAAAAATAAATTCTAGCAAATATTGTCTTAAAGTGCTCCCCTGAATTCTTTTTCTTTGTTAACCATTAAATTATCTTGATAGGGTTTTTAAAATCTTTATTCAAACTTTCACTTTATATCTTGTGTCATAAATAAGTGAGTTCTGGGTTTGTGGAAATCCCATGATCATTCAAACGGATGGGACCCAGGTACAATTATGTTGTTAGCTCAAGTGGACTTGTGTCCCCTTGGCCCTGTCCTCTTTCTCTCCTTGTGTGCCTTCCTACCTTCTCTTGTATAGCTCTTCCTGATCACAGACACAGATATTAGTTACATCCTATGGGCCTCAATACATTTAGTGTCTTTATTTACAAATGAAATGATGTATAATTCCCTAAGTAATGATTTTATTTATTTATTTATTTATTTATTTATTTATTTATTTATTTATTATTGGAGTATAGTTGCTTTACAATATTGTGTTAGTTTCTGCTGTACAACAAAATGAATCTGCCATATCTATACATATATCCACTCTTTTCTGGATTTCCTTCCCATTCATACTATCAAACTCTTAGAGGAAAACATAGGAAGAACACAGTTTGACATAAATCACAGCAAGATCTTCTTTGACCCACCTCCTAGAGTAATGAAAATAAAAACAAAAATAAACAAATGGGACCTAATGAAACTTAAAAGCTTTTGCACAGCAAAGGAAACCATAAACAGGATGAAAAGACAGCCTTCAGAATGGGAGAAAATATTTGCAAAGAAAGCAACTGACAAGGGGTTAATCTCCAAAACATACAAACAGCTCAGGCAGCTCAATATCAAAAGAAAAAAAAACAAAAACAACAACAAAACCCAACCAAACAATGGGCAGAAGACCTAAATAGGCATTTCTCCAAAAAAGACATACAGATGGCCAAGAGGCCCATGAAAACAGCCTCAATATCACTAATTATTAGAGAAATACAAATTGAAACTACAGTGAGGTATCACCTCACACCAGTCAGAATGGCCATTATCACAAAATCTACAAACAGTAAATGCTGGAGAGGGTGTGGAGAAAAGGGAGCCCTCATGCACTGTTCCTGACTAATGATTGTAAAATGTTACCATACAGTTAGGGAACTTGAAACAAGATAGCCATGGCAATTGCTGCGTGGAAAACCCAAGTTTTGAAGACAGATTGGAACCAGAATTTTTTCCTCTATACTCTTTATTAGATGTGTGACCTCTGTCAAGTAAAGTAATATTTCTGAGATTCATTCTCCCCAGATGTGAAGTAGATCCATGAAAATATTTCAGACAGTGGAGATTAGAAATAATAAAATACCTGGTACATAATGTGCACTTAAAACACTTGTTAGCTTTGATTTCTCCTTCTTTTTTGCATCTTTCCTCTTTAACTGGAATCAAAACAGTGCTGTTTCTCTTTAAACAAAATGGCTTTAAGCAGATAAGAATTGAGACTAATTCTGGAAAATTATTTTAGGAGACAATACATTGATGTAAGAACTCTTCCATTTTATTTTATTTATTTTTTAAAAATTAATTAATTAATTAATTTGTTGGCTGCATTGGGTCTTCATTGCTGCTGCAGGCTTTCTCTAGTTGCAGCAAGCAGGGGCTACTCTTCATTGTGGTGTGTGGGCTTCTCATTGCAGTGGCTTCTCTTGTTGTGGAGCATGCGCTCCAGGTGCACAGGCTTCAGTAATTGTGGCATGTCAGCTCAATAGTTGTGGCTCTTGGGCTCTAGAGCACAGGCTCAGTAGTGGTGGTGCATGGGCTTAGTTGCTCTGCAGCATGTGGGATCTTCTGGTACCAGAGCTTGAACCCATGTCCCCTGCATTGGCAAGCAGATTCTTAAACACTGCACCACCAGGGAAGTCCAGAACTCTTCCATTTTAGAAACTTTAGCTTTAAGCTTCTTTCTTCTTTGATCCAGGTCTCTCATTGCTTCATGCATATTTCTCCTTTCTTCCTACTTAAATCAGTTCTTAAAAAATGATCTGCTAATTTTTGTTTACATATAGTTGAAGATGACTCATGTGATTGAATGCTCCCAGGAAAATTTACATTTTAACAGAGCTCAAAGTTTTACAGAGAATGCATGTTCCTTGGTAGTAGAATTTGGGGAAATGAATAATGGAGAGTGGATGAAAATCTGTTTTCTTTTTAATCTGGACTCTCTGTGGGTATCACCCATCAAACCACATAAACCTCTGTCCTTGTACCTTCCCCATGCTGATTGAGACTGTGAACATTTTCCTCTGAAAAGAAAGAAAGATGGCAGTGGTTGAGGACCTGCCCTCATGAAGCAGGAAAGCCACACCATGAGACTGATTTGGGAATTCAGCTTTACGGAAGCACACTTATCTTGGAAGGGCACTTTCACTTACTGTCCTGAACCATTCATATATCTTTCAGAAAACTGAATTGTTTAAAATTCTCTGTGGCTTTAACCTCTGATTCATCACATTTCAAAATATTCTACCCTATATTCTAATTTATCTCGAGATTTCTTCCTATTTTTTTCCTATCTTTAACATTTAAGTCTGCCATCTGCTTAATTTATTTTACTGTACAGGATTTAGCTGGAAGCACAGTGAAAATAAAGCACTTATGGTGAGTAGCTTTTATTTTGCAAGTAACAAAAAAATAAAATCTATGCAGCACAGAGTTGAACATACTTAGACAGCAAATGGCAGAAGAGAAGGCAGAGGCAATATTTGCTTAAACATGCTGAGGACAGTATTTTTGTGCATGTTTGGAGGGGGGTATAGAGAAGGAAGAAGACAAGACAGGAAATAAAGGGAATTCCACTCCTTTTGAATTGGACATAGAAACTGTACAGACATTGCCAGTGCATACTCATGTATGGGAGAAGAGGGTATTTCAGGAGCAAATAACATTTCCCTCTGTGTAGCTTGGTTTATAAAGTGACACCAGCCCCCTCCACTAATGATATCTTTCCCCTCATGTCCAGGGTCACAGTTAGTCTGGCCTGGAGTGGGTTTGAGTCATTTCACTCCTGTTCCGCAATGCTTTGCTCCCCTCTGCTATGAATATGTCAATGAAAAAGTGTTGCCTGTCATATCAGTAAACAAAGGATGCTGCAGCCATCAGCTGTCACGTTATAGCTGCCAGTGATGGTGAGTCCTGAGGAAACTTGGGATAGAAACAGGATGCCCACCATCAAGCAGTTAACTGCTGCAGCCATCCCCCATCAATGTACCCTGAGGAGACTCAGGGTGAGAAAGCAAATGATACTGGCCCCAGATAGCTAAGGTGCATATCAAAGGAATGATTTCAATAAGTCCAGACTCTTGCATCTTCCCATACATAGAAAAGTGCTAGATTCATTTGAGTTGTCTGATTTCCTTTTTTATTTTTTTTAAATTTATATTAGAGTATAGTTGATTTACAATGTTGTGTTAATTTCATGTGTGCAGCACAGTGATTCATTTACACATATGCATATATCCATTCTTTTCCAGATTCTTTTCTTGTATAGGTTGTTACAGAATATTGAATAGAGTTCCCGATGCTATATAGTAGGTCCTTGTTGATTATTTATTTTATGTATAGTAGTGTGTATTTATTAATCCAAAACTCCTAATTTATCCCCCCCCACCACATTTCCCCTTTGGTAACCATAAGTTTGTTTTCGAAGTCTGTGAGTCTGTTTCAGTATTAACAGTAATCTTTTGATGTTCTGACTACCTGGTCTTTGTTGCAAAAACTCTTATGTATCCTGGCTAGTCCCTTGCCTCTTTGGAGTGGTCCCTCAGAGCTATCTGAGAAGCTGCACCCTGGCCTTAAGTCCTCAGTTTTGTCTGCCAAATAAAACATAATTCTCAATTTTTAGGTTGTGCAATTTTTCTCAGTCAACAAATAAGTGGTATTTACAAATAGGTTAGTTGCCTTGACTCTGTTTTCTAAACTAAGTTTGAATTCCAACTCTGCTTTTTAATTACTATGTAACTTTGCACAAAATAACCTAAATATCTCAGGCTTCACAACTGTCATCTATAAAATAACGATGATTATAGTACTTTCTATAATGTAATTCCTGGGACACAATAGTTATGAACTATTTCTACAATGTATAAGATATCATTGGGACTATTTGCCTCTATTTCATTGCATAATTATGCTCTATTTTGAAAAATTAACTTTTTTTCCCCAGATCTTTATTGGAGTATAATTGCTTTACTCTATTGTGCTGGTTTCTGCTGTACAACAAAGTGAATCAGCTGTATTTATACATATATCCCCATAACCCCTCCCTCTGGAGCCTCCCTCCCACCCTCCCTATCCCACCACACTAGGTCATCACTAATCATCGAGTTGATCTCCCTGTGTTATGCAGTTGCTTCCCGCTAGCTATCTGTTTTACATTTGGTAGTGTATATATGTCAGTGCTACTCTCTCACTTTATCCCAGCTGCTCCTTCCCCTAATCCCCATGTCCTCAAATCTTTATTCTTTATGGATAAATGGACTCTATTCAAGTCCATCTGCATCTTTATTCTTCCACTGACACTGAGTTCATCAGTACCATTTTTTTAGATTACATATATATGTGTTAACATACAGTATGTGTTTTTCTCCTTCTGACTTGCTTCACTCTATATGACAGACTCTATGTCCATGCACCTCACTACAAATAACTCAATTTCATTCCTTTTTGTGGCTGAGTAATATACTTTTATATATATGTGATATATGCCACATCTTCTTTATCTATTCATCTGTTGATGGCCATTTAGGTTGCGTCCATGTTCTGGCTATTGTAAATAGTGGTGCAATGAACATTGGGGGTGTATGTATCTTTTTGAATTATGGTTTTCTCAGGGTAGTGGGAGTGCTGGGTCATACAGTAGTTCTATTTTTGTTTTTTTTAAGTAGTCTCCATACTATTTTCCATAGTAGCTGTATCTCGTTACATTCCCACCAAGAGGGCAACAGAGTCCCTTTTCTCCACAGCCTCTCCAGCATTTATTGTTCCTAGATTTTTTGCTGATGGCCATTCTGACTGGTGTGAGGTGACACCTCACTGTGTTTTGATTTGGATTTATCTAATGATTAGTGATGTTGGGCATCTTTTCATGTGTTTGTTGGACATTTGTATGTCTTCTTTGAAGAAATGTCTATTTAGGTCTTTGGCCTATTTTTGGATGGGTTTGCTTGTTTTCTTGATATTGAGCTGCATATGCTGCTTGTAAAATTTGGAGATGAATCCTTTGTCAGTTGCTTGATTTGTAAATATTTTCTCCCATTCTGATGGTTGTCTTTTCATCTTACTTATGGTTTCCGTTACTATGCAAAAACTTTTGTTTCATTAGATCTCATTTGTTTATTTTTGTTATTATTTTCATTACTCTAGAAGGTGGATCAAAAAGGATCTGGCTGTGATTTATGTCATAGAGTGTTTTGCCTATGTTTTCCTCTAAGAGTTTTATAGTGTCTGACCTTACGTTTAGGTCTTTGATCCATTTTGAGTTTATTTTTGTGTATGGTGTTAGGGAGTTTTCTAACTTCATTCTTTTACATGTACCTGCCCAGTTTTCCCAGCACAACTTATTGAAGAGGCTGTGTTTTCTCCATTGTATATTCTTGCCTCTTTTATTGAAGATAAGGTGACCATATGTATGTAGGTTTATCTCTGGGATTTCTATCATGTTTCTTTGATCTTTATCTCTGTTTTTGTGCCAGTACCATATTTTCTTGATTACTGTAGCTTTGTAGTATAGTCTGAAGTCAGGGTGCCCGATTCCTCCAGCTCCATTTTTCCTTCTCAAGATTTCTTTACCTATTTGGGTCTTTTATGTTTCCCTATAAATTGTATATTTTTTTATTCTAGTTCTGTGAAAAATGCCATTGGTAACTTGATAGGAATTACATTGAATCTGTAGATTGCTTTGGGTAGTATAGTCATTTTAACAAATTTGATTCTTCCAATCCAAGAACATGGTATATCTCTCCATCTGATTGTGTTGTCTTTGATTTATTTCATCAGTGTCTTATAATTTTCTGCACACAGGCATTTTGCCACCTTACGTAGGTTTATTCTAGATATTTTATTATTTTTTATTGCAGTGGTACATGGGAGTGTTTCCTTAATTTATCTTTCTGACTTTTCATTTTTAGTGTATAGGAATGCAACAGATTTCTGTGCATTAATTTTGTATCCTGCTACTTTCCTAAATTCTTTGATTAACTCTAGTAGTTTTCTGGTATCATCTTTAGGGTTTTCTATATAGAGCATCATGTCATCTGCAAACAGTGACAGTTTTGCTTCAAATTGGATTCCTTTTATTTCTTTTTCTTCTCTGATTGCTATGGCTAAAACTTCCAAAACTATGTTGCATAATAGTGGTGAGAGTGGACATCCTTGTCTTGCTCCTTATCTTGTAGGAAATGCTTTCACTTTTTCAACATTGAGAATGATGTTGCCTGTGGGTTTGTCGTATATGGCATTTATATGTTGAAGTAGGTTCCCTCTATGCTCACTTTCTGGAGAGTTTTTATCATAAACGGATGATGAATTTTGTTGAAAGCTTTTTCTGCATCTATTGAGATTATCATATGTTTTTCATCCTTCAATTTGTTAATATGATGTATCACATTGATTGATTTGCATATATTAAATAATCCTTGCATTCCTGGGATAAACCCCATTTGATTATGGTATATGATCCTTTTAATGAGCTGTTGGGTTCTATTTGTTAGTATTTTGTTGAATATCTTTGCATCTTTGTTCCTTAGTGAAATTGGCCTGTAATTTTCCTTTTTTGTAGTATCTTTGTCTGGTTTTGTTATCAGTATAAGGGTGGCTTTGTAGAATGAATTTGGGAGTGTTCCTCCCTCTGCCGTATTTTGGAAGACTTTGAGAAGGACACATATCTCTTCTCTAAATGTTTGATAGAATTCAACTGTGAAGCCATCTGGCCCTAGACTTTTGTTTGTTGGAAGATTTTTAATCACAGTTTCAATTTTAGTGCTTGTGATTGGTCTATTCATGTTTTCTTTTCCTTTTTTTGAAGAACATTTATTGAGATATAACTGACATACAATAAACTGCATATATTTATTTATATATTTATTATTATTTAAAGTAAACCTATCTATTTATTTATTTATTTATTTAGTTAGTTAGTTAGTTAGTTAGTTAGTTGGTTGCATTTGGTCTTCATTGCTACACATGGGCTTTCTCTAGTTGTGGCAAGTGGGGGTTCTGCCATGCCACTGAGAACAGGCTCTACATGCACAGGCTTCAGTAGTTGTGGCACATGGTCTCAATCATTGTGGCTCGTTGGCTTTAGAGAGCAGGCTCAATAGTTGTGGTGCGCAGGCTTATTTGCTCCATGGCTTGTAGGATCTTCTCAGACCAGGGCTTGAACCCATGGCCTCTGCATTGGCAGGCTGATTCTTAACCATTGTGCCACCAGGGAAGCCCCAACAGCATATATTTAAAGTGCACAGTTTGATATATTTTTTTCTTATCAGTAATGTATACATGGCACTCCTAATCTCCCAATTCATCCCATCCCAACCCCCTCCCTCCCCCACTTTCCCCTTTGGTGTCCATATGTTTGTTCTCTACATCTGTGTTTCTATTTCTGCCTTGGAAACTGGTTGATCTGTACCATTTTTCTAGATTTCACATATATGCATTAATATACGATCTTTGTTCTTTTCTTTCTGACTTACTTCACTCTGTTTGACAATCTCTGGACCCATCCATGTCTCTACAAATGCCCCATGTTCATTCCTTTTTACAGCTGAGTAATATTCCATTGTATATATGTAACCTATCTTCTTAATCCATTCCTCTGTTGGTGGACATTTAGGTTGCTTCCATGTATTCATATGTTCTCTTTCCTTCTGGTTCAGTCTTGGAAGATTGTACTTTTCTAAAAATTTGTTCATTTCTTCCAGTTTGTCTACTTTATTGGCATATAGTTGTTTGTAGTAGTCTCTCATAATCCTTTGTATTTCTGTGGTGTCAGTTGTTATTTCTCATTTTTCATTTCTGATTCTGTTGATTTGAGTCTTCTCCCTTCTTTTCCTGATGAGTCTGGCTAATGGTTTATCAATTTTGTTTATCTTTTCAAAGAATCAGCTTTCATTGATTTTTGCTATTGTTTCCTTCATTTCTTTTACATTTATTTCTGATCTGATTTGTATAATTTCTTTCCTTCTTCTAACTTTGGGATTTTTTTGTTCTTCTTTATCTAATTGCTTTAGGTATAGGGTTAGGTTGTTTATTTGAATTTCTTATTTCTTGAGGTAGGATTGTATTGCTATAATCTTTCCTCTTAGAACTGCTTTTGATGCATCCCATAAGTTTTGGGTCATCATGTTTTTATTGCCATTTGTTTCTAGATATTTTTTTATTTCCTCTTTGATTTCTTCAGTGATCTGTTGCTTATTAGTAGCATGTTGTTTAACCTCCATGTGTTTGTATTTTTTACAGTTTTCTTTTTTCTTGTAATTGATATCTAGTCTCATAGCATTGTGGTCAGAAAAGATGCTTGATACCTTTTCAATTTTCTTAAATTTATTGAGGCTTGATTTGTGACCCAAGATATAATCTATCCTGGAGAATGTTCTGTGTGCACTTGAGAAGAAAGTGTATTCTGTTGTTATTGGATGGGAAGTCCTATAAATATCAATTAAGTCCATATGATCTAATATGTCATTTAGAACTTATGTTTCTTTAATTTCTGTTGGGATGATCTGTCCACTGGTGTAACTGGAATCCCATACTATTATTGTGTCACTGTCAATTTCCCCTTTTATGGTTGTTAACATTTGCCTTATGTATTGAGGTGCTCCTGTGTTGGATGCATAAATATTTACAATTGTTTTATCTTCTTCTTGGATTGAGCCCTTTATCATTATGAAGTGTCCTTCCTTTCCTCTTATACTAGTCTTTATTTTAAAGTCTCTTTTGCCTGATATGAGTGTTGCTACCCCAGGTTTCTTTTGATTTCCATTTGAATGGAATATCTTTTTCCATCCCCTCACTTTCAGTCTGTTCATGTCCCTAGTTCTGAAGTGGGTCTCTTGTAGACAGCATATATATGGATCTTGTTTTTGTATCCATTCAGCCAGTTCGTGTCTTTTGGTTGGAGCATAATCCATTCACATTTAAGGTAATTATCAATATGTATGTTCCTATTACCATTTTCTTGTTTTGTGTTTGTTTTTGTAGTTCTTTTGCTTCTCTTGTGTTTCCTGCCTAGAGAAGTTCCTTTAGCATTTGTTGTAAAACTGGTCTGGTGGTGCTGAATTCTCTTAATTTTTACTTGTATATAAAGCTTTTGATTTCTCCATCAAATCTGAATCAGCTTCTTGCTGGGTAGAGTAATCTTGGTTCTAGGTTTTTCCCTTTCACAATTATAAATATATCTTGCCACTCCCTTCAGGCCTGCAGAGTTTCTGCTGAAAAAAGATCAGCTGTTAAACTTATGGGGATTCCCTTTTATGTCATTTGTTGCTTTTCCCTTGCTGCTTTTAATATTTTTCTTTCTATTTATTTTTGATAGTTTGATTAATATGTGTCTTGGTCTGTTTCTCCTTGGGTGTATCCTATATGGGACTCTATGTGCTTCCTGGACTTGATTGACAATTTATTTTCCCATGCTAGGGAATTTTTCACCTGTAATCTCTTCAAATGTTTTCTCATACCCTTTCTTTTTCTCTTCTTCTTCTGGGACCACTATAATTCAAATGTTGGTGCATTTAATGTTGTCCCAGATGTCTCTGAGACTGCCTTCAATTCTTTTCATCTTTTTTCTTTGTTCTGCTCTGTTGCAATTATTTCCACTATTCTATCTTCCAGGTCACTTATCCATTCTTATGTCTCAGTTATTTTTCTATTCATTCCTTCTAGAGTATTTTTAATTTCAGTTATTGTATTATTCGTCACTGTTTGTTTGCTCTTTAGTTCTCTAGCTCCTTGTTAAACATTTATTTCATTTTCTCTATCTATGCCTCTTTACTGTTCCTGAGATCTTCAATTATCTTTACTATCATTATTCTGAATTTTTTTTCAGGTAGACTGCCTATCTCTTCTTCATTTGTTTGGTCTTAAGGGTTTTTACCTTGTTCCTTCATCTGCTGTATCTTTCTCTGTTTTCTCATTTTGTTTAACTTACTGTGTTTGAAGTCTCCTTCCCTCAGGCAGCAGGGTTGTAGTCCTTAATTCTGTTCTCTGTCCCCAGTGGGGGTGTTGGTTCAGTGGCTTGTGTAGGCTTCCTGGTGGGGAGAACTGGTGCCTGTGTTCTGGTGGGTGGATCTGGATCTTGTCCTTCTGATGTGCAAGGCCACTTCCAGTGGGTTTTTTTGGTGTGTCTGTGAGCTTAACATGACTATAAGCTCTCTGTCTGCTAATGGTTAGTGTTGTGTTCCTGTCTTACTAGTTGTTTGGCATGAGGCATCCAGCACTGGAGCTTGCTGGCTGTTGTGTGGAGCTGGATCTTAATGTTGAGATGGCGACCTGTTGGAGAGTTCTCACTAATTAATATTCCATGGAGTTGGGAGTTCTCTGGTGGTCCAACATCCTGGACTCAGCTCTCCTACCTCAGAGGTCCAGGTCCAACCCCCAGCTGGGGCACCAAGACTCTAGAAGTTTCACAGCCTGGAGGAAAATGAAGAAGAGGGAAAAAAAGGAAGAAAGAAAGAAAGAAAGAGAACAGAAAAAACCCCAAGGCAAGTGATAAACAGACAAAGTCACACAAAGAGATGTACACACTCATACTCACACAAAGAGAAGAAAAGAGAAGAAAAAGAAAAAAAGAAAATAGAAAATAGAAAAAAGAGAGAGAAAGCAAAGAGAGCAACCAAACCAATAAACAATCCCTCATACAAAAATATACACTAAAGATTAAACTAATAAATACATAGAACCAGGAACAAGTCAAACAAACCAGGAAGTCCTCCAATACTTCTAGGTGGGTCTCTACACCTGCTGTGGGCACTATGGTATCAACTCAGAATCTGTTCTGGCCTTCCTCCCTCATGTACTTGCCCCCAAAGTCCACAGTTACCCCCTAAGTCTACAGCCTCAATTGTAGGAACACCATCTATTCAGGTAATCCACAGGTATAGGGTCTATCAAGCTTATTGTGGATATTTAATCTGCTCCTCCTACAGCTCTTTCCCTTTCCCTTATTTGGTCCCACATTCCCCAGGGATCAGTTTTGGCTTTTGGTCCTGTCTCTGTGTGTGGGCTGCTCTCAGGCATCGGCTCCTCACCCAAGCAAGAAGGGGCAAAAATGGGCAACTGGGGCTCACCTGCTCATGCAGACTGGGGGGGAAGGAGGGATATGGCAGCCTAATTGAAATGTGTGGAGAGTGCAGCAGCAGAAGTTGGTATGAACCTGAATTGTGCCATGCATTCTCCCTGGGGAAGTTGGTCCTGAATGCAGGACCCTTGGCAGTGGCAGGCTGCACTGGCTGCTGGGAGGGTGTGGACAATGACCTGCCTTGCACACAGGACCCTTGGTGGCCACAGCAGCAGGCTCTGTGTTCCAATATAACAGCTGTGGCTCATGGTGGTGCTTGCATAGGTGCTGCCTTGCAGCCTATGAGTGTGTGGAGCAGGAAGTTCCTATGGCTCCTCTTGAGCACCCCAAAACAGAGGTCTCCTGCCTCTCCATCAAGCCCAGGCCTTTCCCCAGACTCCCTCCCAGCTAGCTGTGGTGCACTAGTCCCCCTAGGCTGTTCTTATGCAGCCACCCCCAGTCCTTTCTCTGGCTCTGTCCCCCAAAGCCCAAGCCTCAGCGCCCAGCCCCCACCCAATCCAGTGGGTGAGCAGACAAGCATCTCAGTCTTGGCATCGATCCTCCATGCAGGAATCTTTCTTCTCTGCCTTCCGTACACCTGTTGTTGCTCTCTCCTCTGGGGGCTCTGAAGCTCTCTCTATCCATCCCCACCAGTAAGGGGGCTTCCTAGTGTGTGGAAGCTAGTCCCCTTTCAAAGCTCCCTCCCAGAGAGGCACATCTCCTCAGGATTCCTTTGTCTCTTTTTTTTTTCCATTTTTTTTTCTTTTGTTCTACCCTGTGACTTGAGGATTTTCTTGCCTTTTTGGAAGTCTGAGGTCCCCTGCCAGTGTTCAGAAGGTGTTGTGTAGGAGCTGTTCCACATGTAGATGTATTCTTGATGCATTTGTAGGGAGGAAGGTGATCTCCACGTCTTACTCCTCTGCCACCTTCACAGATGTCCCCTTAACGTTTTTTAAAGTAAAGAATTGTCTGTTCTGATCACTGAAGATGGAGATTTCTTTTGTGGAACTGGAATAGGTACAGAGGACCTATCTCTTTAGTTAGTTTTTTATTTTCTTTTAAGAGTTAAATGCATTACATTAGTCAGTTGCTTCAGGAGGCACTCAATGAAGATGGCAGACAATACAATATGTGTGTGCTAGTCAGAACTGAAATGCAGCTTAAACCAGAGGGTGGGGTGGGAGGAGATGGATCAGGAGGATGGAATATTTTGACAGTCAGGCTTCGGTGCTAGCCTCAGTTCTGGGGAAAGGAGTAAGCTAGGGAGTGAGGAGGGGTAAGATAAGATTCTTTTCACAAAAACACCCGACTGAGTAGGATTCCCATGCAACCTAAGTTAATTCATCCCCAGTGGAAAGGAATCTAGATGGAAAAGAAATGCATGTCCATTAGGTTCCCTCCATAGTAGTCCACAAATATTTTTCTTGTCATATACACACTTAAAAAAAAAATGTCAGTTCTAACATAACCCAGCTACTTCCACATAATACTTCTCTTTGAAGGTTGACAATCCAAATTCTTATTGAGTGTCTGCACCCAGTTCCAAGGTCAGGATCCTTGAGTGATCTAATTCTTCTTCAGTCTGGATATTGCCCCCAATACATTTATAATATGCAGCTACATGAGAAATCTAAATAGCCTTAAAATAAGTCCAAAATGAAGTAGGTAGAATGGGATAAACACATAGAATAATCACTCTCATATACAAAAGGACAGAAGAAATAACATACAGTGGCTTTTGAGCTACAACACATATGGCTCCTACTGGACCAGAACCAGAGGCCATTGTTTCATGGCAGCTGAGCCAATTTCTTGGTCACCCTGGCTCTATGTCCCCTTGCAGGATGCTCCCTGTCTATTTTCCTCCTTGGCTGCATCTGAGAATATGATTGGAACAGTCCTATTTTTGGAACAGCACTGCTTTGGTAGACAACGTCCTTTTAGTGTGAACTTGGATGTTTGAATTGCTTTAGGCATTGAAAAATGCTAGAGTTAATGTTTCTATGACAAAATAATGTCCATAAAACCTCAACTGATTTTAGTTTGACTGCTCCCTGCTTCCTCCCTGGACTGGTAACCAGTGTCTAAACTTCCCGAGGCTCATCTTAAATCTGGATTTCATTCTGGTAGTTTCTGTCTCTTAGCAACCCATCCCATTGTTTCACTCTGGGGCAGTGAGGCCACCAATCTCTCCCTGACCTCCTGGCTGAATGAAAGTGCATGATTCTTAACAATGGGGTTTCTCTTTTCTTTTTCAGGCTAGAAGTACACAATGAGTGTTTGGGTCTGGCCCTGTCTTTACAATTTTGATATTTTGCTCAGTGTTGATTTTTTTTTTTTGGGGGGTAATGGTTTTGATTTATTAAAATATTATTTGTATTGATTACCAAAGATTTTTTAGTGCTTTCTTATATCATCCAAACATATCCCGATCTCATTGGATGGAAATATTTCCCTCAAGAGTGACAAATTATGGGAGCAATTCTGGTTAACATGGCTTGGATCATGTGTCCTTCTCTAAAATGATCACTGTGGCCAAGAAGACTGGGTAGTTTGATTGATAGCATTCTCTGATTTGCCAGGTCTGGGGCACATACTTATCCAGGGGCAGGGATTGTGAAGAGGGTGCATCCTACCATAAACACAAGGGCTGAGTAGCATTATGATGTTATGATCAAGGGGTGGTTCCTCAAAAATGGAATTCCGAGAAGACAAAGAATGGTCCATTTTAATGTGATACATATGCTTGGATTTGGAAGAAGCAGTAAGTTTACAGCCTTAAACTCTGAGGGAGGAGGCCAGACAATGAAGTAAGAAGATAAGAAAATAGGTCTAACATTCACTATTTATGCTCTACTGTTCCCAGGGATGGCTCTGGTCTTCCTAGGAGGAACAGACGCTGTTGCCCAGAACATCCTTTCACTCACCTTGGTTGGCTCAGCTTAGAGATACGCCAGAGCTTCCTTTTTTAGGATGGCAATTTTCTCCCTGAAGTTAAGCAATCTCAACAAAGTGTGTGAAATGAGTGTTATTTGTGCTGAGGAGCGTGGAGGAGATGGGAACACGAAAGAAGCTTCCCTCCCATCCTGCTCAGAAATTATGAGACACAGCAGAAAAACAGTGTTTTTAGTTTTTACAGACTAAATTGTCCTTTACAGTTTTCAGTGATCAAATGCAGTGACCTCTGGTATGTTCTTAGCATCACCTTAAAATTCTTAAAAGCCTTCTTGCTGTTCAAAATACTTTGCCTGCAAATAAGATGAATCAATAATTTTGAAACATTAACTAGAGAAAATTCTGGGCAAGTACAGAACAAAACTGTTTGAAATGACTGTTCTTCAGCAGATTTCAGTTGAGTACTTTCAATTCCTTCAACATGTATAAGTACATTTATTATGGAAATGAAGCAAATGTTTAAGTGGTTATATAAGCTGGCCTCTTCTCCTGGATGTGGGGGAGCAAGCATCTGACTCCCCCAACAACTCCAGTGACAGCTGTTTCTTCTCTGGGTTGGTTTAATTCCTCCTCTTTTGGGCAGTTGTAAATCTTGAGTTTGTGGACACTTATAAGTGATTTGATTGTTTCTTGAACCCTTTGAGATGGGATCAATATTATTAATATATCTCTGTATGTATATTTGTCTCAAGAGAGGGTTTATATAATTTTATAGAATATTGTGGAATAAATCCAAGAAAGGCTAAGAACCACTGATTTAGCAGGAAATCTGTTCTAAGATATTTATGTAGCACATTAGGGAAGATTCTTAAGTCCCTACTCTTTGTTGCAAAAAATGAAAATATGAAGAATATTCACCTGAATTTTCTCACAAGATAACACACCTTGTTCGCTGTAATATTTCTATACCCATCTTCAGAGTGCTTTGATCAAGAAATGGACATCTCCTTACCTATAATTCACTATTTAAGAAATGTGTCTACCAGGGACTTCCCTGGTGGTTCAGTGATTAAGACTTCACCTTCCAGTGCAGGTGGTGTGAGTTTGATCCCTGGTTGGGGAGCTAATATCTCACATGCCTGACATCCAAAAAAAAACAAAACATAGAACAGAAGCAATATTGTGACAAATTCAATAAAGACTTTAAAAATGGTCCATATCAAAAAAATCTTAAAAAAAAAAAAAGGAAATGAGTCTACCTGTCAATAAAGAAATATAGAACTGTGACAATTCTCATCTCCTAACTATATTTACACAACTCTGTGGAGGATTGTTGCCCTCCACAGATTCCAGCTCTCAACTGCCACAAATAACTACAATGCAATATTTCCCTTCATTCACAAGAACACAGGCTGGGTAGGGTCACATCCATGTTCTCCCCATTCCTGGAAGGAGAGCGGATAGCTCAGGTTAGCCTCTGCTAAAAGACTGGCCCAGAGCAGATGCCACTGGAGTTTGAGTGCTATGCAATTTCTTCACTGGATATCTAGCATATGGTATATGCTGCTAGGTGTGAAATAATTGAAATTTTAATGAACAGTTTATAGTTGAGTTTCCAAGGACCCCAGGCATTTAGAGATGGCTGTTCTATGAAATACCCATGAATGAAAATGACCCCAGGTAACTGAACATAACTCACTCTACAGATGTGTGTATTATGCAGGCAAATAATGAAATGAAAGCCTTGCAGAATGCTGATTGTATTTGACAAGCCATTCCTTGTAATTGTTGCTGAAATAAAGAAACTGACATACAGAATTTGTCCACAGTTTCATTATTGATGTGGTTAGATATGGTATCTGGGAAGAAAATAGTATGATATTATTGGAAGTGAAAGTGGCTCCTTTAGATGTACTCTGAATGCCATGCCTCAAATCTTCTGAACAACAAAAAAAAAGCTTTGTCCAATGTACACAATAGCAACTGATTCATTTCATGGGTAAAAAATCAGCAATCAAAGCAGTTTATTAAACAGAAAAATTTGAAAAAGTTCACAGTCTCAAAAATGCAATCAAATATGAGTCATGCCCTCCATCGTGTCTACTGTATAAACAATTTCTGAATGCTAGTTGCTTAATTTACACTGCATCAAAAAATATCTCCATGAATATATTAAAAGTGAATGAAAAGAAGTGGTAAACCCAGGACTAATAGGTTTAATACACACCCTACATTTTTATAACCATCTGTTAATTCTCCCTGGTCTCACAACTCCTCAGCTAACTAGACTATACAATTAACCAAGCTATCCCAATTACTAACCATGCTTATAAACAGACATTTATTGTATTTCCTACACAAAGAAAGGATTCTGTGGGAGTTAGTCTAGTGTTTCCACACCTGCCAATTACTGAAACCACTTCCAATGAAGAAGCGAGCTCCAGGGCCCGATGAGACAGAAAATGAAAATGTGCTTTAAAGAGTTGGCTCCAGAAATAGAAGTGAAAATGTGTAGAGTCAATGAATGTAGTCAAGGATAAAAAATAAATATTTAGGAGAGTTTAGGCACCACTGGGGTAGATTAGTCATTTTCTCATGAGAAGTCTCAGAGGATGGCAGATAACACATTCCCCAATTTCAAGAAATATTTGCTAATATCATAAGGTCAGCTTACAACCCAAATTTACTCTCTCACAATCTGTTTTTAATGCCTTTTCATTATGAGCATGATCTTAATCATCATTATTGTGGATGATTTGGGAAGCATTTTTTGCATGTGCAAAATCAATAATTGGTTACTTGTTTATTCTGTTTCCTTAAAAGATCTCTCCCTCCCTCCCTCTTCTTCCTGCCTTCTCTCTTCATTCTCTCCCTCCTTCTATTCCTCCTTCCTTCTCTCCTTCCCTCCTTCCCTCTCTTATTTCCTTCCTTCCTTCCTTTCTCATTAAAAATTAGAATCATTCTTATTTTATCCTAGACATGCAGAATCCCTGTCCCCACCACCTCTATTTTTGCCTCTGTTACATCTTTGCTTTATTAATTACCCTCAACTTCAGTGTCCTGATCAGTAACATGGAGATGAACATCTCTGACTCATGAAATGGTTGAGAGTCATAGATGGACCATGTGCAGGGGCCCTAGTCTGGTTCATAGTGATGCTCTCCTTCCCTCCCCCATCAAGGTGTCCTGAAGAAGTGTCTAATGCTCACCCTTTCATATCAGAGTCCTCCACTATAGAATTCTGCTCTGGGCAATGCCGCATATCTCAACATTTGCCTAATATCCACCTTTGTCTGTCACTTACCCTATTCCCTGAGGGCTGTGGTCACACCTAAGAGATATGGGTATTGGTATAAAAGGAATATAAATCAGCGGCTGTTTGGATCTACAACTTTTCTAGATAAGAAATTTTATTTTGACATTCAACTTCAGCAAGCAAGGTCTTACCCTAAAGAAATAAGCTTGATGGGAGATGTTTTGGATGACTTAGCAGGTTTGTGCAAGATAATTTTGCTTTATTAGGTCTTTCCATGTCCATTAAATACTGTCATGTACAAGCTACATAAGTGCATTGTAAATCCTGGTTCACAGTATGGTATGTGCAAAACAACGAAATAGAATTTTCTCCATCACTGTTGTGGTTTAAATAATGAGAATATTTTACATATCCTATTATTGGCTTCACGTGACTTTTTAAATAACTTCAAACAAGGCATTTATTTATGTGATGTTAAATATTTAATGCAAAATCTAATTAGTTTTTCAAATACCATCACAGTTTTTTTTTTTTTTTTCTTAAAATGTATATCACATCTAAGAAGATGTAGCAGGGACGAGACCCAGAAAGACAGCTGAGTTAGAAGAATGGTGCAAAGCACAAATGCACAAATGTGAAAATACTTACAGAAATACAACAGCCATGGCTATTTTTTTCATTAAGAACACAATTGGCTGGGATTCTCTAGGACTTATCAGCAGGTGAAGCAGAGCAGGCTAACTTAATCCCCTAAAAGAGAGGAGAAATAATAAAGATGGATTTTTTTCATCTCTACTTGACTATAAAGGTAAAGAAATATAAATTTTCTTAGCAATGTCCCTTTTTCCACAGTTCACCTCCTACTTTACTAATTACA
This sequence comes from Hippopotamus amphibius kiboko, assembly GCF_030028045.1. NCBI lineage: Eukaryota > Metazoa > Chordata > Mammalia > Artiodactyla > Hippopotamidae > Hippopotamus > Hippopotamus amphibius. Next base: position 86,437,273 of record NC_080191.1, read on the forward strand.
CCTCAAATGTGTGATGAAACACAGAATTTTACTTTCCCAAATAACAACTTTGGAAACTTTATCTTTCCCTTCATGAGCATAATGTCGGGAAATACCCTTTAACTGATGTTCTAACAAAAGACATCCGACAAACCATGGTGTTAGTTCCCAGAATATACAGTGGGTAGGGCAGGTGGGATGAACATAAACTTGGGAAATATTTTTGGACCACTGAAAATACATGAAATAAAATCTGTTTCATATTTTTGCACCCATTTAAAAATATAAAACTTTGTCTTTAGATGGAAAATAAAATGTGTAAAGATTCATAAATGCTTTGTTATGGAGAGAACTACAACTGCCACATTTGAATTATCTGTCTGTGCCTGCACCGTTTTTTCATTACATTTTATTTTGTTTTTGTAGATGTCCTAATTCCAATCCAGCAACCTCTGTTTTACTCAACTTTCAGATTTAGGAGCTAGTTAGTATGACCTTGCCTTAAATACTTAGCAAATCACATGTGGATTATTTTGAACATGAGTATTCTTTACTTTCAAGTTTGTGGAAAAAGAAAGAATTCAATAATTAATCTTGGATGTTTTCCCAACAGATAAGGTACACTGATTATATTACATGCCTCCCCATTTATGTAAAATTTTTTGAAATATATATTATAGATAGAAAAACAATTTGGTCTAATGTATCTGACATTTGACCCATCCACTGGTTTACCAGCATTGATTGTTTATAGCTGGTATCCATTCTTTGGTCTAATTAAAATTTTGATGCTCCTCCTTGTTTGTAGATACTGGAAAATATACCAGTGATTTAATTCTTCTTAATTTAAATAAATATTATCTTTCTATGTCTCTGAAGTTAGCCTCTGACCAGATGAATATCCCCAGATAAATAAGTGTGATGATTTTAACCTAATCTACAACAGTCTGGACACAGTCAGACATTTTTTCTTAAGTTATCTATGGTGTTATAAATCACACAAGTCTAAGCAATGTAGCACAGCAAGCTAACTAATATAATAATGTAAATATGATAATACATAATTACATTTTTATCAGTTCCTAAGTACTTTTCAAAATTATGCACAATATATCCAACTAGTGGATCTATGGTTTCTCTGTATCTATAGCTATATCAATCTATGTGTATCATTGTTAAAGAGGTACTTTGAATGGGAAAGCAGTATTTTCTAAATTTTTTAAAAGATTTATTTTATTGAAGTATAGTTGATTTACAATGTGTTAATTTCTACAGTATAGCAAAGTGATTCAGTTATATATGTATACATTCTTTTTCATATTCTTTTCCATTATGGTTTATACAGGATATTGAATATAGTGTTATACAGTAGGACCTTGTTGTTTATCCATTAGAATGAATATAATAGTTTATACCTGTGAATCCAAACCCCCAATCCATCCCTCTCCCAAGGCAGCCGCATGTCTGTTCTCTATGTTTGTGAGTGTGTTTCTGTTTCATAGATGAGTTCATTTGTGTCATATTTTAGATTCCACATATAGATGATATCATATGGTACCTATCTTTCTCTTTCTGACCTATTCCACTTAGTATGATAATCTCTGTTGCATTCATGTTGCTGCAAATGGCATTATTTCATTCTTTTTTATGGCAAATATTCCATTGTACATATGTACCATGTTTTATTCTGTTTTTAACTTTTTTTTAATTAAAAAAATTAAAGATTTTTTTAGGTGGAGCATTTAAACGTCTTTATTTAATTTGTTATAATATTGCTTCTGTTTTATGTTTTGGTTTTCTGGCCACAAGACATGTGGGACCTTAGCTCCCTGAGAAGGTGTTGAACCTGCACCCTCTGCATTGGAAGGCGAAGTCTTAACCACTGGACCACCAGGGAAGTCCCTACCACATCATCTTTATATATTTATCTTTCAGTGGATATTTAGGTTCTTTCCATGTCTTGGCTATTGAGAATAGTGCTGCTGTCAACATAGGGGTGCATGTATTTTTTGAATTAGTGTTTTGCCTGGATGTGTGTCCAGGAGTAGGATTGCTGGATAATATGGCAATTTTATTTTTAGTTTTCTGAGTATTTTCTAAATTACCTGTGATACTACATGGATACTAAGGTAATGTTTCATGTTATATGAGATACCATTTTGACTTTTTATTCTCCACATGAATATTTTCATTTCAAAGAATGAAATATTTGTTCTTTGAGCAAAACATGACTTTTTACAAACTGTTATTATAATACTCAATACATATTCCTAGCAACTGGATATTAATATGACCCATTACTTACTAGGGTACATGTCCATCTCCTTCACTAGACTCCCTGAAAGTTCTGCTAATTATTGCATCTTCAGCCTTCTGACAAGCTCACAGCAGGCTTCTCACTAGATGACAGAATGTCAGCTTTAGTGACTGAAGCCTCACTTACAATTCACAGAGTTGGATCTGTGGCCTGTCTCCACAGATCTACTTAGAACTGTCAAAATGGAAACTATTGCTGTATTAGTTGACTCTAACAGATGCTTGATGTTTAACCAGAATTTAACAATTTGAACAACAATCTGTGACTGTAAAGGTGGTACATTTGAAAATATATCCTCTTCCAACATTTATAACAAGAAAAACTTACTATGTCCTATTGTTGATTTAAAATAATTTATAAAATTAGACAATCAAAAAAGTTTTTGGAGGCACAATAAGTTTCATTTACTTGGCCCAAAGTGATTATTAATATGATTGTGCAGTCAGTTAGTCCAAAGGATTTAGAGCACCTTTTGAGTCCCTAAATGATGCATGAGCCTGCTTGATTATGTCATAGTATTGGATACAGCAAGATTGAAGAGGACTTGCAAGATAAAATTTAAAAAACTACAAGCAAGGATTGACTGGATACTGCAAAATTGCAGTACTGAGTAAACAGCAAAAAAAGCAATTAGCAAGGATTAAACTCATGGGGAAATAATGATAAATAGAAACCTTTCTTGTTGGGGGAAAAATGTTTTTTTTGCATGATCCATATTTATAGGCCTCTGTCAAATGTCACTGATCTGTTGAAACTGGATAACTCTTTTTTCTTTGTTTCTAATTAGAACCATCTCTACCTTATCATAACCACTGCAATCTTTTAATTCTCAGACCACTGAAATATAATAGTGATGTATGCTGCAACAGAACTTACATACCATAGAGACATGGCAATGACCGCCATGGAGAAGCTACACAACTGATCACTGAATCTACCTCCCAAGAAGTGAAAAGGGAGACAGTTCCATGCTGCTGCTAAGCATATAAAACATATGATATAAAATGTAACTGGGCTGAATCCCAGCTCTGCCACTTACTAGCTTGAGATCCTGGCCAAATTATTTAACTTGTAGAAGCTTTAGCCTCCTGTTTATGAAATGAGACCAAACTGTCTACTGCTCAAAGATGCATTTAATAACAGTTTAATAAAATTGAAAGGTTAACTGGTTAGTGTTCAAGATTCTCATTATTTGTGCTCTCCTGGCCATCCAGACCTGATGCAGAACCTCTCTGTCCTTTGAAAATTCTGAGACTAGTTTTGAGCTCAGTTAACAGATTACAATCATTACTCAGGTTCTGAAGACAAGGTTGAAAAATCATGTGTAGTGTTGCATAGGAACTAGATCCTGAAGACATCTATGAATTTCAAATTAGATCTTCTGTCATATCAGAATCTAATTGTCTAAACTAATGCTTTTGAATTTGGTCTTTCCTCTGTTCATTGTTTCTTTCTCCTTTTGCTTTTTGGGTTTGTTCATTTTCTTAAAGATATCAAGTTACTTTCATACAAAAAGTTTTCTGAAAAATACTTTGGAAGGTCAAGCATATTTTCCAAAAACTCTTGAAACAACTAGGGGGCAGTGTTGTCAAGTGATAGCTTAAAATCATCATTAGTCAACTGGGGTGTGAAAAATAGAATTTAGAAGCAAAAAAAACAAATGAAGAATGTGATAGAATGCATTGACGTGAGCGTCATGTGAAAATCAAATTCATGATAGATGAAAATCACCATATTCTGATATTTTCAGGAGCTTATAAGCCCCAAGTTATCTTTGACTCTTATTCACATATTAATGAAGCCCAACTTTGCCTTTTTGAGATCTTGTTTCATTGTTAATGTCTTTTCCACCATTCCTTTCCTTCTTTTCTTCACAGTTCCAGCCTTAGTTTAGGTTCTTATCACTTCATGTCTAGACTAATAAGTGTCTCTCACTTACCATATGTCTAAAGATTTGTTTTCCAAAATTCTGCTTTTCTCCCTGAGAGGCAGTATAGCACTCATTTGAGGTCCTGGACCTTGGCACCAGGAGTTTCTGGGTTTGCATCTTGGATTTTCTAGGGACTCTGGGATCTTGGGTAAATGGATTAACCCAACTTAGTCTTGGATTCTCCTTAGATTTGCCTCATGTAATCAACATCTTTTTGTCTTGAATCATCAGTTCTTGGATAATGGATTATCCACTAGTAAGAAAATAGACTTTAATGTTTTCAACTCTAAAAAATGAACAAATTTAAGAAAAAATTATCTCCCCTGATGTCTCCCCTCCCCTCCCGTTGCTTCCTCGTTTCTCTGTTCCTCTTTATACCCTCCTTGGAAGGGTTTCTCGTACTTGGCTCCTTTTCTGCCCTCCCAGCCCCCCAACACAGCACTCCACCTAGGCTCCTGCCACCTTTGGTCTTCGAAATGTTCTTTCATGCTTCTGAGCAATTTTCATCCTTTTGCCGTCGCTGATCTCCATCCCCTTCTCTCATTTACCTTCCAGTTTCTAGGTTTTCTTATTTGTCTCTTAACTTTCCCCAATGTCTGTATGCTGAAGCCTCCAATGGTAGAATCCCACACCAAGTCAATGATTGTGTACTCATCATAATCCTCATCTCGAACTTTACATAACCAAATACAGTCTTTATTTTTAATCCTCTGAAACCTCAAGCCTTTCCCATTTCAGTGTCAGTTCCTACCACCCACTTACTGGCCTGAACAAAATACAAAACAAAACAAAACAAACAAAAGCAAGTCAGTCATAACTCTTTATACTTACCCCACATTTCTGAACATTGTCCACACTATAGGCCTGGGAGTGTAGATATTAGAATTGTTTGATTTAAGAATTCTGGGCTGATGTCATTTTTAAGCCTAAAGAAGGGGCAGCCCATGAGTAGTAGAACCTCTTCAGATGAGATTAATATTTGAGTTGTTATCTTTATTGGTAGTACTACTTGATCACCAACTTCTAGTAATCTGATGTACTGTACATCTGATGTCTCTGATAGGATTCAGTCTCACTGACTTTCTTTCTTAACTTTAATTTTTATTTTTTTCTTTAAGAACATTTATTGAGATACAATTGACATGCAATAAACTGCATATATTTAAAGTGTACAATTTGACATTTTTTTATTATTATTAGTAATGTATATATGGCAATCTCAATCTCCCAATTAATCCCACCTCAACCTCCCCTGCTTTTCCCACTTGGTGTCTATATGGTTGTTCTCTGCATCTGAGTCTCTATTTCTGCCTTGAAAACCTGTTGATTTGTACCATTCTTCTATATTCAGCATATATGTGTTAATATACAATATTTGTTTTTCTCTTTCTGACTTACTTCACTCTGCATGGCAGTCTCTAGGTCCATCCATGTCTCTAGAAATGTCCCAATTTCATTCCTTTTTAGAGCTCAGTAATATTCCATTGTATATATGTACCATATCTTCTTTATCCATTCCTCTGTTGATAGACATTTAGGTTGCTTTTATGTCCTGGCTATTGTAAATAGTGCTTCCATGAACATTGGAGTGCATGTGTCTTTTTGAATTATGGTGTTCTCTGGGTATATGCCCAGTAGTGGGATTGCTGGGTCATATGGTAACTCTATTTTTAGTATTTCAAGGAACCTCCATATTGTTCTCCATAGGGGCTGTATCAATTTACATTCCCACCAACAGTACAAGAGCATTCCCTTTTCTCCACACCCTCTCCAGCATTTACTGTTTGTAGATTTTCTGATGATGCACATTCTAACTGATGTGAGGTGATACCTCATTGTAGTTTTGATTTGAATTTCTCTAATAATTAGTGATGTTGAGCAGCTTTTCATGTGCCTCTTGGCCATCCATATGTCTTCTTTGGAGAAATGCCTATTTAGATCTTCTGCCCATTTTTTGATTGGGTGGTTGTTTTTTTGATATTAAGCTGAATGAACTGTTTATATATTTTTTAGATTAATCCTTTGTCTCTTGATTCCTTTGCAAATATTTTTTCCCATTCTGAGGGCTGTCTTTTGGTCTTGATTATAGTTTCCTTTGCTGTGCAGAAGCTTCAAAGTTTCATTAGGTCCCACTTATTTATTTTTGTTTTTATTTCCATTACTCTAGCAGGTGGGTCAATAAAAATCTTGCTGTGATTTATGTCAAAGTGTGTTCTTCCTATGTTTTCCTCTAGGAGTTTTATAGTGTCTGGCCTTACATTTACGTCTTTAATCCACTTTATGTATGGCATTAGGGAGTGCTCTAATTTCATTCTTTTCCATGTAGCTGTCCAGTTTTCCCAGCACCACTTATTGAAGAGACTGTCTTTTCTCAACTGTATATCCTTGCCTCCTTTGTCATAGATTAGTTGACCATAGTTTAATTCTGTACTTTCTATCCTGTTCCATTGATCTATATTTCTGTTTTTGTGCCAGTACCATATTGTTTTGATTACTGTAGCTTTGTAGTATAGTCTGAAGCCAGGGAGTCTGATTCCTCCAGCTCCATTTTTCTTCCCTCAAGATTGCTTTGGCTATTCAGGTCCTTGTATGTGTCTCCATACAAATTTTAGGATTCTTTGTTCTAGTTCTGTAAAAAATGCCATTGGTAATTTGATAGAGATTGCATTGAATCTATAAATTGCTTTGGATAGTATAGTCATTTTCACAAGGTTGATTCTTCCAATCCAAGAACATGGTATGTCCCTCCATCTGTTTATGTCTTCTTTCATTTCTTTCATTAGTGTCTTATAGTTTTCTGAGTACAGGTCTTTTACCTCCTTAGTTAGGTTTATTCCTAGGGATTTTATTCTTTTTGTTGCAATGGTGAATGGGATTGTTTCCTTAATTTCTCTTTCTGATCTTTCATTGTCAGTGTATAGAAATGCAAGTGATTTCTCTGTGTTAATTTTGTAACCTGCAAATTAACCAAACTCACTGATTAGCTCAAGGCATTTTTTGGGGTCATGTTAAGGATTTTCTATGTATAGTATCATGTCATCTGCAAACAGTGACAGTTTTACTTCTTTGTTTTCAATTTGGAATCCTTTTATTTCTTTTTCTTCTCTGATTGCTGTGGCAAGGCCTTCTAAAACCATGTTGAAAAGTAGTGGTGAGAGTGGACATCCTTGTCTTGTTCCTGATCTTAGAGGGAATGCTTGTAGTTTTTCACCATTGAGAATGATGTTTGCTGTGGGTTTGTCGTATATGGCCTTTATTATGTCATGGTAGGTTCCATCTATGCCTACCTTCTGGAGAGCTTTTATCATAAACGGGTGCTGACTTTTGTCAAAAGATTTTTCTGCACCTATTGAGATGATCGTGTGGTTTTTATCCTTCCATTTGTTAATATGGTGTATCACGTTGATTAATTTGTGTATATTGAAGAATCCTTGCATTTCTGGGATAAACCACACTTGATCACGGTGTATGATCCTTTAAATGTGTTGTTGGATTCTGTTGGCTAGTATTTTGTTGAGGATATTTGCATCTAAATTCATCAGGGATATTGGTCTGTAATTTTCTCTTTTTGTAGTATCTTTGTCTGGTTTTGGTATCAGGGTGAAGGTGGCCTCATAGAATGAGTTTGGGAGTGTTCCTTCCTCTGAAATTTTTTGGAAGAGTCTGAGCAGGATTGGTGTTTGCTCTTCTCTAAATGTTTGACAGAATTCACCTGTGAAGCCATCTGGTCCTGGACTTTTGTTTGTTGAAAGATTTTTAATCACAGTTTCAATTTCATTACTTGTGATTGGTCTGTTCATAGTTTCTATTTCTTCCTGGTTCAGTCTTGGAAGATTGTATTTTTTAAAGAATTTATGCATTTCTTCTAAGTTATCCAATTTATTGGCATATAGTTGCTTGTAGTAGTCTCTCATCATCTTTTGTATTTCTGTGGTGTCCATTGTTACTTCTCCTTTTTCATTTCTAATTCTGTTGATTTGCATCTTCTCCCCTTTTTTACTGATGAGTCTGGCTAATGGTTTATCAATTTTATTTTTCTTCTCAAAGAACTAGCTTTTAGTTTTATTAATCTTTGCTATTGCTTCCTTCCTTTCTTTTTCATTTATTTCTGCTCTGATCTTTATGATTTCTTTCCTTCTGCTCACTTTGGGGTTTCTTTGTTCTTCTTTTTCTAATTGTTTTAGGTGTAAGGTTAGGTTGTTTATTTGATATTTTTCTTGTTTCTTAAGGTATGACTGTATTGCTATAAACGTCCCTCTTAGAACTGCTTTTTCTGCATCCCATAGGTTTGGGGTCATTGTGTTTTAATTGTCATGTGTCTCTATGTATTTTTTGGATTTCCTCTTTGATTTCTTCAGTGATCTCTTGGTTATTTACTAGCATATTGTTTAGCCTCCATGTGTTTGTGTTTTAACACTTTTTTTTCCTGTAATTGATTTCTAATCTCGTTGTGTTGTGGTCAGAAAAGATGCTTGATACAATTTCAGTTTTCTTAAATTTACCAAGACTTGATTTGTGACCCAAAATGTGATCTATCCTGGAGAATGTTCCATGTGCACTTGAGAAGGATGTGTAATCTGCTGTTTTGGGGTGTAATGTCCTATAGATATTTATTAAATCTAGCTGGTTTACTGTGTCATTTAAAGATTGTGTTTCCTTATTAATTTTCTGTCTGGATGATCTGTCCATTGGTGTAAGTGGAATGTTAAAGTACCCCACTAGTATTGTGTTACTGTATATTTCCTCTTTCATAGTTGTTAGCATTTGCCTTAAGTATTGAAGTGCTCCTTTATTGGATGCATATATATTTACAATTGTTATCTCTTCTTCTTGAATTGATCCCTTGATCTTTATGTAGTGTCCTTTCTTGTCTCCTGTAAGATTTTTTATTTTAAAGTCTAATTTATCTGATATAAGTATCACTACTCCATCTTTCTTTTGATTTCCATTTGCATGGAATATCTTTTTCCATCCCCTCACTTTCACTCTGTATGCATCCCTAGGTTTGAAGTGAGTCTTGTAGAGAGCATATACATGGGTCTTGTTTTTGTATCCATTCAGCCAGTCTGTGTCTTTTGGTTGCAGCACTTAGTGCATTTACATTCAAGGTAACTATTGATATGTATGTTCCTATTACCATTTTCTTAATTGTTTTGTTTTTGTTTTTGTAGGTCCTTTTCTTTGCTTATGTTTCCTGCTTAGAGAAGTTCCTTTAGCATTTGTTGTAGGGCTGGTTTGTGGTGCTGACTTCTCTTAGCTGTTGCTTGTCTGCAAAGCTTTTGATTTCTCTGTCGAATCTGAATGAGATCCTTGCTGGGTAGAGTATTCTTGGTTGTAGGTTCTTCCCTTTCATCACTTGAAATATTTTGTGCCACTCCCTTCTGGCTTGCAGAGTTTCTGCTGAGAAATTGCTGTTACCCTTATGGGAGTTCCCTTGTATGTTGTCATTTTTCCCTTGTTACTTTTAATAACTTTTCTCTGTCTTTAATTTTTATCAGTTTGACTACTTATGTGTCTTGGCGTTTTTCTCCTTGGGTTTTTCCTGCCTGGTACTCTCCACTTCCTGGACTTGGGTGGCTATTTCCTTTCCCATGTTAGGGAAGTTTTTGATTATAATCTCTTCCAATATTTTCTTGAGTCCTTTCTCTCTCCCTTCTCCTTCTGGGACCCCTACAATGCAAATGTTGTTGCATTTAACATTGTCCCAGGGGTCTCTTATACTGTCTTCATCTGTTTTCATTCTTTTTTCTTTATTCTTTTCCACATCAGTGATTTTCACCATTCTGTCTTCTAGGTCACTTATTCACCCTTCTGCCTCAGTTAATCTGCTATTGGTTCCTTCTAGAGTATTTTTCATTTCAGTTATTGTGTTGCTTATCTCTGTTTGTTCTTTAATTCTTTGAGGTCTTTGGTAAACTTTTCTTGCATCTTTTTGATCTTTGTATCCAGTCTTTTTTCAAAGTCCTGGATCATCTGAACCATCAGTATTCTGAATTCTTTTCCTAGAAGGGTGCCTATCTCCATTTCATTTAGTTGTTTTTCTGGGGTTTTATTGTGTCGCTTCATCTGGTACAAAGCCCTCTGCCTTTTCATTTTCTCTATCTTTTTGTGGCTGTTGTTTTCATTGGCACAGAATGAAATGCTGAAAATACTGCTTGGTACTGCTGTCTGTCCTCTTGTGGAGGAAGCTATCTAAGATGCTTGTGCCTGCTTCCTGATGGGAGGGACTGATGCTGGGTAGGGCTGTTTGGGCAGAGATCAGTAAAACTTTAATGTGCTTGTTTGCCAATGAGTGAGGCTGTGTTCCCACCCTGTTTTTTGTTTGGCCTGAGGCTACCCAGCACTGGAGTTTACAGACTCTTTGATGGGGCCAATGGCAGATGGACTCTGGGAGTGCTCACACCAATGAGCACTTCCCAGAACCCCTGCTGCCAGTGTCCATGTTCCTGTGGTGAGCCACAGCTCACCCCCTCCTCTGCAGGCAACTCTCCAACACTAGCAGATAGGTCTGGTTCAGTGCCCTATGGGGTCACTGCTCCTTGCCCCTGGGTCCTGGTGAGCACACTATTTTTTTGTGTGCCCTTCAGGCTTGGAGTCTCTTCTTCTCCCAGTGCTGTGGAGGTCTGCAGTCAAATCTCACTGGCTTTCAAATCTGATTCTCTGTGGGTTCCTCCTCCTGTTGCTGGACCCCCAGATTGGAAATCCTGACATGGGGCTCAGAGCCCTCACTCTAGTGGGTGGACTTCTGTGGTATAACTGTTCTCCAGTTTGTGAGTCGCCCACCCAGTGGTTATGGTTTTTTATTTTAATGCGATTGCACCCCCTCTACCATCTCATTGTGGCTTCTCCTTTGTTTCTGGATGTAGGGTGTCTTTTTTGGTGAGTTCAGGTGTCTTTCTGTCAATGATTTTTTGTCACTTAGTTGTAATTCCAGTATTCTTGCAAGAGAAGCACAAGTCCTCCTACTCCACCATCTTGAAACACCTCCAATCTCACTGACTTTTGTCTCTAAAATATATTCATGTTATCTCCACTTAGGTCCACCCCCCCCCCCCACCATTCTCAGTCCCCTGTGTGAATCCCAAAGACTGCAACAAGCTTCTGCTTGGTTTACTTGCATCTGTTCTTGGCTTCTCTGCAGCCCATTCTCTACATGTCATACAGAGGGATTTTCTGTAAAGCAGTGCTTTGGACTGAATATTTGTGTCCTTCCAAAATTGATGTAAAATGCCAACCTTCAAAGGTGATGTTAGCAGGTGGGGTCTTTGGGAGGTCATTAGTTCATGGGGGTGGAGCCCTCATGATGGGATTAGTGCTCTTCTAACAAGTGATCCTGCAGAACCCCCACCCTCTTCTCTCATGTGAGGACACAATGTCACCAGAAAGAGAGCCCTCACCTGACCACACTGACACCATGACTGTAGGCTTTCAGCCTCATGTTGTAGGAATGAATTTTTATTGTTCATAAGCCACCTAGTTGGTGGTGTTTGATATAACAGCCCAGATGGGTCAGAACAGGCAATGATCACATCATCTCAATCTTCTGTTGAAAACCCTCCAGTGACTCCCACTGTAGCTGGAATAGGGTCCAAATTTCCTGCCACTGTCTAGAAGGCACTATCTGATCTACATATTATTGCTCCCTCCAAATTCACCTTGATCAGTTCTCTTCCTTAGATACCTTCAGAGACAGTGGTCTCTCTTCAGTCTCTAGATCTGCATTGTCCAATATGGTAACTATTAGCACAAATAACTATTGATCCTTTAACATATGATACCATATTTATATATTCTAATCTAGATTCATTTGTTCTAAAAGTGTAAAATACCACATTTCTAAAGTTTAAAAATTAATATAAATAATATTTTTATTGATAACATTTATAAAAGCTATTATTTTGGACATATTAGGTAAACTAAAGCTAACTTAAATATTAATGTAATTTAACCACTTTATTTTTACTGTTTTAATGTAGCTTCTAGAGAATTTAAAGATTTTTTATGTGTTTTACATTATATTTCTAGTGGACTGTGTATTTCTAGAACAGACTAATCTTTTTTTGCATTTCAGAAACTTTTATTTTTCCTTCTAGTTGTATTCTCTTTAGAATATTCTCCCACCAAGTTTTCACTTGATTGTTTCTCAGATCTCACCTCAAATTATATCTCTGCAAAGTGCCTTTGCTTGGTCAGCCTAGATAGACTTTAATAGTTTCCTGGCTTTACCTTATTTACTTTTAATAATATTTTTTGCTTCATTTAATTCTTAGTACTTATAATTCTTGAGGGTCTCCTGGAGAGGTGGAGTACCTCTTTGAGATAGCTCACTGTGGAAAAAAGGACACTGGAATTAGAGGCCCCAGGGATTATTAATAGGTTTAAAATTCTTAGAAATCATTATTACAAAAATTTTGGTCACATATGAGTTAATTGAAGAGAGAGACATTGTCTACACTCTTAATTTTTATGCACTGGGCTCCTATAATACTGACTGGCAAATTGCAGATACTCAATTTATAGTCATTGGCTAATTGAGATACTCAGTGACTTGCTGACTATCTATGATGCCATTCTTTGAACTTCTAGTTTGACTTGCTCCAAGCCTAACACTTTTCCAAAATTGGGGAAAATCATTCCAGTTGATGTGGTGGTAAAGAGTGTGTAGATAGAAGTATGGAAAATATACTCATATCTGTCATCTTAATGAACACATCTAGCTTGATTTCTCGTTGTCATGAGGGAACACACGTAAAATTTTCCTTGGATGTGAATTTTTCAAGGAGAGTTTGCATAATCTTGGGTACATATTAATTATTCAACAGATTCATGTTGATTTTTTTTCATGATCCACAGAGACCAGATGCAGCAAGTCTTTAATTGAAACTGATTCTGTTAGAGCACATATAGATTCAGCTGTAGTCAGTTTTTCTACAAAGATTCCCATGGAAACTCACAAAAAGGGAGGCAAAAGGAGAAACAAAGATATTAAACCACTTTAGGCTCACCAAATGATATCCATTTGAATGCCTTACTGTCTTGTTCTTTTATGTGAAATAGATTCTTAGCTGTTTAAAGTTTTGATGAATATTATATCTCTAATGTTAAATAATCAGAAATGCATTTGTTGTGGAAGTCCCTAAGAAACAAGGTAGAGACATAAAGAAATGCAGTACAGAGACTGATGAGTGCAGAGATTCCTCTGCTGCAGTCCTTCTTTCCATAGAAATGATTATTTTCCTTTATTAGCTGGTGCTGGCAATTAGATAGAGAGAAGTTGATTCTTCTTAGGCTGCTTTTGAGGGTAAAGGAAACTAGTTCTTATCTTGTGTAGAGGACACAAAGATGTACCTTCCAGATTCCCCTTGAAGAAAGGACATGCCAGCTTCTATGGTTGTGGTTACCCAACAGCTTCCATCTGTTAGCATTCTCGTGGTCAACCTCAGCTTTCAAGCCACTGTTCATAGAGGGGCTGCCAGTCAGTGATTGAAAAAGTGGTGGCCCAAGGGCCCACCTTGTACCCAGTGTGGCACTGCTGCAACAGAAAGCCTTGCTCTGAAGCTCCCTTTTGGGCTGATAGAGCCTTTGTCAGATTTAACCATTCCTTCCTCTTTCTTTCATTGGTGTTACTTCACATTAATGAGTTGCACACCCAACTCTGACCCAGGGTCTGATTCCTGGAGAGCTCAAACTGCAATTCTTGTGCTGTCTGTCCTGGGCCTGTAGTAGCCATCCTGTATTGTCTATCTGTAAATCATCTAGGAAAGGAACAACCACAAAAGAAACAGTTAGTACATCTTCCTCCATCTGCTTCCCACCCTCCTTCCCACTCTTCCCCATCTCCTTCCTTTCTCTGTCCCTCCCTTTCTTTCTTCTTATTTCTTTCAAAAAATATTTATCTGGCACTCAGGCCCAAGATATAAATGGTAAACAAGAGCAATAATACATAATATCTGCTCTCACAGGTGCCTACTCTCCAGTAAGTCTTTATTTTAAATATTTTGGGTCAGAACACCTCTGGAAAATTTGGAAAAAAATATAGACATGATTTCCTTTAAATGAATATGTACAAGTCAAAAAATTTGCTTTTCAGATTGTTATTTACCAAAGAAAGTGGACTTTGTACGTACCATAGATCTATAAGGATTCACTTCTGTTATTTTAAAAGACAATCAGAATCACCTCCTTAAAAAAAATGTTCATTTACCTAAGTCTTGATTTGCTAAGTTAGAAAAATCTGGGAATCTGGAGAAAAAATATGTTTTAGGTAATCCGTATAGATATGGGAATTGTTAGTATATGCCATATAATGAAGACATCCCCTGTTACTTAGACATGGCGCATTGTCATTGTAGGTCCAGTCCCTCTGTGTGGTTTAAAGAGAAAAAAAAAAGTCCTAGGTGTAACATTAATGTCTAAGCTGATGAAACATTTTCCCTCATAGATATGTATGCATACTTCAAAAGAACAGTCTTTGTCTACTATATTGCACAAAAATTCCAGGAAACAAATTAACTCTTTCTAGAAATATATTTGCTTGTTTAATTATGAACTTTAAGTAAAATAGAACTTTGCAAAACGAAAGCAGTTGCAGCTGAATTTTATTTCTTATAGGGAGAAGTTGGAAAGAAAAAATTGGTTGGATGTTTTAATTGGTTATTGATTTCCCTAAAATTTAAAATAGGTCAAGGAAACACACACACACACACACAGCACTCACAAGTGCACAAAACATCAGGGTGTCTCTTTCTTAAGAAATTTCAAGTATTGGGACAGTAGTTATGTATGGAGAAGATAAATTGGGCTTGCTGCTAGCAGCAATAAAGGAGCAAATATATAGGCAAGTCCACTTTCCAGCAGCAGCTGAAAGATTTCTTTGAGAATGATTGGACATGGCACTTGGCAAACAACATTACAATTAGGTATATTTTCCACAAACTAAAAACAGTTCCCCAGGGTTTCCTGTGAATGTGTGTGCATGTGTGTATGCCCTGAATTCAGTCTGATTCTCAGAAACATCCACTTTGTGTGGTTGTTTTTATCAATAATTAAGGACTAAGGTATGCAGGTGCTGCCCAGCCAGGAGAGCTGAGGAAATTTAGAAGACCTGAACAAAAGAAGGTGGTATTACTTTTTTGTTTTTAGGAGGTAGCTACATTTGGGTGAAGGTCTCCTTCCTTCTGAAAACATAGAATTCGAATTTCAGTCATTAAATGATTTCACAATTATGACACTCTTAACTTGCAAGAGCAATTTTCTTGTTTGTTGTGATATATATAAAGCCTGGAATGTTGAACCAGATGTAAAGGGCTCTGAAGACATTCCACAGGTCAGTGTCATCAAAAAAATCTCTATGCAAAGAGGAACAGGCAATGTATTGTCAACACAGAGATGCATAGTACATAATATAAAATATAAGACTTAGAATGCATTTTTAAAAATTAATTTTATTAATGTTAAACTTTTAAAATGTGTAATTTTACAAATAGTGTAAATATACACATTTTAAAATATTTTCACTGCACCCATTGGGTTGATGTTGAGTTTAGCCTCCTCCCCATTAACCTCAAAAAGTCACTGATCATAGTTCCTTCCCTCTATGAAGCTCTCTTCACAAAGACTCCTTTCATAAGAAGGAAATATTTAGTAATTGCTTATTATGGGCCAGACATTGTGGTTGAGAGATATAGCAGGGAAAGATATTAGTTTAGAAGTACACATTTTTGCATATTTCAAAGACATAAGTTAAAGCACTAAGGCCAGATGGAAAAATTAGCATGAAGGTTGGAAAGGAATCTTTGGGTAGCAACAAAAGTTTCCCCAGTGAATTTGAAAGTTTGTCTCTAGGCATTTGGTGACTCTGTATGCATTCACTTAGGGGGAAGAAAAATACATCAAACTTTAATGAGGTCAGTTTGTATGAAGGCACTCTGCTCACTCCAAGAAAAGGTGACAAAGACCTTCTTTTTCATTATTTTAAAATTATTTTTAAATTAAAATATAGTTGACTGATTCATACAGAGTGAAGTAAGTCAGAAAGAGAAAGACAAATATTGTATGCTAACTCACATATATGGAATCTAAAAATGGTACTGATGAACTCAGTGACAAGAACAAGGACGCAGGTGCAGAGAGTGGACTGGAGAACTCGAGGTTTGGGAGGGGGCGGGGGGTGAAGGGGAAGCTGAGATGAAGTGAGAGAGTAGCACAGGCATATATATACTACAAACTGTAAAATAGATAGCCAGTGAGAAGTTGTTGTATAACAAAGGGAGTTCAACTCGAGGATGGAAGATGCCTTAGAGGACTGGGATGGGGAGGGTGGGGGAGACTTGAGGGAGGGTGGGGGGAGTCGAGGGAGGGAGGGAATATGGGGATATGTGTATAAAAACAGATGATTGAACTTGGTGTACCCCCCAAAAAATAATAAATAAATACAAAAGAAAAAACAAAAAAAAATATTGTTGACTGATAATGTTGTGTTAGTTTCACGTATACAGCAAAATGATTCATATCTATATATAACTGAATATACTTATGTATTATTTCTCATATTCTCTTCCTTTATAGGTTACTACAAGATATTAAATATAATTCCCTGTGCTATGTAGTAGGTCCTTGTTGATTATCTATTTTATATATAGTAGTGTGTATATGTTAATCCCAACTTCCTAATTTTGTCTCTGTTTTGAGACAAAAGCCTGCTCACAGAAGCCTAGCACCAATTAACCTTCCTAAGGCAGTATACAATTTAGTGCATAAACAAGTTTTGATGTCAGATTGGTTGAATTTGAATTTCTGACCCATATTTTCTGTGTGAGCTTGAGCAATGTATTCAACCTCTTTGTTTTCTACTTACTCCATTTGCACAAATGGGAAGAAAATAATAATATTCACATCATGGAGTTATTTCAAACATTAAATGAGATAATACATGAGAATTATAGTGAGATGCAGTCAGCCTACAATATTTTTTAATGTAAAAAAGGGATCTTTGGATGAAATTCTGATTCCTTGAGGTCTCTGTCTGCAATGGGCATATTGTAAGTTTGTGAAGAGTTTGTTGCTCTAATTTTACAGAGGAAAGTTAGCTTGAATGAGAACAAGACTTAGGGAAGTGTATACAGAGAAATGGTTCTTATTTTAAAGTGGAAAGTAGTACTGGACTGTCCAACTTAGAGATACAAAGAAACACATGATAGTGCAGTTCAGTCAAGAAACTGGATTTCTGACTCTAAATACCCAACTAGGCACAGGAAAGATCAAGGGACCAAGAGAATGTCAGGGGCACAGACATGAGAGGCATTTGTGGATAAGTTACAAACTCTTTAAAAAGGTTGAGGCATGACAGACTATGCTGTGGAGGCATTGAACAGTACATAGATATTTTCCTAAGAGAGACTTATAAAGAGCAATCATATGAATAATAAATTTTATACCTCATGCTCTGTAGGTTTTTTTAACTGTAAACCATAATCACCTACTTTATTTCAGATTTGAATTTCTTTATTAGAATTGGTTAGTCCTATTTGAAAACCTTAGGCTACAGAAAGAAGAACTATGTTAATTATTCTTGATGAGGGGAGACTGAGAAAATACATTACGCCATTAATTAAAAATAATTTTAACCTCAATTGAATTATCATATTATGTGACTTTTTTGCTATAGGCTCAACTATCTATTTTTGGAAGAAAGTAAGGAACAGCTCCTCCGTGGTTCAGCAGTAAGATCTTCCCATCAAGCCATCATGCTTTTCCAGCTAGAAAATTACAAGGTTATGGAATACAGCTGATATTCTTGATATACTGAAGAAGCTGTATTTGGAAAAAATGATGTTGCCTGTACATTTATTGTGTTTAAAAGAACTCTTAAGCTGTGGCACAGGAAAGCCATGTGGGTGAGTCTGGATTATCTACCATTCTATAGGTTTCTTAGGTTCTATGATTCAAGGTACAGAGCAAGACCCTTTAACCTTTTCACTTAATGACATATAAGCCTAATATGGCCTCTCATTCTACCCCCGAAATGAATCTATATGTCCACCCTTTGAGTCATTCTTTGATATTTACAGCACACAGCACGGTGGAAAGAACATGTCTTTCAGATCTCTAAAGGCCTTAAATGGAGCTGTGGCATATGACTTTTGTGAATTCGAGCAATTAACCTCTTGGAGGCTTAATTTCTTCATCACTAAAATATGAATAGTATTTATCTTGCAGAGTTGTAGAGAGGATCAGATAAGATTATGTTTTAAAGTTCCTGGTACATAATATTTATTCAAAAATTGATACCTGCTATTTATAGGATAGCTTATGTTCCATTTTTTTCTTCTAGGCACAGATTGTTTATACCTAGGAAGAGTAAATGGGGAGGCATGTTTCTTAGGGGTGAGGGAAGGAGCAATGAGAAAGTTCACACTAGTGAATGCCTCATCAGGCTGTCCGCAGACAACAGGGTTCCTGAGGAGATCTGGAACTTTAAATGTGAGGTTAATATACCCACTCAAGTGGCTCACCCAACAGATATTTATTAAGCATGAACCTTGTAGAAGACAAGTGAGACACTTTGAAATGGTGGTAGCATCGATGGATGAGTGATCCCAGTAAAATGAAAGGATTTGGGGAGTCAGGATTATAAAGGGAATAAATTGAAAGTATTGGAAGTGAGGACCAAAGCATGACTTGTTTCAGATTGAGACTATAGAGGGACTATAGTCAATGGAGGTAACAAGATCTAAAGTAGGGTCAACAACTTTGCTTACATGACTAGGTAGCAAATATTTTAGGCTTTGTGGACCAAGAGGCAAAATTGAAGATATAATTTTGGTACTTATATAACCATTTAAAAATATAAAATCTATCCTTAGCTCATGGGTTTTACCAGATCTAGTAGCAAGCTAGATTTGGTACATGGGTTGTAGTTTGCCAACCCCTGGTATAAAACATGATTATGTGAGTGTGTGCTTGTAGTAGAAAGAATATCAGATGGATGAAAGAAGGGAGTTCAAGAATCTGAGAGGCTAGAGTGTTTGAGAGGCAGGGGAAAGTTGTCCTTTGCTAGTGGGTTTCTGGGGAGACCAGTGGGACCAGTGAGATCTTGCCAAGGGCAATTTATTGGCAGGAATGCTCGTTACCCTAGACTGGTGAGGGACAAGTAGGATAGGGAATGGAAACCTTCAGGGAGAGAAGAGACCTAGAAAGTGTCCTTACAGAAGGAAGGTTCTGACACAGGACTGAAAGACCTGGGGGTAGAGGTGGGGGTTGTGCAATGAATCTTCCTAGAAGATGAATGTGACTTTGTGTGAAGACCCAAGGCAGACACTGCCTCAGATGTTCACCGAGATGTTATGAGAAGGAGTCCATTTGAATTAAAAGAGTATAGGATCTGGTGGAATGAGAGTAAATGCAAATAAGAAGCTTTCCTCATCTTTAATACTCCTTTAACTAGGTTTTTCTTCATTTAGACTGGGTGCAGATTAAAAGCCCAAGGGTTATTCTTTGCTCATGTCTATATTTCTCATTTTGGGACAGAAATATGATGGAAGATTCATAGAGTTTCTGGCCTTCTATCTCCTACCTTCCCTAAGAGCATTCTTACTCTTGGGTTGTGGTAGTGGCAATCGCTTGCTAATTGCAGTGAATCTTCCCTTATAATTTCTATGCTACATAACTAATCCTCACTCCTGCTCTTGCACATGAGTCCATACTGCTGCACCATACCTCTCCAGCCCAAAGTTGGATCTGACTATTGGCCAAGAACCTGGGGAAGCTGGTTCAGCTTGCATCACAGTCAGGAGCAGGGTACCTCAGACTCCACATGTAACATGGTTTCTCTTTAAATGTGCTCACATGAACTCTTTTCTTTTGCTAATTCCTAGTCAATCCCTCGAGTGTGTTCACCTCATCTTATATCTTTGCAGATAGGATTCCTGTCACTGTGTCAAATCCTTAAGACTATGTGAATTTCTTTCCTACAAGGTCAACTGCTAAAAAGATTTTGCTTGCTTTACTTGCCTGGGAAGTAACATTTTTCTTAAGCATCACTTCTTTCCAGTGAGTATGTACCTATCGTTATAACCACTCCCTTTTATTTTTTGTCCCAGAAAGGTCATGTTCTTATCAGTAATATATATATATATATATATATATATATATATATATATATATATATATATATATATCAATGTCTGGCCTTCCAGACACAAATTAGAGGTCAAGAGTGGTTTTGGATAGAGTATATTTTTCACTACATAATGAATGGCTTGCAGAAGAGACAAACTATCTTGTTTTTGCATAAATGTTGATTAAGAAACTTTTACAATAGGATGCATAGTAGCAAATCACTTTAAATAGAAAAAAGAAACTTCTACTTTTGTCACACAGACACATTGGAAAGAGATTCAAGATGGTGTAGTAGGAACAGCCTGAACTCACCTCCTCCTATGGACACAACAAATACACAACTATATATGGAATAATTCCCTCTGAAAGGGACCTGAAAATTGGATAAGGAATTTCAACAATGAAAGGTAAAAGGATAGCACTAAGATAAGAAAATCAGAGTTATGGTCATGCCAAGGCATGGCTATCCATAATTGGAAAGGATCACAAAGGTATAGTTATTTTCCCTAAGGAGTGAGGGATTTGAGCTCCATATCAGGCACCCAACCCTTACATACTGCACAGGAGAGATAAGCCCCCAAAACACCTGGCTTTGAAAAACAACCAGGGAATATGTCCAGGAAAATTATAGAACTATAGGAAATGAAAAACCTACTCTTAATGGGATCGTGCATAGACTCATCCAACCCCCAAATCAGCACAAAAACACTAGATTGAAAAGCAAATGGGCCATAAAGGTATGCTCCTTTGTGAAGGCAAACCAGTTACTAACCTCGAAATGACTTTCAGAGAGGTAAGATCAATTGGGAGACACCCTGGGGACTGAGACACAGTTTGGAGCCATTTTTGTAACCTCAGGCTACATTGTTAATGCCTGTGGTGGCAGGGCCAATTTTGGAAATCTCCTTCTAACCCATCAGCCAAGAGCCTTGCCCGCCCCTGAGCTTCTGCTGGACCTCACAGCTGGCCAGATGATAACTGGGCAGCAACTGGCAGCTGCTATAGCCATGACCCACAGACATTCCAAGGGCAGGTGCTGTCCATCAGCACACCACAGCAGCATTCGTGGTCCTGCCACAACAGAAGAGCATATATAAACTGCATGCTGGACACCTTGAGTGCATGGCTTTGAAGGCCAGGCAGGATTGTGCTTTTGACCACAGAGCACATCCGTTACATAAGTAATCCCTTCCCAACTTGGAGAGATAGCTGATTTACCTAATATATAGAAACAAATGCAGAGAATTAGTCAAAATGAAGAGAGAGAGGAATAAGTTCCAATTGACAGAACAAGAGAAAATCTCAGAAAAAGATGTTTACCAAATTCAGGAGAAAAATGCATGAATGCAGTGACAACTTCAATGAAGAGATAAAAAATATAAGAAAATGCCAAATATAAATTGTAACTAAACTGAAAAATACATTAGAGGGATTCAACAGCAGATTGGAAGAGGTAGAAGAAAGAATAAATGAGTTTCAAGACAAAGCAAGGGAACTCACCTTGAGAGAGCAGCAAGATAAAATAAAATAAAATAATTTTAAAGAATTTAAAAAGTAAAGGTACATTAAGGGGGTCTTTGGGAAAATATCAAGCAGGTTAACATTCACATTATAGGAATCCCAGAAGGAAGAAGCAGATGAGGGAAAGGGCCAGAAAAATTATTTGAAGAACTAATGACTGAAAACTTACCTAATCTGAAAAGGAAATAAGCATCCAGTCAAGGAAGCTTAGAGAGTTCAGAATAAGATGAGCCAAAACAGACACACAGTGACACATTATAATTAAAATGGTTAAAGTTAAAGATAAAGAGAGAATCCTAAAAGCAGCAAAAGCAAAACAACTCGTTAAATATAAGAGAAACCTCATAAGGCTATCAGCAGATTTTTAAGCAGAGATTAAAAGTGAGATAAGAGCTTCCTTGATAAGTAAAAGCTAAAGGAGTTCACTGCCACTAAACCAATCTAGAAAAATTTAAAAAGTTAAGGGACTCTTTAAGCTGAAAAAAAAAATGGCATTAATTAATAAAAAGAAAACATATGAAAGTTAAAAAAATCCCACTATAAAATGTAAATAAATAATAAGGGAGTCACTTATAAAACAAGTTTGGGGAAGGAGTAAAAAATTATGCTCTGGAATTTGTTCAAATTTAAGTTGCTACCAACTTAGAATAGACTGCTATTTACATAAGTTGTTAGATGTGAGTCTTACAGTACCCACACAGAAAACATTTATAGCAAATATACAAAAGAAAATGAGAAAGAAAACTAAACATAACACTAAAGAAAATCACCAAAACACAAGGGAAGAGAGAAAGAGAAGAAATAAAGCAAGAGGAGCCACAAAAACAGACAGAATATGATTACAAAAATAAAAAGTACATACTTATGAATTACTCTAAATATAAGTGAACTAAATTCACCAGTCAAAAGACAGTGGCTGAGTACAGTGGCTGAATGAATAAAAAAAGACCCTTCTATATGGGTCTACAATAGCCTATAAGAGGTTCATTTCAGAAGTAAGGACACCCACAGACTGAATGTGTGTGGATGAATGAAAATATGTAGTCTATGTAAATGGGAGTGAAAAGAAAGCTGGATTACCTATACTCATATAAGATAAAATGGACTTTAAAACAATTGTTTTAATAGAGGACAAAGAAGGGCAATACATAATGATGAAGGGATCAATCCAGCAAGAAACTATAAAATTTATAAATGTATATTCATCCAACATAAAAGCCCCAAGACACCTAAAGCAAATATAAACAAACTTAAATGGAGAAATTGAAAGCAATAAAATAATAGTAGGGAATTTCAACACCTCACCTACATCAATGCATAGGTCATCCAGACAGAAAATAAGGAAACATCAGCTTTAAATGACTTTATGATACCAGATAGAGTTAATAGCTATATACAGACATTCCATCCAGAAGCAGTAAAATGTACATACTTTTCAAGTGCTGTGAAATATTCTCTAGGATAGATCATTTTTTAAGTCAAGTTTTTAGTAAATTCAGGTATTGAAATTATATCAAGCACCTTCTCCAACAACAGTGGTATGAAAATAGAAATCAATCAGAAGGAAAAAAAAGGAAAAAAAACCCATAAAACTTGGAGAATAAAGAACATGCTATTGAATAAACAAATGATCAAAGAAATCTAATGAGAAATCAAAAAATATCTAGAGAAAAATGAGAATAGAAATACAACGTACCAAAATCAATGGGGTGCAGCAAAAGCAGTTCTGGGAGAAAAATTTACAGCAATACAGGCAAACCTCAAGAAACATCCCAAATAAACAAGTTAATGTTATACCTAAAAGGAACAGGAAAAATAAAAACAAATTAATCCCAAAGTTCACAGAAGGAAGGAACTAATAAAGATGAGAGTGGAAATAAATGAAACAGAGACTTTAAAACCAATAAAAATGATCAATGAAACTAGGAGCTGTTTCTCTGAAAAAAAAAAAAAGCATTAGTTAGGTCAACAAGGGAAAAAATAAAGAGAGACAACTCAAATATTTAAAATCAGATATCAAAGAAAAGTGACAACTGATACCATAGAAACACAAAGGCTCATAAGAGACTATTACAAACAATTATATGCCAATAAGGAGGATAATTTAGAAGAAATAGATACATTTCTGGAAACATACAATATTCCAAGACTGAATCATGAAGACATAGAGTATCTGAATGGATAAATTACTAATAGGATTATGGAAAATGCTAATCAAAAAGCTCCTAACAAACAAAGAAGGACCAGACAAATTCAGCGGTGAATTCTATAAAACATTCAAAAAAGATTTAATACCTATCCTTCTCAAACTCTTCCAAAAGATTGAAGAGGAGGGAAAGCTTCCAAACACATTTTATGAAGCCAGAATTACTCTGATACCAAAACCAGACAAGTAGACCACAGAAAAGAAGATTACAGGCCAATATTCTTGATGACCATAGATAGAACAATCCCCAAGAAAATATTAGCTAACAGAATCCAACAATATTTTAACAGGATCATGTACCACAACCAAGTGGAGTTTATTCCAGGGATGCAACGATGGTTCTACATTCACAGATCAATCAATGTGATACATCACATTAACAAAATGTAAAATAAAACTCATAGGATCATCTTGATAGATGCAGAAAAATCATTTGACAAAATTCAGTAACCTTAAATAATAAAAGCTCACAACACACCGGGTATAGAGAGAATGTACCTCAACATAAAAAGGCCATATATGACAAACTTAAAACTAATATCATACTCAACAGTGAAAAGCTGAAAGATTTTCTCTAAGATCGGGAACAAGATAAGGATGCTAATTCTCACCATTTTTATTCAACATAGTATGAGGAGTCCTAGCCATAGTGATTAGGCAAGAAAAAGAAATAAAAAGCATCCAAATCAGAAAGGAAGGGATAAAAGTGTCACTATTTGCAGATGATATACTCTATATAGATACACCCAAGGACTTCACATAAATGTTAGAACTAATAAAAGAAACTCAGTAAAATTGAAGAATACAAAATCAATTTACAGAAATCTGTTGCATTTCTATGCACAAATAACCAACTGTCAAAAAGAGAAATTAAGGAAAAAAGTCCCATTTACAATTGCATTAAAAAGGATAAAATACCTAGGTATAAATCTAACCAAGATGGTTGAATGACCTGTACACTGAAAACTATAAGACACTGATGAAAGAAATATATGATACCAAAAAATTAAGATATTCCATTCTCAGGGATTGGAAAAATTAGTATTGTCAAAATGTCCATACTACCCAGCCAATCTACAGATTCAATGCAATTCCTATCAAAATTTCAATGGCATATTTCATAGAACTAGAATACATAATTCCAAAATTTGCGTGGAACCAAAAAACCCCACAAATTGTCAAAGCAATCTTGAGAAAGAAGGATGAATCTGAAGGTATCAAGCTCCCAGAGATCAGACTATACTACAAATCTTTGGTAATCAAAACAGTATGGTACTGGCACAAAAACAGTCACACAGATCAATGGAACAGAACTGAGAGCAAAGAAATAAACCCACATATGCATGGACAATTAACATATGACAAAGAACCAATAAGAAAATACAGTGGAGAAAGGACAGCATTTGCAATAGATGGTGTTGGGAAAACTGGACAAAAGAATGAAACTAGACTACTATATTACACCATATTGGAAAATTAACTGCAAATTATAGACTTGAATGTAAGATCTGAAACCATAAAAATTTCTGCAAGGAAACAGGCAGTAACCTAACTGACTTTTAATGCAGGGTTATTTATGAAGATGTGACTCCAAAGACAAGGGATTCAAAGGCAAAAATAAACAATTGAGATTGTATCAAACTAAAAAGATTCTGCACAGCTAAGGAAACCAACATCGAAGCAAAAGGCAGCCAACAGAATAGGAGAAGATATCTGCAAATTATACATCCAATAACAGTTTAGTATACAAAATATATTAAGAACTCATATGAAAAACAAACACCCTGATTAAACCACAATGAGATTTCACCTAATACCTGTTAGAATGGCTATTAAAAATACAAGAAATAACAAATGTTGGAGAGGATGTGAAGAAAAAGTAATCTTCTTGCACTGATGGTGGAAGTGAAAATTGGTGCAGCCAGTATGGAAAACAGTATGGAGATTCCTCAAAAAGTTAAGAATTGAGCTACCATGTGACCTAGCTATTTCACTTTGGGGTATTTATCCAAAGAAAATGAAAACATTAATTTGAAAAAACACGCACCCCTCTGTTCATTGCAGCATTATTTACAATAGCCAAGATATGGAAGCAAACTATGTGTTTATCAACAGATGAATGGATAAAGAAGATGTTGTACATACATAGGATGGACTATTACTAAGCTGTGAAATAGAATGAAATCTTGAAATTTGCAGCCACATAGATGGACTTACAGGGTATTATCCTAAGCAAAATAAGTCTATGGAGAAAGAAAAATACTATGATGATTTCACTCAAGTGCAAAATCTAAATGATGAAAACAAAAATAAAAAAAAAATAAAGTCATAGATACAGAGAACAGAATAGTGGTTACCAGAAGGGAAGGGAGATTGAGGGTGGACAAAATGCATTAAAGGGATGGACTGAATGGTGATGGATGGTAAATAGATTTGTGGTGATCACTCTCATTGCATGGGAATTGAAATGGTGAAGAATGATTTTCCCCAATCTTGATCAGAATAGTGGGTTTTGTATTTTGTATTTAATATGCATCAAAAACAGGATCACAGTCCTTGTAAAGTAAAATATATATATATATATATATATCATGTGTGCAGTTCACAAAAAGAAAAGTATACAGATGATGAACTATAATGCTGTACACCTGAAATTTATATATAAAAAAATGGTGTCTGTGTATTCTTAAAATGTATCAACAACTATATTAAATCAAAAAATGTACATGAAAAATGACACCACATTTTAGCTACTAACATCAGTAGCTGGTCAATATTTTAAAAGTAACATCACAGAAAGAACTTTTTAAACTTTACATTGAATCTTGGGCCACACCTTGAATCTCAGTGAGTTACCTAGATATATATTTGGCTAATTGTTACTGGCATTTCAAACAACAGGAGAATATATTTTTTAACTCTATCTATATTGTGACCCTTTGGGGGGAAATACAACTTAAGTAAGCCCTGAAGTTATCTTCAAAAGGTGTCCTAACATAGGACAACACTAAACTTTTTCAAGGTGTGGTCTCCCTCAACTCATAAAAGCTGAAGATTTACAGTAATGTCATTCTCTTTGACTTAATCGTAGCCAGCTTTCTTGCTTGAGGGGGATCTTTCTGCTTTCAATTCTGTGCATAGATCTGGCTTGGAGACATGGAGAACACTTTGATATGCCCTTTTCAATTGCAGTCTCAATAAATGCTGATCTTAGGATAGGAAAATGAATGATGAATAAATTACGGAATCCATGGAGTTGATTTATTTCTATGTAACACTATAGACAGCAGATTCCAGAATAGTATTATATAGACTTTAACAAGGGAAAATGGTTGCACCAGAATCGACTTACTGAAAAGAGAACTTTACCCCATAGCCAATTGATGCTCCGTGTACTTTTCCTACATAGAGTTCAAGTGGATAAATGGCATAAATAGTTCCTTACCAGTAGCCAGTTGTAAAAAAATCCACCTGTCCTATTTCAATGGAAGGTATTTAATAACATGTAGAAGAGGAGGTCAGTGTTTTAAACAGAGGTTTAGCTTTTCACTAACCAATTTAACTAGAAAAACTAAACCTGGATATATACACTTTGGCATATTATAATGTGTCCTTCAGGTGTTTGTATATTTATTTTCTGGATGTAATATTGTTTGGAGGGCTTGCTCATTTTGACAGCTCCAACGTGTCTTTGGCGTCTAACACTCGGGCTCACTGACAGTATGCATTTTAATTCTGAGAACGGAGCTATTCTTGACTTACCCAACACTTCTTTCTAATTTGTTCAAAATGGAAACAAAATGCACTGTAGGATTTTTTACTTGCTTATAATCAAGGAAAAAAAAAAATCCTGGAATTTAACCTGCAGGGAGAATAATGGCTCAGAATTCAGTATTTTTTAAAGAATCATATTGAAAATACTTAAAATATTTATAATATTGAAAATAAGTTTAGGTTTCAATATACAAATCCCCTTATATTTTAAGACTTTATTGAGCCAGACTTTGCCTAGCATGGAGGTTGCTCAACTACAATGAGATGAGAGAGTGTTTGCTCTCTCAGGTCCCAGGAGAGCCATAAGGTGATTGTTTGTCAGTGGCTACCACACACAGAGCTCAGCGCAAAGGACGGATTCCGCAATTACAGGCAGGTCCCAACCATCAGATTCCCTTCCAAAACTTACTCATGTGTTCATTCATTCATTCATTCATTCATTCATTTACTTAGAGTCAGTTATTTGGAACCCAAATACATCATTTCATATAAACAATGTGACAAACGGCAGTTTGACTTCCAGGGAAGCCCGTACAATCCAATTATCATATAATTCAGTGTAGGCGCCGCTCCAGTGGGTTCCACAGCTCTTATACAATTCCTGGTCACGTGCCGAAGCTTGGACATGTGGTCACCTCACTCACTCTAACCAAATGGGGGTCTCTCTGACCTGAGGATGTTTCTGGTACTCTAAATCCCTTGGGATGATACATTTTCTCCAATAGTAGAAGCTCATGTTCGTGTATCAGGATATGCATAACATGACTACTCCTAATTAGGAGAATATCTGCATCTGATTAATTAAATCAGTGTGGCAAACACATTTGCATGGCTCTGGGCACATAGTAAGTTTATTTGGCTTCAAAAGATCTAACTTGGCTTATTGCATAGCCAAGTTCAAAACTGCTTCCTATGTTTATACTTGGTAGATTTAGCAACTGGAATAAACAGTTCTGCCTAATGTGTTGTTTAGTTTTTGTCTTTAAATCAACAATGAGTAGTCAGCAAATAGTAAGAAAAAAGTAACTTTTATTCTTATTTATAATTAAGTATTAGATATTGCAGAAAACTGATCTCATTTATTTTTGACTCTTTACTTTTTCCATTGAAAAATAAATCAAATAATGTTGACCTATATGAATTTGCCTTTATTCAGTTTTAAGAGACAGTCCAAAAAGCTTTCTTATTTTTTATTTATATTATCCATTCTGCAAGCCCTTCTCATTCCCGTGTTTCTTACTGGCCATTACATGCTATGTTTCTGAAAGTTCTTTCCAAAATACCTCTATTTCTCACTAAATTATTAAACAATTCCCCCTGAAACTTCTTTCCTTCAACTAGGATAGCCAGAAAGGAGCAGGAGTAGGCAGAGTAAGGCACAAAACCCTTTGTTCCTCACTGCCAAATGGTTTATTAACATATTTTACTTAGTATAATATTGAAATTCATCCAAAATTATGATTTTGGAAGGACTTTTTCCTGGAACAAAATTGTAGAATAGGTCATTTTCTGTTTTTTGAAAGCTGTATTTATTTACTTACCAGAAATTTTAAAAGTCCAGTAAATAAGCATTTATGTGTATGCTATCAATATATCAACATGTTAAATTTCCATTGCTTAATTAATAGGTAATTTATAATCTAGGGATAACAAATAAATTGTTAAAATTAATGCTAACATATATTTAAGAATTTTATGTATTGAGAAGAATATATTTTGAGATAAAATGAATATATATATAGTTTAAAATTATTACTCAATCTATAACTTCTTCAATAACAACTTAAATTTCACCTCTTTCATTTTGTTTTAATTTTCTCTTTTTATAATTAACATTAGTGTAAGTTAATTTTAAAATGCTCTTTTTAATTTTACAACATTCTTTCATAAGAATTGAAAACTAGAGAATTGAAAACTATTTTGTCCCAGAATAGCTTAAATATACGTACTGGGATGGTATATTAACAAAGATTAGTGAGCAAATAAAATAGAGAATTTTTAAATATAGTGATGGGAGGTACTCATTATAGTTAAGTACCTTGCCTCCTTAAAGCTGATATGGGAAGAAACTACTTTCACAGTTGTTAACAAATGTATATAAACATTTGTGTGATAAACACTTAGTAAAATTCCTTTTTTAAAAAATTCCATATTCCCAATTTATTAGCCCCCTTCCCATTTTTTCTTTTTGTTTTTTATAAATTATTTATTTATTGGCTGTGTTGGGTCTTTGTTGATACATGCAGGCTTTCTCTAGCTGTGGTTAGTGGGGGCTACTCTTCACTGTGGTACACAGGCTCCTCATTTTGGTGGCTTCTCTTTTTGTGGAGCATGGGCTCTAGGAGCATGGGCTTCAGTAGTTGCAGCACATGGGCTTAGTTGTTCAGTGGCATGTGGGATCTTCCTGGAGCAGGGATCAAACCTGTGTCCCCTGCATTGGCAGGCAGATTCTTAACAACTGTACCACCTAGGAAGTACTCCCCAATTCCCCCCCCCCCTTTTTTTAAGATTTTTTTGATGTGGACCATATTTTTTAAGTCTTTATTGAATTTGTTACAATACCGCTTCTGTTTTATGTTTTGTTTTTTTGGCCACAAGGCATGTGGGATCTCAGCTTCCCAACTGGGGATCAAACTTGCATGCCTTGCTTTGGAAGGCAAAATCTTAACTACTGGACTGCCAGGGAAGTACCATCCTACTTCCCTTTTGGTAACCATAAGTTTGTTTTCTATGTCTGTGAGTGTGTTTCTGTTTTGCAAATAAGTTCATTTGTATCACTTTTTTAGATTCCACATATAAGTGATATCACATGATATTTGTCTTTCTCTGTCTGACTTACTTTGCTTAATATGATAATCTAATATAATAGGTCCATCCATGTTATTTTATATATATTTATATTATATATTTATATTGTATATGTGTGTCACATTTATATATATTTATATTATACATTTATATTATATATATGTGTCACATCTCCTTTATCTATTCATTTGTTGATGGACATTTAGGTTGGTTCCATGTCTCAGCTACTGTAAACAGTGCTGCAATGGACAATGGGGTGCATATTTCTTTTCAAATTAGAGCTTTCATCTTTTATGGAAAATTTCTATTTTTTTTAATGAAGAGTTTCTTGCAAGATACACAAATGCATATACCTTAGAAAAGATGAAATCTAAAGGATTGTTTTTAATCACTAAGTTTCATAAAATTCTAAGGGACTATGTTAGTTATCTATTTCTGTGGAACAAATTACCACTAAATTTAGTGGTTTTAAAGAACAATATGTGTTACCTCACTATATGTGTAGTCAGTATTTCAAGCATGGCTTAGATCAGAGTCTTTGAGAAGGTTACCAAGATGTCAGCTGTGGCTGTGGACATATTCTAACTTCACTGGGAAAGATCAGCTCCCAAGGTCATGCATATTGCTGTTGGCAGGATTTGATACCCCACAGGCTATTGGACAGAGGACATCAGTTCCTCAGTTTCACTCCCTAGGGACCTCTCCCAGTGACAACTCACAAGATGACAACTGGCTTCATCAGGACAAGCCAATCAGAGGGTGTGAGAGCACAAGAAAGATCACAGAAGTCACAGACCTGTGTAACCAAACCTCTGAAGCCATAGCCTTTCCCTTCTGCTATACTCCACTAGTTATAGGCAAACTATTAAGTCCAGCCCATGTTCAAGGATAGGAATTTACACAAACACCTGAATACCAGGCAGCAGGGATCGAGAGCCATTTCAGAAACTGCCTTATGCTTGAGACATATGCTGATACAAACCTTTCTTTATGCAAAGAAACTGAGACACAGATAAATAACTTTGTCTCAACATCTACATTTACCAAAGGCCATCAAGAATAATTATAGTTAATCTTTCTTGATGTCTTCATACACTTGCATTTATTGCTAAGGGCTTATACACATTACTTTATTTCAGATATATTTTGAAAAAATATTTTAATCCCATTTTAGAAGTTAAAAAACTGAGACTTAGATTCCATAATTTTCTCAAATAATATGGTCTATTGGTGGCTGAACTGGGGACTTCACTCCTGGCATCCTGACTCCAGATCCTACACATAATGATACACAGGGTTACACTGAAACAGCTACTTGGACTAAATCTTAAGTTGCTGTAAAAATGTTGTCAAGGACATTGCCCATGTTTTTTACACATATTTTCTTTAATAAATGTTTTTATAATAATTTAAACTAGTATTAAGGTTAAGAAAATATTTATCTACTCTCAAAAACTAATGCATTTGTTTCATTTTATAATTATGAGATAGATATTATCATTTTTTTATTTGGTAAGATTTCTAGAATCAAAGAAAAAAAGAAAAAGAAAAAGAGATTCTTTGAGAGTGTTCACTGTTTTGTAAGGCAATGCAGCTATATATATCAAGAACCTTAAAAAGTATTTATGTTTTTCAATTTCACAAATTCGTATCTAGAGAATAAATATAAGTAGACTTGTGAATAACAGCGAAAGACACTTTATAAGATTTATAATGTTAGTATGAGGTATGATGAAATATAAATCCAAACTTTGGGGCAGATAAATATGAGATGTTATAATAGAATATTGTTTGGCTATTTTAAAAGGATATTGTCAAAAATCATTAGACATTTCTCATGCATTAGCAGAAAAAATCATCACAAAAGATTTTAGATAAAAGATAAACCCAACTAGGGAAGGAAAATTGGTAGGAAAACAGAGAAAAAATAAATACACAAAACTGTTCTGCAGAGGTTGTTTGTGACTTATGAAAGTAAAAGTTCTCTTCTTTCTACTTTGCCCTCTACTGAGGTTTATTATTTTGAAAATGAGGGAATAACATTAATTAGATAAACTTAAAAAAATTATTCCCAGGAAAACTAACCATTCCCTCCTTTTGTAATCTAAACCTCATGTATCTTGTAACCTGTCCAGATTTCATTCTTGAGGTTTTGAGGATTTACTATTTGTAATTTGACTTAGCTTCCATCATTTCTACCATGGAAAAAATGACTTAAAGGTGAATATTACATCCTATGAATTCTTTTTTTTTTTTAATAAATTTATTTATTTATTTATTTCGGCTGCTTTGGGTCTTTGTTGCTGCACACGGGCTTTCTCTAGTTGCTGCAAGTGGGGGCTACTCTTCATCATGGTGCACAGGCTCCTCATTGTAGTGGCTTCTCTTGTTATGGAGCATGGGCTCTAGGTGCACAGGCTTCAATAGCTGTGGCATGTGGGCTCAATAGTTGTGGCTCACTAGCTTACTTGCTCCATGGCATGTGGAATCTTCCCAGAGCAGGGCTTGAACCCGTGTCCCCTGTATTGGCAGGCAGATTCTTAACCACTGTGCCACCTAGGAAGGCCTATGAATTCTTATTGCAGGCATAATACTTGGCATAAAGTAGATGTGATGACTGGTGATGACCTAGAGGGGTGGGATAGGGAGGGTGGGAGGGAGGCTCAAGAGGGAAGGGATATGAGGATACATGTATAAATATAGCTGATTCACTTTGTTGTACAGCAGAAACTAGCACAGCAGTGTAAACAATTATACTCTAAGATCTAGAAAAAAAAAGCAGAAAAATGACCAAAAAATGTTTCTTGAAAGAAAAAAAATGAGTCTACATGGTTGAGATTTTTGTTTATCTTTCTTTTCATGATTTGACTTTTTTTATTAATACCATTTATATACATATCAGAACTCAAATCCTTTTGGGAAAAATAATGGGTAGAACTTTTTATTTTTAATATACATTTTTATGGCTGAAAGATCCTAAGACTAGAGACTAACCCTCCTGACTCTAGAAAACTATAGTAGTTTCTACATTTTTCACCTCAAGTAGATAAGAGTGTCTTGGCATAAAGAATTACGTCTTATTCATCATTTGTTTTCTGTACCCAAGGATTTAGCACAATTTCTGGCACAAAGCAAGCACTTGCAAAGGTAGCAAGATTGATCGCTGGAATGAATAGCTGCTCTGAGAACTGAATACAATTCACATCTTAAAAAAATAACATTTTATTTGTAAGTTACATATTTAAGGAACTATGAAAACACAAATAAAAATGGGCAATCATTCTAGATAAGTCCTGAAAAAATAAAAATAATAATCTAAGTTTACTAGAAAATTCTAATAGCAAAGAAAGGGAATGATTCTTCCTTTCCACCTTTATGTCTCCATGTTAAGAAACTGTTAATTTCTTGTAATCTCTAATAGAAAAAAAACAACTGCTAAAATTCCAACAACTAGTTACCTTCCTTTACACTAATTTTAGCAAACACCAGAATCACTTGCAAGGGTGGTTAAAACATAGACTGCTGGGCCCAATTCTCAGGGTTTCTGATTCAGTACATCTGGGTGGTACCTAGAATTTGCATTTCCCAGCTGATGTTGCTGGCTCAGGGATCACACTTTGAGAACCACTAATTAACACATTTTAATTTACCAAAGATAATAAAATGCACACTGCCTTGCCCTTTGCTTATTTACTCACAGTGTATTATTTAAACCCAACACAGAGGTGTCCAGAGAAAAAAAGAATGTTTAAAGGAAACAAGAGAAAATTATTACTGAAAGGCTTGGAGGGTCTGAAGCTGGGGAAAATGTTGAATAAAATATAAGGCATATTTAAATTACATTGTAGAATATATGTCAAAATTTTTTTTCCTCTGGACTTGTTTCTTTTAGGGACCACCATTTTTATGTCTTTTTACATTGTCTTTTAGGTTTCCATACTGTCAAATATTGAGCATGTTTGCTTTTACAGGGAAGGTTATGTTCTCTTTCAGAATAAGTATAGTAATTTAAAGGATCAGCAAACAGACAGCTGCAACTTCTCTTTAACATAAAAGAACAGAAACTGATTTGATCCTATGATTCCTGAAGTGTGTTTTTAGCTCTGTATTTTTCCATGGTTAAAAAAGCCCTGAACTTATTCATATAACCACTGCTGTTATCATTACTTGAAGTTTTGAAGCTCCCTGTAATGTTCTCTGTTCATATGGGTAAAATATTTAGTAACAGACTTGTGCCTTATGATCGAAAGAAATATTTAGCGAAATTTGGTGAACATGCAACTTAAAGCTAGCTTACTTTTATCTTTAAGATTACACAATGTCATCTTTATAAATTGTTAATCATGTGGTTGACTACATTTGAAGAAGATTACAGCTTGGCAGGGTCTGTTAAATGAGTTTAGAGGGACTATGTAAATGTGATGAAATTTGGAAGCTTGATAGTATTCCCATAAGATTGGTTGAAAATTAAATTAATTTTCAACTCTACTGAGAGGCCTCAGAATGAAAAGATGAAAAAGAAGAAAGCCAACATTTTCATGAATAAGACTATGTCAGGAGAAAAAGTAAGAACCAAGGGGAGATTTACTCAGCTAACATATTAAGTATAATGATTTTTGTATATACAGTAATTAAAATGTTACTAATGCAACAATTGCTATAACAATTGTATAAACAATTAATATGTTCATTAAATATTAAGGTAATATTTTTGTTACTTTTGGTCTGCAATAACTTGCTATAATTTCAACAATTTTACATAACAGCTTAAATTAAAATCTTGGCTATGCTAATAAATTATAATTACTTTACTTGCAGGTCACTGAGTGTTGACATTTTGGTGTCAGAAAACTTCTCCAAGTTTTCAAAAAAGGCTACTTCCCACATTAAGCTATGATTTTAGTGTAGTAAAAAATATATATATCTTAAATGTCATAATCCAAGTAATATTTTAATGTCTAATTTTCTCTTGTTAAAGCCTTAGCTTATCTGTGATATACTAAGATATTTTATAAATGCTAGTAAGAACTTATTCCTTTTAATAATGGTAGAAAGGAAAAATATAAAACAAAATATAAAATAAAAATATGTACATATACAATAGAATTTTTGTGTATTAAAATCAGAGACAGGGAACAAAGATAGCAAGTATTTATGATGTCAACAAAGATGTGAATACATTTTCCCCTGAATTTTACAGTTTTATTGATATTAAAAAATAGGTGTATATGCTGCAGGCTAAATCCCCATGATCAGCTAGGTAGAGCCTGTGTCTTTGGAATATCTGAGTAAACAATGAATGTTGCCACAAATGAAAAAGGTCTAACTCTGGCAGCTGTTGACTGTGGGAGCAACCACACACAGGAATTGGGACAGATCAGAGCCTAAGTGGTTACCATAGGACACACAGCAGGTCCAGAGTCCAACCCAGAGGCAGAAGAGGGCCTCCTGGGGAGGCAAAGGTGTCCTGAGGCCCAACACACATACAAGGAGACTTACAGCTGAGACCCCAAGGAAACTGAATTATTATTATTAATGCTATTGATCTGACCCATTCTGTGGTCAGTTCTAGCTTTTTTTTCCTTTTTTTTTTTAAATCACAATCTTAGTCCAAGGGGATCTTCACATTTTATAACATATTTTTTATTCTATTTTTTACTTCTATTATTACTTTTAGCCTTTTTATATATTTCTATTTCTAGTTAACTTTTCTGTAGTGCTGAGTTTATCTCTGCTATCCTCTTTTCTTCTTTATCTTTTATATATTTCTATATTTTTCTTTTTCTTTTTATACTTCCAGTCATACTATGCTCTTCTGTTTCTCTGTGTTCTATCTATTTTCAGTTTATTTATCTTATTACACTTTTAATCAATACTATTGGTCTGCTCAGTGTCCTTGCTTTATTCTTCAGATGACACACTGCCTTGTTTTTTGTTATTATGTTTTGTCTTTATCTTTGTTCTAACTATAATTGTTTGATTTCATTTTGGGAATCTTCAGTCTCTCTGGTCGTTCTCTTTCTCTTTACTATATTTGATCCTCGTTTTACCAATTTCCCTGGTTTTGTGTTTTCTATGTGTGTTTTTGTTTGTTTGTTTGTTTGTTTTGGCCTTAAAGTTTTGCTGATTTTCTCTTTGATTGTCTGATTGCTTTCTGGGGTTCTTCTGTCAGGTTGTTCTAGTGCTTTATGTTCTATTGGGTTCAGTTTTTGTGTTTCTTGTGCATGTATGTGTTTCCTTGATTTAGTATTTGTTTGACATAAGCTTTTTCCATTAGTCTGGGGCTTGGATACTTTTTTTAATCCCCTTTATTGCCAGGATAAGCAACCTCTGGAGTCTGGATTCCTTGAACGGAAGTCAAGTTGGAGGA
The DNA here is from genome assembly GCF_030028045.1 of Hippopotamus amphibius kiboko. Classification (NCBI taxonomy): domain Eukaryota; kingdom Metazoa; phylum Chordata; class Mammalia; order Artiodactyla; family Hippopotamidae; genus Hippopotamus; species Hippopotamus amphibius. The sequence continues at coordinate 86,474,297 of NC_080191.1, forward strand.
TCTGGGGAGGTAGCAAAGAGTCCATAACCCTAGACCACTAGAGAGTCCTCAGACACAGGGAAGATTAACTACAGAGAATTCTCATGGAGGCCTCTGTCAGAGTCTAAGACCCAGCTTCACCCAACTGTGTGCAACTTCCAGTGTTGGATACCTCACACCAAACATCAAACAAGACAGGAACACAAACCCACCTATCAGCACACAGACTACCTAAAGCCATATTAAGCTCTCAGATACCCTAACACACACCATCTGACATGGCCCTGCTCATCAGATGGAAAAGTCTCATATCCACACACCAGAAAGCAGGCATCAGACCCTCCCACCAGGAAGCCTACTCAAGACACTGGACCAACCACAACACAAGGGGCAGAGAGCAGAAACAAGAGGAATTACTACTAGACAGCATAGGGAAAGGAGACAGAAAATCCTATAAAGTAGACAAAATGAGAAAACAAAGAAACATCTTGCAGGCAAAGAAGCAAGACAAAAACCCAGAAGATCAAACAAATGAAGAAGAAATTGGCAAATTGCCTGAAAAAGAATTCAGAGTAATGATAGTAAAGATGATCCAAAATCTCAAAAACAAAATAGAGAAAATAAAAGAAACATTTAATAAGGACGTAGAAGAACTAAAGGTCAAACAAACAGTAATGGACAACACAATAATTGATATTGAAAATACTCTAGATAGTATAAACAGCAGAATAACTGAGGCAGAAGAACAAGTAAGTGAGTTGGAAGATAGAATGGTGGAAATAACTGCCACAGAACAGAAAAAAGAAAAAAATAATAAAAAGAATGGAAGGCAGTCTCAGAGACCTTGGTGACAACATTAAGTGCACCAACATTTGAATGATAGGCATCCCAGAAGAAGAAGAAAAAAAGAAATGGGCTGAGAAAATATTTGAAGAGGTTCTAGTGGAAAACTTCCCCAACATGGGAAAGGAAATAGTTAATCAAATCCAAGAAGCACAGAGAGTCCCATACAGAGTAAACCCAAGGAGAAACACAATGAGGCACATATTAATCAAACAATTGAAAATTAATGCAAAGAAAAAATATTAAAAGCAGCAAGAGAAAAGCAACAAACAACACATAAGGGAAAACCCATAAGGATAAGAGCTGATCTTTCTGCAGAAACTTTGCAGGCCAGAAGGGAGTGGCAGGATATATTTAAAGTAATGAAAGGGAAAAACCTACAACCAAGATTACTCTACCGAGCAGGAAGCTCATACAGATCTGACAGAGAAATCAAACACTTCACATACAAGCAAAAGTGAAGAGAATTCAGCACCACCAAGCCAGCCTTACAACAACTGCTAAAGGAACTCTCTAGGCAGGAAACACAAGAGAAGCAAAAGATCTACAGAAACAAACCCAAAACAAATAAGAAAATGGTAATAGAAACATACATGTCAATAATTACCTTAAATGCAAATGAATTAAGTGATCCAATCAAAAAACACCGACTGGCTGAATGGATACAATAATAAGACCCTTATACATGCTGTCTACAAGAAAACCATTTCAGATCTAGGGACACATGCAGACTGAAAGTAAGGGGATGGAAAAGAATATTTAATGCAAATGGAAGTTAAAAGAAAGCTGGAGTAGCAATACTCATGTCAGACAAAATAAACTTTAAAATAAAGACCATTACAAGAGGCAAGGAAGAACATTACTTAATGATAAAATGATCAACCCAACAAGAAGATATAAAAATTGTAAATATTTATACACCCAACATAGGAACACCTCAATATATAAGATAAATGTTAACAGCCATAAAAGGGGAAATTGACAATAACACAATAATAGTAGGGGACTTTAACACCCCACTTACACCAATGGACAGATCATCCAAACAGAAAATAAATAAACACAAGCTTTAGATGACACATTAGAACAGATGGACTAAATCGATATTTATAGGATATTCCATCCCCAAACTACAGAATACACTTTCTTCTCAAGTATACATGGAACATTCTCCAGGATAGATCAAACCTTGAGTCACAAATCAAACCTCAGTAAATTTAAGAAAATTGAAAAGATATCAAGCATCTTTTCTGACCACAAGGCATGAGACTAGATATCAGTTACAGGAAAAAAAAAAAAAAAAAAAAAAAAAACTGTAAAAATTACAAACAAATTAAGGCTAAACAATACATTATTAAGCAACCAAGAAATCAAAGAGGAAATAAAAAAAAAAAAAAAAACAAAACCCAGAAACAAATGACATTGAAAACACAACAACCCCAATCCTATGGGATGCAGCAAAAGCAGTTCTAAGAGGGAAGTTTATAGCAATACAGTCCTACCTCAAGAAACAAGAAAAATCTCAAAGAAACAACCTAATCTTACACCTAAAACAATTAGAGACAGAAGAACAAAAAAATCCCAAAGTGAGCAGAAGGAAAGAAATAAAAAGCAGATCAGAAAAAAACGAAAAAGAAATGAAGGAAAAAATAGCAGAGATCGATAAAAGGAAAAGCTGGTTCTTTGAGAAGATAAACAAAATTCATAAACCATTAACCAGACTCATCAGGAGAAAAAGGGAGAAGAAGCAAATCAACAGAATTAGAAATGAAAAAGAAGTAACAACTGGCACTGCAGATATAGAAAAAATCATGAGAGACTACTACAAGCTACTATATGCCAATAAATTGGATAACCTGGAAGAAATGGATACATTCTTAGAAAAATACAACCTTCCAAAACTGAACCAGGAAGAAATAGAAAGTATGAACACACCAGTCGAAAGTACTGAAATTGAGACTGTGATTAAATATCTCCTAACAAACAAAAGCCAAGGCCAGATGGCTTCACAGGCAAATCCTATCAAACATTTAGAGAAGAGCTAACACTTATTCATCTCAAACTCTTCCAAAATATAACAGAAGGAGGAACACTCCCAAACTCATTCTATGAGGCCACCATCACCCTTATACCCAAACCAGGCAAAAATGTCACAAAAAAAGAAAATTTCAGTCCAATATCACTGATGAATATAGATGCAAAAATCCTCATTAAAATGCTAGCTAACAGAGTCTAACAGCCCATTAAAAAGTTCATACACCATGATCAATTGGGGTTTATCACTGGGATGCAAGGATTCTTCAATATACACAAAACAATCAATGTGATACATCACATTAACAAATGGAAGATTAAAAACCATATGCTCATCTCAATAGATAAAGAAAAAGCTTTTGACAAAATTCAACATTGATTTGTGATAAAAAACTCTCCAGAAAATGGGCACAGAAGGAAATTACTTCAACATAATAAAAGCCATATATGACATCCAACAGCCGACATCATTCTAAATGTTGAAGAACTGAAAGCATTACCTCTAAGAAGAGGAACAAGACAAAGGTGCCTACTCTCATGATCATTATTCTACATAGTTTTGGAAGTTTTAGCCACAGCAGTCAGAGAAAAAAATGAAATAAAAGGAATCCAAATTGGAAAAGAAGTAAAACTGTCACTCTTTGCTGATCACATGATATTATACATAGAAAACCCTAAAGACTCTATCAGAAAAATGATAGCACTGATTGATGAATTTAGTAAAGTAGCAGGATAAAAAATTAATGCACAGAAATCTCTTGCATTTCTATACATTAACAACAAAAGAGGAGAAAGTGAAATTAAGGAAACACTCCCATTTACCATAGCAACAAAAAGAATAAAATACCTAGGAATAAACCTGCCTAAGGAGCCAAAAGATCTGTATGCAGAAAATTATAAGACACTGATGAAAGAAATCAAAGACAATGCAAACAGTTGGAGAGACATACCATGTTCTTGGATTGGAAGGATCAACATTGTGAAAATGATATCCTACCCAAAGCAATTTACAGATTCAACAAAATCCCCATCAAATTACCAATGGCATTTTTCACAGAGCTAGAACAAGAAATTTTCAAATTTGTAAGGAAATGCAAAAGAACTCAAATAGCCAAAGTTATCTTGAGAAAGAAAGACAGATGCAATCAGACTCCCTGACTTCAAACTATACTACAAGGCCACAGTGATCAAGACAGTATGGTACTGGCACAAAAACAGAAGTATAGATCAATGGAACAGAATAGAGAGCCCAGAGGTAAACCCACATACATATGGGCACCTTATTTCTCACAAAGAAGGCAAGAATATACAACGGAAAAAAGACTGCCTCTTCAATAAGTGGTGCTGCGAAAACTGGACAGCAACATGTAAAAGAGTGAAATTAGAATACTTCCTAACACCATACACAGAAATAAACTCAAAATGGATTAAAGACCTAAATGTAAGGCCAGACACTATAAAACTCTTAGAGGAAAACATAGAAAGAACACTCTATGACATAAACCAAAGCAAGATCCTTTTTGACCCACCTCCTAGAATAATGGACATAAAATCAAAAATAAACAAATGAGACCTAATGAAATTTAAAAGCTTTTGCACAGTGAAAGAAACCATAAACAAGACAAGAAGACAACCTTCACAATGGATGAAAATATTTGCCAGTGAAGCAACAGACAAAGGATTAATTTCCAAAATATACAAGCAGCTCATGCAGCTTAATACCAAAAAAGCAAATAACCCAATCCACTAATGGGTGGAAGACCTAAATAGACATATCTCCAAAGAAGACATACAGATGGCCAACAAACATGTGAAAAGATGCTCAATATCACTAATCATTAGAGAAAGGCAAGTCAAACCCACAGTGAGGTATCACCTCACAATGGTCAGATCAGCCATCATCAACAAATCTAGAAACAATAAATTCTGGAGAGTGTGTGGAGGAAAGGGAACCCTCCTGCACTGTTGGTGGGAATGTAAGTTGGTATAGCCACCATGGAAAACAGTATGGAGTTTCTTCAAAAAACTAAAAATGGAACTACCATATGATCCAGCAATTCCACTCCTGGGCATATACCCTGAGAAAACCATAATCCAAAAAGAAACATGTACCCTAATGTTCATTGCAGCACTATTTACAATAGCCAGGACATGGAAGCAACCTAAATGCCCATCAACAGATGAATGGATAAAGAAGATGTGGCACATATATACAATAGAATATTACTCAGCTATTAAAAAGAATGATATTGAGTTATTTGTGGTGAGGTGGATGGACCTAGAGACTTATACAGAGTGAAATAAGCCAGAAAGAGAAAAACAAATACTGTATGCTAACTCTTACATACGGAATATAAAAAAATGGTACTGATGAACCCAGTGATGGGGCAGAATAAAGATTCAGATATAGAGATCGGACTTGAGGACACGTAGTGGGGGGGGGGGGAGAGGAAGCTGGGATGAAGTGAGAGAGTAGCATTGGCATATATACACTACCAAAGTAAAATAGATTGCTAATGGGAAGTTGCTGCATAACAGGGAGATCAACTAGATGATGGGTGATGACTTAGAGAGGTGGGATGGGGAGGGTGGGAGGAAGTCACGGGAAGGAGGGGATATGGGGATATATGTATAAATACAGCTGAATCACTTTGTTTTACAGCCAAAACTGGCACAAGAGTGTAAAGCAATTATATTCCAATAAAGAGCTTAAAAAAGTAAAAATATATTAAAAAATGATTGGTGTATAGAAAAGTCAGGATCTTATGATCAGGTACCTGAAAGAATCCTCAGCTTTTCTCAACTGGCTTCATGTATTCTTCCAAGTCTAAAGTCTGCCTCTTATAGGCAATGAATCTTATTTTTATTGGCAGAGGAAGAATAGATTGTCCTTTATGGATGAATTCTTGTTAACCAAAATCAAAACATGAACAAGAAGTTCAGGTTATTCATTTAAAATGTGTTTTAAAACTTATATGACAAACTTGACAATATTGGTTGCCATAAACAGTGAATTCTCTCCCTGCAGGCATTGGAAATAAAATTATAATCAAATTTTGGGGATGAGCATGGATCAAGGGTGATTCAAATACCCGATGACATGAAGCAATGACAAATGTATTCATTTCCTTAATAGCTCTTGTGCCCTCTTAAAAAACTATCTTTATTGAACCTCATATTACCTAGACCTCATTCTTGTTACTCTCTGACCTCCCTCAAGCTCATTTCTTCACATTCTTTGAGGACTCTGGCCTCTGGCTTATAAACCTTCTCTCCACCATTAATTCCGCTATCTTCCTGGACAATTTTTGAATGTGTGGGATAATAAACGTCCACACCTGAACTTTAGTCCTCTGTGACTTTCTGAACCCAGTGGATTCCTCACCTTGTTTACTCCAGCATCACTAAATTGTTTCATTAACCAGAGCTGCAACATCTTTTAAATTTCTGAGATCTAAATGCTTGTAGCCATTTTTTTCTTTTAGCCATAGTACTCTACACATCTAGGATTTATACTCTCTTACTCACAGTCTAACTTTTCTCCAACATCAACTAGATTTAGATCATTTATTAGAAGTTTTCCCCCAATCCATATGGTCTTTTTAAAAATTAGTTTTCATCACTACGAGCAGGATGGTCATTTATCCCCATTCACCTGGTGACACTCAGTATACTCCTGTTTTCCTGGCATCCTATTTGGTTGCCCTCTTTCACTCTTAAATATGTTCCATTTTGGATAATAAATTATATTGTCACTCAACTGTGAAATATACAATCCATTTCTCCCTATTATCCTAAACACTCTCACCTCATTTTCATTCCACTGTAACTGCTTTGAATTGACATAACCATGCAACTTGGCCACTCCTTCCCCTGGGTAGCAAGTCCCAGCATTGCATATTGAAGCCAAAATAAATTCCTGTTCTCTCTTGACACATGCAGTCCCAGTGCAGTTCATGGATCCTCTGAAAGATCTCTTCTCCAGATTCCTCCCTCATTGCCTGAGGCGACCCTTCCAGACTTTGAATTTCTTTTCAAGCTCCCTACCTACAAGCTGCCCTCCATCTCAAGCCAAATTCATTTTTTTCCTTCCTCATTAAAACAATGAAACCAACAGGTTTCTATGCTATCCTCCCTGATCTTTACACCTGGGTAGCTATTCATTCATGCACTTTCCAACTGCCCCCCTAACCGATGGATGGGGTATTCTTTCTCCCACAGAGAGTAGCTCCCTGCATGCCAGCTTTGATTTCTACCCATCCCACATCTCAAGTACTCTTGTTCCAACTACCAAGCTCCTTCTTTTTTGCATGAGTAGCCTTTGTCTTCTCACTGGATTTTTATCCCAGACACATGAAATTATTCAGTATTAAAAGCAAAACAATTTTTTTTCTAACTCACATTCCCTGCTCTTTGGTGACTTCTTTGTCACCCTAAGATGAGTTTTCCAAATGATTAATCAGCTCTGAATCCTCTTCATCACCTCCTATATGATGTTCTGTGTTCCACCCTCAGCTCCTCTGTAGAAACTGCCCTCTCCAGCATGGCCTCTGTAATGCCTTCTCTGAAAACTCCCATTCCTTCCTTTCCTTAAACATATGCTTCTGTTTTTCCCCCCTCACATCTCTCGCTTCCACTGAGTACTTTCACTGTCTTTTAATTTTTCTACTCTCCTCTTCTAGATCCATTTTCACCAGGGTCCAACCGTGACCCTGTCCTTTTCCCCTGCTATCCACTGCCCCTGAGCACCTCATCAAAATCAGTGCTGATTTCCTGATGCTGATTTTAATCACCCTCATACAGGTTGTGAACCAACATTACAAGCTGTATCTATTACTTCAGGTAATAAGGTGCTTCTGCCACTCACGTTTGACCTCTGTCCTTTCCAGAACATTTCTCCACACAGTGCTACTCAGTACTCATTGTGTTCAAAAGACTTCAGCTATGGATAGTTCAGCTAATAGAGTTCATAATTTTCTTTAGCCTTTTCCAAATAGGAACAATTTACACCAAATTATTTTACCTTTGATTTTTATACTAGATATAACCCATCTATACTTAAGTAAATATGCATGTGACCTTACACAAATAATAATTAATCATGAGTATAATCAACATCAGGAATTTGGGGGAGGGGGGTTACTTAAGCTTGATGGGAGATTAATGTGATAGCTACAAAACATAAAATTGGAAATGTCAGTAACAATTTATCACCTTTTCATACATTATAAAAAAGAGCTTTAGGGAAAATAGGTTTTATCTACTCTTTGTCATAGTGTGTGACACCACGTGGGGATGCCTTCTTCACCCACCATGAGCAGGAAGACACCCCTCTGGAGCATTACAATATCAAATCCCCTTATAATTGATCAAAGCACACAAGTATGCAAATGTGTAATTTATTTTTAACATAATGATAAAAACCTTACTAAAAATGGGTGAATGTATCAATGGATTCATGGAAATCTGACCTTTCTGCATGAGGAAGGAATGTGGTAGGAAAGTCTAGGTGTAAGATTCACATTGATATGTTGACTGGCTCTTATTTCTAACACTTAGAGAGTAGAGGCCTAAATAGCCCAGAATCCATGTGCTCCAATTAGAAGGGTACCGCTTTCAGGATTATTCTCTTCTAAAATATCCAGGTGTCTTACAGTAAATGACTTAGAATTTATCCTAGACATTGATGTGCTGTGGATAGAGATAAAAAGAATATTTCTCAGACCTTCTCGTCACATGTCTTATTTTATCCCTTGCAAAAATATCATGGCATAGAAAGCATTCATTTTAATTTTGAGCACCTAATAAGCTTTGCTTTTTCAAGCTTTGAACTATTTTTCAAATTTTACTATAAAAATATCTCTATTTATCTTAGTCTCCAGGCACTTGTACATTGAAAATGCATAAATCATCTGAGAACTAATAAAACAACCACAGTCCAGCAGAAATTCAAGGAAGTAAAAGCACTGTTTTAAAGACCAATGCACAAAATCTCTATTGGACTGAAAGTGAAAGAAACAAAGTTTGCTTGCTTTCAGCAAAGCTGAGTTATATGTGAAGGGACCACATTGTAATGGCTACAGAAGGTTTTATCTGTCGTGAAGGAGAAGAGGAATCAATATATTCTATGAGGCTTTGGAGATTACATCCTGACTGGGATTTAAAAAGTAGCTGGGGGACAGGAAATTGTCCTGTAGAAAGATAACACTACACCTTGATAAGAAACCCTTGGAGAAATCTGTTACTAATATCCTTATCAGGTGTATTGTGCTTTTATTTTTCTCAGATTTAGGTAACAGGCCTTATTTAATGGCCTAGATTTTCTTTCTATCTTAAAGTATTTAATGGAAAAGGAACCATAAAAGCAGAAAGGCAGAAAGCTGCTTAATACAGACAGAATATGAGTATTATAATGACATATCTCACAAACACGACTGTACTATCACAGCTAGCAGATGGGGTCAACATGATCTTTATAGCATTTCACATTCCCTCCCCAAATGTCAGAAACTTCCCAGATGAGCTTTCATGCTCATTGTCTTCATTGCCTCTGATTTTCTACCTGCTTTTAGTTCATTGTTCTGACTTACCGTTCTTCCTTTATCTTTGATTTGAACCAAAGAGTGACAATATCCTTTTCTCTTATTAGCCCGATAGCTGACTTCCCAAACCATGGACACCTGTATCCACCAAAGCAGGACTGCAATAGGTATCTGATCATTATGTACTTAAAAATATAGGATTATGGGAAAAGGCTTATACCTACTAATCTTCATTACAAAGAGGAAAACAAAAGCCACACAGTATACATCTCTGTTTTTTGACCTTAAAGCTTTTTAAGACTTTTAAAAGTCTTTTTGGCTACTTCACTACTAGGGTTATCATTTGCAATAGCAGTATGGACTTTTCTGGAGTAAGTCTAGGTCTCTAGACTTGTTTTTATTCTCCATCTCTCTCCTCTGACTTCTCCTCTCTCCACCTGATGGCCTTTGGGAACTTTAATTTCTTCTCCTCACCCTATCTTCCTGTTTTGCAGAACAATTCAACTCAGTCTCACGCCAGTTCCTAAATTTATCAAAAAGTCTACATTCTCATATCTTAAATCCTTTGAAATATTTAATTGACCCATAACAGGCTTCCTTTTAAATTGTCTTATAAAAGATTCACATGCTTTAAAAAGTAGTCTTTTAAAATAGAAATGTTTTCCTCTGATACAGATAAAATATTTACACAATGTTTTCCAATTTTGAGTTTTCCATGCTGATACTTTGAATGTATTTAATGCATGATTCACTAAAATATAGGTCTAGGGTCCTCATTTGAAAAAAGGCAAACAAAGGTTCAGAAAGATTGTGAAATCTGCTCAAAGGTCTCACAGGTAATAAGTGCCTAGATTTGAACTCCTGTAAGTATGAGTCGAAACACTGGATTTCTCTAAGGTTATTTAATTCTGAAGGAGATTTCTCAAGCCACTTTTTTTGCTCATATATAAGTAATTGTATGCTTTACTCATTAGAAAGTCTGCAGGATTATTTTCAGAAGAAAGCATGAACATGGAGTTAAAACATAGACTCTAGAAGGACAGATTGAAACTGAAAAATAAAGTAGTTTAGTAGTTTTGAGGGAAGGATGGGGCATAACATAATTTGTTTTCTGAATGTTCCAATATGATAATGACATGATTTGTGAAATAATGTATATTCACATCCAGGGATAAAGTGGATATATGTTTGGGGGTGACGTCTTCCAGAATAGACAAGAGAAATCTCAGGTCCTTTGATTCTAGTTACATCAATCTGTTCCAACTTGTAGTTGGAAAACTGACTCCTAAACCATTCACTGCTGTGTAATACTGCCTCATATAATTTTAAATGAAGCACATGGCTCCAATAAATGCTGAAAAGCACTTAAAGATCCAGTAGGGAATTTATTATTAATGAGTCGATTAATTTGTAAAAAGTAAATGGGAGTGAAGTTTTATTGATTTTGTGTGTATGAATGTGTGCGAACCCACAATTGCTGATTTCAAAATAACTATATGCAAAAGATGAGAGTATTTTTGAACAATTCTGTTGCTTCCAGTGTGTTACATAGTGCATTGGGGACATCACTTTTTTGAAGTCAGACAATTCTAGGTTTAAGTCCTAGCCCTTCTGCTCCTGGCTGTGAAATTGTAAGCAAGTCAGTTCCCCCTGTGTCTGTTTCTTTATTTGTAAGCCCACTGATGATAATTGGTGTATGGTGACATCTCATTGTACTTTTAATTTTTTTTGCTAATTTCTAATGATGTTGAATATTTTTTCATCTACTTATTCCCCATACCCTATGTTTTCTTGGTTAAGTTTCTGTTCAAATTTTTTGTCCATTTTTAAAAATGAATGTTTTCTTGGTTTTGAGTGTTCTTTATATATTCTAGATTCAAAAGCCTTTATCAAATAAATGATTTGCAAATATGTTCTCACAGTTAGTGACTTCTCTTTTAAACATTGATGTTAAAAAGCAAACTTTTAAAATCTTGATGAACTCCAATTTTTCAACTTGTACTTTTACGGTTTGTGCAAATTCTTGCTCAGTCATTCCTATTAATATATGTATTATGAATCAATATGATATGCTGTGAAATGTCCAGATGGTCCAAATCCCTTGGGACTATATTAGACAGAAGGTGGGAGAGTTAATATAGCAAAACCATAAGGGTTCATTGTAGTCCATTCCAAAATCATGTAAAATGTTTCTAATCCTCCTTTTTTATAGGGATATAAAAGTATGTTTCTGTCGGATCAGGGGCTGCATGGCATCTTCCTGTGATAATGCTAATTTGCTCTAGCAGAGGTACTACATCTAGCAAGGCAGCTGCAATTGGGTTACCATACAAGAGTTCAAGAAAATCTGAGGATACAAGGTTTTCAAGTTCTTAATATCTCAGGATCTCACTTCTTCCCCTCATGGTCCTGACACTGAGGTAGGAGACTCCTGACTCTCAAATTCAAACTTTTCTAGGGTTCTGCTACTCTGATGATTGCACTAAGAGTTGAACAACTTTTTCTGACTTCCTGCTATAAGCAGTGACTCTCTTTATAAGCTCCCCGGCCCTCTTGCTTTCATCCCTTGTGGTTACCTGGTGATTAATCACTCTTAGTTTTTAATTTTCCTTCTTCATACCATTCATTGGCTCCAGAAAGAGACAGTTCTCTAATTATCCTATTATTGTTTATCATACTCTTCCCAAATGTCTGACACACAGCACCCATCAGTGTGGTCTTGGTGGCCCATCCAGTTTACCACGAGTGGAACTGTTAACAAATGCATTGTTACCACTTCACTTAGAAGTGTGATCAGTGTTCCACTTACCACTGGTGAGGGAATCATCACTGCTCACTGGCCTGTGGGTGACAGAGCCTGAAAATCCAATGTTTGTTTCTTTGGATCACTCCTTGCACCAATTATCTTAAATGGTGTGTCTAGGAAGCAGACTTTGAGACAGAGATTTGCAAGCAGGAATTTTGTGGGGAAATAGCTCCTGGAAAAAACACTGTTGGGGGATTGAAGGATGGAAGTCTGGGCAGAGGAAGAAACTAAACTATAATAAACTATAATACAGCAATGACAAAAGCCCAGCCCATCCTATGGGAAGCTCTGACCCTTAGGTCAGGTATTTATTAATTAATTTAAATAATAATAAAGCCATTATATGTTAAGCCATATAGTTTTGTAAAAAGTAACTATATTTTGAAGACAAAAGATGTAGTGAGAAGAGCGACATTGTATTTTTGTAAATATCTTTAATTTCTGGTTCAATAAAGAGAAGCTGGATTCAATTTATTGCCATATGACGTATCATATGACTCCTGGAAATTTCCATTGTAAACACATGAGGAAATGGAATTGAAAAAGTCAAATAGGATCCCAGTGCTCTTAAAATGTTTGTGTTTCGGAGGCACCTAGGAGTCTGTGGACCATACATTGAGAACCACCACATTTGACCATGCTCTGAAAATGACCACTATCACTATTCTTTAAAAGCATGACTTCAACAATCTATCTCTTTTGACTCTTGCTGCTGGCTGGGTTAATGGACTTGTGAAAGTCATAGGGATATTTTCAAATATTCTGATTCTCTTCTCCATTTAGGCATGGGTAGAGCTGTATTATTCTGTCCCCTTTGAAGTTGCTTCTAGATATGTATACCATTTGCTTTAGCTAATAAAATTCAGTCTGAGTTGTGTATGTTGCTTTCTGGGAGACAGTATGCAAGCTTAGGAGACAATATGCATTTTGCTACATTCTGATTTTCCTGCCTTGAGTTCCTAAACATTGACAAAGAACCCAATGTGACAAAGAATATGCTGACACACATTGGAGGTGTAGAGTGAACAAGTAAACCTCATATTAAGTCACTGCGGCTGTGTGTACACTTGTTATGATAGGAAAACCTATCCTATACTAACTAATATATGCCTCCTCCTTCTCTCTCTCTCTGTGTCATTTCATCTCTCCTTCCCCACAGTCCCCAAAAGTATGCTTAAACATTATTCCCAAGATTTAGATTAAGTCCAGTGGGACTTGAATCTAAGCCAAATTTGGCTATGAAATGGGTACTGTGAACTTTAATTTGTGCAATATGTAATAAAATAATGCTTCAATTCCCATTAAGCTTTTTATTTCATGGAGATGACTTATTTGGAAAGTTGCAGGAGGTTGGGAAGCAGGGATTATCAGGAATTACATTTCTATGTACGCAAATGTAATACCATGTAATACCTTCAAAATTTAACCTCACTTCTAACAATAGACTTTTAGTAATTGTCCAGAGAGGACAACTGGCCAATATACTAATGTATGAATAATTTATGTCTTATATTTAAAATAAGCATATTTTATGTGTGATTGTGTTAGGATAAATGAATAGGTGTTAGGGTTTTCAGCAATTTAAAGAGAAAAAGAGTGCTGAAAAAGGCAATCTTATAAGAAATTTTAAGATAAATTGTAAACTCTTTTAAAGATTTAGAATTATAAATCAATAGTAGTAGGTGGCAATTCTGCCCCTATTGCCTTTCTGTTAAGTTTGCAAATACACGAGAAACTAGTGATGAATGAATCAGGTCTACTTTGTGACTGTTTGTGGCAGAGAAGGACAGAAAGAGAGAGAGAGAGATAAATGTAACAATGTAACTTTTCTTATATTGTTAAGGCTGAGTTTCCAAAGAAAAGTACAGTAAGAACAAGGTACCCACATCCCGACATTTGCTAGAATTTTGGTCTTGATGTATACAAATAGCTGATTCTCTTTGCTGTACTGCAGAAACAAATGCAATATTGCAAAGCAACTATACTCTATTAAAAACTAATAGAAATATTACGGAATTGGTTTAGTCAGCATCAACCCATCAGGACCTTGAGTCCACAAAAGAGAAGGCAAAGTACTAATCAGCTGAAGAGCCAAGAGAAGGGCTTTCTTTGAAGAAAGATATTTTTTAGGCAGTTTCCAAACTTTCAAATGATGAATAGGTGAATAATACACCTTCACCTCAGGAGTCCAAGAAGATCACTTGGAGATCTTGGTTTATATTCTCTGAAGGGTGAGGAACTGGTATCGGACACATCCTGAAAAATCTGAGGTCTAGAGTCAGTGGCTAGCAAGCCAACCTGGGGCAGTAGAGTAGAGAAGGCTGTTGTGAATACCTTCCCTTTCAGAGTGAAAGATCATGCAAGGTTATTTGCATAGACAACATAAGTAGGATGTGATCCTTGAGAAAGCTGCTGCACCAGGCCACCTGTGGCATGGAATTCTGCCCAAGAGGAGAGCAGAAGGGGCAAGGTGAGTTCACCAGAGAGGAAATTCAGAAACTGCGAGGGGTCAGAACAGGCATGGTTTGCTTCAAAGAACTGTACATGGCAGCAACCCAGGAATGTGGGGAACGTCACCAGAGAAATACCCCTTCCTTCCCCAACTTTGGGCAGAATCAAACACTGGGATCTCTGCAGCCAAGAAGAAACCACAGCAGGGCAAGTTCTGCAGCTCTAGATGGAGGAAGAGGTTGGAGGCTCACAGCATCCTCTCCACCCACAGGTGTGCAGGACCAAAGAAGACTGGAGGAAAGAGGCAGAGGAGTCTTAAATTAGAGAAAAGTCTGCAGGTTTGATACTACCCTTGGACTCAGCATTCTCTAATATACCTAAAAGATAATTTATCCACTTCCCAAAAATGATGAAAGACTGAGATTTCATCCAGGGACAGGACAAAGATGGATGCAGCAGGAGGGTTTGCAAGGGAAGTGATATAATTGTCTCTACCCAAACAAGCAGGGTAAACAAAAAGTCAGCACATCTTAATAACCTGATAAAAATGCTTCATTTTAAAAGTAATAACATTATTACTTTCATTCAGACTAAGAATAAATATTTGTGGGTTTTGTTATTGTTGTTTTATTTTTTTTCAGACCATTATCTAGATCATTGGCAAAAGTTTCAGATTTCCTCTTATGGAATACCTACCAGGAAATTTTTATCTTTTTAAGTGTTCTTTGAATTTATTAACCTCTAAGTTATTATTTTGTGCTAAAATGTTATATTTTACATTCATATTTTGAAAAGCTTTGAGAGTTTAAAAAATTCAGTTTTGGCGTGCTTTACACTATTTAAGACAATTTCAGTTTAAAAGGTTCTATTTTCCACTGTAGGGTAGCAGCTTTTTAGCTACTACTCCTTGTTATATTTTGAGCCTTTATCACCTGGGTTCCTTTTGTGGAATTCTATAATTGGTATCACCCAGTCAAGGGGATTATGATAGAAATGCCAAATAGGAAATTGTGAGAGAATGCAGTGAATGGAAATCAGCATTTAATAGAAAGAAGCTTTGTCTTTTTCTCCATCACTTGACACAGCATTCTAAAATTTAGGCAATAATCCAGAATAAAAGCAATTCATAATCTACACATAGGCCCAAGGAACATTTTCTTCTCCTCAAATACTGCTCTTACCAAATACATTAGTGTTGCATTCTATCCCATTTAAGTTCTCCGTGGATATTTTGGATTAGCAGAGGGAATTAGTAAGGGGATGAACTTCATACCTTCATTGGCACTAATAAATCCTGTTGTGTGAAAATGAGTTTAAAAATCTCTATGCAATTAGCTTTCCATTTCACCTTGAATGTTTTAGTGCAGATTGTTAGCTAATCAAGCTGAGAAATTGATAGAGTGTACACAACATTGTTTATGAGTAATATTATAAACAAGCAGGGCAGATAGCACTGTACCTGTTTTACTGATATAATAAAATAAGCAGTGATATTAGCATTTCACCCATTTAGGTGTAATTGTACAAATTTCTAACTGATCAGATGAGAAACACAGTACTTGAAAGACCAATGTTCTCTTTATATGCTATTGCCTTTGTGTATTCAGATATATATATATATATATATAAAGGATTTTAAGACTTCAACACTTATATATGCATAAAGATCTATTTTTAAAAACATTTTGACACAGAAAATGAATTTGCCTTTTTTGCAATAACAGACCTTCGGCACTTCTTTAAAAACACAGACTTGGGGAACTGCATAATATTTACTGAAAAAAAATATATACAACTCTCTTTATCAAGCCAGATGCAGTTTTTAGCTCAAAGGATTTTGACATGCTGTCCACAGCAGGGCCTCAGCTAGAATTGTACAAGTGTGGCAGAAAGACATGTGAATTTTTCAAGAAGTAAGGTTGCAAATTTATGAGCATAAGAGGAAATGACATGTTTTTACCTTTCTATAAGCTTATTTTATCTCAGTTTTTATAAACCCTAGTGTGGGTTCAATGCATAATCTCTCTTGTCCAATGAAAATTTCTGTTGGAGGAAAGCTTTAAGCGGTAGAAGAAAGAACATAAATTAGGATTGCATATCCTTAGAAGTATTCAGATGTATGGTTTTCCCCTACTTGTTTTTGATGCAAATATATCTTCTAAGGAATTAAAAATATCCTGTGTGTATGTTTGTGTATGTATATATCTGTTCTTACATAAGAGCATGTATCTCAAGCTGACAACACTATCACATCAAAAATATGGCACAAAATCTAGCTAATGACTGTTTTTTAAGACTGAATAAAGAGCTAACTAAGTCTGCAGTTTGGACATTGGTACATCCTGCAAAAATGTGTTTAGCACCAGCTGTCTTCCAGCATGGCCCCTGGTGTTTCCCTTACGTAGCTTGCATTCTACGAGTCTGTCTCTACCTAGTATAATTTCCCTAAAAGGTCTTCTCTGGTTTCGCTCCATCTGGTCGGGCTGCTATTTTTCTAAAAGTATGCAACTGATAAAGAAATTAAATTCATCCTCCATGCTGTCTCCTTGCATTCATTGTATTTTCTATAACTGTGGACTATTCATATAAAATTAGCTTTTCTTTTTCTAAAGAGGGAAGAATTTTGTGGCAGCTAGCATAGACGACTTACTATGCACTAAAAAGAACGAACTACAATAGTGAGGAAGTGTCTATAAGTTTCTCTAGTCATTTTAATACTTAGACTGTTACACTTGTTCAATCATGCTGCCAGATTCAGAGCTGCAACCCAGCTAACTGGCTCTCAATTCCACAATCTCTCCATTGAGTAGAAGGCATACAAGGGAAAAAAAAAGTATGCATGAATTTAAGGTGAAAGCTAGGTTTCAGCTACAACTCTATCAGAGGTAATTTTAGTTAAGTCTCTATGACACTGTGTAAGTCTCATCGCTTTTCTAAGTCCCAAATAATGGTCCATGATTTGGGGATAATAGCAAAATAATTTTGTAACTGTGCATTTTAAGGTAATGTACAGTTTTTGTAGTAGTTATAGTGAGAGGCTAAGTGTAACCCTTAACACTGATTAAGCGGCAGTTAGTTTTCACTGATGGACCTTGCCTTCTAAGCTGAGATCATAGACATCCCTGTGACTGGATTTTCTTGACTGGATTTTCTTATCATGTTGAATGATCTTAGTTTGCTTTATTTTTTTTTTAAGACTACTTTTTTTCAGAGTAGTTTTAGGCTCACAGCAAAATTGAGAGAAATATACAGAGATTTCCAATGTGCCCCAGATGTGCACAGTCTCCGTTATCAACAGCCCTCCAGAGTGGCACAACTGTTATCAAAGTCCATAGCTTGTATCAGGGTTCTCTCTTGGTGTTGTACATTCTACAGGTTTGGAAAAAAGTATAATGATATGTATCCACCATTACAGAATTATACAGAGTATTTTAACTGCCCATTGAGCTCTACCTATCCATATTGCTCCTCACCCTTAACCCCTGACAACCACTGATTTTTTTACTGCTTCTATACTTCTGCCTTTTCCAAAATGTCATATAGTTGGAATCATGCAGTATGTGGCCTTTTCAGATGGGCTTCTTTAAACTAGCAATATGCATTTGTTTTCTCCGTGTCTTTGTTTTTTTTTAAGCTCTTTATTGGAAAATAATTGCTTTACACTCTTGTACCAGCTTTTGAGGTACATCAAAGTAAATCAGCTGTTTATACATATATCTCCATATCCCCTCCCACCTGCTCTCTCCCTGTCCTGACCCTCTAAGTCATCACCCATCATCAAGTTGATCTCCCTTTGTTATACAGCAACTTCACACTAGCTATCTATTTTATAGTTGGTAGTGTACATATGTCTATGCTACTCTTTCACTTCATCCCAGCTTCCAATTTGCCCCCTGCCCCCCAACCCTGTGACCTCCAGTCCATTCTCTGTATCTGCATGCTTATTTTTGCCCTGTCACTGGGTTAATCACTACCATTTTTTTTTTTTTTTTTTTTAGATTCTGTATATATGAGATAGCATATGATATTTGTTTTTCTCTTTCTGGCTTACTTCACTTTGTATGACAGACTCTAGGTCTATCCACCACATTACATATAGCTCCATTCCATTCCTTTTTATGGCTGAGTAATATTCTATTGTATATATATGCCACATCTTCTTTATCTATTCATCTGTTGATGGGCACTTAGGTTGCTTCCATGTCCTGGCTATTGTAAATAGTGCTTCAATGAACATTAGGGTGTATGTTTCTTTTTGGATTATGGTTTTCTCTAGGTATATGCCCAGGAGTGGGATTACTGGATCATATGGTAGTTCTATGTTTAGTTTTTTAAGGAACCTCCAAACTGTTTTCCACAGTGGCTGTATCAACTTACACTCCACCAACAGTGCAGGAGAGTTCCATTTCTTTCCACACCCTCTCCAGAATTTATTGTTTCTAGATTTTTTGATGATGGCTGAACTGACAGGTGTGAAGTGATACCTCGTTGTGTGTTTGACTTGCCTTTCTCTAATGATTAGTGATGTTGAGCATCTTTTCATGTGTTTTTGGCCATCTGTATGTCTTCTTTGGAGAAATGTCTATTTAGGTCTTCCGCCCATTTGTGGATTGGGTTATTTGCTTTTTTGGTTGTAAGCTGAAAGAGCTGCTTGTGTATTTTAGAGATTAATCCCTTGTCCGTTGCTTCATTGGCAAGTATTTTCTCCCATTCTGAGCGTTGCCTTCTTGTCTTTTTTATGGTTTCTTTTGCTGTGCAAAAGCTTTCAAGTTTCATTAGGTCCCATTTGTTTATTCTTGATTTTATTTCCATTATTCTAGGTGGAGGGTCAAAAAAGGATCTTGCTTTGGTTTATGTCATAGAGTGTTCTTTCTATGTTTTCCTCTAAGAGTTTTATAGTGTCTGGCCTTACATTTAGGTCTTTAATCCATTTGGAGTTTATTTTTGTGTATGGTATTAGGAAGTGTTCTAACTTCATTCTTTTACATGTAGCTAATTTTCCCAGCACCACTTATTGAAGAAGCTGTCTTTTTTCCATTGTATATTCTTGCCTCCTTTGTCAAAGATAAGTCGCCCATATGTGCTTGGGTTTATCTCTGAGTTCTCTATTTTGTTCCACTCATCTTCCTTTCTATTTTTGTGCCAGTACCATACTATCTTGATCACTGTGGCCTTGTAGTATAATTTGAAGTCAGGAAGCCTAATTCCACCAACTCTATCTTTCTTTTTCAAGATTGTGTTGGCTATACAGGGTCTTTTGCATTTCCATACAAATCGTAAGATTTCTTGCTCTAGTTCTGTGAAAAATGCTGTTGGTAATTTGATAGGGATTGCGTTGAATCTGTAAATTGCTTTGGGTAGGATATCATTTTCACAATGCTGATTCTTCCAATCCAAGAACATGGTATGTCTCTCCATCTGTTTGTATTGTCTTTGTTTTCTTTCATCAGTGTCTTATAGTTTTCTGCATACAGATCTTTTGGCTCCTTAGGCAGGTTTATTCCTAGGTATTTTATTCTTTTTGTTGCAATAGTAAATGGGAGAGTTTCCTTAATTTCTCTTCCTGTGCTTCCATTGTTAGTGTAGAGGAATACAAGAGATTTCTGTGCATTAATTTTGCATCCTGCTACTTGACTAAATTCATTAGTTAGTACTATCATTTTTCTGGTAGAGTCTTTAGGGTTTTCTATGTATAATATCATGACATCAGCAAAGAGGGACAATTTTACTTTTTCTTTTCCAATTTGGATTCCTTTTATTTCATTTTCTTCTCTGACTGCTGTGGGTAAAACTTCCAAAACTATGTTGAATAATAATGGTGAGAGTGGGCACCCTTGTCTTGTTCCTGTTCTTGGAGGGAATTCTTTCAGTTTTTCATCATTCAGAATGATATTGGCTTTTGGTTTTTCGTATATAGCTTTTGTTATGTTGAGGTAATTTCCTTCTATGCCCATTTTCTGGAGAGTTTTTATCACAAATCAATATTGAATTTTGTCAAAAGCTTTTTTCTGCATCTATTGAAATTATCATATGGTTTTTATCCTTCAATTTGTTGATATTATGTATCTTATTGATGGATTTGCACATATTGAAGAATCCTTGCATCCCAGGGATAAACCCCACTTGATCATGGTGTATGATCTTTTTAATGTGCTGTTGGGTTCTGTTAGCTAGCATTTTGATGAGGATTTTTGCATCTATATTCATCAGTGATATTGGCCTGTAATTTTCTTCTTTTGTGACATCTTTGCCTGGTTTTGGTATCAGTGTGATGGTAGCCTTGTAGAGTGAGTTTGGGAGTGTTTCTCCTTCTGCTATATTTTGGAAGATTTTGAGAAGGATAGATGTTAGCTCTTCTCTAACAGTGTGGTAGAATTCGTCTGTGAAGCCATCTGGTCCTGGGCTTTTGTTTGTTGGGAGATTTTTAATAACAGTCTCAATTTCCATACTTGTGATTGGTCTGTTCATAGTTTCTATTTCTTCCTGGTTCAGTCTTGGAAAATGGTATTTTTCTAAGAATTTATCCATTTCTTCAAGGTTATCCAGTTTATTGGCATATAGTTGCCTGTAGTAGTCTCTCATGATCTTTTGTATTTCTGTGGTGTCAATTGTTACTTCTCCTATTTCATTTCTAATTCTGTTGGTTTGAGTCTTCTCCCTTTTATTCCTGATGAGTCCGGCAAATGGTTTATCAATTTTGTTTATCTTCTCAAAGAACCAGCTTTTAGTTTCATTGGTCTTTGCTATTGTTTCCTTCATTTATTTTCATTTATTTCTTATCTGATCTTTATGATTTCTTTCCTTCTGCTCACTTTGGGGTTTCTTTGTTCTTTCTCTAATTGTTTTAGATATAAGTTTAGGTTGTTTATTTGATATTTTTCTTGTTTCTTGAGGTAGGACTGTATTGCTATAAACTCCCCTCTTAAAACTGCTTTTGTTGCATCCCCTAGGTTTTGGGTTGTTGTGTTTTCATTGTCATTTGTTTCTAGATATTTTTTGATTTCATCTTTGATTTCTTTAGTGATTTCTTGGTTGGTTTATAGCATCTTGACTAGCCTCCATGTGTTTGCATTTTTTACAGGTTTTTATTCCTGTAATTGATATCTAGTCTCATGGTGTTGTGGTCAGAGAAGATGCATGATATGATTTCAATTTTCTTGAATTTATCGAGGCTTGATTTGTGACCCATGATATGATCTATCCTGGAAAATGTTCCGTGTGCACTTGAGAAGAAAGTGTATCCTGTAGGTTTTGGATACAATGTCCTATAAATATCAATTAAGTCGAGATCATCTAATGTGTCATTTAAAGCTTGTGTGTCCTTATTTACTTTCTATTTGGATGATCTGTTCATTGATGTAAGTGGGGTGTTAAAATCCCCTACTATTGTTGTGTTACTGTTGATTTCCCCTTTTATGGCTGTTAGCATTTGCCTTATGTATTGAGGAGCTCCTATGTTGGGTGCATAGATATTTACAATTGTTATATGTTCTTCTTGGATTGATCCCTTGATCATTATGTAGTGTCCTTCCTTGTCTCTTTTAATAGTCTTTACTTTCAAGTCTAATTTTTCTGATATGAGTATTCCTACTCCAGCTTTCTTTTGACTTCCATTTGCATGCAATATCTTTTTCCATCTCTTTACTTTCAGTCTATATGTATCCCTTGGTCTGAAATGGGTTTCTTGTAGGCAGCATGTAGAAGGGTCTTGTTTTTGTATGCATTCAGCCAGTCTGTGTCTTTTGGTTGGAGCATTTAATCCATTTACATTTAAGGTGATTATTGACGTCTGTTCCTATTACCATTTCCTTAATTGTTTGGGGTTTGTTTTTATAGATCTTTTCCTTCTCTTGTATTTCCTACTTAGAAATTTTCCTTTAGCACTTGTTGTAAGGCTGGTTTGGTGGTGCTGAATTATCTTCACTTTTGCTTGTCAGTAAAGCTTTTGATTTCTCTGTCGAATTTGAATGAGATTCTTGCTGGGTAGAGTATTCTTGGCTGTAGGTTATTCTCTTTCAGGACTTTCAGTATATCCTGCCATTCACTTCTGGCCTGCAGAGTTTCTGTGGAAAGGTCAGCTGTTATCCTTATGGGTTTTCCCTTATATGTTATTTGTTGCTTTTCTCTTGCTGCTTTTAATAGTTTTTCTTTGTATTTATTTTTTGTTAGTTTCATTAATATGTGCCTCTGTGTATTTCTCCTTTGGTTTATTCTGTATGGTACTCTCTGCACTTTATGGACTTGATTAATTATTTCCTTTCCCATGTCAGGGAAGTTTTCCACTAAAACCTCTTCAAATATTTTCTCAGATCCTTTCTTTTTTTCTTCTTCTTCTGGGATGACTATCATTCAAATGTTGGTGTTCTTAATGTTGTCACCAAGGTCTCTGAAACTGTTTTCCATTCTTTTTATTCTTTTTTCTCTTTCCTGCACTGTGACAGTTATTTCCCCCATTCTATCTTCCATCTCACTTATTCATTCTTCTACCTCAGTTATTCTGCTATTTATACCATCTATGGTATTTTTAATTTTGGTTATTGTGTTGTCCATTACTGTTTGTTTACTCTTTAGTTCTTCTATGTCCTTATTAAATGTTTCTTGTATTTTCTCTATTTTGTTATCAAGATTTTGGATCATCTTTACTATCATTACTCTGGATTCTTTTTCAGGCAATTTTCCCATTTCCTCTTCATTTATTTGGTCTTGTGGAATTTTTTCCTGCTCCTATGCCTGCAAGGTGTTTCTTTGTTTTCTCATTTTGTCTAATTTATAGGATATGCTGTCTCCTTTCCCTATGCTGTCTAGTAGTAATTCCTCTTGTTTCTGCTCTCTGCTCCCTGTGGTGGGGTTTGTCCAGTTTCTTGAGTAGCCTTCCTGGTGAGGGGTCTAGTGTCTGCTTTCTGATATGTGGCTCTGTGTCTTTTCTCTCTGATGACCAGGGCTGTGTCAGGTGGTATGTTTTAGTGTAACAATGAGGTCAATATGACTTCAGGTAGTCTGCGTGCTGATGGGTGGGTTTGTCTTCCTGTCTTGTTTGTAGTTTGTTGTGATGTGTCCAGCACTGGCAGGTGCAGACAGTCAGATGGAGCTGAGTCTTAGACTCTGATATACCCCTCTGTGAGAGTTCTCTGCAGTTAATCTTCCCTGTGTCTGAGGACTCCCTAGTAGTCTGGATTCAGTGCTCCCCTCTGCAGAGCCTCCTACTTGTCTACTGATGGGGTAGTCCAGACTCCAGAGGTTGTTTCTCCTGGAAGTAAAGGGGTTTAAAGAAGACTGTCCAAGCCCCAGACTAATGGCAGCATGTTGAGTCCAACAAATACTAAGTCATGGAATCACATACATGTATAAGACACACAAATATTGAATCTAATAGAACATAAGGCACTAGAAAGGCCTGACAGACAACCCAAGTATGCCATCAGACAATCAAAGAGAAAACACACACACACACACACACACACACACACACACATACACAAACACAAATCCAGGGAGATTTTGAAAGCTAGGATCAAATATAGTAAAGAGCGAGTATCACCAGACAGACTGAAGATTCTCAGAATGAAATCAGACAATTATACTTAGAACTAAGACAAAGACCAAACCTTATAATAAAAATCAAAGCAGTGTGTCATCTGGAGAATAAAGTAAGGAAACAGAGCTAAGCCATAATATTGGTTATAAGTATATTAAGATAAAAGAAACGAAAAAAGGATAGAAGACAGGGCAACAGAAGAGCATAATGTGACTGGAAATATGAAAAGAAAAAGAAAGAAATAGAAATGTATAAAAGAAAGAGATGAAAAGAAGGTAGGAGAGATACAGTCAGCACTACAAAAAACTTAGCTAGAAATAGAAATATATAAAAAGGCTACAAATAAAAATAGAATAAAAAATAAGATAAAATATAAT
Organism: Hippopotamus amphibius kiboko; assembly: GCF_030028045.1. Taxonomy (NCBI): domain Eukaryota; kingdom Metazoa; phylum Chordata; class Mammalia; order Artiodactyla; family Hippopotamidae; genus Hippopotamus; species Hippopotamus amphibius. The sequence goes on from NC_080191.1 coordinate 86,498,864, forward strand.
GTTATAAAATTGTAGATCCCTTAGGGCTAAGACGGTAATTAATTAAAAAAAAAAAAAAAAAAAAAAAAACCTAGAACTGACCCCAGAATGGGCCAGATCTATAGAATTAATAATAATATTTCTGTTTCCTTGGGGTTTATAACCACCTTGGGTTTTTTGTATTACTCTGTGACCAGCAGAGCTTCCTTTATTGTTCATTTGTAAGCGCCGGTGTGTGGGGAGAGAGAGGGTACAATAGTGGCTCCTTTCCCTGGGAGTGAGTGAACAGTGGCACCCTGCCTGGTCATGGCAGCTTGGGTGGCTGTGGCAGTGCCTGTTGCAGAGGGACACCGGTAACTCAGGTGTAAACAGAATGTCACCAGAGCTGTACCACTCTGTGGACTTTTGGCTCTCAGCTGCAGGCACTCTAGGCCACCACCCCCCACCACTGGGGGCCTTTGTTATCTCTGACTGTGTTAGCTAGGCTCAGAGGGGTCCTTTCTTTGTCCATCACAGGCACAGAGAGAGAGGCTACACCCACATTTCCTCCCCGCTGCTTGTCAGTCAGCAGTATTGAGCCGCCACCATGGCCACCCAGCTCTCTGAGCTAGGTGCTCTCCACTGTGGATTTCTTCCCTCCTGTTCTCTCAGTCCATCTCCCCACTGCCAACAATGTTTCTCACCCTGAACCAGTTCTCTGGTTCCCACGTTCCAGCTCCCAGACCCCCTGTTCATCTGTGAACCGATGTCTCAGTTCAGACATGCTGAGCCATGGTGCGGACCCTCCGTGTGTTTCCCATTCTTTCCTCTCTGCCACAGATCAGCCGCTTCACCCTCTTTGAACAATCCCAAATGCCTCCCTTCTGACCCAGGGAATTTCCCCATTGGAGAAGGGGTTTCCCCATCAGACAAGGGACGTTTCCCCCAATTCAGCAATCTGCCCTCTGTTTCAGATCCTCCCACCCCAGGATATGGGACCCTTCCCTTTCCTTTCTTCTCCCCTTCTTTCTCCTTTTTCTCCCCCCTGTCCTACCTAGTAATGTCGGGATCTTTGCAGTCTGTTATGGTGTCCGAGGTCATTTGCTGGTGTTCAGCTGGTTCTTTGTGGGAATTATTGCATCTTTTGGTGTATTCCTGATGCATCTGTGGAGAGGGATGCATTCCACATCCTTCTACTTTGCCACCATTTTTCTTCTCCCTCCTCCATGTCTTTTTATAGCTTCATTTCTTTATAGTGCTGAGTAAAATTCTATCATCTGGAACTACCATAGTTTACTTATCTATTCACACACTGAAGGACAACTTGGTTGCTTCCAAATTTTGTCAATTATGAATAAAGCTGCTACAAATATCTGCATACAAGCTCTTGTGTGGACATAAGTTTTCAACTCCTTTGGGTAGATACCATGGCATGCAATTGCTAGATTGGTAAAAGTATGTTTAGTGTTGTAGGAAATTCTCAAACTGTCTTCCAAACTGGCTGCACCAGAATGCATTTCACCAGCAGTAAATATTCCACATCCTCACCAGAGGTTGGTGTTGTCTGTATTCTGGAGTTTGGCCTTTATAATGTGTGTGGTGGTATCTCAGTGTTTCACTTTGGTTTGTTTTTGATTTGCTAATAAACACAGCTTTGCCTTAGCTATATACATATGTAGTTTCAAAATATATTAATTAATAAAAGAATTTAGGAATGCAATTACAATATTTTAATTTGGCTTACCTGACATAATTTTCAGGGAAATTCCAATTGTCATATGCTTATTCCCAGTACTGTACATTAGGTCAGAATCACAGCTTATTTAATTGAGAGATTTCCGCATTGAGCCAGAGATAGCATGCAAAACTGAGTTGAGTTTGGTTCTTAAATTCTTGAGCATAACTTTAGTGAATGAAAATATTGAATAAACCTGCAAGGTTTAAGCATCACTGCTTCACAGAAATGGTGAAAAAAATAGATAAAACACGAATGCCTTTAACAGCAGTACCAGTTATGATATCAAATGGTAGCTTTCATGTTTTCAAAACATCTTGGATATTCATCAAGTTTAATGTATATGAAGTTTTTGCTGAAGTAATTTGGTAAAAGTGATGAAAAAGAGTTGGAGGCATAAAATACCTGAGTTAATATGTGACCCAATAATGTATAATTATGTCAATCAACCTTAAAATTAAATTTCAAAAATCTAGATTTGACTGGAATACATGCTTGATTCAAGGAGTACTTTTTACTGCTGAGTAATATTCTATTGTAAATATGTACCACATCTTCTTTATCCTTTCATCTGTTAATGGACGTTTAGGTTGCTTCCATGTCCTGGCTATTGTAAATAGTGCTGCAGTGAACATTAGGGTACATGTTTCTTTTTGGATTATGGTTTTCTCTGGGTATATGCCCAGGAGTGGGATTACTGGATCATATGGTAGTTCTATTTTTAGTTTTTTAAGGAACTTTAAACTGTTTTCCATAGTGGCTGTACCAACTTACATTCCCATCAACAGTGCAGGAGAGTTCCATTTTTTCCCACACCCTCTCCAGAATTTATTGTTTCTAGATTTTTTGATGATGGCCAATCTGACCAGTATGAGGTGATACCTCATTGTAGGTTTGATTTGCATTTCTCTAATAATTAATAATGTTAAGCAACTTTTCATGTGCCTCTTGGCCATCCATATGTCTTCTTTGGAGAAATGACTATTGAGGTTTTCTGCAAATTTTTTGATTGGGTTGTTTGTTTGTTTGTTTGTTTTTTGATATTGAGCTGCATGAACTGTTTATATATTTTGGAGATAAATCCTTTGTCTGTTGATTCACTTGCAAATATTTTGTCCCATTATGAGGGTTGTCTTTTTGTCTTGCTTATAGTTTTCTTAGCTGTACAGAAGCTTTTAAGTTTCATTATGTCCCACTTATTTGGTATCGAGCTGCATGAACAAAACTGGGACATTTGTAGAGACATGGATGTACCTAGAGACTGTCATACAGGGTGAAGTGAGTTAGAAAGAGAAAAACAAATATTGTATATTAACACATATATGCAGAATATAGAAAAATGGCGCAAATCAACTGGTTTGCAAGGCAGATATAGAGACACAGATGTAGAGAACAAACATATGGACACCAAGTGGGGAAAGTGAGGGAGATTGAGGTGGCATAGATTGGGATTGCCATATATACATTACTAATAAGATAAAAAGATATCAAGTTGTACACTTTAAATATATGCAGTTTATTGTAGGTCAATTGTATCTCAACAAAAGTTATTTTAAAAAGGGGGTACTTTTTCATCATTATACATACTATTTTATATTCATAGATATCCTGTTGCTTTCAGAGCATTTCCATATTTGAAATCTAAAGTTTCAAGTTTTCAGCAAATTTAGAGACTTTTCTCTATCAGGGGAAAAATAAGTATTTTTAAATTCATATGCACTTTGAAGAACATCATTTAAAAAAATCACATTGTACTATTGATGTATGTGCTAAGCACTTTAAAGAACATACATAAATATTCCTATATTTTCAGTTAAGTTCTAATCCATTAACAGGGAAACTGAGATCTGAGGATTACACCAAAATGCCCAGATAAAATCACATCAAATTTGGAATTTTTCACACCTTATGCCTAATCTACTCATATACATTTTCTTCTTTTTTATCTATTATGCAAACTAGAGGATAACCAGAGATATCTCTTATTTTTCTTGTCACCCTTTTTGCTATTCTTCTTTTCCCCACCAATGTTAATGCTAGAAAAGAAGAGCTTTTTAGATACGAATAATTTTTTCTATTGTAAATTTGGTTGCAAACTCCAGTCTTCTGTACAAAGAAAGAGTCTCCATAATGCTTTTCAAAGTTCTAATTTATTTTCTGCTGTTGAAATTATTTTCCTGCACCTCACTTGCCCCGGGTGCTTCACAAACGGGATGTGACCATGATCCTACCAATTGGCAAGCATCTCAAGTACTTCTGGAAAGTCTTAGATTAGTTATAAGAAATACCAAGTGAGGGCTTCCCTGGTGGCTCAGTGGTTAAGAATCCACCTGTCATTGCAGCGGACATGGGTTCAATCCCTGGTCTGGGAAGATCCCACATGCCATGGACCAACTAAGCCCATGTGCCACAACTACTGAGTCTGTACTCTAGAGCCCATGAGCCACAACTATTGAGCTCAAGTGCCATAACTACTGAAGCCCACTCACCTAGAGCCTGTGCTCCACAACAAGAGAAGCCACAGTGGTGAGAAGCCCGTGCACCACAACGAAGAGTAGCCCCTGATCTCTGCAACTAGAAAAAGCCCTCGCACAGCAATGAAGATCCAACACAGCCGGAAAGAAAGAGGAAAGAAAGAGGAGAAGGAGAAGGAGAAGGAGAAGGAGAAGAAGCAGAAGAAGCAGAAGAAGCAGAAGAAGAAGAAGAAATATTAAGTGAAACTCAGCTTCTCTCATCTTCCAGGAAAACCAGAATCTTGGAAGAATGATCACTTGCATATGGTTTATTAAGTTGGATTGAGGAAAATTTTGTTATGATTCTTCTGGCTATGAGATGTGTACTTTAACTTATCCCAGACCTAAATATAGGAAAGATCTGAAATATCTTCCAGGTGAATAATGAAGCACAGATAATACGTGGGCCTTACATATTGAAAAATGCAGCATTTAATTATATCTTGGTTGATGTGAGTGCAAAGCAAAAACATTTCTTTAATTATCTTGGTATCTACACAATTACTATGAAACAAGAGGATGAGGATATATCTAAGTGTTTCTGAAGAAGGCACACTTCTGAAAACAACCTCCTCAAGGCTGAACAAGATAATGACAGAGGATTTCTTAGCATCCTCAAGAAAAGTAAAAAATAATAATGAGCTAAAAATCATAAGAATAAAATGGACTGAGATTAAAAAAGAAGTATATGACGTAAGAAGGAGTTTAAGAGTAAAGAGATATGATCGGAGCTTGTTTTTGAGGTAGAAAGAAACAGATTTGATTATAAAAACTTAAATTAGTAATTAAGAGCATTTCCAATAATGTCATTGTGATTAAGACAATAATGAGAGCAATATGAGAAATCATTAACTCTGTATGGTGCAATATGAAAATACATATTTTAAGAAGTTACATATATTTAAGGAAAAACAAAGTGATATGACAGAAACAATAATCAACTTTATAATTGAAATGCCAAAGAAGAAAATACAAAGAAAAATGCAGACAGACTAGCACAAAAAATTTTAAATGTAAGAATGTCAAAAAATACTCTAAACGAAAGTGATGTATATACACACACATACACATATGCTGTATATATATACACAAGTCTCTAACATACATATCAGAGAGAAAATATTTTGAATATATAACCAGTTTTAGATGCCCAATAGGTTGAATTTTGAAAATTCTAAACCAAAGGTCAATTATTATATGTACATAATTTTACACACAAACATAGTCATGTGTGTGTGTGTGTGTATGTTTTAAAGTAATATAACAATCCAGTAAATAAGCTATTTTAGGATGATGGGATTATTGACATTTGGTTACATTTTTTCCAAATTTTCTACAACAAAAACGGAGCAATTTTATAGTTCAAAGAAAACTGAAACCAGATAATTTTCTTTTTAAATGATAGACCATTAACTGACATAGCTAAACATGAAAAATTTACATTAGCAAAGTTATACTGGATGTGAAGCAATTTTCTTTAAAGGTTAATCTACTAACTCTTATTCCCATTCAGAGTTTATCAGTGTTTAAGTTTGCATTTCTGTGTAAAGGGTCTTTTTTGAGGAATGTGTATTCTTCCTAACAGTTTTAGCAAAAAGATATCATATTCACAGTGCCAACCAAACCTGGGACAGCCTGACTTATGTAAACATTAACATTCTTGAGTTTCTCCCCTCTCCTTCACTTTCACAATTCTCTGTCACTGTGCATTCTTAGTCCAAACTATTTTTTTCAATCAACCAATTCAGGAGGAAAAAAAAATGCTCAGTGAGGTTTCACCCAAAGTACACATTTTAATGTAGTCCTGGCATCTGAGGACTGAAGGCATCAAGTGGAGCTCCAGGCAGGTGCCAGTCAAGATGCTTTCATGCTTCATCATTATGAGTAGCTCATAGGGCAACAGACAGAGGCTCCGCTGAAAACAAAAGCTGTGCTGAAATATATGCATACCTTGGAGTGCTGGGGGCAGGCTGTGAATACAGTCTCCACATTTTCCATCTCTATTTCAAAAATACCTCAGCCACACGGTTACTCCTGGCAGAAAAGGACCAAAGGCATTATACAGAATGGTGATTAACTGACAGCCCAAGGAGGCCCAGGGTAGGTGCTAGAGATACTGCAGGCAGCTAAATAAAGAGCAGCTGTACCAGTAGCATTTCTGCAGGTCTGTTTCCAGTCTTGAAATACTCTTGAACTTGATTATCAAAGTGAGCCTACCTCAGAAGTGTTGCCAAGGCATCTTGGCTACACCTGGATTGCCTGTGAATTTTGATGAGCGCCAAAGGAAAATGAAACAAGTGACACAGAAGAAAGCTATTGCATTTGCCCACCTCACAGTTTCGACATTTTTTAATACCTGTGTTTCTTTAAACTGACCTAAAAGCATTGTAAGAAACATTTGTCTTCAGTTTCTGGTTTGTTACCCTTTGCTTCCCATTTTCCTGAGCATTTATTCAGGTGATAAAGCCTCTTCCCTACTTCTCTCATTTCTGTTATGTGTTATCTCATGATGATATTACTTTTCCCAGCCTTAAATAGCTTATCTCCTCAGCTTAGCAAGTAGAGACTGGAACTTAAGTTACTTTATATCCCAAGAAATCCCAGTAGAGTATATGGCAGACAAAGAAGAAATAGCTTCTGACTTTTGATTAAGCGATGATTAAGAAGATGAGAAATATTGATACACTACACAAGAGTAGCTATCACTGGCATATACTAATGTAAAAGAAAAATGATTTTGATGATTCAAGATGAATATATATCCTTTCCTTTTTGGATGGACCATCTATTATATGATTCCCTGGGCTTATTTAACTTTTCTATGATTACTATACCAACAACACATTGTGACAAGAACAGTTCGAGTACTATCAATATTAATGAACTAATGTGCACATTTAAGGCAACTGAAATACTGCTTCTGTGGAAGTCGCTTTACATGATTTCGTCTAAAGTTGGTTTGTCACCGTGTAGAGCACAGTTTTATTCTAAAATACTTCTATTCATTTCAAGTTTGTATTCAAATACTGTCAGTAAGAATTAAAGTCAGAAACAGGTGCAAAGACTAGGGGTGACACTTAGATAGTAGAATTATAATGTTTAAATGCAAGTATTTTATCACATCCAAAAGCAAGTGGGAAGCAAGACTATGAAATTTGGCTAACATATTGTAAAGGAGATTGATGATCCAGTGATGTGATAGCACAGCTTTAGCCTGTGCTATTGCTTGCTTCCTCCTCCAAGGATGGGTAGACTGACTTATTCATTGTCGACAGCAAATATTTATTGGACAACCACAAGGAACCTGGTATGTAGATACAGATTCAGGCAGCATGAATGTGCCTTATCCTCTTTCTAGTAACAAAGCCTAGTTACTGTAAATGTTAGAATTATTGCATTGTTTGACAATTTGTGAATTTTTAATTCCATACTCAGTTTATTTGGTCTAGTATAGTGTGAAGTTTAGATTGCATGACAAGGGCAAGAGACAAATAGGAAAATAGATAAGCAGATAAATAACATATAAAACAGCTCCTCCTGTATCAGTACCTACTTATAAATGAACTAAAATCAGTGTTTTTTCTTTAAAATCACATACAAGGGGAAGACTTGTGCATTCCCAAATAATGGGAAAATACAAGAACAATATTTAGATCACATGATCATTTGGTCTTGCCAAGACATTGCACAAGATAATTGAATCGTTTAATTTCCAGCTGGAATGTTTCAGTTTTTCCTTCCATCGCTCATTATTGAATGATACTTAACTCCCATAAGGATAATTTAAGCAAAAATTCTATCTTTGCTTCCATTGAGCTGAACCTGGTTGCTTTCTACTGAGTAAATAAACAATCTAGCACTTTAATCAGTATTGTTATACACCTGAACACTGCTATGTAAACACCTCTGTGCTCTGCTACATGTGTCACTTTCATTTTCTGCAGTAATTTTAATTAGATTGGCATATGAGGAAGAGACTATAGACCATTTCCTTTGAGATGGCAGGGATTAGACATTAGCATTAGCTCTCCCTGATTGAAGATCCTGTATGATTAGGCTGAACATAACGCACATTGGAGAAAGCAAAATCAGGAGAATAACAGGACCCTGGTACAGTTCTAATTACAGTGGGAAAGGGTTTTAGTGATTGTGAGAAAGTAAAATATGGGATGCAGTTTTCCATTTGCAAACTGTTCATTAGGTAGAAGAGACTTTTCCCTCTCTTTAGGAAATTCTGTTAGTAAGACAGTGCCTCGTAACTCAACCTAATAAAGGCAGCTTTTTTCAGTATACTTATTTTCAGTATATTATACTGAACTAGAATTATGACATTTAAAGATTTTATTATTAATTCAGGGAAGATTAGCAACAGTGTTAAAACTATGAATAAAAATCTACTAATTAATATTCATTAAGGATGAATAATGATAGATTGATAGTATAATGATAAAGAAAACAATTACTATAAGTCAACAATAGCTAGCAATAACATTGTCAAAGGTTAAATTTTGCTGTGTTTACAATTTCAGTTTTTACCATGATCATATTTACTTTGAGATGTAGTACCTTGAAAATTAGGTCTTAATAGTGTCTTTTTTATGTGATATAAAAATTTATTCATAGAACTTGAAATAGACAAAGATAGCAATATCCCCAGTAGCTTCCAAGGGCAGATGAAATGAAAATAACAGGCCTGTCATTCAATTAAATAAAACATAAAGCTCAGAAAATTAATAAATCATTCAACTGTTCATTTGAAAAGTGCATTGAAATCTCATTCATTAAATTTTGACTGTAAGAATTTATTCAAAGAGTACCTTTCTGAAAAATTATATGGCTGGTGGTGGCATATATACATCTCTTCTAGAAGTGTAATTTACACTGATTAAAAATTGGGCATATTTTATGCTTTATACTACTGAATTTTTATGGTTTTAGATCCAAAGTCCAATTTCCTTGGAAATGTAATTTTAGGTCAAATGCAGGTTACATTAAAGCCTATGTTCTAGGGGCTTCCCTGGTGGCACAGTGGTTAGGAATCCACCTGCCAGTGCAGGGGCATAGGTTCGAGCCTTGGTCTGGGAAGATCCCACATGCCATGGAGCAACTAGGCCCATGAGCTGCAAGTACCAAACCTGTGCTCTAGAGCCCGAGAGCCACAACTATTGAGCCCATGTGCCACAACTACTGGAGCCTGCATGCCTGTAGCCTGTGCTCCACAATAAGAGAAGCCACTGCAATTAGAAGCCCACAACAAAGAGTAGCCCCCGCTCTCTGCAACTAGAGAAAGCCCTCGTGGAGCAATGAAGACCCAACCCAATGAATAAATAAATAAATAATTAAATTATTAAATAAAGAAAACAAAACAAAAAATAAAGCCCATACTCTAGCTACCACTCACCTCCCAACTCCCCACTTCCGGAAAAAAAAAAGTGCACAAATTCCATTCAGTAGACTAAATCACATAAACAACAGCCATTGAAATGAGTCAGATAAATTTCCTCTCCAGGGGGTGTGGCCCTTCATTCTGAAGGGGCAGCTACCACCTCACCAGGGTACTAGGAAGGGTGACACACATGCAAATTAGTCTTCTCACCTTTAAGGCTTGATGTTTGTTTCAGGGATGATCCTCTTATCTACAATCATGAAGACATCATCCATGAAGAGGAAATACTGAATATATTGCAATTGCTTCAATTTCTTAAACACAGACATCCTTAAAATGAGAAAATAACTTGGTTGCACTCTCTCATTTCCTATATTCTCTAAATTTCTTCATATATTAAAACCTAATGATAGTATTGCAAAGCCCGACATTATAGACTGAATCTCTAAATGATAATTTGTCTTGTTCTATTTTCTTTTCTTTTCAGTGTTACTGAGAAAAGATTTCAAGCTTTAGAGAAGAGATCTGGGTGTAAATCCTACCACTTCAAGCAAATTTGTAAGTTTAGTTAATAACCACACTGAACCTAAGTTTCTTTAAACTTAAAAGGCATAACAGTACCAACTGCAAACTAAAGAATGTCACTCACCATCTGGTCCTGTAAGGATGAAGTCATTAGGTGTTGCAGCCACTGACATTTAACGCCCCTTGAAAGGAGTCAAGGGTGGAGATCAGGAGTGAGGCCCTCTGAGCTCTTTGAGAAACTGGCAGAACAGGCCTTCAGATAGTTTGATATTTTTAGTAGAAGATTTTATAAGCCCAATTTCTTATATCTTCTCATGTCTAGGAAAGCACTGAAATTGTTAATGGGCACATCTGCTCCTCGTGACGAGCAGCACCCTTCTGCCAAAACATTTGTTGACTGTACACAGCCCCTTTCACCAGTCACATGTGATACTGCCCTCCCCCTTCCTCTTTGAGCAGTTCCTCAGAGCTATCTGAGAGACTGTCTCCTGGGCTACAGTCCTCAGTAATCCCCCAAATAAACTTTACTCACAACTCACACATCATACGTTTATTTAAGTCCACACAATCTTGTACCAATGTAACACCCTCTAGGAGAGGAGAAACTTATGAAGCCTCTGATATAGAAAGTCTTCAGGAAATGGTAGCTATTAAAAAGAGATCTCTACATCTGTGACTCTTTCTGTTTTGTAAATAAGTTCATATGTACCAATTTTTTAGATTCCACATATAAGTGATATCATATGATATTTGTCCTTCTCTGTCTGACTTACTTCATTCAGCATGACAATCTCTAGGTCCACCCATGTTACAACATGGTAAATCAACTATACTCCAATAAAATTTTTAAAAATGAGATCTATATGTAGTAAATGCAATTGTTTATGTTTAGGAAGTATAATAATGTAAGTTCTAACATTTTCTAATACAGGATATTCCAAGTTGTCTGTAAAAGTGGTTTTTGTGAGGTTTTGTGAAGCAGGGTATTTGCTTAAATGCATCAGTTAAACCCTACAATGTATTTAGTTTCATTATAAATTATTTCAAAATACATGTATTCTAAATAATAAATTTTATAGAGCATTTTGGCAGCAGGAAAGGCAACAAGACAAACAGAAATGGAAGTTTGAGGCCAAAACACAAGTTGTACACATTCCTGAGGCAGGAGGGGCCCCTGCCTTGTAGGTGGTGAGAACATGAAGAGTGAGGAGAGCTCAATCCACACTTGACCCTCTATGGAAAGGCTGGAAGAGGAGAGAAGCACAGAGGCTGGGAAGAGCACATCATTCATCCTCACCCACCTGACTGTTGCTCTCCAAAGAGCTTGAGACAGAAGCAGACTCAATATGTCAAAGACTGGACTAGACCATTCAAACTGCTTGCCTGTGGTAGAATGGACCTGAGATGCAGAGGAGGTGCTCTAGTTGACTGTATTTCACAGGAAAATGAGATCTTTTATAACAGAAGAAGTATTGATAGTAAAGCATTAAGAGATTACTTTGAATATATTTGAAACACAATTTCTAAACAAAAATAGCAATGCCTAGGGGCGTGTAAGACACCTGTAATGTTAATTCTTTTTGTCATCTTTTTTTCTGTATGCTACTTTTCTCTGCAATTCTGTGTACTTGCTCTTATAATCTTCAATTTTTAGTTTTCACTAACAGGATTGGAGAATCACTTTTTATTCCCAACATGCCTCTCAATACTTCCTGCGAAGTTCTAAACTTAGTAGACCAACACTACATGCTTGCAAATGTACTTGCTGTGTGTTAATGAAGTCTTCATTACCATAGTAATTTATCATTAACAACCTTACTGAATCATATTATTTGTATTTTCAGAGCCAATCTTTGCCCAGGACACTTTTACTTTTCAAACATTCCTCTGTCTCAGGACTATGGAGACTAGGAAAAATACAAGACAGTTTTGAGGTCCAAATTCCAGCTACCAGCCAGTTCATCTCTGAGCTTCTATTCATGACTGATGTGTCTTTTGGGAACTCACACACTTGGGATTTGGCTTGGTTCTACTTTTGTACTACTTTTTAAGAGATTTTAAGTGGGATTATTATTATTTTACCTCCATATATGTTCTATTTGTCCTCAAATTTAAAACAAAAGTAATGCAGTTTATTGTATGTTAACTGTATCTCAATAAAAGTTCTTTAAAAAAAGTAAAATATTGTTCAATTCTTTCATCCTAATTCTGGGCAAAGAGTAAAGGTTCAGTAGATACTTATTAATAGACTCCCTTGTTTCTCAGTGTTATTCATTCTCCTCCTCAACACTGGTGTTTCTATAAATGTCTGGTGACACATTCTTGCCTCTTTTATTTCCTACATTCTGTTCTTCTTTTAGGAAAAAATTTCACTTTTTTTTCTATAAAGAGTAAATAATCATATGGTACAAGAGGTTGGAATAAGCATTTGGACTTCAAAGGGAAAATAATAATAAGTGGAAATTTATCTGTGCAACTTGTCTTTTGGGGGCCCTATTCATTTAAATTTTTTTTGGTGCAGGAACAGAGAGCATTGCTATTTACCATAGCACCATGTATATGAGCTAAGAATGATTCCAAAATTCAGAAATATAAGAAGCTCTGATATATATGAGGGCGAGTCAAAAATTTGAGGGTGAGGCTGTAGAATTTACTTAATTAACTTTTAGAAAAGACAAATGCATCATTTTTCAACATAATCTCCTTGATTTTCAATACACTTTGTTCATCTGTCAATAAGCTTTCTTATTCCCTCATTAAAAAATGTTTTAGACTGAGCTGTGAGCCATGAACACACCGCTGCCTTCATTTCTTCATCAGAAGGGAATCTTCATCCTTGTAGGGATGCTTTCAGGGGACCAAACAGGTGAAAGTCTGTTGGAGCAAGATGACTATACAGAGGATGCTTTGACCTCTCAAAAGGAAGTTTTTAAAAAGTGTCAACAGTGTGGGCTGAAGTGTGCAGACATACACACCCTCAGACCACAAAAAAAGAATCACTGCAGGCTGCTCTTCTTTTGTGCAAATCACAAGTGGGGCATCCATTTTTGCTTGCACCTCAGTTACAAATGAACTGATGTAACACATTCACACCTTCACAGCAGTGACTGGGGAGACAGTAGCCTTGAATGGAAAGCACTGATAAAACAGTGTGGCCAACAGAATTTTTAATATAACTGGAGTGCAGAGCTCTCGCAGATGACTTTGAAGTTCTACAGGACATTTTCAATAATACTTGAATGGGAAGATAGATTCTACTTATCATCTGGTTTTCAGCCACCTGGAGCCAAATTGAAAATATATGCAAAGAGGATTTTCAAGTTATACTCATTGCTAAGTATTGTAATTTTTGCTTTTTTCTATATACGAGTCATTTGTGCTCCATGAACTTCAAAAATGAAGAGAACTATTATATCTACATTTTCCCATTATGTTAATCATTAGGCGCACATATTATTAAATCAGAGTTCCTGTTCTCTGACCCAGTGTTCTACTCTTCCTACAAATCCCAAGTTAAAGGCCAATTTTATGGAGTCTTTCCAAAACTGGACAGTGTAAGTAGAATTATTGGCTTTGTTGCAATATTGCTTAATGTCTCATTACTCTTGTTGATTATACATTCTATTGTAATAATTATCTGTCGCTGAAAAACAAAATAACTCACAATGTGGACACTTAAAACAACAAACATTTATTATCTCAGAGTTTCTGTGGAGTAGGACTTAGTTGGGTGCCTCTGGTTAAAGGTTTCTCATGATGTTGGATTTGAACTTTTAGCCAGGAGTGCAGTCTCATCTGAAGAGTCAGTTAGTAGAGAGTATCATTTCCCAAATTTAGTCATGTGGTTGTTTGAGGACTTGATTCCTAGGAAGCCGTATAGCTGAGGGTTTCGGTTCCTCTCTGGCTGCTTCCCTACATGATAGGTGGCCCCTTTCAGAGTGAGCCAGTGAGAGGGCAAGCAAGTGCATCCAAGGCAAAAGCCACATTCTTTCTGCAACTTCATTTCCAGCAGAAGTGACAATCCATCACCTTTCTGTAACCCATTCTTTAGAAGTGAGTTGCTACATCAGGCCATATTGAATTAGAATTGTACAGTCATCAACACCAGGTGGGGACATGATTGGGGGCCATATCAGAGGCTGCCTATGACATCCAGGAAAATAGGAAACATGTTTGTGTTGCATACAAGTTACCTCTAAAGAGTAGCCTTTAGTATGAAATCCAAAATTTATTAAAATGAAATTTGACTGAATTGAATTTCACTTACAATAATGACACAAGACATTATTTTCAAATATGAGATGAAAATAGCTAGTGTCACATGGTTCAACAATTGGAAGCTATACAATTCCTTAATTCATACCTAAATTCTGGTAATTGACATAAAATTTAGTTTGCAAAATTCATAGTGATAGTATTTTCATATCTAATGATCTTATCTTTTATTTCTATGAAATAATATTTGAAAACATATTAGAATATTAGATGGGCATTATTATCTAAAATTATAATATATTTTAAAATAGAAATTATATACATCCTTATATATAACAATAAAAAATTCTTTTCATAAAATACATCATTAAAACATATTTATTTTGAACCTTGACACCAGCTCAGTCAAACTAATTTCTATTTCAGTAAACACTTGTTCTTCTATATATGGCTTTGGCATGTAAAACAGAATAACCTTTATTTATGGCTCAATTTGAGGAAAAAAAAATTCTCTTTACTGTGAATGAAAAAGATACTATTTAGAATAATTCTGTAGTTTTTATTTGTTAATCCAAAAAATATGAGGACTTTCCCAGTGCAGAGGAGCCAGTGAGGGGCTGGAGGACAGCACTATATTGATTTATATATAATATAGGAATTATTGTTGCTGTTTACTAGAAGTGCAGATGCAAAGTATCAAATAGAACAGATATGACACCCCTTGAAGGAAGGTTTAAAATTTACATAATGCAATCAAAGCATACTTCTAAAGAAAGTTGACACGCTTTTGTTATTATGCCAGCTAAGTTATATATTTTCAGTGTTTTTGTACATATTTTTCTCCTATACTCTACTACACATTTTCTAAATGTTTAGTAATATTAACAAGTCCATAAAAATTTCTCAACATATATTAAGTAAGTGAATCAATCAACAGATCCTTCATAGGCAAATTTTGTGGATGCCATAAAAATGATGATTTACTCACAAATATTGGCTTTATATGATTATAATAATGTCCAAAATGTTGTGTGTGGTTTGATCATTATATTTTCTTATAGAATTGAACACTTTATTGTTATGTAATATTTCTCATCACATTTACTCTTCCTTGTTCCAAAGCTTGCTTTGCCTGAAATGAATACAGCTACAACAAATTTCATTTGATTACTACTTTCATGGTACATGTTTCTCCATCACTTTACTTTTACGTTATCTGAGTCAATATTTACAGTGAGTTTCTTGTAGATAGTTCAGTATTGCTTTTTTAATCCAACCTAAAATTATCTGTCTTTTAACTGGTGTATTTGGACCATTCATATTTAAAGTAACTATTGATATAGTTGGGTAAAGACAACAATATTTCTGACAGTTTTCTATTCATGCATTTGTTCATTGTTTAATTTTTTTCCATTTTTGTCATTTCTGGTTTTAAGTGAGCACTTTTAATCATTCCATTTTATCTCTTATCTTTATTGGTCATTTATGTTTTTTTTTAAAGTCTTCAAGTGATTTCCCTCAAGTTTGCAATAAACATCTTTAAATAATCTAGGTCCAAATGATGTACAATATTTCACATATAGTTCAGGTGCTTTATGACAGAATAGTCCTTATTCCTCCCTTCTATTCTTTGTGATATTGCCATTTATTTCATTTTTACATATATGTTGATGAAAATGTAGTTAACCATTGAGGAGAAAATATACAATGTTATTTGAGCCAAACTGAGGATTATAAATGAAGGTTATAGACACTCAGGAAGTTTTGAGAACACTTCCAACTGTTACAAGTCAAAAGCACAGTTATATATGTACTTGAAACAAACAATCAAAATGATATACTGATATTTTACATAAAGTTAACCAAGGAAACCATAGTCCAGGTAAGTACATACAAAGTGAGCAGTAAGTCACTCTAAACCCCTACAGAGTTGGGAAGGAATGCTAATCTTTCAAGAAGTTATATTGTGTCAGAAGAAAGGAAATAAAATTAATCTTTGCAGTTGACCAGGCGCTCCCACCTTCGAGGAGCATCTGGTTAGTGAGTGGTAAAGATGCACACTGCACATTAGGGAGGAGGCCCAAACAGACAGAGAGAGAGAGAATTTTATGTTTAAATCTTTTGTCTTGCCTTAAAATGTAAAGTTTATTTCATTGGTTACAAACATACAATATATTGGTACTATTTTTCAAACATTTAGTTCTTTTAGAGCAATTAATAATTTAAGAAAAATATTATTTTTAAATTTATTAGTTTTGTGTGCACTCTTCCTTTCTTTATGTAGGACCAAGTTTCTGACATATATCATTTTCCTTCTGCGTGAAGAACTTGTTTTAACATTTATTATAAGGCAGGAAGCCTGTTGGCAATGATTCCCTTTAATTTCTGTTTGTTGAGGGTGGTAGGGTGAAAAAATGTTCTTCCCAAATATGTTTATGCCCTAATTCCCAAAACCTGTGACTATGTTACTTTAGGTAGGGAAACAGTTTAGCAGATGTGATAGTTAAGATTCTTAAGATGTGGAAATTATCCTGGGCTATCTGAGTGTTCCAAATGTAATCATGAAGGTTCTTATAAGAGGGAGGCAGGAAGTCAGAGAGGAGAGACGCTGTGCTGCTGGAGGCTTTGAAGATGGAGAAATAGACTATAAACAAAAGAATGCAGACAGTGTCTAGAAAGTGAGAAAGGCAAGGGAATGAATTTTCTCCTCAAGCCTTGAGAAGTAATACAACTCTGCTAATACTCTTAATTTTAAACTTCTGACTTTCAGAACTTCAAGAGTATAAATTTCTTTTTTAAGTCATTGTTCGTAATGTTGCAGTACCGATAATATGTAAGAAAACTCTACTTGTTGTTCTTTTGTTTCCTCCTTTTTTTTTTCTCATTCTTTTTTTTTTTTCTCATTCTTTTTTAAATAATATTTTCACAGAGTATAGCATTCTGTATTGGAAAGATTGTTTTTTTTGTTTTGCTTTTTTTCTATCTTTTCTTTTTTTTTCTTTCCTTTTTCTTTTCTTCCCTTCCCTTCCCTTCCCTTGCCTTCCCTTCCCTTCCCCTCCCCTCCCCTCTCCTCCCCTCACTTTCCTTTCCTTTCCTCCTTTCCTTTCCTTTCCTTTCCTTTCCTTTCCTTTCCTTTCCTTTCCTTTCAAGATGGTAAAGATTGCACTCCAATCTCTTCTTGCTTGCATGGATGCTGAAGAGAAATTCTTTGCAATTTTTATTTTCATTGCTTTGTAGATTTGGTTTTATTTCCTCCTCTAGCTTCCTTCAAATATTTCTCTTTGTCTTGTTTCTGCTGTTTGACAGGTGTAAGCATTCTTTTTTATTGTTGTTTATTTGTTTACTTGTGTGTGTGTGTGTGTGTGTGTGGGTTGGTGTTCATCCTGCTTGGTACTGTCTGAGCTTCTTAAATTTGTTGTCTGGTTTATCTAATTAATGTTGTAAAATTCTCAGCCATTAGTACTTCAAATATTTATTCTGTCTCATTTTCTCTTCTCCTGTTGACATTCCAATTATATGTATGCTACGCAATTTGATATTGTTCTACAGTTCTAGGATGTTCTGTTATTTTTTCTCATTCTTTTTTTCTTTTCATGTTATGTTTCTATTTGGACAATTCCTATTGACCTATTATCAAAATGTTTTCACTGAATTCTTTCCTTGGCTGTATTGAGTCTACTGATGAGCCCTTTGAAGGCATCCTTCATTTTTTTTTTGTTATGCTTTTGATTTATAGCATTTTATCTTCTATGTAGTTTTATATATTATTTTACATAGATTTTATTTCTCTGAAGATACATACACAACATCCAATATTCTGTGTGTATACCTTTTTATAACTAGAACCCTTAATATTTTAATCATAGTTATTTAAAATTCTTTGCCTGATAATTCCAACTCTTGTGTCATATCTGAATATGTTCTGATGATTGCTTTATCATTTAAGATTGTGCTTTGGCATGGCTTGCAATATTTGGTACATAAGCAGACATGCATAAGATAACTAATGTTAAGGTAAAATTGGGCTTCAATATGAGGATTATATGTTAAACTGGTCAGGAGTTGGGCTGGGCTGTGTTTGATATATCTAGTAGCTATGGACACCAGAGGCTTCAAATTGGTCTGGTGACTTTGCTTTGCCTTCCATTTTAGCTCTGGGGCTTCCCTTTGTGCTGTCTCCTATAGATTCCTGAGTTATAATTCACTGTTATTATTACTGAAAGCTTACTAAGTTGATGGCAGGCTTTGGGCAGGGTGTTCTCTAATCTTCTGATTAAGTCTCAGTTTTAAGAGTGCACAGTGGGCCTGTGACTCAAGGGTGTGGTCCTAAGAAGTATTTCTGTCTCTCCTCCAGGAACAGAACTGTCACCCTGTGCTCCCCAATCTCTTCTTTGTCTACATGGATGTCCTTCAGTATTCTCAGTCTATGTCCTATGTCCTTTAATTTTCACTGTGTTGTCAGAGAGTGGAACCCTTGGGTGATGCAACGAGGTATAGAGAGCTAAGAAAATATAACAAAAAGGAAAAACTTGGTAGAATTGGAGAGCACTACCAAGAATGCCGGGTGCCAGAAGGATGGGGAAATTATTAAATTGAAGACAGTATGTGTAAGAACAAAATGGCTTCACCAAGGTAAAAACCAGAGGGAAACTATATTTTTTCAATAAATTTATAAGATTATAATAGAGAATTGGGTACAAAGTATAAAGAAACAAGAATTCACTCCAAATATTACCTCCATAATAACTATTACTATATCTACTGAACATAATATCAAGAATTTATGTTTGCATATATACAAATAGAAAGATAAATATAAATGTATTGAAACAATGGGGTCATTGTTATTAAAAAAATAACTGTAATTTTACTTGACTTTGAAAAGGGTAAAAGGACCTGAAGGGGATGCAATAAAAATACAACTGTGGGAATTTAGGTAACTTTTGAAAATATTCCTTATACATCCTCCAGGTCTCTCTCTCTCACACACACACACACACACACACATCAATATTAAGAAAAAAATAAAAACTAAGTTAAAAGTTAAATCTACTTATTTTGAGCAACAGAAACTCTCATACATTACAGGTGGGAATACAAAATGATATAGCCATTTGGAAGACTATCTGGAGCTACCTTATAAAACTGAACAAACTCATCATTTAATCCAGCAATCATGCTGCATGGTATTTACGCAAAGGAATCGAAAACTTAAAAAAAAAAGCTTGTACATTGATGCTTATAGAAGTTTTATTCATAATTGCTAAAACTTGGAAGCAACAAAAATATCCTCTAGTAGTTCCATGGTTAAATAAACTGTGGTACATCCCAGCAAGAATATTCTGTGCTAAAAAAAAAAAAAAAAGTTTTCTTCATGTATTTTCTCCATGAAAAGACAAGGAGAACACTTAATTGTATATTACAAAGTTAAAGCCAATCTGAGAGGCTATATATTATATAATTGCAACTATATGACATTCTGGAAAAGGCAAAAATATGGATGCAATTAAACAGATCAGTGGTTTCCAGGAGTAGTAGGGGGAGAGATGAATAGGTCAAGCACAGAGGCTTTTCAAGACAATAAAAACAGTCTGTAGCTTATAATGATGGATTCATGTCATTACACATTTGTGCCAACCTATAGAATGTATACCACCAAGAATGAATCCTAAAAGTGAACTATAGATTTTAGGTGATTATGATATGTTAATGTAGAATTATACTTGTTAAAAAATGCACCACTCTGTTGGAAAATATTGGTAATGAGAGAACTTATGCATGTGTTGGGGCAGGGAGATTATAGGAAAACTCCTTGTACTCTATCTTAACTTTGTTGTTAACCTAAACTGCTGCTGAAACAAAACAAAACAAACCCTTTTTAAAATTAAAAAAGCCTTATTTTATCTAATATTTGAATTTTATATAAAATTTTATTTCTTATTTGGGAGTTTAAGGAATATAGACGCCAGCATTTCTTCCTACTCTAAGGGTCCCCTGCCAATTCATAGGTAGTTATTCAGTTTTGAGTGAGGGTTGTTGTATCTGGTTGGGTTGTTTTGATTATATTTTTTTGCCTTTCTTTTTTGCTTGTTTGTTTTTTATTTTGTCTTATCCTGAAAATGTGGGTGGGGTTGGAGGAGATAAGATAGAGCAGGCAGCATTTTCAGTTGTAGATTTTCATCTGAAAATCTTGCTAACAATACTACTGTGTTCTCTGTCCTCCTGTCACATTCCACTCTATTTTCAGCCTTGACAGCTTTGTACAGGTTTGTTAAATCAGGTGAATACTTCTCTTCACTCATGCTTACCATGAACAACAGCTCATCTATGGCAGTTCCCTTCAAGTTAGAGGTATGTCACAGGTGATGAAGATGGCACATTTACATAATTGTTCTTTTAGCTCCAACTTCTCTACCTTGATGTGACATGGGTCCTTGTCCAAATAAGAATATTTTTTTTAGAGCAGACAGCAGTATCAAGCAGTATCATCAGTATTTTTTCTTGTGGAACTGAAAACCACAGCCACAGAAAGATAGAAAAAATGAAAAAGCAAAGGACTTTGTACCAGATGAAGGGACAGGATAAAACCCCAGAAAAACAAGTAAATGAAAGGGAGATAGGCATCCTTCCAGAAAAAGAATTCAGAATAATGATGGTGAAGATGATCCAGGACTTTCAAAAAAGATTGGATGCAAAGACTGAAAAGTTTACCAAAGACCTAGAAGAATTAAAAAACAAACAAACAGAGATATGCAACACAATAACTGAAATGAAAAATACTCTAGAAGGAACCAATAGCAGATTAACTGAGGCAGAAGGGTGAATAAATGATGGAAGACAGAATGGTGATAATCACTGATGCAGAAAAGAATAAAGAAAAAAGAATGAAAAGAACTGAAGACAGCCTAAGAGACTTCTGGGACAATGTTAAACACACCAACATTCGTATTATAGGGGTCCCAGAAGGAGAAGAGCGAGAGAAAGGACCTGAGAAAATACTAGAAGAGATTATAGTTGAAAACTTCCCTAACATGGGAAAGGAAATAGCTACCCAAGTCCAGGAACTGCAAAGAGTCTCAGGCAGGATAAACCCAAGAAGAAATACACCAAGACATAGAGTAGTCAAATTGACAAAAATTAAAGACAGAGAAAAGTTATTAAAAGTAACAAGGGAAAAATGACAAATAACATACAAGGGAACTCTCATAAGGGTAACAGCTGATTTCTCAGCAGCAACTCTGCAAGCAGGAAGGGAGTGGCAAGATATATTTAAAGTGATGAAAGGGAAGAAACTACAACCAAGAATACTCTACCCAGCAAGGATCTCATTCAGATTTGAGGGAGAAATCAAAAGCTTTACAGACAAGCAACAGCTAAGAGAATTCAGTACCACCAAACCAGCCCTACAACAAATGTTAAAGGAACTTCTCTAAGAGGGAAACATAAGACAAGAAAAGGACCTACAAAAACAAAAGCAAAACCATTAAGAAAATGGTAATAGGAACACACATATCGATAATCACCTTGAATGTAAATGGGCTAAATGCACCAACCAAAAGACACAGACTGGCTGGATGAATACAAAAACAAGACCCATATATATGCTGTCTACAAGAGACCCACTTCAGACCTAGGCACACATACAGACTGAAAGTGAGGGGATGGAAAAAGATATTCCGTGCAAGTGAAAATCAAAGGAAAGCTGGAGTAGTGATACTCATATCAGATAAAATAGACTTTAAAATAAAAAATGTTACAAGAGACAAGAAAGGACACTACATAAAGATCAAGGGATCAATCCAAGAAGAGAAGATAACAGTTATAAATATATATACACCTAATATAGGAGCACCTCAATATTTAAGGCAAATGCTAACAACTATGAAAGAGGAAATGCAAGGCAGAAATAGAGACACAGATGCAGAGAGCAAACATATGGACACCAAGTGGGAAAAGCAGGGAGGGTTGGGGGGAAATGAACTGGGAGATTGGGATACCAAAATGTACACTCTAAATATATGCTGTTTATTGTCTGTTACCTGTATCTCAATAAAAGTTCTTAAAAAAAAAAAAGAACATTTTTTATTGTCATTTTAATCACCCAAATCCCTTGATTAAGTCTCTCTAAAGGATTTGTCAATGGACCTTTGGTGAGTCTTAAACTTTCAGAGAAATTTACACCTTTCCCAAGATTTAAGAATGTTTTTTCATGTTCTCAATATCCTCCAATGCTTTGGTTTAAATTTCACTATATTGGAAGATAATTCATAGTTTCTTTTTTAGTAATTGAAATTGTGTGATGAAGATACATTTTCTATAGTATTTTTTTATTTATTTTAATACAGTTTCTAGATATTAAAGTGTTGATAAGGGTAAACATTTTCACCTCCTTCATATTTTTTTTTAAGAAGTTCCACAAGATATTCTGAATGGTTGAAATTATGATGAGGGCATCCTAAGTCACTCACCTTCACCACTTTCTTTTTCTCCAACCAAACAACCACATAAATAAGTGGAATTATTGAGATTTTCTCCATTAAATATATGTTTGCTTGAGATGACAAGTAATTGCTTTTTCTTTTTAAATATATGGTCAAAAATTTAATAAAAGCTGATCACTTTTAGAGTCAAATAAATTTAAATTTCATTTTTTGTTAATATCTTGTAAAATGTTGTAAAATAGGTACTATTAAAAGATAGTGGTTATTAAAGTCTCATTCATTAAAAAATAATCTTTGCTGTTTTTGTATGTTAAGACTATGTTATTTTCTTCTGTTAAGGGCATATATTTCTAACCTCCAAATGAGCTGTGTCTTTCAAAACAACTAACTTTTAAGTAGAACTCACAGCTATATTAATTTATTTTTTGAGAAAGTTCTTAGAAAAAATAGATTGAAGGTATTTTATAAAACTGGATATATTCCTTATAAAAATAGGGGGTAAGAAATGAAAGGTAATTTTCTTATAATAAATACAATTATTAGTTAAAATTACTGTTTTAAATATACTTCTAAATACTTGATTTTAAGCTTGTATTTTTATATTATCAATATTATCAAAATTTTACATTATCTGATAACCATTTAAGAAAAACATTCCAGAATCCTCGTGGTTAGATTTATTTTCTTATGATCAAAGAATGTAAAATCTGATAGAATCTCATACAATTGTATTGTCTGTTCTCCTTTTAATAGTTCAATATAGTATAAAGGCATTAAAATTGCAAGATAGGACTTAAAAATGCAGCCATAAATTTTATAAATATGACCTATAATGTTTGTGAACTGTGCTTGTTATTCCTATAAGAGATATATTTTGTAAGAATAGGTATCTCCATAAGAATATCTTGTGGCCAATGTTTCATTGGTGTTCAAAAAAAAGGTATTTAAAGGAAAACTAATTTTTTTTCAAAAAAACCAAATATGTCATATTTATTAATATTTCATTTTTGATTTTATGATAATCACAGCTAAGGCAGAAAGTCAAGAGAATAACGGTTCAAAATAATATAATGTACCATGATAAGGATTGTTTACTACTTTCCTTGCAAACTGGAAAATAAAAAGGAATAGACAAATACTATTTATAGAGAATAGAATTTTACATTCTACAGCAGCATGTAGTTGAATCAGAGGCAGAAATGACTGACTCATTATCAAGTGGGACATTGATTCTCTTCTTAAACATTTCAACTCAATAAACATGTATTTTGCATCTACTTTAGGTCAAGCAAACATGCAATTCTGGGAAAGTAGAGATGAATAATATTTATTTCAATATCTATCATTTATCTATCACATATCCATTTCTTTTCTCAAGAAGTTCACTGACTAGGAAAACATGCATGGATAAATTCACACAGTGCAATAAATGTAGTAGAATAACAAGGTAGCTAAGGGGGCACAGAGGAAATACACATAATTCCATTGAGCTGGGAAGACTTTAGAACAGATAGGTTGTAGATGTGTGGAAGTCACATAAATTAGAACAAAACTGGAGACAGAGTAAAAGAGAAGCATATGCAAAGGTCCACACAGTGAGGAAATCTTTGGTCCAGAGGTCATATTCTCCCAATTCAAGACAAGAGTAATAATATATGCTTGAAAGAAAAGTTGGCGTTGTTTCTCAAGACTTGAAACTACTTAAATATGCTGCTTAAGAAAAAAAGGATGTCTGTACCATCTTCCATGAATTTTGTCCATATTGAATGGGAAGAATTGGTGCTTGTGTTAATAACTGATTCAGAAACAAGTGAAAGATCACTTTAGGGTTTTAGGGTACAACTTAAACTTCAATTGTTTAGCACTCATAATATTTATTGAGAAATTATTTTATGAATGACTTTTGGCTTGGTTCCAAATCTACAGAGATGAAAAACGTCATATTTTTCCTCAAGGAGCTTCCAATATGATGATGATGATGACGACATGCCGTTGTTGTGATTATTATTATATAACACATATAATAGTATCCTATTATTATAGGTGACATTTGTATAGTCTCTAATATGTATAAACCAATTTTATCTTCTTAATATATATATATATATACATATATATATATATATATATAATGTGGGTACTAGTATTAACAACTATTTTATGGTTGAGAGAACTGAAGCACAGAGAGACTAAGTAAGTTTCCAATGCTAGTGAGTGGTAAAGTCAGAATTCCAATCCAGGAAATTCAGAACCAGAGTCCATCCTCTTAATAATTAACCTAATAAGTCAGTGGGAAAAAATGGAATGGAAATTATGACTGAATTCAGTTTGGGATGGAGTTTGGGATGCAGTTCAGTGTAGAATCAAATGATGGTGCAAATAATTCAGTTGGCAGAGACTCCTTGACTGAGGCAAAGTTTCATATTATTGATGAAGGTTAAGGAGGATGTAGGCATAAAAATAAGGAGGCGCTAGCAGTTTGAGCCAAGAGGTAGCTAGTCCAAAGCCGCAGAATTTGCAAATGGTAACAGTGCAATAAGACAAAGCTGATGACACATGGTTAGTTGAAAGGGATAGATCAGTCAAAATTATGGGGTGTGCGTGGAATTGAATATAGATTTCATTCTAAAGGAATTGAGGATCCAATGAACGGTGTGCTGTGTAACTTTAATAACTGTGTATACAGGTCTGTTCTTAACAATTAAAATCTTTATATTGTTAACTGCACATAGCAGTTGACCACAAGTATGATAGACAATATTAAAGTTTTAGTATCATGGAAGACAGAATTCACCAGTCATTTTCATTCCACTTTTCTGAGGTGATAGATCAGGGTATTGAGATAATAACTTTAAAAGAAGTGGCAGAAGACCCAGAATAGCCAACACAGTATTGAAGAAGAACAGAGGTGTAGAACTGACATCAAGGTTTACTATAACAGTACAGCAATCAAGACAGTGTAGTATTGGCAAAAGAATAAACAAATAGCTCAATGAAACAAAATAGAGAGCCCAGAAATAGACCCACATAAATATAGTCAACTAATCTTTGACAAAATAGCAAAGGCATTACAATAGAGCAAAAACAGGCTTTACAACAAATGGTCCTGGAATAATTGGACATCCACATTCAAAATAAATAAGTCTAGACACAGACCTTGTATCCTTCACAAAAATTGGCTCAAAATGAATTGTAGACCAAAACTTAGATTGCAAAACTATAAAAGTCCCAGAAAATAATACGGGAGACCACCTGTATGACCTTGAATATGGTGATGAATTTTAGTACATGAAAGAAATAATTGATACATTGGACTTCATTAAAAAAAAATATTTGTAGAAACAATGCCAATAGAAGACAAGCAACAGACTGGGAGAAAATATTTGCAAAAAAGACATCTGGTAAAAGACTATTATAGAAAATATAGAAAGAACTATTAAACTCAAAAATAAGAAAACAACACAATTTAAAAAAAATGGGCCAATGACCATAACAGATCAGACAAGATATACAGATGGCAAATAAGGATATGAAAAGATGTTTCACATATGTCAACAGGGAAATGAAAATTAAAACAACAATACACATCTATTATAACGGCCAAAACCCAGAAGGGTGACAACACCAAATACTGGCAAGAATGGGGAGCACCAGGAACTCTCATCTATTATTGGTGGGAATGCAAAATGGTACAGCCACTTTGGAAGACAGTTTGGTGGTTTCTTACAAAAGTTAAGATATTCTTATCATATGATCCTGCAATTGCACTCCTTTGTATCTACCCAAAGAAGCTGAAAACTTATATTCTCACAAAAGTGTGTATATAGATGTCTGTAGCAGCTTTATTCTTAATTGCCAAAACTTGGAAACAATCAAGTGGTCCTTCAGTAGGTGAATGGATAAATAAATTGCTACATTTAGACAATGGAGTATTATTCTGTTCTAAAACTAAATGGCCATAAAGCCAAGAAAATATATAAAGGAACCTTAAATGTATAATGTGAAGGAAAATAAGCCAATCTGAAAAGGCTACATACTGTACTATTGCAACTATATGACACTCTGGAAAAGACAATATTATGGAGACTGCGAAAGATCAGTGGTTGTCAAGGATTTGGTGGGGGCAGTGAAGGGACAGAGTACAGAGGTTTATTAGGGCAGTGAAAATATGGTATTATAATGATGGACAGATGTCATTATACATTTGTACCAAGCCTTAGACTCTAAAAAAACAAGGGTTAACTCTAATATAAACAATGGGCTGTGGGTGATTATGATGTGTCAATGTAGCTTCCTCAATTTTAACAAATGTACCACTTTGTGGGGTATGTTGATGATGAGGTAGAGTATTCACATGTGGGGTTATGGGGTATACAAGTACTCGCTGTACCTTCGACTCAATCAATTTTGCTGTGAACCTAAATCTGCCCTAAAAAATTAAATATTATATATATATATATCTATATACATATCAGAAAAAATTAGTCTAATGATTTGAATGTTATTAATTTTCAGTCTTTATCCTTACATAAAATATATTGGATCCATAGTTATATGAATATTATAATTTATTCATAATTTTAAGGTTACACATATTTGTCATTAAATACATCAAAAATAATTATAAACCTAAGTAATAAATAATTTATCATTACAAAAGAAGACGCTAGATTGTAACTCAAGTTTCCTAGATGTACAGTTGACCTTTGAACACCATGGCTCTGAACTGCACAAGTCCACTTGCATGTCGATTTTTCTAATGGTAAATAAAGTACTATTAGATTCACAGTTAGTTGAATCTGTGGACGCAACAGATACTAAGGGTTGACTATAAAGCTATACATGGATTTTGAACTTTACAGAGGATCAACAACCCTAATCCCCTTGTTGTTCAAGGGTCAACTGTATACTTAAAATAATTGAAAACAAGTTTTCAAACAAGTACATGTACACACATGTTCAAAGCAACACAATTCACAATAGCCAAAAGGTGAAGATAGCCCAAATGTTCATCATATGATAAATGTATAAGCAAATTGTGGTATATACATGCAATGAAACAGTACCCAATTACAAAAGGAATGAAATAATGATGCATGCTACATCTTGTGTGAAAGAAGGTAGACCCTGTATGATTCCATTAATAATAAACATCCAGAAGAGATAAATACATACAGATAGAATGCAGATTGGGGATTGCCAGGAGCTAGAAGGAAGGAATGGGTAGCAGTTGCTTAGCTGGTAAGAGGGTTTGCTTTGGAGTGAGGGCAGTGTCTTGGTGATTGTACAACAGTGTGAAGGTACTAAATGCCATGGACTTATTCACATTAAAATGGTTAATTTTATATTATGTGAATTTCACCTCAAATTATGTTTTTAATGTTGGAAGTGTATAACAAAATCCTCATAAAATTATAAAAATTATAAGGCTTAATTTCTCTAAATTACTAAAATATTGTAATAGAAATATTCATATCAAGCAAAATGTCAGTACAAGTCTTACATATTTACTATTTCTAACAACACAGTGAAATGAATAAAACCTTTACCATTGACCCATAGAGTTTCTAAGCTGAGGACTGATGTTTTATAGATAATATAGAGGTTTTTCAGAATGCTTATATCTCAACAATTGAAAAAAATGAGTATGAAGTGGCACATAGAGCATTTTCTTTTCACGTGAAGCAGACTGGAGAGAAAGAGCTTGAGAAGGCAGATGTACCTGGGCATTCACCTTGACATCTACATAAATCTACAGAATAGGAGAGAATTAGTTTCATTATTAATGGTATGCCCTAACCACTAAGTTTTTATGAGTGGATCTAGCTGCCCAGTGGAGTAATTCTGTTATACTCTACAGCATTCAGCTACAGCAAATTAGTTATATTGAATTAGGGTACATTGATGTCTACACTTTTGTGCTCAAAGTCAGTTGTGACTTAGAAAAAAATTGTATTAGCAGTAGGTATTCCTTTTTTTCCCATGAAAATTTGGAAGTGGAGGTTTGTCTAATTCCTTTCAAAATGAACCCAGTGAGATTCTTTGAATAGGAAGGGAATCATATTAGAGCAGTCCCCTCCTAATTTCAGATTAGGAATTGCTGGAGACTGAGTTGATAATAAAATAACTGAATCAGCATGAGGTAACCTCTCTACTTGAAAGGTTTGGCAAAGCAGTGGAAACAGTGCTAAATGATCTGTCAGGCAATTCCTTTAAACTAAGTCTCAAGGAGAGAAGTATTTATTGTAAAATAGATTTAGAAAGGTCAGAGAATGAAAGGGCTTGACAAAATTTGCACTAAAGAGCTTGACAAAATTTGCACTAGAGAGAAAATTAGAAAAAAAAAAAAAAAAAAAAAACAGTACTAGTCCAAAATGAAATCTGTGTGTAGTAACCTGGTTATCCAGGAACTGATTACTCAGTTTTATAAGTTAGTCTGTTTGTGCATCTTCTTGCTACGCTAGGACTGTCCAGTTCCCTGCTTATTAGCATTGTGAATACGGACACATGAAAACATAGGTAAGTAATTAATGGGCATCTGACTCCATGCCTTGTGCAAATAGCCGTGGTTTTCAAGTCCTACTCAGAGGCAACAGGCATGACTCTTGAAAGAAAGGAAGCCCTTGTTCCATTGACCATGAAAAAACAAACAAACAGAAACAACCATACAGTTGTGTGTTATCACCCTCATCTAATTTGGCCTTTCATAAAACTGGGTCCAATAGTTAAAGGTAGGGGAGGGTTATGAGCTTCTTACTGAAAACCTTGTTTCCAAGACTTATGTTTTAATTAAAATAATTGAAATTTATCTCAAATATGTATCCACAAACAGACAGAATAATAATTATGCAAACTCTTTTTGTGAATTCATTGCAAGCAAAGTACACTTCAGTCAAATAGGGTAAGTCTAATGTTAGAATCAGCTAAACATCTGGTCATGTCCTATGATGGAATCCCCAAGTGAGAGACAGGAGACAGAAACTGAGTCACAGCCTAGAGAATCATTTGGAAGGGCACTGCTGGATGGTGGGTTCATCTGATTATAATGTAACATTTAAGTAAAGTTGGAGGTGTCTATACAATCTAGCTAGATAATCTACACATATTGCCACATATTTCATCAATTTTTCTATCATTTTCATTTTAACTAACAAAACTTAGAGTGTACTTCTAGATAGTAATATTTGATGTTTGTGGAATTCTCCTTTCCATGGTAGATTTTTTATTAGGGTCATTAAAATACTACCCAATATTACTGGATTGTGGGCTTTTAATTGTGATAACTTAAGTGTTAACTATCTGCTTCTAGGACACAAATTCCAGGTCATTTATACACATCTGTGCATCTCACTATTTACATTGTAAGAGTTTAAAGTAAATTATAGAAAAATCAGTCCTTGCTGTTGATGGCAACTCTTGCAGATCTTTCAGAGACTTCTCTTTTAAATTGTGAGACTGTATTTTTGCATTAGGTGGAAATTGATAAGATCATAAGAGTATGAGAAAAAGCCTGTCAGTAAGAAGCCATAGATAGAATTCAAAACACTTTCATAGTAGGACATGTTCTTATCCATAGAGATTCTGGAGATGATGATTTCTAATATGCCTATCAGGGTGCTATCTCTCTTTAAATTCCTTTCAAAAATGGGATGCCAGGGCTAGAAGATGGTTTTATCATTTATTCTACTACACTTAGTGTTGGGAAGAAAAATGTTACCAAAACAATTATTGGTAGGATGATCATATAATCAATTGTCTAAGTCCCAACACTCAATAATGAAAGGAAATGTTAGTACCCATAATGCCAGGGTAACAGGTATAAATACAGCCTATCCCAAGCAAAATTTTGATGTCTGAGCATCTTAATTATAGGTAAAAATCTGATTAAATGAGGATAGATAAGAACTCCTAATTATAGTTTTTAATCTTATATAGGTCTTTTAATAAATATTTATTTTTATCTGATTAAAATCTGTATTTCCCAATGGTTGGGAAATAAAAATAATAATCTAAGAAAATTCAATAAAATGATTCTTATAATTACAAATCTTATTATTTAAGTCAAAGTTTTTGTACATTAAGTACAGGTAAACAAAATAAGTTATACATGTAAGGCAATGAACATAGTAATAAGGACCATGAGACAAGATTAACTTGAGGACAAAAGAAAATAATCAAACATTCTAAGAAATACAAATCAATAAATAACATACACATTTAATTACATATATACTCACATCTTATTCATTCATCTGTGCTATGGATGGATACCTTAGTTGCTCCCATGTCTTGGCTATTGCAAGCAGTGCTGCAATGAACATAAGGGTACATATATATTTCCAAATTAGTGTTTTTATTTTCTTCAAATAAATATCCACAAGTAGAATTGCTGGATGGTATAGTAGTCCTATTTTTGATTCTTTGAAAAAACTTCCTACCGTTTCCCATAGAGGCTGCACCAATTTACATTTCCACCAACAGGGCACAAGAGCTCCCTTTTCTTCACATCTTTGACAAACTTGCTGTTTCTTGTCTTTTTCATAATAGCTGTTCTGACAAGTGTGAGGTAGTATATCACTGTGATTTTGATTTATATTTCCCTAAACATTAGTGATGTTGAACACCTTTTATCTTTTTATAGGAAAAATTTGTCTGTTCAGGCCCTTTGCCCACTTCTTAATTGAAATGTTTGTTTTTTTTTGATATTGAGTTGTATGAGTTCTTTACATATTTTGGATATCACTCCCTTATCAGATGTATACTTTGCTAATATCATCTCCCATTCAGTAGGTTTCCTTTTCATTTCATTGATAGTTTTCTTCACTGGGCAAAACCTTTTTAGTTTGATGTAGTTCCATCAAACTTGCCTGAGCAGACATATCCAAAACTATATTGCTATGTCAAAGAACATACTACCTAGGTTTTCTTCTAGGAGTTTTATGATTTCAGGTGTTACATGCAAGTCTCTAATCCATTCTGAGTTTATTTTTGTATATGGTAAAGGAAAGTGGTCCAGTTTGATTCTTTTTCATATAATTATCCTTTTTTCTCAACACCATTTTGAAGAAACTGTCTTTTCCTTGTTGTATAGTCTTTCTCCTTTGTTGTACACTAATTGGCCACATGAGTATGGGTTTATTTCTGGACTCTTTGTTCAGTTAATCTGTGTGTCTTTTTTTTCCCCAGTACCTTACTGTTTTGAGTACTTTTTATACATAACTTACAGCTTCGTAGTATAATATAAGCTCAAGTCTGGGAGCATGTTGTCTCCAGCTTTGTTCTTTTCCTCAACATTGCTTTGGCTATTTGGGGTCTTAGGATTATTTGTACTAGTTCTATGAAAAAATTGGTATTTTGCTAGAGATTGCATTGAATCTGTAGATTGCCATGTATAATAAGAACATTTTAATGATATTGATTATTCTAATCCATAAGCACAGAATAACCTGCAATTTATTAGTGTCATTTTCAATTTCTTTCGTCAGTGTCTTATAGTTGTGATACTGCAGGTCTTTCATCTCCTTAATTAAATTAAATTTCATCTCCTAAATTAAATTTATGCCTAGGTATTTCATTCTTTTTGATGCAATCATAGATGAGATTATTTTCTTTGTTTCTTTTACTGATAGTTCGGTATTAGGGTATAGAAATGCAATTGATTTCTGTATATTGATTTTGTATCCTGCAAATTTACTGAATTAATTTATGAGTTTTAATAGGGTTTTGGTGGAGTCTTTATGTTTTCTATATATAGGGAGAGTAACATAGCATTATGTCATCTGCAAATAGTAACAGTTTTATAACATCTTTTCCAATTTGGGTGTATTTTTTTTTCTCATTTAATTGCTATGGCTAGGACTTTCAAAAATATGTTGAATAAAGTGGTGTGAGTAGGCATCCTTGACTTGTTCCTTCTTGATCTTAAGGGGAAAAGCTTTCAGCATTTCACCATTGAATGTGATATTAACTGTGGGTTTGTTATATACGACCTTTGTTATTTTGTGGTATCTTCTTCCCTCTAAACCCATTTTGGTGAGAGTTTTTATTATAAATGGATGTTGAATTTTGTCAAAAGCTTTCTCTGACTCTATCTATATGATTATATGATGTTTAACCTTACATTTGTTATTGTAGTGTATCACATCGATTGATTTATGGCTGTCAGTCCATCCTTGCATCCATGGAATGAAACCCAGTTGATAATGCTGTATGATCCTTCTAATGTATTGTTGAATCCAGGTTGCTAATATTTTGTTGAGGATTTTTGCATCTATGTTATCAAGAATATTGGCCTATAATTTTCTTTTTTTTTTAATGGTTTTCTTATCTGCTTTTCTTGGTATCAAGGAAATCTTCAATTTTTTGGAGTAATTTGAGATGGATAGGTATTAACTCTTCAGATGGCTTTACCTGTGAAGCTATCTGAACCTGGCTTTTTTGTTTTGGGAGTTTTTGTATTACTGACTCAATTTTGTTACAAGTAATGGGCCTGTTTGGATTTTCTATTGTTTCATGATTCAGTCTTGGCAGATTGTATGTTTATAAGAATTTATTAATTTTCTAGGTTGTCTAATATTTTGGCATATAATTGTTCATAATATTCTCTTATGATCTTTTGTATTTCTGTGCTGTTGGTTGTAATTCCTCCTCTTTTACCTCTAATTTTATTTATTTCGTCTCTCGCTTTTTACTGATGAGTCTGGGTAGAGGTTTATCAATTTTGTTTATCTTTTCAATGAACCAACTCAGTTTCAATGATCTTTTCTATTGGCTTTTTAGTATCTATTTCATTTATTTCTGCTCTGATTTTTATTATTTCCTTCATTCTACTAACTTTTGGCTTTGTTTTACTTTTTGTAGTTTCTTTAAATGTGCATTTAAATTATTTGTTTGAGAGTTTCCTTATTTCTTGAAGTAGGCCTTTATAGGTATGAACTTCCCAGTTAGAACTGCTTTTGCTGTATCCCATAGATTTTGAACAGTTGTGTTTCATTTTTATCTGTCCCGGGTATTTTTTGATTTCCCATATGATTTCTTTGTTGACTTACTGGTTGTTTAGTAGCATGCTGTTTAGTCTCTACATGTTGGTATTTTTCCAGTTTTCTTCTCGTAGTTGAATTCTAGTTTCATACCATTGTGGTCATAAAAGATGCTTGATATTATTATCAATGTTGTTACATTTATTGATTTGATTTGTGGCCTAATTTGTTATCTATCTTGGAGAATGTTCCCTGTGCATTTGAAAAGAATGTGTATTTTGCTGCTTTTGGGTGGCATATTCAGTATATATCTATTACTGTCTAGTATCTAATACTATCTAGTATTGTAATTGGGGTATTAATGTCTCTTACTAGTAATTGTATTGCTATTTCTCCTTTCACTTTGTTAATATTTACTTTATATATTTAAGTGCTCCTATGTTGGGTGCATAAATATTTACAAATATTATATTTTCTTGTTGGATTGACTCCTTTATTGTTACATAAAGGCCTTCTTTATCTTTTGTTACAGTCTTTGTTTTAAAGTCTATTATGTCTGATATGAGTATTGCTACCACAGCTTTTCTTTTCTTTTCTTTTTCCATTTGTATGGAATTTTTTTTTCCATACATTCACTTTCAGTATGCATATCTTTAGATCTGAGGTAAGTCACTTATAGGCAGCATAGAGATGGGGTCTTTTTTTATCCATTTATTTATCCTATATCTTTTGTTTGGAGCATTTAGTCCCTTTACATTTAATGTAATTATTGACAGTTTTGTACTTATTGCCATCTTCTTAATTGTTTTCTGGTTGTTTTGTGGTTATTTTCTGTTCCTGTCTTTTTCTCTTGGTTTCTTCCCTGTGGTTTGATGAATTCATTTGGTGCTGTGCTTGATTCTTGTCTTTATTTTTTGTATATCCATTGTTGGTTTTTGGTTTTTGGTTATCATATGGGGTATGTGTGTGTATATATGTATGTATATATACTTTTTAAAGCTGATTGTTGCATAAGTTCAAAGGCATGCTAAAAGCACTATTTTTTACACTGTCATGTTTTATGTTTTTGTTGTTATATTTTACATCTTTCTACTTTTTGCATCCCTTAACTACTTATGGTAGTTATAATTTATTTTCTTACTTTTTTCTTTTAACTTTCATACTAGCTTTTTACGTGGCTTATCCACAGCTTTTACTATATATTTGCCCTTATCAGTGAGATTTTTTTCTTTCATATATTTTCTTATTTCCAGCTGTGGCACTTAATTTTTGGCTTAAAAAGATCCACTAACATTTCTTATAAGGTCAATTTAGTGGTGACGAATTTCTGTAGTTTTTGCTTGGGTTGGAAAACTCTTTACCTCTCCTGAAATTCTAAATGATAATCTTGCCTAATAAAATATTCTAAGTAGCATTTTTTTTTCCCTTTCATCACTTTAGATATACCCTGCCAATTCCTCTTGTCCTGTAAAGTTACTGCTGAAAAATCAGCTGATAGTCTTATGAGGTCTCCTTTTGTATATAATTACTTGTTTTTCTCTTGCTGCTTTAAATATAGTCTCTTTATATTTAACTCTTGCTATTTTAATCATTATATGTTTAAGTGTAGGCCTTTAGGTCTTCAACTTGTTTGAGACTCTCTGTGCTTCCTGGACCTGTAGGCCTGTTTCCTTTCCCATGTTAGGAAAGTTTCTTGTCATTGTTTTTTCAAATAAGTTTTCAGTCCCTTTATCTCCTTCTTGTCCTTCTGGATCCCTATAGTGCAAATGTTAGTATACTTGACCTTATTCCAGCAATCCCTTTAATTATACTTATTGTAAAAAAATCTTTCTGTTTTTGCTCTTCTGATTTGATGATCTCCACTCGTGTATCTTCCAGATTGTTATTTCATTCTTCTGTATCATCTAATCCTCTGGTGATTCCTTCTATTGTACTTTTTATATCATATCTTGTATTTTCCTGACTGGTTCTTTTTACATTTTCTAAGTCTTTGTTGAAATTCTTTCTGAGTTTCTCCATTCTTCTCCCAAGTTTGGTGAGCTTCCTTATGACTGTTTCTTTGAACTATGTCAGGTAAATTACTTATCTCCACTTGATTAAGGTTTGTTTCCTGTGGTTTTATTTGACTTTTTCATTTGTATCATACTCCCCTATCTCCTAATTTTCTTTAACTTTTCATTATGAATTAGGTAAAATTGCTACTTCTCTTGGTCTTGAAGGAGTGGCTTTGTGTAAAATGCTTGCACTTGGAAATTTTGTCAGGCCAGCTGGAGCCATAGCAGACCCTGGCTGGGGTCAGTTCCTGGGCCAAGGCAACCTTGGTGATGTGGCTGTGGCAGACATGAGCCAAGAGGAGTCCCAGGGGAACTCAAACAATGGTGCTTCCTGGTGCTTCTGACACTGGAGAGAACTCCAGCAATTATCTGCCTGTTTGGGAGAATCCCTAGGGTTAGTAAATCCATTTACTTCCTGTATAGTCTTGGTGCCCTTTAAACTACTTATTTTTCACTGTGTCCCTGGGTGGGCAAGTCTTTGCTTAGGCCCTGCAGCAATAACTTTTCCTATTACAGATTGCCACATAGAAGATAGGGTTCCCATGGATACTGTTTCCCCATCTTTTCTGCCTTTTTCTATCTGGTCTTCCTATGTGTACTACCTGTAAAATCAATCCTTGGGTTTTCTTCAGGAGAAATTGATCTATACCTAGGTATAGGCTCATTTCATCTGTTGGAGGAGGTAACCTCGAACACTTTCTACATCACCACCTTGGGCCACTCCTCAAAGTACAGTTTATTTCAAATTCTTGCCATGTTCCTCAAACCAGCCAGCTGGAGTTCTACTACTTGGAGACATTTAGGGAGCAAGGATGTTGGAGCCTCCTAGTATACTACATGGAACATATGGCCTCCCTGGTCACAATAACAAGGGAGAAAACAGATGGATGCTTTTCTCTACTGCCCTTGGTATGACACATGTCCCTAACAAAACAGACCAGTAGCCCAAGCGAACAATGCCCTGGCCTATCTCTAAGTGTGCTAGAAAATAAATGGAGCAGACATAGCAACAAAGGGAAAAGAGCTATGGGTTACTTATGGCTCTGAATATATAATTGGCTACTGGTAGGATTCTGGGCTGGTCACATAACTCCCCTCAACTCAGCTTCTTCATCTGTAAAATGGGAGAAAAAAAATGAATGATCTTTATGGTCCTCTTCAACTCTAAAGTTCAGTGACATAAATATGTAAACAAATAGACAACAATATGTAAACAAATGAACATGATTCTGTTCCAATAAGACTTCATTTGCAAAAACAGGAAATAGACCAGATTTGGCTCATATACCGTGGTTTACCAACCCTTGGTCTAGAGAAGTCCCTGTTGGAGAAGTGACACTTTTTTTTTCTTCCTCCACTGTTTAATATATACTCAGAAAGGATTTAGTATGTTAAAATTAAAATTTTCATATGTAATAGAAATGAGATGTGGGGAAATTCTCAAAGAGGATTTGTACACTCTTCTGCACTTCTTATATTTTCTTTCTAGGACTTCTAATGATGTAACTTTCAGGTTAAAAGTGTATAGGCATGCCTCATTTTATTGCATTCCACTTTATTGCACGTTTCAGATTTGCATTTTTACAAATTGAAGGTTTGTGACAACCCTGACACAAACCCTACCAGTTTTATTGTGTTAGTGAAAACACATGTAATATAATTTTACAAGTCTAGAGAGCCTAAGATTATGGCAGAGAAGATGATTTTATATAAAACTTGTAAAAGTAAGCTGGGGGCTCAGAGAAAGTTTATATATACAATAAAAGTCTATGATCTTAAGAAAAATAATTTATCAAAGTGATGAGCTCAGATGTCTAAGTTTATGGGTGGAAATGCCCATCTCAAGAGTAGGGTCCTACAGATAGAGCAGAAGGTCTATGCTTCTTCTATCTCTGAAAATCAAGGCTATATCCAAATGAGTAGATCAAAACTTGAAGAAAGCCACACTAATATTTAGCAATTAATGACCACTTCTACCACAGGAATCCAAGTTTCATAGATTGTCTGTGACATATCTTTCCAAAGACTTATACAGCTAATCCAAAATTCCCTGCACCATTTGAGTGAACAAGCTTTTTCCTTCACCAGAGATAGTGAAGTCAAGAATCATAAATGGGTTGTATGCCCTCTTCCACATACATATTTTTCCTACTCTATTCTCCAGATAAGAAGAATTAGGAGGTGTATCAAAGCTTAAGTAATTCCTAAGCCAAAACCTTTGTTCTCAATTTGACCTTATAGATCCTTGGGACAAATGTCCTTCTTACACTATATATTGTCTTTGTTGTCTAATTACTTTATAGTAGTTAATAGCATGGATTATAATTTACACAAAGCACCATGGCATTTTAACACTTTTCTTGTTTCATTTTCTACCACAGTACACTGGAAATTAAAAAATAAATAAATAAAACAATTGTAGAGAGAAGAAAGGTTATTATTCTTATCACACAAACTGTCCTTCATCAAAACTGGTGTTAGCAGGGTGTGGCCTAATTTCTAATTCTTACCTAGCTTGGAACCTGAGTCAGTTTGGTTAAGAAAAACAAACAAAAAAACCCTCTGTATCTTCTTTGAAGTTGGTCTGCCCCTTCTTTCAAGAAGAGATACATGATGTATAAGTCTGAGTCTAATCAGGACACAAACTACAGAGTTATTTAAAAGGGATATATAAATGATTATTTTATGGGAGAAGATTAATTACTAAGATATAAAGATTTATATCTAAAATCCACAACAACATCTGAGGAAGCATACCTGAGGGAGAACAAACTTAAAAAGGGAAGCCTTCTCTTCTCAAAGCTGGACTTAGAACCTCATGGAAGAAGGTGTGGGGATGCCAGTGGATGGCTCAGATATTTTCTGGGTTTCATGAGCCAGAGCTGGTCTGCTATAGTCAGTCAAGTAGGAAATAACCCTCTAGGGTACAAGCAAGCCAAGGGTGAGTCCACAGTCACCTAGAATTAACTGGTGCACATGTGAGAAATGGAGTTGTCAGTGTCTGCTTTGGGAAGACTAGGGAAGGAAGGTGGTCACTGAATCCAGACTTGGGGACGTCTATGGTTGTTGAGGAACTGTGTTCTTTGGGCATGCATCTGGGACAGGTCACCACTAGATGTCGCCAAATAACTGCACCTCTGACTGTGCAGCAGGAATAGAAAATTAATTACTTAATTAATTAAAAAACTCCACAACACATCATAATGAGAAATAAAAAACCCTTCCTTCTTCCATATCTTCCAGTACACTTTGTAGATAAAGCTTATCACTGTGCTTATTGTAAAGAAGAAGTGCTTAAAGAGTCCAGTACATTTTTATAGACAAGATGCTGAAAGGTGAATTTTGAGAGGCAATAAATCAATAATTGGTATACATGGATAGGCCAACCATTGTCTTTCTCAGTCCAAATCATTGTATACCTGAACTTTGAACAATATGAAAGGTGAGGCACTGACCTTCTACAGTTGAAAATCTGCATAATTAACAGTCAGCCCTCCAAATATGCAGTTCCTCCATTTGGGAGGTCCCACATCCATGAGTCAACCAACATGCAATACTGTAGTATTTACTTTGGGAAAAAAAATCTATCTATAATGGACCCATGCCATTCAAACCCATGTTGTTCAAGGTAAATTGTACTTAACAAATATTCCATCAATATGAGGAAAATTGTACATTAATACCTTAATTTTAAATAATTCAGAGTTTATAGCTTTTCTCTCTACAAAGATATTTTATATGAAGTTGGAGCATTTGTATCAGGAACTGTTGACTAGATGTCATGCTAAATTTATAAACTGGCCCAGATTATTTTTAATGTAATCTTCCAAAAATTGTTTAGTATCTTCCAGCTAGTTTTTCTCTTTCCAAATAAATTATTTATTTCTAGTATACACATTGTAACCCAGTAAAAGAAGAATCTCACATCCCAACATTCATATAGGAAGAATAAAACTGATGAGATAAATTATTGTAGGGTTTTCTCTGTTTTATAACACATAGCTGTGACTGGAAGGTTAATGAATAGAATGAAAATTGGAACAATTATTTTTTGATTGATTAATATAATAATGACCTACATACTTATTGTGTTTATATAATATTGTAGGTAGGTTTTAAAATGAAGGATAGAGAGGCAAGTTACATCAGCAAGTTGGTAGAATAGGAGTTTCTAGTGCTCATTCCCTTGAGGAAACATCAATTTGAACAACTATCCATGTACAAATATACCTTCACAAGAGCTATGAATTCCAGGAAAGATTGCAGGGAGAAGCACAGAAGTAAGAGAAGGCACATTGAAGAGGGTAGGAAAGACAATTTCACATGACCCACTTTCTCCCCACCCCCTGCATGGAGAGAGACACTTTCCCTCTAGGGGGGAAAGTAAAGTGAACAACCAACTTTATTGTAGACCCCATCACAGAGCTGCATCAGTGCGAGGCCAGACTCTGTGGTCTTAGGCTCCAAGGGGCACCCACGGGCCCAGACTCCTGGACCATCCCTGCATCAGATTAGACTCCAGACTTCAGTCTGGGCCAACCCAGTGTCATGATGGCATCTAAAGACCCATTAACCAGGTTTATCCCAGGAGTCCCTGGTACCTGGTCAGCCCCCAGTGACACAGGATCCAGGCCTGCCCATATAGACCCAGGTCCCAGTCCCACCACCTTGGACTCAAGTGCCAGGCCCACCCATAGGTCCAAAACCCAGGCCTTCTCCAATGGACCCAGGTGCCAGTCTTGCCTCCATGGACTAAGGCACCATAAAAAACAACAAATAGAAATTCTAGAGTTGAAGAGCTCAGGGATCAAGCTAAATAATTCAGTAGAAAACTTAGACAACAGATGCAAACAAAACAAACAGAAACAGTGAACTTATAGATGAGTCATTTAATATGCACTCAGAGGATCAACAACAACAATAAGAAGAAAGAAATGAAAAAGAAAGAAAAAAAGTGAAGAAATCCTATGTGAATTGAGAGAAATAATCTATGTAATATTAGAACCCCCAGAAAGAAAAGAGAGGGAAAGAGGGCAGAAACTTTTTTTAAATAAATAATGGCTAAGAACTTCCCAAATATAAGAAGAAATCTGTAAATTGAAGTTCATGAAGCTGATATATCTCCCAAAATATTCAGTTTAAAAAGAACCTCTTCATGATGCATTAAAACTGCCTAAAATGAAAGACAAAAATAAATTTTTAAAAACAGCAAGATAAAATAGTTTCTCACATAAAAGGGAGCCCCATAAGGTTATCAACAGATTTATCAGCAAAAACCTTGCAGGCAAGGAAAGAGTAAGATGATATGTTTGATATAGTCGAAATGCTGGGGAAATAAACAAAACAAACAAAGAAACAAAAACAACCCTGCCAACCAATAATAGTTTGCTCTACAAAGATGTTCTTCAGAAATGAAGAAGAAATTAACACTTTTATGAGGGGAAATAAAAAGTGAAGGGAGATTGCAACCACTAGACATGGCTTACAAGAAATGCCAAAGAGAGTTCTTCAAGTTGAAATAATTTGAAAACTTACAAAAGTATAAAACTCACTGTTAAGGTGAGAATATTGTCAAATTCAGAATACCGTAATACTGCACTGGTGGTACGTAAATCACTTTTAACTCTGGTATAAAAATTAAAATGCAAAAGTATTAAAAATAACTATAGCTACATTGTGTTAATAAATACATCATATATAAAAGATATAAATTTTGACATAACACATATAACAAAAATGTGGGAAGAGGAGAAGTTAAAGTGTAAAGTGTTTCTATACAATTCAAGTTAAGTTGTTGCCAGCTTAAAATAGAATGTAATATTTATAAGATGTTTTATGTAGGCCTTATAGCAACCACAAATATAAGGATGAGTCAAAAATTATCTGCACTCTGGCTGTAGAATTTATAGAAGATTTAGTATAACCAAGTGAAGAGAAGTTTTGACTCACCCTCATAAAACACCTGTGCTGAAAGAAAAAACAAACAAACAAAACTGCTAATGAAGAATACTATATTCAGCAAAACTGACTTTCAAAATGAAGGAGAAATAAAGAGTTCCTTAGAGGAACTAAAGCTGATGGAGTTCATTATCACTAGACCTACCTTAGAAGAAAAGTAAAAGTGAGTCCTTCCAGTTGAGATAAAAGGACACTAGATAGCAAAAGAAAACCATATGAAAATATAAAGCTGACTGATATATGTAAATATATAGACAAATACAGCATAGTGTAATTGTGTAACGGTGGTACATAAATCACTTTAACTCATATAGAATTTAAAAGACAAAAGTATTAAAAGTGACTATAACTATAAAATTGTATTATAATTTAAATATTAAAGATATATAAATATAAATGGGTATATGAAATGTAAATATAAAATGTGTTTTCACATCAATGATATAAAGTATGTGTGCAAGGAACAGTAAGAGTAGATTTTTTGTGTACAAATGAGATAAAGTTATCAATTAAAAATACAGTGTTATAAGTATTATAAACTTTAAGCAAGCCATGTCATAACAATAATGAAAATACCTATAGAAAATACACACAGAATAAAATAGAACAGAATCAAAGCATGTCAGTGCAAAAACAAAAACAAACAAAAAAAGCAATACAACACAAAGAAAGAGCAAGAATGGAAAAGAAAGACAAAAAAACTATAAGTAGGAAAAAAATGAAGAAAATGGCAGTAGTATGTCTTTACCTATAGGTAATTAATTTGAAGGTAAATGGATTAAAATCTCTAATCAAAGGACCTGAAATGACTGAATGGATAAATAAACAGTATCCAACTATATACTGTCTAAAAGAGATTCATTCATAATAAAGTTCATATACAAAAAGCTCACAGCTATCTGCATAGTCAATGGTGAAAAACTGAAAGTTTTTCCACTAACACCTGGAACAAGGGGTGGATTTCCTCTCTTTCCACTTCTAGTTAACATGGTACTGGAATTAGCAATTAGGCAAGGAAAAAAAAAAAAAAAAAGAAGGCACCCAAATTGGAAAGGAAGATGTGAAATTATCTCTGATTGTGGATGACATGACCTTATACATAGAAAACATTACAAAATATTGCACACACACACACACATGCCCACACACACACCTTTTAGAACTAATAAACAAAATTAGTAAAGATGTAGGATACAAAATCAACATAAATATATCATTTGCCATTCTTTACAAACTATCTGAAAAAGACATTAGGAAATCAATAGCATCAAAAAAAAAAAAAAATACTAGGGGATAAACTTAACCAAAATGATGAAAGACTTATACACTGAAAACTACAAAACATTGCTGAAAGAAAATAAATGACAGAAATAAACGAAAAGATATCCCATGTTCCTGGATTAGAAAACTTAATATTATTAAGATGTCTATACTACCCAAAGTATTCTTCAGGTTCAATGCAATCCCTGTCAAAATTCTAATGATACATTTTGCACAAATTTAAATATTCTAATATTTATATGGAATAAAGCATCCCAAATAACCAAAACAATCTTGAGAAGGAAGAACAAATTGAGACCTCACAATTCTTTACTTGAAGACATGTTGCCATACTACAGTAATCAAAACAGTATGGTCCCAGAATAAAGGCAGGCACATAGACCAATGGAACAGTAATAAAGCCCAGAAATAAATCCTGCCATATACTTTCAAATGATCTTTGACACAGGTGCCAAGACCACACAAAGTTGAAAGGAGTTTTCCTCCAACAAATGTGTTGGTAAAACTAGATATTCAAGTGCAAAATAATTACATTGTATCCTTAATTTACACCACACACAAAAATCAACACAAGGGGATTAAAAATTTAAACATAAGACCTGAAATTATTAAACTCTTAGAAGAAAACATAGAGGAATTTCTTCAGGACATTTGTTTAGGCAATTATTTCTTGGACATCAAACATACAATCAACTAAAGCCAAAATAGAAAAATGAAACTACATCAAATGAAAAAGCTTCATGCAGGAAGGGAAACAATAAACAGAGTGAAAAGGCAACCTATGGAATGGTGGAAAATGTTTGCAAATTGTGATTCTTACAAGGGGCTAATATTCAAAATACATAAGGAATTCTAACAACTCAATAACAAACACCAACAATGGCTACAAATAACCTGGTTTAAAAATGAGTTAAGGACTTAAGTCGACATCTCTCTAAAGAAGATATATAAATGGCAAATGGGCAACAGGCCTATGAAGACATGCTCAGCATCACTAACCATCCCAAAATGCAAATCAAAACCATGGTGAAATATAACTTCACACCTGTTAGGATGGCTATCATCAAAAAGACAAGAGATAACACATGTTGGTGAAGGTGTGGAGAAATTAGAACACTTGTACACTGTTGATGGGAATGTAAAATTGTGAAGCTGCTGTGGACAATAGTATGGAGATTCCCACCAAAAATACAAATAGAACTATTAAAAGAGTCAGCAATCCCACTTCTGAGTATTTACCTAAAAGAACCAGAGATATTTAGGCTCCCATGTTTATTGTATCATTGTTCACAAGAGCTAAGAGTTAGTAACAATGTATATCATCGACAGGTGAGTGAATAAAGAAAATGTGTCATACACATAAAGTACACATAAAATGGAATATTATTTGTTTTTAAAAAGGGAGGAAGTCCTGCAATATGCTACAACATGGATGAATCTTAAGGACTTATGCTAAGTGAAATAAACTCCTTACAGAACAAGAAATATGTCGATTCCACTTAGATATCTAAAGTAGTTGAAATT
Source organism: Hippopotamus amphibius kiboko (assembly GCF_030028045.1). Classification (NCBI taxonomy): domain Eukaryota; kingdom Metazoa; phylum Chordata; class Mammalia; order Artiodactyla; family Hippopotamidae; genus Hippopotamus; species Hippopotamus amphibius. The sequence continues at coordinate 86,543,433 of NC_080191.1, forward strand.
ACAGAAGCAGAAAGCAGAATAGTGGTTGCTAGGACTTGTTGGGAGGGAGTAACAGGAGGTTGATGTGCAAATGGGTATAGGCTTTCACTCAGGCAGGGTAAAAAAGTTCTAGTGCACAATGCAAGCATAGTTAACAATATTGTACTGTACACTCACAATTTGTTCACAGGGCAGATTTTATAATTATTTACCACAATAAAAATAAACAGCATATAATTGTGTTAAAACAATAAATTACTTAGAAAAACATTGAACAAAAGATGCAGAAAGCCTTTACAACAGAAACTACAAAAGGTAGCTCAGGGAAATTAAAATAAGATCTTAGGAACTGGAGAAAAATGCTATATGTTGGAAGATTCAATGGTATTAAGATGTCAATTTCCCCTAAGTTTATCTAGATAGTTGATACAATTACAATTGAAATTTTAGTGCTAATTTGAAAGATTATCTACATATCAAGGTAAGTGTAAAGTATAGTGTGCATATAAATTTTTCTGTGTATATTTATATTTAAATATTAAATAAATTTTTAAAACTCAAGAATGACATAAATAAAACTTGTATCTGTTGAGTTGTACTAGTTGTATAGGATATAGCAATGGGATTGAAGCATTGTACTATCATTTCTTTTCATAATTTTTAAATTTTGAGACATTTGAACATATTCAAATATTAATTTAGAATACTAATTATATTCTATAATTCTAAAGATACTAGTTGTATCTCTACAAAAATGCTAGTATTAGAGAAATATGGACATACGTATTGTTCTATCTCAAGGAATTAAGTAATGAAAGTTATGAAAGATGTTGGTTCAAGTTTAGGGGGAAATTACTTAGGAGTTTGTTTCAGTAGTAAAAGAACTTAAGTTATATAAGATGTTAAGAAATGGGCACTCCTTCAAATCCAGTTGGAGAAAATAAAGTTTGAGAATAGCAATATCTCAGTCAGTGAAGCAGGAAGGGTACAGAGTTTCAAATTTGGTTAGAGAAAGTAACTGGATTAGAAAAGCTTCTTGTGTCTCAGGAAACATACTGCAGGAGGGAGAGTGCTCTTTCAGAATTAGTTGAGGAAAAAATGCCAATCTAGGAAAAACAAAGAAGCCACGATGGCACTGTGCAGGCATCTCAGAACAACCAAATAATTCAGGTCAGAGAGAAGTATTCAGATTCTGTTCTAGATGTTAATTTGCAGTGCAAACAATTTGTATTTTGTCTGTCTAGACAGCAGTGCCATCAGGACAACTAGGCTTCTGTGTTGTTTTCAATTACTTTCCTTGGAAGATAGTTTGTGGCTAATTTATTTGCTGAGATTTTAAAGCAGCACTATCCAATATACTGTTACTAGTTATGTGTGGCTATTTAAATTAATTAAAATGAAGCAAAATTAAAAATTCAGTTCCTCACTTGCACTAGCCACATTTTAAGTGCTCAGTAGCTTCATGTGGCTAGTGGCTGTTGCATCGGACAGCACAAATGTGGAAGATTTTCTTCAATGCAGAATGTTCTGTTGGACTCTAGCTATTCTGAAGAACCAATCCTATACATGAGATTGAAGTAGTTAGTAGGAGTCTCAAGTCATGCTGAAACTGTTAAACAGTTTCAGCGTGACCTGAAGCCCTCTTTTCCCTTAGCAGATACCCTCATATAGTCCTTATTGAATGACCAATGCCCTTCCACTTGAGATTTTCTTTACTATAGTAGTTCTCAACTTTAGATGCCCATTAGAATGACATGGGGAGATTGAAAAAAATTCTAACTCTGGTTTATCCATGGAGATGGGTCTAACACAGTGCCCAGGAATTAGTAGTCTTAAAAATCTCCTCATATGGTTCTAGTATGCAGCCAGGATTGAAGGTCATTTTTAGAGATGCACATAGGCCCATCCCAGACCCCCTGAATCTGAAACACTGGGGACAGGGATCCAGCAATCTGTATTTTCCTGTACAAGCTCCAGGGGATTCTGGTGCACAGTTAATAATCATTGCTTTTTTACTTCCTTTGCTATCCAAAAATATCTGTGCTTTAACTTTCTCTTCAGCATGTATACATGACTTTGAGGAAACACTGTTCTTCATACTTGTCCATGCAAATCTCATTTAGCTGCCTTTTTAATTACATCTTCTTCCCACTTATACAATCCTTTTTTAAAAACTCTGATTAGGCCTATTGATTTTTATTTTGTTTTCTCTCCCAAATTATATTATTGGATATCAAAAGATATAGATATATTTTAAATATCCAATAATATAAATATATTTTATATGTTTTGTCATCTTTTTAAAAAATTCTGTATTTTAGATTTTACAATTTGTCATATATATAAATATATATGTATATTTAATTTATTTTCTTGGTTTTCTGATATCTTGACTGAGAAGTTTTCATGTTTACAGAGTCAGCTCTGCTAATCTTCCCCATAATAGTGTCTTCGATCTCCCTTTACTAAAACTGATGCATCTGAACCTTAAGAGTGTACATGTGGTCCTCAAAATTATATTATGCTTTTTTAAATTTATTTTTTATCACATCTATCAATCATATTTAATACATATTGAGTTATCAAGAGCAACAATTATATTTAAACATTTAATCTACTTGAAATTTATTTTTATATATAGTGAAGGTAGAGTTCTGGCCTTATTTTTTCTTCATTGGCTAGTTATTTGTGCCAGCGTCATCCATTAAATTAATTATCCTTTTCCAAATTAAATGAAATAACTTTGTTGCTGTATACTACATTTACATATATACTAAAACATAGTTTTGGAACTCAATATTTGTTGATATATTTTCTCTTTCTAAGGTTGTGTTTTAATCATTTAATTAAAGAGACTTTATAATGTATTTTATTACTGGCTGACAAATTACCCTTCCCATTTTTTTTTTGACGTTCCAAATTTTATTGGCTATTGTCTGTGATTTGTGTACTTATGTGAACTTTGCTCTGATTTTATCTTCATCACCCCAGAAAGCCCATTAAAATGTAATTAAATTTATATATTAATTTTGAGAGTATAACATTCCAAGGATGTCATGTTTTTTAATTTGTTCAGATCTAATGTTATATCATTCAATAATATTTTATTGTCATAATTCAAGTGAGAGACAACAGACTCAATTTTGGGTCCAGCACCTATTTTCTTACAAGCCCCAGAGCCTTCCAGGACCTCTCTGGTCCCATCACAGACCACCAAAACATTGAACTAAACGAATACACTGTCAGATATTTCCCCAACAAAGATGGGTTTATTCGGGAATTGAAATTTGGGGTCTGCCACCACGGTGAGACATGTGTAAATTCTCACATGACAAAGGAAGTAGAACACCTCTATAGAGAGAAAGAGGACATTGGGAGGGCTTTAGTGAGCAACGAGTCCACGGCTTTTCCTTGGCTGAGTCCTTACCAGTGAAGGAGTCTTTCCTCTTCCCGTTGGGCTCTGATATCATCACAGTGTGTGAGAGCTCCCTCTCCTGGTTTCCCAACTCTAATTAAGGTTTCTGTTTATTAAATTTTTTACATCCTCTACTCTTTTGGGTTCTTAGCTGAGATAGTCCTGTAATAAAAAAGACAGGTTAACAGGAGAAAAACAAACAAATTTAATAGTATGTATACCTCTTGTGTACATGGAAAAGGCCCAGGAAAACTGAGTATCTCCCCAAAATGGCCCAAATTACCACCTAAGTGACATCTCCAGCTAAAGACAAAAGGTGTTTGGTGATGGTGGGCACTGGGGGTGGGGGGTGTGGCAGTTATAAGAGGTTACTAGGAAACACACAGTAGAAGAGGGTAAGGTTGTCATGCAGTTTTAAATCCTTGCCTTTTTCATTGATAAGCATTTCTATAGATTTAGAGTCATCCTTCTCTTTTTGGTACAGAGAGGGAGAAACCCTTAAAAATGGAGATTTTTCTTACAAATGCAAACATTTCTTATAAAAGGGTAACTTCTACTTGGCTTTCAGAACTTCTCTCATGTCTGCCCCTTTTTAAAAGAATCAGCCTAAAGCACTCCTTATGCCAAAAAGCAAATCTTAGGTTTAACACTTCTCCCCTTCATATTTCCAGAGTATTTTGTGTTCAATCATTTTTGATATTCAGCTGGATTTGATTTTCCACAACTTTTTAAAAAATGCTTATTTCCACATTCATGAATAAAATCTTTGTGTGATGTTCATCTATATCCTTTATCTGAAACAAGTTGTGCTAAATTCATACTCTTTCATCTGAATTAAGTTGAATTGCAAAGTATATTTCCAAAAATATTTTGAAATACTCATCATTTGACAATGTTTATAGAGCTTCTCTATTCTATTCTCTTTTTTTGGATCATTTTTTATAATTTAAATTTAGCTATATATTTATATTGAATGGTACTTTAAAATTTGTTGCCATACATTTGTGTTTAACTAACTCCTATGATCATTTTACATTTTTATATCTCTTATTGAGTTTTTTTAGTTCCATTTTATATAGTTAATCTCCTCCATTTTAAAACATCTTAATCCTAAGGAATTCACCTATTGATATTTTAAAATAACTAGGTGTTAGATTTATTGTCACTGCACTAAAAATGTCTGAAATTTCAGCTTTTATTGTTTTTCTCTTCATATGTCTTATGATTGATTTTCCTGTTCATTATTTCATTTCTCAACAAGTAATATGTCCTTTACTTTCTATGTTTAATTTCTTTAGTATTGAAGGCAATTAAGATATTTGAAAACACAGTCATCTGTATTCCATTGGATTTTATTTATAATATTCTTCATTTTATTGTTTTCTAAGTAGATGGTACTGTAACCATGTAGAGCTAAATCAGACTCCATTTTAGATCTGTTTCTATGACTTTAACCTTTGTTTTTTGTTGTTTTTGCTATTATAATCATACATGATGGCCTGCCTCAGTGAACATTGCCCCTCTGCCTGTTTGTTAAACTAAAGTGCCTCTGTTCAGCTTGTTGACAAGAAAAACCTGGCCTCTGTTCACCGATGCCAAATAGAAATACAGAGACAGGCTTTGGAGGAGTAGAAAGGAATCGCTTTATTACTTTGCCAGGCGAAGGGGGAACACAGTGGCTAGGACCTCAAGAACTGTGGCCCCCTCTCTGGGGAATAGGGAGAGGTCTTATACTTGGGGCTTGTGGTCAGGGGTAGGCGATAAGTATCAAGGCAGTAACAGTCTTGCATTCTTCTGATGGGTTGGTGGTGAAGTAAGTGGGAGTCAGCATCATCAACCTTCAGGTCCAACTGATCTGGGGTCTACATGCTTGTGGGCAGCATACCATCATTAATCATTAAATTCTTGTACCTGGAAGGGGTTTCAACTTCTGCAAAGTAGCTCAAAAATATTGTTGCCTGTATTCTTGCTGGTAAAACAAGACCTTGCCCCAAGGCTGCTCTTGCCTCTTCCTCCCAGGGCTCATGCATCCCTTCCCTTCATTAATTAACAACTGCTTGAACCTGCCCACTGGAACTCAGGAAAGGTCATAGAGGCTGAATGAAGGCTGTTTTCCTGTAATCAAAGAAATAGGGGACACAGAAAGTCTTTGTGCCCAGGAGCCCCACAGGGCCCTGGTCGGTAACAAGCTAACTGGCAGACAATCTGCCCTGCCTATTTGCGTGAATAGCTGAGATTAACATATCCCCTCACAGAGTCTGGTTATTCCCTGAGATCTTTTTTTTTACTTTTTTTAAAAGCTCTTTATTGGAATATAATTGCTTTACACTGTTGTGCCAGTTTTTGAGGTACACCAAAGGGAATAAGCTATATTTATACACATATCCCCATATCCCCTCCCCCCCACGACTCCCTCCCACCCTCCATATCTTGGCCCTCTAAGTCATCACCCATCATCAAGCTTTTCTCCGTGTTATGCAGGAACTTCCCACAAGCTATTTTACATTTAGTAGTGTGTATATGTCAATGCTACGCTCTCACTTCATCCAGCTTCCGATTTCCATCCCCCATCCTGTATCCTCAAGTCTGTTATCTACATCTGCATCCTTATTCTCACCCTGTCACTGGGTTCATCAGTACCATTTTTTTTAAAGATTTCATATATATGAGTTAGCATACAGTATTTCCTTTTTCTTTCTGGCTTACTTGGCTCTGTACAACAGACTCTAGGTCTATCCACATCATAACAAATAACAATTTCATTCTTTTTTATGGCTAATATCCCATTGTATATATGTTCCGCATCTTCTTTATCCATTCATCTGTTGATAGGCATTTAGGTTGCTTCCATGTCCTGGCTATTCTAAATAGCACTGCAATGAACATTAGGGTACATGTTTCTTTTTGGATTATGGTTTTCTCAGGGTATATGACCAGGAATGGGATTGTAGGTTCATATGGTAGTTCTATTTTTAGTTTTTTAAGGAACCTCCAAACTGTTTTCCATAGTGGCTGTACCAACTTACATTCCCACCAACAGTGCAGGGGAGTTCCCTTTTCTCCACAGCCTCTCCAGAATTTATTGTTTCTAGATTTTTTGGTGATGGCCATTCTGACTGGTGTGAGGTGAAAACTCATTGTGGCTTTGACTTGCCTTTCTCTAATGATTAGTGATGTTGAGCATCTTTTCATGTGTTTTCTAGCCATCTGCATGTCTTCTTTGAAGAAATCTCTGCTTAGGTATTCCACCCATTTTGGGATTTGGTTATTTGCTTTTTTGGTATTAAGCTGCATGAGCTGCTTGTATATTTTGGAGATTAATCCTTTGCCCAATATTTTCTCCCATTCTGAGGGTTGTCTTTTTGTCTTGTTTATGGTTTCTTTTGCTGTGCAAAAGCTTTTAAGTTTCATTAGGTCCCATTTGTTTATTTTTTATTTTATTTCCATTATTCTAGGTGGAGGATCAAAAAGGATCTTGCTTTGGTTTATGTCCTAGAGTGTTCTGCCTATGTTTTCCTCTAAGAGTTTTATAGTGTCTGACCTTACATTTAGGTCCTTAATCCATTTTGAGTTTATTTATGTCTATGATGTTAGGAAGTGTTCTAATTTCATTCATTTCTATGTAGCTGTGCAATTTTCCCAGCACCGCTTATTGAAGAGGCTGTCTTTTTTCTATTGTATATTCTTGCCTCCTTTGTCAAAGATAAGGTGCCCATATATGCTTGATCACTGTAACCTTGTAGTATAGTTTGATGTCAGGGAGCCTGATTCCTTCAGCTCTGTCTTTCCTTCTCAAGATTACTTTGGCTATTTGGGGTATTTTGCATTTCCATACAAATCATAAAATTTCTTGCTCTAGTTCTGTGAAAAATGCCATTGGTAATTTGATAGGGATTGCATTCAATCTGTAAATTGTTTTGGGAAGGATAGTCATTTTCACAATATTGATTCTTCCAATCCAAGAACATGGTATGTCCCTCCATCTCTTTGTATTGTCTTTGATTTCTTTCATCAGTGTCTTATAGTTTTCTGCATACAGGTCTTTTGCCTCCTTAGGTAGGTTTATTTCTAGGTATTTTATTCTTTTTGTTGCAATGGTAAATGTGAGAGTTTCCTTAATTTCTCTTTCTGCTTTTTCTTTGTGAGTGTATAGGAATGCAAGAGACTTCTGTACATTAATTTTGTATCCTGCTACTTTACTAAATTCATTTATCAGTGTTAGCAGTTTTCTGGTAGAATCTTTAGGGTTCTGCTATGTATAATATTGTGTCATTTGCAAAGAGCGACGATTTTACTTCTTTTCCAATTTGGATTCCTTTTATTTTGTTTTCTTCTCTGATTGCTGTGGCTAAAACTATGTTGAATAATACTGGTGAAAGTGGGCACTTTTGTCTTGTTCCTGTTCTTAGAGGGAATGGTTTCAGCTTTTCACCATTTAGAAAAATGTTGGCTTTTGGTTTCTCATATACAGGCTGTGTTATGTTGAGGTAACTTCCTTCTATGCCCACTTTCTGAAGAGTTTTTATCATAAATGGATGTTGAACTTTGTCAAAAGCTTTTTCTGCATCTATTGAAATGACCATATGGTTTTTATCTTTCAATTTGTTAATATGATGTATCACATTGATTGATCTGTGTGTGTTGAAGATTCCTTGCATTCCAGGGATACATCCCACTTGATCATGGTGTATGATCTTTTTAACATGCTGTTGGATTCTGTTAGCTAGTATTTTGTTGAGGATTTTTGCATCTATATTCATCAGTGATATTGGCCTGTAATTTTCTTTTTTGTGACATCCTTGCCTGGTTTTGGTATAAGGGTGATGGTGGCCTTGTAGAATGAGTTTGGGAGTGTTCCTGCTTCTGCTATATTTTGGAAGAGTTTGAGAAGGATCAATGTTAGCTCTTCTCTAAATGTTTGATAGAATTCACCTGTGAATCCATCTGGGCCTGGGCTTTTGTTTTGGGGAGATATTTAATCACAGTCTCAATCTCCATACTTGTGATTGGTTTGTTCATATTTTCTATTTCCTCCTGATTCAGTCTTGGAAGATTGAATTTTTCTAAGAATTTATCCATTTTTTTCCAGATTATACAGTTTATAGGCATAGAGTTGCTCGTAGTAGTCTCTCATGATCTTTTGTATGTCTTCAGTGTCCGTTGTTGCTTCTCCTTTTTCATTTCTAATTCTGTTGATTTGTGTCTTCACCCTTTTTTTCCTGATGAGTCTGGCTAATGGTTTATGAAATTTATTTATCTTCTCAAAGAACCAGCTTTTAGTTTTATTGATCTTTGCTATTGTTTCTTTCATTTCTTTTTCATTTATTTCTGATCTGGTCTTTATGATTTCTTTTCTTCTGCTCACTTTGGGATTTTTTTGTTCTTATTTCTCTCATTGTTTTAGGTGTAAGGTTAGTGTGTTTATTTGAAATTTTTCTTTTTTCTTGAGGTAGAATTGTATTGCTATAAACTTCCCTCTTAGAACTGCTTTTATTGCATCCCATAGGTTTTGGGTCATCATGTTTTCATTGTTATTTGTTTCTACTTATTTTTTTGATTTCCTCTTTGATTTCTGCAGTGACTTCTTGATTGTTTAATAGCATCTTGTTTAGCCTCCATGTGTTTGCATTTTTTACATTTTTTTTTCCTCTGATATCTAGTCTCATGGCATTGTGGTCAGAGAAGATGCTTGATACAATTTCAATTTTCTTGTGTTACTGAGGCTTTATTTATGCCCCAAGATGTGGTCTATCCTGTAGAACATTCCATGCACACTTGAGAAGAAAGTGTATTCTGTAGTTTTTGGACAGAATGTCCTACAAATATCAATTAAGTCAAGATGGTCTAATGGCTCATTTAGAGCTTGTGTTTCCTTATTTATTTTCTGTTTGGATGATCTATCCATTGATGTAAGTGGGGTGTTAAAGTCTCCTACAACTATTGTGTTATGCCGATTTCCCCTTTTATGGCTGTTAGCTTTTGCCCCACAACCTGAGATCTTTTGTAAGACTGATGGCTCTTAAACTTTACTTCCTCACAGCCTTTCCCTCTCTATTCTGCTCTTTTTACTCTACTCCCCCACAGCCTCTCCCTCTCTCCATTGATAAGAATTTCTAGAGATCTGTCATTCTTCTCTTCCTGGTAGAGAGGAAACACCATTACAAATGGAGCTTTTCCTTAAAAATGTAAATGTTTCTTACAAAAGGTAACTTGTACTCAGTTCTTAGAGTTTCTTCTGTGTGTGCACTTTCTCTGAAATAACTACCTCAAAATTACCCTTATGTCAAAGAAAAATATTTTTAGGTGGCAAATTCTGCTTCCCTTCAATGCCCAGGCTTAATTTTCATAAAAGTTATGCAAACATAATAATAATAATAATAACAATAAAAATAAAACAAAGGTTTTTTTTTTATTTTCAGGAGATAGTTTATATGTGTACATATGCATATATGTCACATGTGTTTAAGTTTCTTGATGGTATAATTATGCTAATTTGACATTATGTATTATATACTTTCTATAATTTTCTTCATTTTAACGATTGTATTGAAATCTTTCAATAACATTATGATCAAGTTCATGTAATATTACTCCTTAACAATGGAAATAGCTATTTCACTTTTCTCTTAGAATTCAATATATACCTCCTCAAACTATTTGTTTTGCTACTTTGATATTGTGATTTATATGAACTACATATATTTAGTCATTCAGATAACCAAACTATATTTCTCATATACATTTGGTCTTTATCCACAGTTCCTGGCTCACAACTCCCAAAGACTTTGGAATTTCCTGAGTGTTAAGAGCAATGGAGTATCTTTGTTACAATATTTTGTTACTTGCCATCAGTTCCTGAAATGGCTTCAGAGCCAAAGGTGAAATGGGTGTCTTGTTATTCTCAACAAGGACCTTCCCATCACAACTAGGTTTATGTCAATGATGGTGACTTTGGAAAGCACCTAAGGATGGGAGCTGGTTGCCCGAGGAACCAACCGTGAATGAATGGATTTTCATTCCCACCCCCTGATATCCAGGAAGGTTGGGGGCTAAAGATCAAATCAATCACCAATGGCCAATGATTTAACCAATCATGGCTACGTAATGGTCTCCATAAAAACCCCAAAGGAAGAGATTCAGAGAGCTCCCAAACTGAGGAACCAGAATATTTCCACAGACTGTGCTAGGCCCCAAGTTCCACAGGACAGAAGCTCCTGTGTTCTGGACCTCACCCTCTTCATCTTGTTGACCCATATCCTTAATATCCTTTGTAATAAGTTGGCAATGTGCTGGGTAAACAGGTTTCCTGAGTTTTGTGGCCGATCTAGCAATTAATCAAACCCAAAGAAAAAATTGTGGGAGCCTCTGATTATAGGCAGTCAGAAGTAACAACCTGGGCTTGTGCTTGGCGTCTGGAGTGGAGGGCAGTTTTCAGAAGACTGAGCCCTTCACCTGTGGGATCTGATGCTAATTTCAACTAGTGTCAGAACTGAGTTGAATTCTCAGGCATATTGCTGGGGTCCCATAATTGCTTATTGGTGTGGGGAAACCTCTACAGACACATGCTGGAATTGGACTCAGGACAATCCTTGTCTGAACCTAATCTCCTAGTAACCCCTCCACAGATTAAGGTGAGTTTCTTTACCTTTACATCATTAATAGTAATTGTACTTTTGCCTGAAATACCCAGATTTGAGGTCACTTCTACCAGTTACAATCTTTCTGCCTCCAACATAGCACATCTCTAAATGTTGCCTGTCAAAGTGTGTGAGTTCTGAGAATTCTTTATAATATTTTTTTTAGTTTTTCTTTCCATTTTAATGACAGAAAATACCATAAAAAGATAATCATGTTATAATTGAGTCTTGTCACAGAATTTTGGTGTCTGTATTTCCTATTTTTACACCAATTGTCCTCCCATACTTTTAACATGCATGACACTTGTTGGTTTCCTTAAAAATAAAATAATGATAGTGTTCTTACCCCTGTTTTTATACTCAAGTGTGGTTATTTTATAAGGCCAAGATTTGATTTTTTTAAAGAGATAGTTCACAATTTAAATATGTTTATGCAGAATAAATTCCAGTGTCTTAGATTACTCTATTAGTGAGACTTAGCCTAAACATCATGTAAAGAAACAAAACAGTAGTCTCAAACTAATGACAAGGAACTAAGCAATAAACAAACATGAGAGGGTGAGTGCATTCCAAGTGACAGTCATGTAACTTGATGCTAGGTGGAGACTGGCTTCACAGTTGTTGAAATAGGTTACATTGATTCTATATTACATAGCAGATATGGTCCACACTTTAGACATGACTAACAACACACACATATGCACACATATTCTGCAACATAAATGTCAGGTCTCTAACTGATGTATTCTATACATCCCCTTTTGTACTTCCTATACTGCAGAAGTTCTTCAGCAGCTAAGTGTTTTAGAAAATAAGCAGTAACCTACTTTGCATTATATAAATGGAAGAAGAATCTCTTCAAATTTTCTTCCAGGTGTTTAGGTGCTACCTACCAGTGAGAATTTTCAGAGGATCTTCAAGATAGAAATTGAATTACTTTCACTTTTCAATTAGAAAATTTTGTTTGACTGGCTGACTAGTATTCAGGGTATATGTACTTCCTTCCAGATGTAGGAACTGAGCTATGGAGTTTTGCCTCTTCTCCATGTAGAGGCAGGAATTGGAGTGTGGAGGAAGATAGGGACCATAATTCTCTTACCTCTCCAAAATTATGATAGCTCAGTCACTTAGTCACAGTTTTGATAATCAGATTGAACATATATTGAGTTATATCAAGAGCAACAACTATATTTTAGTAGATGATTGAACATAACATTTCATCTTGGAGATGAAAAATGTCTGATTTAGAAGATGAGTCTGTCATAGAGGCTGAACATCAACAAACCAGAGATTGGATAGGCCCACAGAGAGGTGGTTTTCTAAATATGAGCCCCACACTAGAAAAACCCTGTTCCTATATAGAACAACCAGGAAGAGAAAGTCTGTGCCAGCTCAAAACTGTGGCTTTGATCACTTGATACATAAAGAATCTAGACTGGATAGCAATTTAGTAACTTAGGAAAAGAGCAATTGTTCCAAAGCATTATTCAGAGACAAACACAATTTGAACACCAGTTGGCATATGTATGTTTGACTGTATATATATACACACATATAAATAGATAAGATGCACATGTATAATGTATGCATGTAATGTGTGTGGTGTGTGTGTGTGTGTGTGTGTGTGTGCTCATGCATGTGTGCACAAACCAGTCACAGCAGATTGCCCATCTTCTTAAGATTTTGAGGTTCTAAAGTATTTATCTGTACATGATTTATTGCATTTACTTGTCAAATTTTGGCAGTAGGTAGATCTTTACATATGATTTGGAGCAGGGGTTCTCACTATTATGGACTACATAAATCTTTGTTGTGGGGATGTTTAGCTGCATCCTGGACTCTACCCATAGATACCCATTGTAGCCAACCTCCTAGTTGTGAAAACTAAATATTTCTCCAGACTTTGCCAAATGTTCCATGGGGGTAAAATGTCCCCAGTTAAGAGCCACTGCTTAGATAACACAATAAAAGAAACTTGCAGAAACTCTGATTCAGCATACACAGATCTTTTGTAAACATGTAATATAATTTCAATTTTGTATTTTGCTATATTGTTTAAATATACTTTTTCTTCTAAGGCCAGAGTCAAACTTGAGAAGTATGATGATTTATTTAATAAAATCTATATAGAAGGATAAGATCAAATCAATTACCATATTCTTATACTTTGAAAATTCTGCTTAAATTCATGGGAAGTCTGCAATAATTATGTGGTGATTAATTATCTGTAAAGAAGGGTATAAATTATATAACAATAAAGTTCACACACTGTATTAGAATTTTAAAGGCTAGAGACATCTGCACATTACATATTGTTACTCCCATGAACAAAGGAAATGTTAATAAAAAACATGAACTTAAAAATGTTTTAGAATGAATGCTTGTCTAATTTTGAAAATCTATTGGAATCTTGCAGTACTTTGTTACTTTATGCTTCAATTCCTTCTAAAACATTGTACTGCTTTGTTACAAGTTTCAAGGACGCATTGAAGGAGAATTAAATTATCAAGCCACATTACAGGTTGTTCTTATATTTACATTTATCTTGAAAGAAGGTAATTTATTTGGGGGACAAAAGGAACCATATATCACATTACTGCACACTTAGTTTCAAATTCGCCCTTCATGCAGTGATTGGACATTGTCAAGCTCAGTTTGCAGTGGTTTTATCTACTGGAGAGGAAAGTTAAAATATGCATGCTTCATATTTGTCTCTGCTGAGAACATATTTCCTGTTTTACATTTATGTGGGAGCATCAAAACAAAAAATCATCTGCTAAAAAGAATAACCTCCATGATAACCACTTCCAAAATCTGCTGAACTGATTTTCTTATGTCTCCACAGATGGCAAAGTGGTGAAATGGAACCAGGAACACCTCAAGGCATTTGTTACTGTTAATCTCTGGAGGATTTCAACATGGAAGTATATCTGCCCTAAGTATGCATCAACCATGCAAGTCAAAAAGAGATTTTCAATAGATTGTCTGCAAAGGAGGATTGTACACTTTTCTGTATTTACTGTTCTGTTCAAACAAAACCATAGATTTTTACAGGATATAGAAATACAAATGTGCAACACTGCCTTGCTTCGGGACTGAATTATCAAGATTTCCTGCAACTTTTCCTTGAGCTTCTTCTAACTTTTCAAATTCCTGTAAATTCTGTTTTAATGAGCTTAAATATAAAATCTGGGCTGGGAAGGAGGCGTGCAAGAAAAGAATGGAACTTTATGGGATAATAACAAAGACAAACTCTACTTCCTTTTGTTAAGAAGCAAATATTAATCAGAAGAAGCAAGACTCCAAAAATGTTTTGATGTTTAACAACCTTTTGATGTGTCATTTTAATACTATTATTGACATTTAGATGTTACTCCCTGGGTAATTACCTGGCCAAGGCTACCATAGAGGTCCAAGCACAACCAACTAAAAAGTGAGAAAGAAAGCCAAAGTGTATAATCTATCTTGAGAAAATAGTCACTGGGAATTTGTGTTTTAAAATGGGACTTTTAAATTTTAATTAAAATAGAGGTTTTCTTTTTTTAAGAAACCTGTTTGTATTTGCTATCACTATTATAATGTGAAGTCATTCATTTAAGTTAGAAGGAGAGCATCTTTACACACGCACACATATATATTCTTAATCAAGGAATTCTAATCTACAGTTCTTTTGACAAACTCCTAATGGTTACTAACTTTCTCTCTATCTATCTATCTATCTACCTATCTATCTATCTATCTATTTTTCTATCTATCTATCATCTATCTATCTATCTAGATACTTCTTTTATTGCACAAGTATTATTAATCACTAACAATATTTGTGGTTTTGTAAAAAGAAAAATATGATTCTGTGGAGTCCTAAATCCCTCAGGTACATTAATTTCTTAGAAATAAAAACAAAACAAAAAAATGCTCACGTTGGGCTTTCCTGGCAGTCCAGTGGTTAATACTCTGTGCTTCCAATGCAGGGGGTGAGGGTTTCATCCCTGGTCAGGGAATTAAGATCCCACATGCTGCACAGCACAGTCAAAAAATTAAAAAAAAAATGCTTCTGTTAATAAAAATGCTAACACACTAACACTAGTGAAATAAAGTATTTCACATGATACTTCCTTGCTCTTTCAGTTAAGTATGGCATATATGTGGCAGTATAGTAATTTTTTGTAAATTTTCCATTGTCAGAGTATATCACCATGCTTAGAAATTACAACACCATTATCCATAGTAACCAGTCTCAAACTGTTGTCAAGCACAATTCAGCAACCAAAACCCCCAAACTTATGTTCAATATCATTCAATTTATCACCATATATTCCTAAAGGACAATGTGAAAATAAGCTTAAGCAACAACAATTCTAAACCCTTCTTATTTTATCCCTCTTCAAGTATCTTTAAATACTGCAGCTCTTCTGCTGTTCCTATGCACATTTTATTATTAACTTGGAACAAACACCTCTGATGTCTTCTTTTTGTTATCATCTCTCATATTACTTCTCCATTATCTTTTTTCTTTTTTTCCTAGAAGATCAAAAGCTTGTTTGGCAGAGAAGAACCTTGCAGAAGAGAAGAAATGAATGAGTCAACACGAAATCCTCCTTAGTGGATAATGGAAGAGAAATCAGTGGGAACAATGTTAATATAATTTTATCCAATTTTATATGATACCGTATTTGCTTCTGACACAATATTTGATTTGAAATAATGTAGAATTAGTGTAAAAACAAAATACAAAGATTATTATATTGATGATAGAAATTTTTAAAGGGTGTTCATTTACTCACTAGACATTTATTGCATACAAGCAAACAATTTAAAACACAGGAAACACAAATGACTGAATAAATGTCTATGCTTATCTTCACTAGTAGTTAAAAAATATTCTCCAAGGGTAAATATATTAAACACAAAAATTATATGGAATTAGATGCTTTATTCAAAACATGACTTCTCCACTTATTACATATATGAAGATGAATGTGTAGCTAAGCCTCAGTTTCTCCCTCTGTAAATTAGGGTAAATAATGCCTTAGAATGTCATTGTCCAATACAACTTCCTTTGATGATAGAAATATTCTATATCAGTCCTGTCTGATACAGTAGCCAGTAGGCAGGTGTGATTATTGAGTACTTTAGGTGTGACTAGTGCTACTGAAGAACTGAATTCTTAACTTCACTAAATTTAAATTTATATGGTCTATGGTTAGTGGCTATCATATTGTTCAGCATAACCTTAGAGTATTTTTTGATATTATTAGGAGATTATATTAGTATATTTAAAATAATACCTCATTGGGACTTTTGTGGTGCAGTGGTTAAGAGTCCACCTGCCAATACAGTGAATACAAGTTCGATTCCTGGTCCTGGAAGATCCCACATGCTGTGGAACAACTAAACCCATGTGCCACAACTACTGAGCCTGTGCTCTACAGCCCACAAGCCACAACTAATGAGCCCATGTGCTGTAACTACTGAAGCCCACACACACCTAGAGCCCATGCTCCACAACAAGAGAAGCCACCACAATGAGAAGCCTGTGCACCACAATGAAAAGTAGCACCCACTAGCTAGAATTAGAGAAAGCCCACATGCACCAACAAAGACCCAATGCAGACAAAAATAAATAAATAAAATTTGAAAAAAATTCCTTTCTTTAAATAAATAAATAAATAAATAACACCTCATTGTTCTCTCATAAAAATAACAAATATTAAAAAATAGTACTCAGTGTTGACCTTGGCTTGGTAAGAATATCTTTCTAATAAAATTATTATATGAGTGCATTGATACTATATTAAAAAAAAATTGGTAATATGAACCAAATGTCTTAAGATGTTAAAATTTTTTTACTTTACCATTTAATTTCTAAATATAGCCTATAAAAATAATTTTCAGACCAAGACTTTTGCACAATCTACTTTTATTTTGGAGGAAAGATTGATCAATTGCTAGAAGACCTAATTAATCAATTATATGTGCAATGTTGACAATATGAGCAACTATTAATAATTAAATTAAGCACTTATTAAGTTTGCACAGATTGATGTGAGTTGCAGTATACTGAAAAACAACAACAAAAACAACAATACACTGGAAAGCCCAAGGAAAAACATTCTAGTTTTGGTATCAGCTAATTGTGTGTCTTTGGGAATATCAAATGACTGCCCTTATTTGCAAAAATGAATGGTAGATAATCTATAAAAGGCATTCCACTTCTATAATTCTGTCTCTTGATGGTTTTCATCCAAAGACCCAGAAACAAGTTAAAAAATAGTCTTATTGCCTGCCACAATTGTATTTAGTGGGACTTGGATATTTGGGGAAGAATTAATATCTATCCTAAGGCAAAAATGTTTTTAAGTACATTTAATTTGTCAAATTCTCTCTGAGAGTACACAGTTGTGTGTGATCAAAGAGAGGCAGAGAGAACAGGGCTTGTTTGGTGTGACATATGAGAGAGAGAGAGAGATTCCTTGGAGTGGAGCATATAAAATGAGAGCTCCAAGGTACAGGCGACAGTCAAAGGAGAAATGAGCTGGGCAAAAGACCAGATGAAATACTAACTGTAGTGAGAACTTGACTATTTATGTTAAGTTTCATAATCAAGACAAAGACTGAGAGCAAGACTGAATATTACAGTGATAAATGAAAGAAAATCCTCAGATTACACAAGTAGGATGCTGGTGAGATGAAACTGCATGTAGAGGCATTTCTGAACCAATCAATTTGATATACATTTGAACCCCTAGGTGACAAATAGTGTGATGCTATTAATGAAATATGAACTATGAATGTGAGAAGAAAAAGAGAATATTGTGGAGAATGTTAGTTCCTGGTTTAATAGAATCAGTAGTGTCATGAGATAACAAAGGGAAATGAAAAGCTTTAGCAGGAAGTCAGACTGAAAGGTTTTTTTGAGATTCATCATGCATATTCCCGGGTATAAAAACTCTAGTCATCACTGGGGCTAACAATTTTCTTACAATCCAAGTTATTAAGCAATCTTGTTCTGCAAACGCACTTAAACCAGCAGGATCCGTTTAGGCAGAAGGCAGTTACATTCAATAAATCAAACCTAAGATACTTTCATTCTGCCTACGGCTGTCATCCCAAATCCTCATGTCTCACCGCCCTTCCATTTTAAGTTCAGATCCTGAACCTTGAATTTGTGGCACATTGGACCTCACCTCTATCCTTTGTTCTGTACAAAGAATTTTGGATCTGGTTCTTTCTGTTCAGCTACATTATATCTGTTCTCTAAGTATTTCTGACAATCTCATTATTGGATTGTTTTATATTGGCCTTCTAAGGTGGGATATACTATCTCAATTTTCCTTTAAGGTCTGAAATTCTGTCCACAATATTAGCAATGGGTGTCACCACTCAAAAATTTCCTCCTTTGTTGGAAATATTTCAAAACACATCAGTTTCTCGCTTGGCTATAGCTATGCTCTAGGACCTATTTCCTTGGCCATGGTTTCCAACCAAAGGAATATAATCTGATCCAATTTAGGCAAAGCAGATTTTCTTTTCCAGAATTTTACACTTGACCTCAATGAAAGGATTGGATTCTCGGGATCTAAGACATTAGAAATAAGCTGACACCTTAGAGATAATTCCTGTAACTCTTGTGGCTGAGGTCTCAGTCCTTCTCTGGCTCTTGTCCTGACCAAGAGCTACATGTTCCACTTTGTTTCTTTCCCTTAGTTGTCCAAGGAAATTTTCAGTAAGTTTATTTTGTTTATGCCTTCCAGAGCAAGTGTCAACCAGAAGAACCTTAGCAAACACAACCACACAACTCTGTGTGGTAAAAAAACACATAAGTTGGAGTCAGAAGAAATTATCTATGTATGTATATCTATCTATCATCTATTTATCTATCTATCTATCTATCTATCTATCTATCTATCATCTATCTATCTCTATCTATCATCTATCTACTTATCTATCATCTATCTCTCTATCTCTCTATCTATCTATCGATCCATCTATCATCTATCATCTTCTGTCTTTCAGCTATCTATCCACCTATCTGCTTTTGAGTACCTCACTGAAGTCATCTGACACTTAATTTTCTCATTTGAAAACTGGAGTCATCTTGCTTATTTCTTACTTCTCTCGCATTCTCTAAGAGTGCTTATTAAAAAGGCAGATTATTAAAAATCATCAATAATTGGAGATGCTGATTCCTTAAAGGGCTGGGTAAAAAATTATGGTCTAGAAAACTACATTTATATATTTACTTTCACTATTTAATGCATGTATGTATATATATATGTGTATATTATATATAAGGGTGAGTCAAAAATCCACACTCTGGCTACAGAATTTATTTTAACTAACTCTTAGAAAAGACAAATACATCATTTTTCAACATCACCTTGCTTTTCAATACACTTTATCTGTGAACAAGCTTTTGTATTCCCTTATTGAAAAATGTTTTCGGCTGAGCTGCGAGCCATGAATGCACTGTTGTCTTCACTTCTTCATCGGAAGTGAATCTTCATCCTCGTTGGGCTGCATTGAAGGGACCAAACAGGTGAAAATCCGATAGAACAAGATCAGGGCTATAGGGAGGAGGGAGGATGCTTTAACACCTCAAAACAAAGTAATCCATGATAGACTTAGGTTTTAAAAAGTTTGTGCAAGATGGGTACCAAAACAACTCATGAAAGAGCATAAACAGAAGTGTTTGGATATCTGCAATCAAAATTTGGACCGATACTCTAAGTAGGGTGAAAGTTTCTTAAAGAGAATCATTACTGGTGATGAGACATGGATTCATCACTATGAGCCTGAGAGGAAGCGGCAGAGTATGGAATGGAAACATCCTCAATCGCCAAGCAAGAAAAAGTTCAAAAGTCAACCATCAGCTGGAAAATCGATGCTTAGTATTCTGGGATACTCAAGGGCCAATATTAGAACATTATCAGGAAAAAGGTTCAAGAATCAAGAGTGCTCCTTACTGTGAGATGCTTATGGAAGAGTTGAAGCTTAAACTTCAGATTAAATGCAGAGGACTGCTATCCAAGGGCGTTGTGATCTTGCATGACAATGCACGTCCACACACTTCTGCCCACACTGTCCATTTTGAGGTGTTAAAGCATACTCCCAATAGTCCTGATCTTTCTCCATCGAACTTCCACCTATTTGGTTCCCTGAAAGCAGCCCTATGAGGATGAAGATTCACTTCTGATGAAGTGCAGAAAACAGTGCATTCGTGACTCGCAGCTCAGCCTAAAACATTTTTTAATGAGGGAATACAAAAGCTTGCTGACAGATGGACAAAGTGTATTAAAAAGCAAGGAGATTATGTCAAAAAATGATGTATTTGTCATTTCTAAAAGTTAATTAAAATAAATTCTACAGCTAGACTACGGATAATGTTTGACTCATCCTCATACATATAATTGAAGCGGCAATGATCACAGGAATGTGTCATGTTCTCATGTTCTCCCATTTGAATTTACCATAATATTTTCTAGGAAATACATTAAAAGAAAAAAATACAAAGGCTATAAAATTCAAGTAAAATATGTCTAGGAAAAAGCCTTTTCTTTCTCTTATCCCATGCTCTTTAATAAAGAAAAATACTGATTTAGTGGATTTCCTTTTACTTATGAATATAAATGTAAGGGAACAGTCCTGAACTATATGTTTACTTTTAGATAATGGGAGATGTCCTATTTATAAAGATATTTCACAGGGACAGAATGCGTTCATGCATTGACTTCCAAATATAAGAAGCTAAACATCTTACTTCCTCATTACCTGTGTTTTATAGACTGTGGACAATGTAAACACAATTAACATCCATTGGGCTTTTCTTGGCTCTCATCATTTGAACGATAGCTGAAGGAGATTCTAAAATACTTTCTGTTTTTGAAAGTACAAAACAATTTTTATCATGCCAAATAATATTGAGATAATTCCTATATCAGCTACTAAAAAACATGGAAACGATTCCTCCACATCTGGAAGGAAGAGCCATCTGTGCCTCATCCATCTCCTCACTGTACCTTCAGCATCAACCATCCTTTCAGGGACCACCAGGGGGACTTGCCAGCCAATGAGGTTATCAAATCTTGAGAAGCCCCTTCCCTCATTTTCTTATCTGCTTCTGTGGACACACAGATGGAAGCAAATGTAGTCACTATAGCTTCGCACTGGGCTTAACTACTGACACAGCAGTGAGAGCTAGTCTCCTGAGTCATTCTGTCCCTGCAGATTACCTCTATTTTTAGCCTCTGTTACATAGGGCAAAATACCTGGTGCTGAATCAGTAATCTCATGGAGTTACAAAAATTTCCTCACTGCTTTCATCTTAATTAAGTTGGAAAGAACTTGAAGTTTCAACATGGGGTTGAGACAGAGAGTGGTAAACATGAAGCTCAAAATAGAAATATATTATCAGGGATTAAGATAAAAAACATAACCATGAGTAATTCCATTGAACTACCTGTGTACTTGTCCATGAAATAGAGGAGAAGTCATAAGTGTGATGTTAGTACATTTTTGGTAAATTAATAATGTTAGCTTTCACATGTGGAAGTTTTATACATGGGAAATGCAAAACAAACAACAGCAAAATTTATTTTCCCTTTATTTTGATTTGCAATGATTTCCTTAGATTCCAAGTTACACTTTTGCAGTTGTATTTAACATTGCTCATTCTACCTCCCTCTTCCATCCTCTGTCTGTCTCTTTCTCCTTCTTTACATGATAAACATCATGGGAAATTACTCACTTAACTTCTCAGAAATTTGTCTTTTAAATTCTATTCTCTCACTCAATTCAAGTGCTAGTTTTAATATTTGCTGAGTGTTGATAGGTGTCTTGCTCCCTAATTTCTGAAGGGCTGGTGTGGAGGCACATTCAGGGCTCTGGCAGGTGATCATAGTTCAGTGTAAAGTCAGCAGGTATGTGCCAAAACCATCATGAGTATACCTCCAATATAAATGCTGGTCCCAAAAGGAAGTAAAATGATTAATTTCATTGATAGGCATTTATTTTAAGTGGTGCATAAATCTATGGTTACAGGAGTTTGGCAAGTATCTTATTATAAAATTCAATTCTGTATTTTATGACAATTTCTGTACTAAAGTTATAGCAATCCCAATAGCAGCAGCATACTGGCTCATGAGTTCAATTAGTGAAAGAAAATCTTCAAAATTGGAAAAAAATATTAGATACTGACTGTACATTTTAATTTCTACTTGTTGCAGTAGATCGTAAGTAGGAATCATGTCTGTGCCTTTTTCACTGCCCTATCCCCATTGTCCGGCTAATATCAGGTGCTTGATTAATACTTTTGATTGATTGATTAAGTGAACTGTATCTTACAGTCATCTCCAGGTGGCTGCCACTGTCCCTGTTCCCCTGGGCTCTTATTAAATACTCTTACTTCTTTCATTTCCCAAAGCCAAGTGACATTTAACCAAGCTTTACAGAAGGCACAGAGTTAACAGTAAGGAATAACAATGTAGAAAGCGGAAAAATCATAACATATATAACTTCTTCAAAGTACATAGCATAAGGTCCTTTACAGTAACCCTTCCTAATTAAGCCTGGAGACTTGTTACTGAGGACAATTTGCTCACCTCCCTCTTACCTTCACTCCAGGAGAATGTCCTGGGTAAGGTCTCCAGCTCCTGGCTGGGGTTCTCCAATTCTTCCTCCACCTTCATATGTTGGAATCATATTATCAGAAATGTAAGTCCTTCGCAATATAAACACTCTTAAGATTATAGGCAGAACTATTTATCTTTTCTTTATTTAATAGTTTGTGTTCTGGTATAGGACATCTGCTTTACATTTATATAACCAGAAATTCAAGCAGAGGGAAACATTGCTCTTAAAGATTAATTCACATCTTCACTTCAACGAAAAGAAAAAAAAAAAAAAACTCATGGAAATTTGTCAAAAGTTCTATTCCCTCTACTCATCAATGTTTCAACTGGAGCCAACTCATACCTAATAATTTAGGGAGGATGAATGTGATGGATGCCAATTTCTTGAATTCCAATTAAATTCAGCAAAATTGACTGAGCACCTACCATATGCCAGATGGTTTTCTATAATGAATGAAATGCTACAGAGTAAAACACGGTTTAGAAAAAGGGTAAATGTGTCCAAATGTAGCTAAAATATAATACAGTGATTGCTATATTAAGGTGATCAGCAATCTTCTAGAAGAGCACAGAGGGAGGACTAATTGTTCTGCTTCGGAATTTCAAGTGATCTGGCACAGAAAACATGTCATCTAAGCTGGGTCTTGAAAGGAAAGAATAAAAACTCACAAAAGGAATTTTAGTAATCATGGCACAGTGAATATGTTTTAACATTTTTAATCCCACCTATATACTTGGTAAAATTACAAAAAAAAAAAAAAAAAAAGAATGAATGAAGTATATTCCGCTCTTCACAAAAATAAATAAGGAGAATTAGAGAAGGGACAATGATAGATAGGGGATATAAACATATTTTCATGCCATGAGAAGCACCTGAAGGAAATGGTAGACAAAGGAAATTAAATGACAAGGACCTGCAGAGGAGGGTGCCAATGAGAAGCGTGGTTTTGCACAAGATGAACATAAGGTTACAATTTTATGAGGCTACTACACTAAAAAATAGAAAGTGTGTTTTTATAAAGAGTTTTAAAAATCACTTAACACAAACTTTTGAATTATCAACAGGTTAAGAAATATTAACTATAGTGAAGGCAAAGATAATTTTCAAAGAGACCACTCTTACATTTTAATTAATGTACAGTATCAGAATGTATAAACTCCCTTGGGACAGAGAAGAATATGGAAAGTCTGGCAATCAATTGTAAACACAGATAATTATTAAGAAGAAAGTAATTGACCCAGATTAAAACTCTATGGGGTGGGGATAGTCTAAATAAAATGCACTGCTAGCAAATTGAAGTCAACAGTGTTGATGTATAAGCATATTTTATTATATCAAAGTATCACTTAGCCTTGGCATATGAAGATGGTTTGATTTAGGAAATGACAACTATCATTCTGATTGTTGTTCAGATAAGATACAAGTTCGCATTCATCTTCATTGATGGTCAGAGGCTTAAGACAAAGACCATACTGCTGTGATTACTAACCACTCCAAAATCTTAGGGCCTGACAAGGAATATCTCTGTCCTGTTCATGTTTTACATCAACAACTATAGGTTGCTCAGATCTGCTCCTTGGGTCTCCTTTTCCCAGAACCCAGGCTGAAGGAGCAGCCCTATTTGGGACATTCTCTTGGCAGAGAAAAAAAAAAAAAAAAGAGAGAGAGAGAGAACTGATGGAAATTTGTAATGATTTTTAAAGCTTTGCACATAAGTAGCATATACCGTGTTTTCTCAGATACCATTGATCTGGTATCACTAACAAGTATCATTAATGATGCATGAGTATCATTAACAGGACAGTGTGCCCCTCCCACAAGAGACACTGAATATCATGTGGTGCTGAGCTGGGACAAATCCTCCTACAGGAAGTAGAGAGTATACCTGGGAACCATAATACAATCTACCACACTATTTCTAAAATAAAAGCAAACCAACAAGAATACCAGTATATATTTTCTTAAAAATAAAAAAAAGCGTTAGAATAATTCCTTTAACATTGTTAAAAATGTTTTTATGTAAAAAATTATCAAACATAAAATGAGAAATTTTAGATGAAGTTATTGAAATAAAACAAAACATGGATGGCTACTACCACCATTATTTAAACTTTTTCTGACACTTTGCCAGGATGAAAAAATGTAAAATGAGTGGCAAGATTTTCTATTTAGCAAGTTGTAATGGCTTTCAATACATCTAATCATTATTGTTTCTTTTCATGAAGGTCCTACACATGTATACTTTTATAGCTAGATTATTTATGGGTTTCTAGCTATTGTGAATTGAATCATTTTGTCTAGCCTGTCTCTAATTGGTTATAGTAGGAATGCTATGTTGAGCTCTTATTAGCTCTACTTTCTTTTTCAATTGATTCATTTAGATTTTTGTCTTCAATAATGAATTACAAGTAATTTTACTTTGGTTTTCAACATTATCTTTAACAAGCATACATTATATTAAACAAATGAAATGCCATTAAAATTTCTAGGGTACTTTCTAGTTCTAGTTTTATGTAAGTTCTCAGATGGCAGTAGTTTGGGAAGCTCAGAGTTTAGGTTATGAAATACTGAAGGTGTGACGTTTGTATTTCAGATACTACAACCATTTTCATCACAAAACCTAGCATAATCTTTGTCATTTAACATTGATTTAATTCCTTCTATTTTTTGCAGTAACTGGCAACAGGTTCGCCTCTTGATTATACTTCAAGAGCAGAATACAGCAGGAATTATCTCATAAGTTATACTCAGGAACAAACAAATTAACCAAATTGTAAGGTGGAGAATGTTTTCAATTATAGCTTAAGTATGATTGTCAACTGAGAATCAATTACCATTGACAAAATTATTCTCATGATGCATATGATATGGGAAGGTATTCTTATTATGCAGCAGGAAGTTTAGGGTGCATTTAGGATGGGAGAAATGGGAGGTTCTTGGAGAATTCAATGTTATATACTAACATGTTTCACTTCAATTTTTGAAATTTAGTTGGAAGCCAAATATAGCAAATTAGAAAAATCATTACAAAGTAGCTCAGCAGAACAAAACAGTGACTTACTGCTAAATTGGGACTATCCTTAAAGTGGATGATTGACTTCCAGCTTAGAATAGATGAATGGGTGATAAACAACAACATGATTATTGATGAATTATCACCCCCAGGCAGACATTGGGATAAGGAAGTCATTGAGGAATAGGCCAAGTGTGCATTTCAAAGTGTGCTGCATCCCAGGAAATTTGCAAAGAGATGAGGGAGGTAAGGGGTAATAATATTTATGCTTAAAATTTATTGAAACCTTAGTAAGTGCCAGGCAGAATGCTAAATCTCTTCATATGTCTCATTTAATCTAATCCTATCAACATCTCTATGAAGTAAGTACTATGATTTTTATCTGCTTTAGGAGATATGAAAATTGGCCTAGATAAATGAAATAATTTATCTAAAAGTGTAATTTCAATAAATTTTGATGCTATTTCATTATAGAAAAAATATTTTCACTATTGCAGTGACATGAGCTCTGATGACAGTGAGATTACACAGTTTGTTAAATCCTGTAGGCTAGGCTTTTTATTTTTTCTTGAAAACTGTGGACAGAACACATATGTTTTTCTCAACATCCTTCACTGGGATGATAGTGGTGGTGAATCACAAGAGATAAATATATGTCAGCAATTTTCCAAGTGTGAGAAAGTCATGGATAACAAATCTACAGATACGTAGAACAGAGAAATGTGTAGCTTGCATTGTGAACAGGAGGGACTGCAGTATAGTTTGGAGCTGATCTTCCTGATGGAAATCAGGTAAGAGGACAGTTTGAGAGCTGGGAGAGAAGCATGAGGACAGGAATAGAGTTATTGAAAGTTTATGTCCAGAGAAGTTTTCCCAGTTTTCTCTCATCTCTCCACCAAGAGAGCTAAGCAGTCTGATGCTTATAACCAAGAATAAAACAAAATCAAACTTACTTGGAGTTCTTTTATTAACCATGTTATTTAATGGGATTGTGGCTCCCCTTATTCTCACATTTTGTTGACCCCAAATCAGATGGGCCTACATCTGAACAGTGATGATAAAGTTTATACTGTGGCGAACCTGGCAAACATACCAATTCCACTCAGAACTGCAGTCATCATTTCTTTTCAGGAAGAAACCCAATAGTAAAACAGAGCAGAGGACTCAACCCAAGAAATGAGAAAAAGCAATGCAGTCCTTTCTTAAGTATTAAAAGAGCCTCCAAATTTATAGCTGTATAAGGAAAACTAGCATGAAAGAGAATAATCAAATTAAAACAAAACAAAACAAACAAAATAACAAGAACAGTGAGTCAGTAGGAAGCCAAAAGTGGGTTAGTATTCACAGAGAAATTCAAGAAGATATTTCAACCACAAGAATGTTTCTATAAAAGGAAAATGATATAAAAGATGTTATGAATTGAAAACATCATCGACATAATAATTCAAAACTCAAGATAAGATAAAATGGAAATATGTTTCATAATGTAGGGCAAAGGCTGGACAATATGAGAAAATATAGGAGAGAGCAGATTTACTTAGAAGAAGTGACATCTACCGATAGTAGTTTTAGGCAGGAATAATTGAGGAGACCAAAATCATCATCGAGATCATATCAGTGTAGTAGAATGAAGTCGGCAAATGGTTATGCAGTAAACAATCCCCATACAGTCATAAAAATGATGAACATGTAATGTTTATGTCCATTTTTGAGACAAAATTTGTGTAGAATGTATGTTCAGAGCTTAAATAAAAAACAAATGAGTTTTGAAAAAATGTATACAGACAGGTGGTCCACATCCCTGTCACACTGTAGAACCTTCTCACTGCCCTAAATAGCTCTCTGATGCCCATTCCCTGTCAACTCTTGAGCGGCACCTTAACCCCAGACAAACACTTACCGTTTTGATTTCTGATATCATTTGTACCATTGATTGAGGTGGACCTTTACACAAAAACTGTCACACAATATGTACTCTTTTGTGACTTTACTCAACAGAATATTTTTGACATTCTTGAATGTTGTAGTATTATTACTTATTTCCTTTCCTTGTTGTATAGTATTCCAATGAATGAATATAGCTCAATCTGTTTGAACATTCACCTATTGATGGAAATTTAGGTCATTTTCAGTTTTGAGCTACAATGCATAAAGCTTCCGTGATTATTCACAGTATATGCTTTGTTTGCTTGTTTGATTCTCTTTTTCAAGATGTAGGTTTTTATATTTATTTCTCTGGATAAGTAAGTAGGACTAAAGTTTAGGGGGTCTTAATGGTATATATGTGCTTAATTTAAAAGAAACCACTAAATAATTTCTTGAAGTCTGTATCATCTCTTTGGTAACCTTTTGTGTTGTCAGATTTTTTTTTTTCAAGACTTTCTGAGAGAAATAGTGATATATTGTGGGGTTTATTTTCATTTTCATGATAACTAATACATTAGTCATACGATCTCATATATGATATGATTTGATCTTATTTTTGCCCTCAATAGAAGAATGATCCCAGTAAAAGGAAATACACTTTTTTGTTCTTACTCCATTAGTTGATACAAAATAGCAGATTTTGGTTTGTTTTATCTTTTCATGTGCTTATTGGCCATTTCAATGTCATTCTTTGTGAATTGTCTGTGTAATTCTTTTACCCATATTTTTGTATGCTTTCTTGTCTTAGTATTGAAATGCTGAAGAGGATAAATAGATGGATAGATACATAGATAGGTTTAAATATCTAGATTTTGGGGGATAAAGTATCCTTGTCAGCTCTATTGTTATAAACATATTCTCCTAGACTGTGGCTTCTCTGTTATCTTAATAATGATGTTCGGCATGTGTTAATTTTGATGAAGCTTATTGTACTTGGTCATGAAGCATTATTTCTTTAATGTTTTGGTAAATTCAATTTGCTAATATTTCTTAAATTTTTTGCACTTATTTTTAATAGGCATGTTGACTTTTTGTTTTTGTTTTTGTTTTTTTGAGTGAGAGTGAAATGTTTTTCTGGTTTGGTATCAGGGTTTTGATGACCTCATAAAATGAGTTAGAAGTGTTCGCTACTCTTTTTTTTGAAAGTGGTTGTATAATATTGACATTATTTTTTCAATAAATGATTGAAATAATTACCAGAAAGTTATCTGGGTCTGGAGTGAGTGAAAGTGGGTGTGTTTGTTTGTGTGAATGGGGAGCAAGTGTACGTGCATGTGGGGGGTAAGATTTTTAATGAATTTTATTATATTTAATAGATTTAAGGATTTTCAAGTTTTTAATTTTTGTTGTCATTTTTAAAATCTTGTGTCATAAATATTCTATTTTATCTAAGTTTCAAATTGGCTACTATATTAATCATAAATTGCTATTATTAATTTAATATCTATCAGTTATATAGTGAAATCTCCTTTGCAATTCTTAATACTGGTAATTTATGACTCTTCCTTTTTTCTTGATTTGTTTTCTAATATATTTTTTAATTTCATCAATATTTTTAAAAGCTAGTTTTTAATTTTGTTGATATTCTCTATTGTTTGTCCATTTACAATACTATTTCAAATAGTTTCATTTTTATTTTTACATTTCCTGTCTTCTACTTCTGTTGGTTTTAATTTTCTTTTTGTTTTTCTAACATTTTCATGAAGAAAAATGTCATTGATTTTATATCTTTTTCTTTTCTTAATATAACATACAAAATGGAATAAATTTCCATTTTACAACTTCTTTAGCTACAGCTTCTTAATAAAGTATTGCATAACTATAAAATGTCCATTTTATTTTTGGTATTACTTTTTCCTTGATATATAATTTGTCTAATATGAATAGAAACATAATGTTTTCTTATGTGTATATTTTATGTGGTATATGTTTTTTCTACCCTTTTAAAAAAATAGGTTTATTTTTGTATAAACCAAAACAGTTGATTTTTGCCTTTTTATCCAATCTGACAATCTGCATTTTCATTTTTAATGCAACTATTGGCGTTTTAGGTGAAGTCTAACATTGGTGTTTTGTTTTGTTTTTTCTGTTTAGTTGATTTATACTTTTCTTTGTGCCTACTTTTCAGTGAATCATATACTTTTATAATCAATTTTTAGATGTTTTATTATGCCTCTTTATAATATTTTGTGAATTGCTTTAGGAATTATAATATCCATCTTTATCTTATTACACTCTATGTTGAAAAGCATGTTTAACTACTGCATCAGTAATGTAAGAACCCTACAACAACATGCTTTTCTTATCCTCTTCTTGATTTTTATTCTAGTATCATGTAATTCGTATCTGAATGTTATAATTTCCAGAGTACATTTACTTTTATTTAAAGAGTCGATAGTTTGTTATGAAGGCTTTAGTAGGTCTAATTAAAAAAAAAATTTATATATACCTTTTATGGTTTCTTCATTCTTTCCTGAAGATTTAGTTTTCTTATTATATGCTTTTTCTTTTTTTTTTTGCTTGAAAACATACCTTTATTTTTTTAAACGTCTTGAAGTTTCTGTTAGATAAAAATTCTCACATCTTTTGTCTGCTGTAAAAGCCTTTAATTTGCCCTCAATTTTGGTGGGACAATATTTTTTGCTGGGCATAGAATAATTCCACATTGTGAATATTTTTGTACTCCTTAAAAATGTGAGCCAAATGTACTCTGATCTGTATTGATTCTGATGATAATTTCTTTCTTCTGAGGTTGTTTTTTAAGATTTGTTCTTCATCCTTGGTTTTCAGCAATTTTCTCATAATGTGTCTGAGCATTTTTTTTTTTCTATTTCTCTTTTTCGGGGATCAGTGAGTTTCTTGTTTCTGGTGGTTGATGTATTTCTTTCATTCTGAAAAATTCTTAAGCACTACCTCTTTACTTTTTTTTCTTTTTTGTTCTGAGATTTCAATATACATATATTAGACCTTTTGATCACTGTGTGTTTATATATTTTAATTAAGTTGGGATAATTTCTCTTAAGCATACTTCAGACTTACCAATTCTTATCTTTGTGATGGCAATTATAAGACTTTATCTCTGACATTCTTTTTCACATATAGCATTTCCATGTAACTCTTTTTTTTTTTTTTTTTTTTTTTTCCATTTCTCTGCTGAAAATACTGAGAGGCATACATATTCTTTGGCCTTTTCCACTAGATACTTTAACATAAGTAAGCCTGATAATGCCAACATTTGGGTCATCTCTCATTCTGCCTCTATTTAATATTTCTTCTCTTGACCATGTGTTACATTTTCTTTTTTCTTTATATTTTTGTATTAAAAAAAGATATGCCAATCTTCACATATAAAAGAATTATATAAACTATCTTAAATAATATTTGTACTCAGGGAATTTCTTTTGTCAGGCATCTATTATTGGGTAAGGGTTGCTAAGTCAATTTTATATGCAGTACATGGCATTTTTATTGCTTTAGTTAGATTTAGTTCACTACTCTCTTCAAATTAATTTACTGTGGAATCAGAACCCTTCTTTCATCAGGGTTTGAAATCTAATAACCAGATATATTCTAGAGAAATGTTTATGTTTTAAAATCCAAGCACCCAAAAACAAACAGTGGGGCCATCTCACTGCTTTAGAAGATGGCTGTCAGCTTTTCTGGACAATTTGCTCTCCTGTCCTGGCCCTGACATTTGCTCTTTCTCCCCGTATCTCTATTTCTCTTCGCTATGCTTTCCTCTACTGATCCCAGCCTTGGAGGCTGGTGAGAGAATATTCCATGAACATCCCAGTGCCTGTGATTCTTGTCCCCTCAGTTCTTTGTCTTCTCTGAGCTTTAGCAAGTTCTGCTCATCTATACATAAATGTTGTATATGTCAAAAATTGCAATTTGATACTTGATTCAGGAGACACAGAAGGAGGGTAGTGGTACACAAGCTCTGTTGTACACAGGAAGAATTTGTAAGTACTGTGTAAAAGAAGAAATAATGATAGAGATTATGCATATTTAAAGTTCCAAAGCTAACTACAAAAGAAAAGAAATAATCCAACTATAAAAATTTGATAGAGGTACTGAAAAAGGGAGGCAGGTAGTATGTAAACAAAAAAATTCATTGTGTTTCATAAAGGAGACTCAACTGATCATGTCCACAGTTTATTAATCCAGAAAGTTGCATAATATTTAAAGTTTTAGAGGTTAGCAAAGATGGGAGATGGCTAAAAATGTCATCCCTGAGGAGAGGTACTGATGATGGAATGGTGTGAGACAGGGAATTGTTTCATTTCACGATCAGGTCTATATATTACTTGAATTATAAGCAGTACATGCCATGGGCATTCTAGTGCTTTTTATTTTATTTTATTTTATTTTATTTTTTATTTTATTTATTTATTTATTATTTTTTTGGGGGTACACCAAGTTCAATCAGCTGTTTTTATACACATATCCCCGTATTCCCTCCCTTCCTTGACTCCCCCCCCATCGAGTCCCCCCCACCCTCCCCGCCCCAGTCCTCTAAGGCATCTTCCATCCTCGAGTTGGACTCCCTTTGTTATACGACAACTTCCCACCGACTATTTATCCTACAGTTGGTAGTATACATATGTCTGCGCTACTCTCTCGCTAGTGCTTTTTATTATGGATTATGAAAAAGCAAAAGATTACTAGGGGTTAGAGGTGGAATATGGGGACAAGTTAAAAACATCTTTCTTTTCTGGGCCAAAAAAATCTATGAACATGAACATATGCCTGCACTCACATATCTATCTGTCTAGTGATATGGCTGAAATTGTAAGCCCTAGTGAAATGAGATTAGAGAAATAGAAGAGAATGCTTGTTCTAGTAATGAATATACAGTATATCCTTCAGTTCAGGGAAATGAAGTTTTATTTTTCAAACTTCTTTTTGAGAATCCCCAGGCTATAAGATCAGGAAAAGAAAGAAACTGGATTGTGATTGAAGTACCAAGCTGAATTCTATCAGTGATTTTTATATCTTTAATTTATTTGAGGCTTTCATAGAAGGATAATAAGAATTATGTGCAATGAAATGTGTGTTTATATGCAAACATGTAACTAGGATATCCTTTAAATTGGTGATGCTTCTTTTCTGTAATCACTAGCCAGGATTTAATGGCAATAGCTATACATTCTGCTTGAATTCTCTAATATAGAGACACAATGAATTCAATTAGAATGCAAATATCAGTGAGTTGAGGTAAATATGGATAAATGTATCCTGATAGAATAGCTAGTATTGATGGTCACATGCATAGGGAATGAATATCAAGAAAAAGGCTATATAAACATGTTTCCATAAGAGGGAAAATAGGACATTTAAAAAATAAGTTATAGTCAAGGGGTAATTTATTTAAATAAATGCAAATTAAACATTCAACTCTTCACATGGATATGATGAAAAATTAAGAATTGTAGTAGTACAAAGCTTATACATATTTGGAGCTTTACTTTACCCAAGACAAATCTTTGTCATCTTATCATTGAAACAACAGAAACAACTAGATTAGGTCAGTGCAAGTGAGTGACCCTTGACTAATTTTGTAGTGATTTTGAGCTCTTTTCCCCTCTGTCCACTGCCTGAAGAAAACCGTCCTTTTAATTTTCCCTGATTCTATGAGTCACAGGGAAGATAATCGAGATGCATTTTCAGGATAGTATGAATATGCTGATGTCAATTTTTTTTTTGGCCTTGCCAAACAGCATGCAGGATCTTAGTTCCCCTACAAGGGATTGAACCCATGCCTCCTGCAGTGGAAGTGTGGAGTCATAACCACTGGACCACGAGGGAAGTCTTTTATCAAAAGTTTTCAGTTATAGAGCATAAAGGTTATTAACTTATAGAAGTTATACCATGAAGTATGCGAAATGAAAATGCTATGAAAATGCAAGTTTGTGCTAATGAGAACCTGTAGAGAATAAGTGAAAATCTGGGGTGAAAATGTTTATAATTATTACTTTCTTAGAACACAGTTGGATGTTTCTAAAATGCAAATAAATGGTACATAAAAATCCAGTGAGATCATGAAAAAGACCAAGAAAGGCTTTAGCTTTAATACTTAGTCTACACATTTTAATGGCTTCAGTGACCTAATGACATGTTTTGGGAGGCACACTTATTGCTCTGTTAACAGGTTATATATTTTTGCATTCTACCATGTATAAATGCAAAACCTTTTTTAGTGCAATACTAACCTCGATAATTTAAGTCATTGAAAGTTAGGAGATGAAAATTTTAGGTTCTTATTGTTAATTCTATGTCCTAGGATGCATTTTGCAACCCACTTTGAATATAAGCAAACTCCAATTAATTTGATTATGTTAAATAATTGTCTACTTACTGAACTTAACCTTAGAAATCCTGTAAGAGGTTTAAATAATGTTCATATGATGTTCTCTTAACCTGAAAATACGATGTGAGGCTAAGTTACAGAAGCTTTAGGTCATTTTGCAGCAGCAGATTCGAGGCTCTGCACCCTCTCTGGCTGTCTTTTAGTATTTCCTTGAAAAATGTCTGCTGTAGTCATTGCTGAAGATATGGATGTACTTACTATGAATGAATTCTCCTAACACATTATCTTTCATGGAACTCCATGTGGGAATGCAAGGTAGTGGTGTGTGTGCTGGTGGGAGAGGGAGAAGGAGTCTAGGAGTGGTGATGGGAATAGGGAAGTGGAAATGGAAGAGAACAATGGGAGAGGAGTAGATAGTATGAGAGACAGGGTACCAGTACTTGTTGCCATGGTATGCTTGATATCTCAGGTCTAGAAAGGTTATCCTATTTACACCATTTCTTGATAGGGTATTTTTCAGAATCTAACCCAGTAATAAATAGTGAAATCAACTTAGCTCATTTCACAAGCATTTTAAAATTATAAAATACAATAAATGATGTAAATTCCCACCACATATCAGATAAATATTTTTAATGAAAATTTGTCTTGTTTTACATATCTATCATCTATCTATCATCTATCTATCTATCTATCATCTATCTATCTATCTGTCATCTTTCTATCATCTATGCAAAAACTGAACTGGAATCCACATTCAGTTATTAATGGTACAAACTGTTATCAAACATATTCCCTGAATATTATCAGGCAACACTGTTCTCATGAGATCATTCTAAAAATCTACTAGAGAGAAAATTTCAAATGACCAAAATGAGTAAAAATATATAAGAACTGATGTTGAGCATTAAATATATAGTAAAGATTTGTGAAATATGTAAATAAAATGGGTTATTAAAAAGAGGACATAATGTTATGAAATTGTGAGAAGAATACATGATCTGAAAATATAGAGTTAGTTTTTGTTGTCATCTATACATACATACATACATAGGTAAAAATCAAGAGGCAAGAATAGGTACAGCCCATACAAAAAACAACTATTTTTTGTAACTGGTGGTGGTAGTACTAGTATTGTATTTTTATTCCAAGATATGGTATTAAAAACTCTCCCTAAGCAAATGAGTAATCAGAGATATTCTCTTTTTCATTATTTCTTCCATCACTGGAAATTCTGGGGCATGTTCTGTGGAAATCTTTGTGGAAGAAGTGAGTAGAGATATATCGTAGAAGAGAGTAAGTAAAATCTGCATGTTCCTGGATTTGAATACTAGCCTAAAACTTGTTAGGTCTTTTTGGAGAAATTGTTGACTCAGGTCTGTTGCAGAAATGTACTAGATAAGCCAGAAACATCTTGACATTTTAGATAGAAAAATCCAGCTATGAAAGTCAATGAGAGTTATGAGAAAAGGGCACAGGAGCCAACTTGAAGGGGTTCCCATATGCCAAAGAAGTGGCATTTTAAGCTTCAAACTGGATAAAAATTGCAATAGTATAGATTAAATCCAACAAATATGTTTAAATCTATGAGTCCATAATTATTAATTTGTTACTTTGAGAGATGAGAGAGAACTAATTCATCATATTGAAAGCTGGGAAAATCAAAGAATAGAACTAAACATTCCTCCTACCTTTCCTATATGAACTAAATTTTATAGAAATACAGATAAGAAGAAGCATGCCATAAAATTATTCCAACCAATAAATGAAAACAAAAAAGACATGGTTAGAATATTGCCATTTTGAATCCCCTCCCCATGACAAATAGACAGGCAATGGATATCTCTTGCTGTTCTCCAAAAATAACAAAACCAGGCATTGTAAGTGTCTTCTGGTGAATGAACATAAAACCAACCAGAGTCTTGCAAAAGGGGTTGAACCTGAGTCCCTTCAAACCTCTGTATCAAGCTGTCAAATACACAGAACAGGGAAGCATGTGTACCTGCTGCATGAGCGTGCAATCAAAAAACCACGAAAAGTGACGCACCAAGACCCCTCAATACTCCTGAGTGGGATCCATGTTCCTCTTTTCTGTTCTATGACTGTTTTAGTTAATGATGTTTAACTGCCTGTAGCCTAATTACAGGGATTAGTGTCTGTAGGTTAAGTTCCCCCTGTTGTTTTTCTTTAGAACTATCCTTGACTCTTCCTCATTCTTATACTTTCTTATGAATTGAGGATTAACTTAATCAAATTATTTTGAAGACGGAGGTGGAATTTCAGTTGCAATTTCATTTACTATTTGCATAAATAATGGAATATTTTACCATAAATTATAAGGTTTACTTTGGTTTTTATTGGTGTCTTCATCAATTTTGTCCAAAATGTGAAAAATTTTTCATAATAGTTTTGTCTTTCTTATACTGCATTTAATTGTTTCTCCTTTGATAGGATGTGAATGAAATAATTTAAAATTTTATTTTCAAATATATTGTTCCTGTTGTACAGGGGTTTTGTTGACTGTTGAATACTAATATATATTAACAATCTTGCTAAACTATTTTATTAATTCACTGTAAATTTTGTCGACTGAGTGTCATTTTTACTTTGTCTTTCTTTCCATTCCACCTCACTTTTTCTCTCTTTTGTCCTGTCTCTCTTCTTTCTTCCCTTCTTTTGCTCCTTTCTCCTTTTTATAAAACTTCTTTTTGATTATTAAATTTTTAGTGTAAAAAATATACAAGTTGATTTTGTGTGTGTGTTTCTGTGTATTAGCAGCGGTAGTAGTAATTAGTAATTGCAGCAGTCTTCCGGAAGATTATATGTGTTAGATTTCAGCAAAAAAGCTGTATATGTCTTAAAGTTTAGCATTATATAATTCTTCATTGATTTCCACATACCTTGATTGACTCTCATCTACAACAAAGCCTCTGCAGTCATTTTTTTCTATATGTCGTATCTTCCTACTATTTTTGGATTCTCACTCTTTCTTCTTTATTATTCTACTAGATTTGCAAATAGTAACAATAATTACAATTTTGGAAACCTGCCTATTTGATCAGGTTGTGGTAATTTAAAAATAAGGCTGATTCAGTTTACTTGTATTTGCTGTCTGCTTTTTGTCACAAAGGAAAATAGTCTATAATAGTTTTCTCCATTTTTAATGGTTTGTTTTAGTATCAAGGTAAAATAAACCTAATAGGTTAGTTGGTTTAATAAGTTAATCAATAAGTAATAAATTACCTGCACTTTGTTATTTTCTGGAAAAGTCATAAGACAGTGATTATGCTTTTCTTGAAATTTTGGTACAACTTGAATTTATCTGGGCTTTTGTTTATTTAACTTTTTTTGTGTGTGAATAGGTTTACTTCCTCAGAAGCATCCACTTTTACCAGTTTCTTGTACATTCCAAAGTGTACAGATGGAGAGCAAGCCCATGGCCCATCCTTCCTCTACTTCTCTCTATGTCCTTCCTACTCCTGCTTTCTTCCCTTATCAGAGGATGCTTTCATGCATGCAGGTGTTGATGCTCACCTGTGCCTGCAACAATGTGGTCTGTTCATCTCCTTTAACCCCAAAGAGCTGTTCTTTGGCTGCCTCTCAAAACTACTGCAACAAAACTCATACATGGGAGAACAAATACTTAACAGAGGCCCCTGAAATCCTTTGGTTTAGCCTGGAGTCTTTATGGGGATTTGTTTTAGAAAGAGCCCGTGGGCTCCAGGTGATCATGTTTATTTCTTCATCCTCCCACTCCACCCTCACCCTCCTGCCACTCCTTGCCTTGTGGTAAAGGGTGCAACTCTAGAAGTGTAAGACCTAGACTGTCAAATTCTGGACTCCGTAACACACAATCACGAACTGGTGTCCAAGGTAGAAGAAGGGGCGCCTCTAAGTTAGGCTGTGAGGGGACAATGAGACATGTAAATGGAGGCAGTGTTGTGTGAAAGATAAAGTGTATTTGGAGGTAAAGTAGTGAACACATTAAGTGCTGCATGCAGATCTGCCACAATAAGAAAATAAGACTATGCATTACCTTTAATAACATGAATTGCAAAAGCTATTTCAGTGACATCATTAGGGCAGATTGTAATAGATTTTATTGCTCTTGTTATAATTATAGTATCTCTCAGCCACAGGGTATGTTCAAATCTTCTTTATGTTTAGTTGTATCTCAACTCAACCGTATAAATCAAGTGGTCCTCTCCATGAGAATTGGAATAAAGAATTCTGTACTTGTTGAAGACAATGTCAATATTTTCATTGGAGTTCAGATAATATGGCTGGAATCCTTGAATTGCTATTACCTACCTGCCTAGGCTTGGCCCTTTTTTATTCAGTAAATGTCTATTGAATTAATACCATGGAATAAAGGAGTTTGCCTATTATCAAGTTGATTGTCTGCCATTGCTGAAGCAGTCATTTTTTTCCCACATTAACTTGAAAAAAATACCTGGTTCAATGTATTATCTTTCAGGCTTAGGCATTGGTGAGCCAATTCAACTCCAATAGAAGCCTCCAGAAAGTCAAATTCTCAGCTGCCTGGAGAAACAGGCTTATTGAGATAATTGAAAACAATTTCCAAAACTACTTGAGGTAAATCTTACCCATTTCTGTGGCTGAAATTTGAGAAAGAAATCCAAGTTTACTAGTGGCATAAAAGAAACAAGTAGAAAATGTGAATGCCACAATTTTCTTTCTTGTCACTCTGTTTCAAACAAAAGCATATAACAGTGAATATTAAGTGCCTGTTTGAGTCACTTTTGTCAACAATTGCCATTATTTCCCCAAACCAATCACAAAATGTTTAGTTCATACAATTTATGCTTGATATTCTTATTGTAGCCAACCTAAGTTACATATTACTTTTTTTAATCCTTTCACCTCTTTTTATCATTTAGTGCAGAATAACACATTCCACAGTGGTACAAAAAGGTAAATCTCCTCATTATTTTTAATTCAGATGCTCTTTTTTTCAGTTTGTCATAGTCACCTAACAAAATAGTTGCCTAATGTTATAAAATTCCTAGAGTGAGTTTGGAGAAGGTAGGAGGAACAAACTCTAAAGGACAGAAGAGATTTTATACATTCTGTCTTATCACTGGAGGCACTGGGCAAGGGATTTCAACTATCTTTTTTTGTACTACTTGCACAAAATGTACGGCAACAGGAAGTGGCTTTGAATTTCCCTGGACTTGGCCTCTTTGTGTCTGCACAGAACTATCTCTTGGACACGATTGTAGTAATTGTTGAACAGTTGCAGCCAAGAATCTGAAATTGCTCTTAGTACACAGAACCTTGTCAACTGTGAACGTTCCAGGTCTGATTTCTCATTCTAATGCCTCCTTTCATTTAGAAATTCATGTGTTCCCTTCTTATTTTGCTCCACAAAGTTAGCAAATCAAAAGCAATGTTATGATTTGTTTTGTGCCCTTCACTCTCCATAAACAGAAGAGTTGGTTTTATGTCTTGATAATGTTGGAGTTCCAATGTAACTAGAAAAAGTGTTTTATGAGGAGAACTTTTTAAAATAAATGTTTGATCTTTACATCAATAATTCCTTTAATTTGTGGATCCCAGGCTTCTCAAAAACAATTTGCCTGTAAATAATAAACTAGATACCTAGTCTTAAAATTTTATCATAACTAGTAAAGATGTATACTTTTCTCTAATACATGGAAATATACCATTTATGTGCATACTAAGTAATATTAGAATTTATAACAGACTTATTTGCAATTATTTTTCTGGAAGAGCATTGTCCCTGGCATATTTCTGAGACTATAAGACTGTGTGAGAGGCTAAATACTCACCTGAGTTGTTTTGCTAGGACACTCACATAAGTCTTTCCAAGTATGTCCTCCTACTGAAGCATTAGTAAAAAAAACAAACAAAACAAACAAAAAAACTTCATAATATAATTCATATAGTCAGTGTGGCTAGGGGAGAGAAACATTGACATCAGGTAGTTCCAAGGTCCAGAAGGAAGGAATATTCGAGAAAGGAGAGTAGAAGGATGCTGAGAGATTAGAGCAGCCAGCACTATTGAAATAGAAATCTTTAATACAATGATTCTAGTTTCTGCCTAAATAATATCATTCCCAAGAGATACATACATTATGGACTCCTGGATAAATTTAGGTGTATTAACCACACTTTAGTTAACAAGCTATGGTACTTTAGGTTTAGAAGGTGTATTTTGGCAGTTTCAGTTCAGTTGAGTTCAATAGAAATAAGGAAATAGGGTCCAGTTTGTAGGTGTCTTTGGTACATGTGAGTGTATGTATGTATACATGTAAGTATGTGGGGTAGTTGGGAACATGACCCTGAATTCCCAGATTTATGTGTAGGATTGAGAGAAAGATTGACAGGGATGGGGGTACAGATAGTAGCTATGGCCTCAGGACAGAATAATCTCATTCAGGTCAGGTGCTTAGAGCAAAAATCAGACCAAACCTGGAGATCTGTACAGGACCTCACTTTGAGAATACCTTTGCCATTTCCCTTTACCCCAGTAAACCTGAACAATAAAATTACACACTTCAATAAGTTACGAGGGTTTACTAGAGCAGTGGTTTTCCAAGATGTGTAAACTTGAGTGAGTGTTTGTGTGTGTGTGTGTTTGTACTACACACAAGGGTGTATTACCTCTCTCTAGGGTAGGATGTCTGTGTGCTAAAGAGAAACTGAGTCTTACTCAGTGTTTCTAATATGCTCCCTAGTTAAATGGATATGGATTTTTGTATTAGTTATCTATTTCATACATATTAGTGTGTATTTGTCAGTCCCAATCTCCCAACCACACCTCCTCCACACTTTCCCCCTTGGTGTCCGTATGTTTGTTTACATCTGTGTCTCTATTTCTGCCTTGCAAACTGGTTGATTTGTACCATTTTTCTAGATTCAACATATATGTGAGAATATATGACATTTGTTTTTCTCTTTCTGACTTCACTCTGTATGACAGTCTCTAGGTCCAGCCACATCTCTGCAAACAACCCAGTTTCATTCCTTCTTATGGCTGGGTAATATTCCATTGTATATATATGCCACATCTTCTTTATCTATTCATCTGTTGATGGGCATTTAGGTTGCTTCCATGTCCTGGCTATTGTAAATAGTGCTGCAATGAACATTGGGGTACGTGTTTCATTTGAATTATGGTGTTCTCTGGGTATATGCCCAGTAGTGGGATTGCTGGGTCATATGGTTGTTCTATTTTTAGTTTTTTAAGGAACCTCCATACTGTTCTCCATAGTGGCTGTATCAATTTACATTCCCACCAACAGTGCAAGAGGGTTCCCTTTTCTCCACATCCTCTCCATCCTCTTTTTGTAGATTTTCTGATGATGCCCATTCTAACTGTTGTGAGGTGATACCTCATTGTAGCTTTGATTTGTATTTCTTTAATGATTAATGATGTCGAGCAGCTGTGTATGGACTTTCCATGCTAAGTATTACTAATTAAAGAGCGGAGGGGAAGGAGGCTACAAGCAAACACACAAACAAAAACAAACAAACAAAAACACTAAGAAGAAATCCATGGGTGGGTCAGAATGTTTTTCCTCAAAAAGGAAAAGACAATTGCTCGCAGCTAGGGCTTTTCTTTGTAGGCTCTCTTGCCACATGCCAGGGATCAGAGCCCTACATCAAAGGATTTCACAGTTAATTTGAGTCTGATAGGTTCCTCTCAACATAAGAAGTGAAGATTGACTACTTGTGTCTCTGGCCACTGATTTCCCAAAGAAACCAGTGAACAGAGGAATAGTTAGGACAACCGGGCATGCCATATCTCCCTTTGATTGATTTTTAAAAGCCTAGAAATCTTTCCCTGTAAGTTCAAGTATCTTTGTCATCAAAGATTTATAAAATTCAATTCTTGTAATTCAAAGATTTCTCTGCTAACATTTGCCATCCTGAGCCCTCAGGGAAATTCCAATTTAATAACCACACAACCCAGATATGAACAGATTCTGGAAGGAAAACCATAGACCTGATGTATATAGGATCTGTAATGGAAGTGGCTCTGATATATTTTCTGAACTATTTGATCACTCTGGCCCCTTGTAAGGCACTCTCTAGGACTCTTTTATGTTTGTACCCACCTTCATTTGGGAGATGGAAACAAACAGAGTGGTCTTGCATGAGTTTATTCTGGTGGGTCCTAAGGAAAGCATAAAGCGTTGCTACTTACCACACTTTCAGTAGTTTCCCCAGCTCTCTAAGATTTAGAATTGAAGGACTCCTTCCTATTACGGTCCATCTGCATGCACCCTAGAGCTTCAAAACCATAGCATGTATACTTAGAGCATCAAGGTACCACCTCCTTAGTAGTGGATTCTTAAATCTTTATAGAGGGAGACTACTACAGTGCTTTCCAAATACTTAAAAAGTTGTTGCTAATTCTTTCATTAATTTTGATTTATATTCATTTACATTAGCTGCTAGAACTATGGCAGGCATCACCCCCATCCAGGTTATAATTATCTCCTCTCTCAAACTGCCCTTGCCTTCCTTCCAAATGCCCTTGAAAATTTTAATAACTAAAAGAAGTTGGAGAAACTCATACTCTGGATTAAATTATGAATGGAGTGTTTTAAAAAAAGCCCAGTCTGACCCAAGTGGTATTTGAACACATTTTTCAGAGTCTGCTGGCCCTCTGCCCATGCTTGCCCTGGTGAAGTCTCCCCATCAATGCATAAGCCTTTTCTTCCTCCCCTGGCTTTAGTAAGTGTCTAAGAATTTATATGCAGATTTCAGGCTCTTTTCTCAAGGTTACTCAAACAGTTGCTACTTCAGCAACTTTTCAGTCATATGTCTTAGCTTCCACCCAAGACTGAGTAGCATCCTGAAAAGAACCTCAATTTGATGACTGTGTCCATCAGAAATATAGAGAATAATGTCCTCCAAGACCCATTCTTGTGATGAAGGTCACTTCATTGGCTGGGAAGGGCTACTGACTATGGCAGGATTTTCCCACCACATTTGCCAGGCCAGCCATGGTATGTCTTCTCCCTCAAGTAATAAATTTGTCCTCTTTAAGACATTTGCAAATCAGCTTTAAGTATCTTTCTTCTCAATATAGCTCTTGGGGGATAATTTTGTTTAATTGATTACCATGTTTCACATAAAAATACATCAACCAAATCCTTTCTAGTAATTCCAGACATGAAATGCAGATGCCCTAGATATTCTATTTTAATTCTTACCCTCCCAATCCTTCTCAGAGTTAGCAGGTTTTAGTACCATTAACATAGGCATTGCTTATTTTTATAATTATGTCCCACTAAAACAGGCAGGCACAAAATTGCTAAATTTGCCTAGATGAACGACAAAAATGGTTAATATTCAAAGAGCTCTTTGAACTATAAGGTGTTAGTTAAATTGTTATTATGCAGCAGGCAAAATGATCTCCAGTTCATATATGGAAAAAAAAAATTAAGTTCAAGAAAAATAAAGTTATTCAACTTTTGTGACTTGCGTCTAGTCCAAAATATGTAGCACGATCTGGAGTGAAAATTGCCTTTGAATGCTGTGTGATTCAATAGAATAATAGTCATTACCATTCAAAAACACCTATGATAATTTCATTACACTCTACAAAGGATAAAACAAACTAAAGTACTTATTAGGAGCCTGGCAATGAGGTATTAAGGCTCTGCTTGTGATTGGAATGGCAGTGCCTGGATGGAAAAATGCTCTTTGAACATACCCTGCACTTTTAAATTGTTATTATTTTAAACTTTTATAAGAACATTTCTAGGGTGGTATAGTAGTCTTTCAATCCTCAGAGCACTACTCAGTAAATATTTATTATTGAGTGAGTATTGTGTAACTGAGGTGGATTTGTTTGTTTTTGTTTATTTTATCTGCCAGTGAGAAGAACGGATTAGAACTAAAAATCTGAGAAAAATAAAGAGGTATTCATTTAAGGGACAAGACAGTCCTCTCAGATATACTGTTGACTGAAAAAAAAAATGCACTTGAGAGTTGTGAGTTAAATTTTATTTAGGACAAAATGAGGACTATAGCCTGAGAGACAGCATTCAGATAGCTCTGAGAAACCGCTTCAGAGAGGTTGGGGGGAAAGTCAGTGTTATATACGATTTTAGCGAAGGGCAGTACGTGCAATACAGCACATATTTTGCAGAAGTTTTGTTGCTAGTCACAAGGAGCAGATGTCCCCGTTAATGATTTTAGTGCTTTTCTAGATATGAGGATATGCAAGAATAGCCTCATAAAATCAGCTCCTGAAAAAAATCTGACTATCTGAAGACCTGTTCTGCTGTTTTTCCCAGGGCACAGAGTGCTTCATTCCTGATCTCCACCCTAAACTCCTTTCAGGGGTTGTTGAAGGTCAGTGGCTACAGCGGTTTGTGACTTAGTCATTGTAGAGGCACATGGCAAGTGCTAGTTCTTAGCTGGCACTGCATAAATGACATAAAACTTTGGTGTAGATGTCTTGCCTTTATTGCTTTCTGGTGTGGGTATTCATTCTGTATTGTCCCCACCTCCCTGTCTGAAGACAGATAAATGTTATGCATCACTTTGAAGGGGCACC
This sequence comes from Hippopotamus amphibius kiboko, assembly GCF_030028045.1. Classification (NCBI taxonomy): domain Eukaryota; kingdom Metazoa; phylum Chordata; class Mammalia; order Artiodactyla; family Hippopotamidae; genus Hippopotamus; species Hippopotamus amphibius. The sequence continues at coordinate 86,587,905 of NC_080191.1, forward strand.
ACGAAGAGCCTCAAGCCCCTGGAATATACATATTGAAGAAGCAGACACTTAAGGTAGCCTTCCTTTCCCATTTAGCGAGAAGCCTCATTCCCACATTGGTCCTTTTTTCTCCAGAGAAGTTTTATTTTGCATGAAACAGCAGTACAGACAAATTCTCCAGGGACACCTTGCTAGAGCTTGTAAGAGACATAGGCCCCTGGAGGCTGATAGCTACATTGAAGTATAGCAATTTTGTACACTGCACAAAATTTCAGTTTGTCTCACTATGCTAAAGGAAACAAGGGGAAAAGCACACATTGTGCTTATGCTTACTCCAGAGTTATAAACCGAGTATTCTTTCTGACATTTTCCTAAGTTTGCATTCTCAGTGGAGGCAATACCACTCCCTTGGAGAGGCAAAGATGCCTTATTCCTTTTAGGTATAAAGCACAGATATACAGAAACTACACCCACAGGTGTACAGTATACTCTGGCATTAAAATTTTGTGAGAGAGATTAAAATAAAATGTCTAACAAGCCTCCTTAGAAGGGTGATATGAAAAAACAAAAAGTTTGATGAAAACTGGTCTATAGGATACTGGTTTCAGTTGACTGTCTTGGATGTTTTGGTTCCTTGTATTTCATTCTGGTAAAATTTGATAATTCTACTTTGTCCTTGTTTGTGTGGAAAATATTTAAGCTTATTCAAAAGCACATCAGGGGTATCCTTGAAATGTCCTGTTTATCTTTATAGTTATTTAGATATAATTATATAGGCTCTAATACCTCTGATTTTTCTTTTATAAAAATATTCTCAACTTCTTTGTCATGCAGTTTTGCTTTTTAAGCAAGACCTTTTGACGTGACCTATTGAACTTAGCTATATTCATGCATCGGACCGTCTCCCATCTAGACACCAGGATGACATAAGATTCAGAAGTGGCATTAACCTGCTATTTTGTATATAGCTTGCCAATACAAAAAGCAGAATATTAAGTAATTTGTGTTTATAGTGATTTAAAATATCTTCTGATTAAAATAGCTACATCAAGATCCTGTGAACTCAAGGAATGAAGCTCTTTTTAGTTACTGTTTTCAGTGTGACCAGCTAGAGGAAACCAGGCGTGTTTAGGCTGGTAAAGAAATGAAGCAATACCATTCAGAAGGTGCTATAACAGAGTTATATACAAAAAAGGGACTAGTAAAATATTTCCATAGAAGGTGACAACTGCACTGAGTCTCAAAAGTTGAGTGGATAATTTCTTGGTGAACAAGGGATAAAAGGGCATTCCTATTAGAGGCAAAAATCTGTGGAAGAAAAGCAAACACAATACACACCATAAAAACACCAGGAAGCAAAAAACAAAAAAAAAAAAAATGACTTACTCCTGGAACTGTAGGCAGTTCAGATTGGTGGACACAGTGACACTACAGGTCTGCTATATTGGCTGGGAACCCAGAAAGAGGGAAAAGCCACAGCATCACAGAGCCTTGACTGCTCTGAAGTGTTTAAATATTTGTTGTTGTTGTTGTTGTTGTTGTTTTTGTTTTCTATAGGCCTTGGGAAACCTACAACAGTTTTTGGTAGGGAATAGGCCTCAACACATTTTCTTTAAGAAACACACTACCCTGGTAAGGCTATGCATAGAAATCAGTGACCAAATGTCAGTGGAGGAAGAATGACACAGAAGGAAGCTGGCTGATCCCAATTGTATGGCTGGTGTGAGGTGGTGAACAAGCCCAGTGGACACTAGCGTTTTTGTCTCAGCATTAGGAAAAAAAATTATGATTCTCAGCCTATAAGTGAGAATTAATTTATTGAAGTTATTTAATTCCAATAAAGAGAATGGAAAAAGCCACATGTAGAAAATTTAACATGAGACAAGAAAAAGTAAAATACAGAACCATTGGGGGTTTATATAATTAAAGCACAAGGAGGTAATGCTGAGATTAGCTGGATAACATTTGCATAACTATTCACATATATTTAAAGTAGAATTGCATGTGATAATGGATAAATTATTTTCTTAATAATGAAATAAATTCATAAAATAATCATGAATCATTTTAAATAACTCAAGTGAGTTAGGGAATGGTATGATACTTTGATCACTTACTGGCTGTAAATTCTGTTATTGTGATGGGACAGAGATGTCCTAGGTTGATGCGACCAAACATTTCTGTAAGAAAAAAACTTTTCATTTATTTGTGTAAATCCTGCTTGATGTGGACCACCTCCAGTGTTCTCTGCCAGGGCCAGCACTGAGTTCACTCACAGCACATGCTGGAAACTGTATCTGCTTCTCCTTTGACCTGTTCTGCACACAAAAAGTATTGCAACCCATGATTTTAGATCTACTCACTTCTCCTTAGGGCAGCTCTCTTCAGTGCCTCAAGGATGCCTACTCCCCCTTCAGAAAGAAGGGACTTCAGGGACTCAAAAGGGGTGTGCCCTCTTCCAGATCATAAGAGAGATTTCCTAGCATACAGTGAAACAAAAATAAACCAAAGTGACAACCATGAGTTTCAACTCTGACAGACTCTAAGAAACTCATCTGATGTAAAATGTCCCAGATTTCGGTCACCAGACTTGGCACTCAAAGTAGTTTTCAACTGGGACAGCTTTCTTAAATTCTCTGAGCCAGAGTTTACCCCTCTACAGATAAACGGATAACTAACTGCTTTACTTACAATTTAAGTAGCCCATAACATATTTCTATGAAAGTTCTTGGTGAAAAAACAGAGATTATCAAAATATTAGATATTATTATTAATAAAGATATTAATCCCAATATTAGATATTACAAACCAAATAACTATTTTATATTCTACCTCAGACAGCTCTAACAGTGTTTAGCATGCTCTTCATTTTCTCATTTAAAAAAAAAAATCGCAGAGGAAAATGCTGTCTTTCATAAAATTAAGAATCCTAAGGAAAGTGAGGCACTCTTAATTTATTCTACAGAACTTGAGTCTTTATAATAAAATCCTACTTTTAATTTTACGATGTTATGACAATATCTGTAACTTCAGATGCTATTCATATTCATGAGTCAATTTACATATCCATTTAATATTCTTCTTTGCTACACTTGTTGTGATATGCTATCTAAATTACCAGCTCAATTTTCAGACTGTTGTAAGCGTGTAGTTAGAGGCAATGCTATACAGTAGCACTTACACAAAGAAATCAAAATATTTTCAGAGACACAACTGAAGCATCTCATGCTAAGGGATTTGTAGCATTTTCATATCTAAGTCAGCTTCCCTCCACTGTAGGTGTTATGCAAAACCAGGTTACCTAATAATTTGGAAATAATTCTTAGCACTTGCTCTTTCACAGTATCTGACTCTGTTTATTAAGCCCCCTTTAACTTTTGCTCTCATTCGCGTGGTCTAAGCAGGTTTTAAAGTCTTCTTTTCTCACTCCATTCTAAAACTGGCTTGCAGTGTATAGAATATTAGCGAAGAGAGAAAGTCTATTCTAAAAACATAGCACCTCCAAATCTTTGACAAGAGAGCATCTTTCATTTTTAAATTTCCAGTTATATTATTTTTTCTTATTTTATTTTATTTCATTTTTATTTATTTCATTTCATTTTTTTTTTTTTTTTTGGCTGTGTTGGGTCTTCATTGCTGAGCACTGGATTTCTTTAGTTGTGGCAAGTGGGAGCTACTCTTCTTTGCAGTGTGTGGTCTTCTCACTGTGATGGCTTCTCTTGTTGTGAAGGGTGGGCTCCAAGCCCACTGGTTTTAGTAGCTGCAGGCTCAGTAGTTGTGGCTCACAGCCTTAGTTACTCCTAGGCATGTGGGATCATCCTGGACCAGGGCTCAAACCCACGTCCCCTGCATTGGCAGGTGGATTCTTAACCACTGTACCACCAAGGGTCCCAGTTATATTAATTTTTTATAGGACAATTCCTTTATTTGCCAGTATCACATAAAACTCTGGAAGTCAAAGATGAAATCAAGACTTGATCTCCACAATAATCTGCTCTTCCTGACCATGACTGACATTGCCCCGGCACCCAAGTCAAACTTGTGAAAGTTAGTCTAGATTTTTCCTTTTCCCTCATTGTCCCCAAACCCTATGATCCACTCTAACACTAAGTGACATTGACTGCACATTTAAATATCTCCCAAATCTTTCCCCCTTTTCCATTTTCATTACCTTTGTCCTAGTTTGAACTTTTTTATTTACATTAGTGTACTCCCAACTGCTGTCATGTCCTTCAATCTTGCCAATGTTCCTGTTTTTTTTAACCAATAAACTTTGTTTTAGGGGGACACACATGCACACACACACAAATGACAAAAGGTACAGAGTTCTCATACTTCCACTCCCCGTGCTTATTTCCTTTGTTGGTTATATCTTGCACTGTTGTGATGCATTTGATATGATTGATGAGCCAATTCTGAGGTGTTATCATTAACTAAGCTCCATAGTTTACATTAGTGCTCACTCTTTGTGTTGAAAAGTTTTTTGGGTTTTGAGAAATGTGTAATGTCATGTATCCTCCATTAAGGTATCCTGATGTGTATTTTCACTGCCCTAAAAATCCTCTGTGCTCATTTATTCATCGCTCCCCTTCTTCCCTCCCAATCCCCGGTAACCACTGTGATCTTTTTACTATCTTTATAGTTTTGCCTTTTCTAGAATGTTATATAGTTGAAATCATATAGTATGTAGCTTTTTCAGATTGGCTTCTTTGACTCATCAATATGTATTTTAAGTTTCCTCCATGTATTTTTGTGACTTGATAGCTCCTTTAGTTTTAGCACTGAATGGTATTCCATTGTATGGATGTGTCATTATTTGTTTGTACATCCACCAATGAAGGACATGTTGGTTGCTTCCAAATTTTGGCAATTATGAATGAAGCTGCTATAAATGTTTGAGTGCAGGCTTTATGTGAATATAACTTTTCAACTAGTTTGAGTAAATACCTAGAGTGTGATTGTTAGATCCTATGGTAATAGTAAGTTTAGTTTGTTAAGAAACTGCCAAGCTGTCTTCCAAGTGGCTGTCCAAGTTTGCATTCCCACCAGCAATGAATATACTACATCCTCATCAGCATTTGGTTTTGTCAGCATCTTGGATATTAGCCATTCCAATAGGTTAGTATCTCCTTGTTGTTTTAATTTGCAGTTCCTTGAGGAGATATGACATTAAGTATAATTTCAGGTGTTCATTGACTATCTGTATACCTTCTTTGGTGAAATTTGTTAAGACTTTATTCCACTATTTGTTTCCTTATTATTCAGTTTTAAGTGTTCTTTGTATATTTTGGATGCAAGCCCTTTATCAGAAATACCAAATGTTCCAAATATTTACTCACATTTTGTGACTGGCCTTTTATTCTCTTAACAGTGTTTTTTACAGAGCAGAGTTTTCATTTAGTGAAGTTCCATTCATCAATTGTGTCTTTTATGGATCTTGATATTGGTGTGTTTAAAAAAAAATGCCAAATCCAATGTTGCCAAACTATTATCTTCTGGAAATTTCATGTTTTTTCATTTTACAGAAAATTTTATAATCCATTTGGAATTAATTATCATAAAAGGCATATGATCAGTGTCTAGATTTTTTGCATGTGGATGTCCAATTCTTCCAGCAACATTTGTTAAAAAGTATCATTTTCCATTTGATCACTTTTGCTTGTCAAAATTCAGTTGGCATTTTTAGTGTGGGTCTATTTCTTTGCTCTCTATACTGTTCCATAGATCTATTTGCTTATTCTTTCACCAATAATCACACTGACTGCCTGACTGTAGCTTTATATAGTAAGTCTTGGAATCAGGTAGTGTCAGTCCTCTGACTGTTCTTCTTTAGTGTTGTGCTGGCTATTTTGGATCTTTTGCCTTTTTATATAAACTTGAGAGTTAATTTTTCAATATCAACAGTAATTTGCTGAGATTTTGGTTGAGATTTCTTTGACTACCTATCAAGTAGAGAAGAACTGATGTCTTAATGGTATTGTTAAGTCATCCTATCCATGAACATAGAATAGCTCTCCATTTATTTAAAATATCTTTGATTTCTCTGTTTTCATTCTTCACATTAATATCTGTGTGCCTCTTAAAATTTATATATGATGATATAATTTTAAGCTCCTTCTTGAATATCCCCATGTGAGAAAAGCTCAAACAATGAAATCCATTGTGCTCTCCAGCATCACCCTGTGATACTCTCCTCTTCATAATTTATTGTCCAGCAGCACTGATTTAAGTTTCCTTAATGCACTGTAGGAAGACTCTCTGAAATGAAATGAACAATTTTCTCTTTCCCCTTGACTATCACTAGTTAGAGGCCAAAAATAGTTATTTTTATTCCTAGATTCCTTTGATCCTAAAAATAACAGTATCCTCCTGATACATCTTATACATTTAATTGGAACTTTACTGAGACTTATGTGAAAGATTTTTATTTCCTGGTAAAAGCTGAAGGTTCATGGGAAGAACTGGGTATGATGTCAGGGGCTACAGTAGCCATTCTACAACCCTGAGAGGAAAACAAAAACAGTAACAAACATACAAATCCATCACCCTAAGTTTGTGGAGTTGTTGAACCAACTGTACAGCTGCTTATGTTTCTTAATGCAAACAATGAATGACCACATGATTTAAATTTCTGTTAGTCAGGCCTTCTGTTATTTGTAGCTGAAAGAACTCCTAAGTGATTCATGCACCATTGTGTCTGCGAATTTGTGGGTATAATGCTTTCTGCCTAGAATGAAATTCTATTTGTCTTTCCTAAGAACTTTTATCTATACTTTAAAATTCAACTCATTTGTCAAATCCTTTGTGAAATTCTTTCTGATTCTCCTACAACACTGAAAAAATGAATCATTTCCTACCACCACTTGCCCCTTTTGTAATTCTTCATTTACATAGGAATATATTTTATTAGAGTTCTTTGTAAGTAGGAATCAATTTTATTCATTTTTGAATAATTTCTTCTAGGAGAATATGTAATATAAAAATGTTATTGTTTATCAGTGTTTGATTCAAAACATATTGTTCTTATTAAGGGACTTATTTAGACTTTCAACTTTAGAGCAAAATCAACTATACAACTTTATATTCAACATTTTAAAATAATAACTTGAATCTTGATCTCTTTCTATTTCTTAGATCTTAATGGACACTGAATTTTATATGTGTTTTAGACATGCATAGCTTTTTAAATTTTTGATCATTTTAAGCAATGACAATTGTTTACAAATAAAATGTGAGTTGAAATAAAACGACAAAAGTATATTCAGTAATTTTTAGTTTTAGTTCAAAATATTATGCATGTGAACAAATGTAATCTGAATGGAACAGAATTGAAACCAAATGACTGTACTAAATTCATGAAAGGGATAGCTCATTAGTTAAGATAATTACTTTTAGTCACAATTTTTTACTTATTATAAAGAAAAAAATATTGTAAAAAACTTAGAAATTACAGACAAAAATAGGGATTAAGAAAAAATCACTCACACTCCCATACTATCAAGAGAATAGCTGTGAACCTATTGTCCTCTTTATTTCTGGCTTTGTAACACATAGATTTATTTTTTAAGCAAATACAGCATATATATATATGTATTCTATAACCTGCACAATTCATTTAAAAATCTATATCATAAGCATATTTCCATATCATTATATATTTTTCTATAAGATTTTAAGAACTTTTTATTTTTAGCTAATATTTTTAGCTAATATTTGTCTTACTGAAAAGTTGCAAAAGTAGTACAGAAAATTCCCATATACATTTCCCCTGATACCAACATCATGTATGGCCACAGTAAAATTATTAATACTAATGAATTGATGTTGACCAATACCATTAACTAAACCAAAGACTGTCTTTAGATTTTACCAGTTTTTCTCACTAACATTCTTTTCCGGTTCCAAAGTCAAATCTGAGGTCCCACCTTGCATTTAGTTGTCATGTCCAGGCTTATTTTTAATGCCTTCATTATTTCCATGTCACGGTCCTCTGTGGTAAGGAATAATAATGAGACTGCCTTTACTGAATACTTTCTATGATCCAAACACTTTTCAAATATTCACAACAATCCTATAATATAAAGAACACATTTCCCATTTTATAAGGAGGATTCTGAGGCACAGAAAGATCATATATATTGTCAAAAATCATTTAGCTAGCAATTGTCAGAGCCAATAGATGAACCCAAGTGGACTAATCTTCAAACTTTTGTTTCTTATTACTTATTTTTTTTAATCTTTATTGGAGTATAATTGCTTTACAGTATTGTGTTAGATTCTGCTGTACAACAAAGTGAATCAGCTAGATGTATACGTATATCCCCACATCCCCTCCCTCTTGAGCCTCCCTCCCAGCCTCCCTATCCCACCCTTTAGGTGTTCACAAAGCATCAAGCTGATCTCCCTGTGCTCTGTAGTAGCTTCCCACTAGCCATCTATTTTACATTTGGTAGTGTGTATATGTCAATGCTACTCTCTCACTACATCTGGTAGTGTATATATGTCTCTGCTTCCCCTACCCCCAGTGTCCTCAAGTCCATTCTCTACATCTGCATCTCTTTTCCTGCCCTGCCATTAGGTTCATCAGTACCATTGGCACATTTCCTCCAGTATGAAGAATACAGCCATTCACCATCTTGCATCTATATGTTTGTATAAGAATGATTATTTGCCTCTAGTAAATTCCTAGAAGCAGAAATTTTAAGTCAATTTCATCAATGTGACAAAGTTTCAGAAACTAACATTTTGTTCTGTTTTTGTAAAATAAACAAGTGATAACAAAATCTCCTAAAGTACTTATTTACATTTCTCAAACTCAGTAGGGTGATAGTAAATTCAAAAGCAAGAATTACACAATAGTCTGACCTACTTTCTTTGAAGGTGTACAGACCTACCTACTTACATACAAGGGTGAGTCAAAAATTATCCGCACTGCGGTTATATTAAAACTTCTGTTGGCCACACGGTCTCATCAACGCTGTCCGTTCAAGGGTACTGTCTCCCCAGTCACTACTGTGCCAGTGTGAACATGTTACATCAGTTCATTTGTAACTGTGGTGTGAGAAAAAATGGATGCCCCACTCTTGATTTTCAGGAAAGAAGAACAGCGTGCAGTGATTCATTTTTTGTGCTCTGAGGATGTGCACGTCCTCACACTTCTGCCCACACTGTTGACACTCTGCAAAAACTTCATTTTGAGGTATTAAATCATCCTCCCTATAGTCACGATCTTGTTCCACTGGCCTTTCACCTGTTTGGTCCCCTGAAAGCAGCCCTACAAGGACAAAGAGTCACTACTGATGCAGAAGTGAAAACAGCAGTGCATTCATGGCTTGCAGCTCAGCCTAAAACATTTTTTAATGAGGGAATATGAAAGCTTGTTGATAGATGGACAAAGTGTATTGAAAAGCAAGGAGAGTACATCAAAAATGATGTATTTGTCTTTTCTGAAAGTTAATTAAAGTGAATTTTACAGCCAGAGTGCAGATAATTTTTGACTCACCCTCATACTTTCCCTGAACAATACCCCAAGTATCTTTAGCACAGCTTTCAATGAATGCAGCTTATTTTCTCTACATTCACCAATAAAATAATGGCCAAAATTCATCTGCACAAGATTCTGTACCAAGGTGATTTCGTAAGTTATTTCATAAGTAGCTCCGCTATGAGCATAATAATGTAATATTGTGCATGTGTAGTTTAGTACCATCTTAGCAAGCTGTTATGAAGTATAATAGATGGTAAATTAAAATATCTGTATAAAGTGACTCAAAATATTGTACCTGCTACCACTAGTTTTGTTATTATTATTATTATTATTATTATTATTATTATTATTATTACTCATACCTGATCCATAGTGTGGTGATGAAGTTTAGATACTATGGTTAGGTTTTATGCTTTCTGTATTTCAGGGAAATTTCTGTACAATTGACAATATAGATCTTTACATCTATATCTTGTCTATACCTACTAGTCCATTTTATAAGTAAAAAAGATCACAACTCAAAGAGATTGATTTGCCTAAGTTCTCTTGGTTGATTTAAATCTCTAGTTTTCATAGTTTGCAGCCTGGTGCCTTTCACTAAGGCATATATGTATCTCTGTTTTATGGAAATCATGATAAATGATTTAGGGGCAGGATAAATAAATTTGTCCCAGAGTATTTATAGCATAGATATATACTATAGAATCATATATATTATATGTATATAAATACATGCTAATATATATAGATATATATATATAGTATAGATATATTGATATATATAAAATAGGGATATTTTAGTATATTTTATGGAATTTTAAAAAGGTAAATATAGTGCTCAATGTTCCAAATAATATGAAATGGGTATTATTATCATTTTTTTTAAAGACATTTCTTTTGTCCTTTCCTCTCACTCTGGTTATCAATCAGCCTATTGCATTGTCATTCTATTACAAAACTCATTTCATAAATTGCCTTTCCTCTACATTGTCACTTTTAATCCCCTGCAGCACAGCTTTCACCTCTGGCCCTCCATTAGGAGGACTCACAAGGCATTGGTGCCCTCCTTCTGGACCAGTCCTATAGCTTCGTTTTATTCTTCAATCTTGGCATGTCTTGTACAGTGAAAATACAGGTCTTCTTTCTTGGTGTGTAGGATTTCTTTCCATTCATGTTGCCTGCCCATCTCTGCTTGGCTACTCTTTCTCAGAAGCAAGCATATCATTTATTTATTTACCTTATTATCTAAATGTTTCAAATGAATGTAAAATTATGGAGAATAACATAACTCCTTATCCTCATCACCCATGGTCCAGGATTTATCAATATTTTGCCATATTTGATTTATCTGTCTCACCCTCTCATTATTAGCTTGTTCATCTTTAATCTTGTTGAAGTATTTTGAAACAAATCCAAGACACAGTACTATACCCTATGCATTTCAGTATACATCTTTGAGACATATGGACATTTCAATGTCTTCAAAGCCCATGAACATTTTCTTACATAACTACAATGCTGGTAACCTACCTAACAGTGTCTAGATCTTATTCAAACTTCCTCTCTGAGGTGGTCTGAATGTTTTTGTACCTGCGAACTGCATATGTTAAAATGCCAACCTTCAAAGGTGATGGTAGCAGGTAGGTCCTTTGGGAGGTCACTAGGTCATGAGGGTAGAGCCCTCATGATGGGATTAGTGCTCTTCTAACAAGTGATCCCACAGAGCCCCCACCCTTTTCCCTCATGTGAGGACACAATGTGATGGGAAACAGAGCCCTCACTGGACCACACTGGTACCATGACTGTGGGCTTTCAGCCTCAGACTGCGGGCATGAATTTCTATTGTTCATAAGCCACTCAGGCTGTGGTGTTTTGATATAACAGCCCAGATGGACCACAACAGGCAGTGATCACATCATCTCAATCTCCTGCTGAAAACCCTCCAGTGACTCCCGCCGTAGTTGGAATAGGGTCCAAATTTCCTGCTGCTGTCTAAGAGGCACTGTTTGATCTGTATATCGTCTCTCCCTCCAATTCACCTTTATCTGTTCTCTTCCTTAGACACCTTCAGAGACAGTGGTCTCTCTTCAGTCTCTAGATATGTGTTGTCCAATATGGTAGCTACTAGTCACACATGACTACTGATCACTTAAAATATGACACCATAGTTACCAGATTCTAATCTAAATGCATTTGTTATGTCAAATACATACCACACTTCAAAGACAGTATAAAGATTAATGCAAAAGATCTCTAATTCTGTCAGTGTTAATATTCATAATGTTATCATTTTCGATATATTAAACTAAATTAAACTAAAGCAAAATTAAATTATGTAATTATTTTTACTTTTTAAATGTGGCTTCTAGAAAATTTAAAATTATGTCACATTATTTCTATTTTTTTCATATTACATTATTTCTAGTGGACAGCATATTTCTAGAACAGACTAACTTCCATTTCAGAAACTTTTAATTTTTAATTGTTGTCTCTTCTGAATATTCTCTCACCAAATCTTCTCCTGATTGTTTTATCACTTCTCAGATCTCATTCAAACTACACCTCCTCAAACTGCCTTTGCTTGATCAGCCTGGATGAAATCTAACAGTTCCCTGCTCCACTTTATTTATTCTTTATAATATTTCTTATTTATTCTTAGCCCTTATAATTCCTTGGAATTCTTATTATTTTGGTCACATATAAGTTCTTTGAAGACAAGAACATTGTTTGTATTGTTGACAGAACTGTGAGAAGTAAGTTTCTGTTGTTTATACACTAGCCAGTCTGTGGTATTTTGTTATAGCATTTGGAACAGGCTAAGACATCCCTTATTTCAAAAATGTCTTTTTATTGTAGGCTGTTTGAATCAGAATTGAAATGATTCACTCATTGAATTTTGTTATCATGTCTCTAAAATTTGTTTCAATCTAGGGCAGTCTGTCCTCACTTTTTTTATGACATTGAAGAAGTCAGGCCAGCTCTCTTATAGACTGTTTCACCTTATTAAGCTGTTGGCTTCTTGCTCTGTGGTCTTGTTTGTGTTGTTCTAATATGGAAATAAGCTCTAACATCATAAGTATAATTTGATTGGGTGGGGTGGACTGGGCAGAAATCCTTACTGATATTGCTGTGAAATGAATATTGTGCCACACACATTTGGTTTTTGATCATCTTAAATTAGGTGACAGTAAATAGGGTAAGTACATCCAGGTAGTCATAGCCTGATCCCTTCATTGTATATTTTCCTATTATCTTAGTTTCGGTCAGCCCCAGTTCAGAATCTGAGACAGTGACTTGAGTTCGGGTGGTTTATTTGGGAGGCAATCTAAGGGAACAGGAATGAGGGAAAAGGGAAAGTGAGATGAGCAAGGAGGAAAAGTCAAAACAAGGGACATGACCAGCGTTGCTGCTGTGGGCAAAGGGGCAGGATTCTGCAGGACACCTGAAAAGTACAGAATGCAAGAAGCTATGGAAATATGGGGTCACTGAGGCATTTATCATGGGTTCCTAATATGGGTTCCAATTGAGGCTTGCCTGTGGTGATTTTAACACTCACACACACGATTACTTCCAGGCAACGTGATGTGCTATTTTTGCAGTCATTCTGCTTAGGAGAAGACCTAAGGTGTGGACTTACACCTGGGACAGGAGACTGGTGGCTGAGGTGAGACTTCTCGTCGTATTGTCACCAAGAATACCACTCAGTAGAATTCACAATTTCCTTCTAATTAGTCTTTATTATACGTTTCTCTGATGGATACTAGGATTCTCTCCATTCTTTTGCTAACAAACAATGCCACAATTAATAATCTTGTGCATAAAGATTTTCATATTTTTCCATGTATTTTGGGGCTAGATTTCTAGAAGTGGGAGTGCTGGATCAATGGATAAATGTATATATAGGGTTGTTATCTATTCTTCCATATCCCTTTGACTTCTTTCATTTTGCATATCCACAGGAAAAAGTGACCTTCCCCCTACAACCTCATCAATGAAGAATGCTGTCAAATTTTGACAAATTTGAGTGAGAAATAATAGAACATTTTAAAAGTTATTATTAACTTCTCACATTCTTAAGAGCCTTTTTTTTTCTGTGATCGATCTCACCATATTCTTGGCTATTTTTCCAATGTTATGTTTTTCTTTTCAATTCTTAAGAATATTTTCATTTATTAGTGATTATTTTCCTGATTGTCATTTGCCATTTGCTATGGTATTTCTTCTCTGCTTTACAGCAGTTTAAACATGGAGTTCTTATATTTTTATACAGTCTTAATTTATTGTTTATTTTTGTGTGTGTGTGCTTTTGGATTCCTGACATTCTTAGGAATTGTTTTGGATTGAATTGAGATCCCCAAATAAGACTTGCTGGAGTATGAAACCACAAGACCCCAGAATGTGACCCTGTTTGGAGACAAGGACTCTACGGAAGTAATCAGATTAAAATGAGGTCATTGGGATGGGCCCTACTCCAACATGCCTGATGTCTTTATCAAAAGGTGAAATTCTGACACAGAGACAGACACACCTAAGGAGAAGGTGATGTGAAGAGACATGGGGAGAAGAGGGGCATCAAAGGAGAGAAGCCTGGAGTTAGATGGTTCCTCTCAGCCCTCAGAGGGAACCAGTCTTGCCAACACCTTGATTTTTGACTGCTAGCCTCCAGAAATGTAAGATAATACATTTTTTAAGCCATCACTTTGTGATACTTTGTTCCAGCAATCCTAGAAAACTGAAAACTTCTCTCAGATTTTAAACAAATGTGGCTCTATTTTTTTATTACTGCTTTAAAGCTCTTAAAAATTTTTTATTTTTTTACTATTTACACTACTAACATTTTTATACTGAGATATTTAGACTACATTGCATACGTACTGTTCTAATTTTTTTTTCTTCAAATATCTAATTTGTTAGCAAGTATATCTTTTCTCTACAGATTTGAGATGTCATTTTCATCAAATATTGAATTTCATTTTATACATGGATTTATTTCTGTAATTCTATTCAGTTTTATTTGTCTGCATACATATTCATGTATCAATACCATGCTCATTTAATTATGGAGACTTAATGTGCTTACATGTCTGACACACTAGCTCTACTCTCACCTCCTTATCTCACACACATAAGCACACACACATTTTGCTTTTCTTATATCAATGTTTATTGAGACATTATTAGCTTTTTTCCCTTTATTCCATAGAAGCTTTTAAATAAAATTTTTTACTTATTGAATAAAAGAGAGACTTTTATTTTTAGAGCAATCTTATTGAATTTTGAATTAACTTAGAAAGCATTGGCAGCTTTTGGATGTTTAATATTTTTTATCCATGAGATTGGTATGTCTTTCAATTTGTTCAATTCTATTTGTTGTTGTTTTTCAGGAATAACTTTACATTTCTTTTTAGGTTTATGTGTTAGAATTTTTTAATATTTTGTGCTATTTAAATCGTGTCTTTATATCCACAATATGGTCTAGCTGGTTATTATTTGCTCTTATGAGCACTATCAGTACTTGTCATAATTTTATATTCTACTATTTTATTAAACTATCTTATTGTTATCTTAAAACCCTGTCCTACATTTTCTGTAGAAATAATCTAACTTCTTTTATAATTTTAATGATTCTATTTGCTTTATCTAATTACATTTGCAGATATCTCCAATACGTTTTTAGTTATAGTGGCTAATCTTTTTTTCCTGGCATTAGTGAAATGACCTTAAAAATTCTATGTAACATGCTGAATTTAAGGCTGATATGTACATAAACACATATACCTATTTTGCATGTTATTTTAATATATGTTAACGTGTATTTATTATTTTTTTAATTAAGATTTTGATAAATTCTTTCAAAAAGTTTTTGAGTACTTATGGATATGACCATGTGATTTTTTCCTTAGGTCTATTAATATGATACGTAGTAATAATTGAGCTTTTAATATTCAACTGCATGTGGCTTCATGGAATAAATCTGGTTCATGATGTGTTATTTTCATAAATGAGACTTGTCTATATTATTTTTTGTGTGCAACTATTACAATATTTGCTATCAATGTTAAAATTCTTTCATGAAATGATATTGAAAGTGTTGTTCCTTATGAAGTTTAACTTCAATAAAGAAAGCTGATAGAAAATGTTGTTACTAAATGTTACATTTGTTAAACTACTCCATAATTTATTCACTCCCGATATATAAGATTTTAGCTGGTAAAGTTTCAGTTGACATCTGCTCAAGATATAAGTATCTAAGAAGTGATAAATACATGCAGCACTCAGTCCAAGGTGCATGTGTTTGTCCTTCCCTATTTGGACAGCCTGAGGATGCAGTGGAGAAAAGAGGTAGAAAGTCAAGTGAACCATGTCACTGACTTCCAGACCCAACAAGATGAAGTCTCAAGGTAGACTGAGAGTTATTAGGTCTATTAGGTCTCCGGTTTTGAGGTTTCAGTTCAAGGCCTGTTCTGAGCACTATTTATTGAGCATTCTGCTCAGAAATTTGGAGTCCAAGAGACACAGACACAATTGCACATTTAATTTCTCCTTTAGAGTGTACTGTAAGTCAGAAAGAGAAAAACAAATATCATATATTAATGCATATATTTGGAATCTAGAAAAATGGTATAGATGATTTTATTTGCAAAGCAGAAGTAGGGACACAGACATAGAGAACAAACATATGGATAGCAAGGGGGAAAAAGAGGGAGTGGGATGAATTGGGAGACTGGGATTGACATATACACACTATTGATACTGTGTATAAAATAGATAACTAATGAGAACCTACTGTATAGCTCAGAGAACTCTACTCAGTGCTCTCTGGTGACCTAAATGGGAAGGAAATCCAAAAAAGAGGAAATATATGTATATGTATAGCTGAGTCACTTTACTGTACAGTAGAAACTAACAACATTGTAAAACAACTATACTTCAAAAAATAATTAAAAAGAAAATAATTTTGAGCACAAAAGTATAAAAAAGTATGATGTACTCTATGAGTTTCCATTCAAGCTAAACAGTGGGCTTGATTATGCTCTCTCCAAAAGATTACTCCTGGTGTTCCAAATATGCCACAAATTCAGTTCTTCTATGAGCCTAGTATTTTGAAGTTTTGCTTCAAATGAAGCTGTGAATAAAAACAACAACAACAAAAATAAAACCCCTCCATCCTGAATGACTTAAGTTGAAAAATAAAATGATCTATCTCTTAGAATGTCCTTGACTCCTGGTCTATAACAGGTATGAAACTGAAAACTTCACAGTGGCAGAATGAACTGTCTTCTATGAAATCCTCAATCACATTGCCCTGTAAGCAAGTCTAGTATATCATTCCTAGAAAAGGAGGAAATAAAGAATTAATACATACATAAATTCATACATTCATAAATAAAATTTTAAAAATACTGAGAGGCTGATTCATTTGAAGTAGAGATAACCCCTCCTGTTATGCACAGGGAAGGTTTCTCTCCAGAGTCCTCTCCATTTCCTACCACATTAATTAACCAGGGAGAAAGAGTTTCAGATGAAACTTTTATATCAGTAAGCTATCAGATATTCATCACCCTATGTAGCTTGACTTCATGTTGACAGATGGAGAGCTTGTGATCCTCTGAACCATTAACTTGAAAACTTTAAAGTAATATTAGCCTGTGGTAGCACCAGCTGAGAATTCAACTTACTATATTTGTGGTACATGAGAATCAGTGGCATTTGAAAAACTCAGTTTCAAAAGATTGTCTTCAATTCACTTTCCAGTTGTATAAAATGATATATGATGGTACCTGCTTTCTTGCCCAATATTTCATTTTTTGAGGAAAATATAACGTTCTTTAAAGCTTTTACTTTTTGTTTTATACTTTAGTTTTTCAATGATGGGGGAAAAAGGTCTTTTAAATTGGATTAATTTGGATGTGTACAAGGTGAAATCTCAAGAAAGTTTAGTAGCTAATAGCCTTTATTACTTACTATTTTTTTCATGCAGTTAATGCTTGTATTCTGTTATATAAGGACTTTGCATGTAAAGAAAACTTTAATAAATTTATAAGATAAAATAAACAATTTGCTTATGAATCCATCTCTTAATTTTTCCTCAGGATATATGAAATTATCTTCATTTAGTTCATTTTGTGTGTTGATCCCTATGAAAAGGCCCTGTGAGCTTGCCACTGTAGGCACACATTTTAAATTCTCTGCATTTTCTCTGCTATTATGTTGACTTAATCTGTGATTTAAATGATTAAGCCTTGCCACACTTTCTGCTTTTCCTCTCTCCAATGTTTGTCTCCAGCTGCTCCCTGTTGAAGGTTTTGTTCTCTATCCAACAGGAAGGAATATCCACCCACACCAGCTTGGTGTGCTTTATTAATGTCAACCAAGGATGTAAAACAGAAAGTTTCCATACCAGTTGCAGATGTAGAATTCTCAATATCAAGAACTTTTTTTTGTAAAAACAAAATAAAATGGATTGGGGATGTTAAATAGCACACAATAGGTAACTTCTATAAGTCTCTCACCTTTAAATAAATTATCTAATTCTTAAATCAAATTTTCACATGGTGTACAATATTGTTTACATGGGCGTCTACATGTGGAAAAAAATAATAGCCCTAAGACGTTAGTACATTGTGGACTACCACACAGGTAGTAATTCCCTGTTTGGAATGCAAAGCCAGCCTATCTTCAGATACATGCTCTTTCGTCCAACTCAGCATGACAGGCGTAGTGGATATTTCCTGGTTTTGATCACCCTGCATTTAAATGTATGTTTCTGGAATACAATAACAATATTGTTCTGCCTTCCACAGTCGATGCTGTTCAGGTACTTGCTCTCCATGACCCTTAACAGCTAGATTAGAGTCCATGACCTAGATTTGGCCCATCGGCTTTGAATCTTTTGTGAATATCGCAAAAAGCAAGGGGAGCTGGGAATTTAGCTCTGTGGCAATGGTACTGCCATCCAGAGTCCAAAGGTCCATGGTGGCCCTCAAGTAGCAGAGGCAGTGAGTATCCAGGCTTCTGCTCCTCCACTTCCCTTTGTTGCTTTGATTTTTCAGTCTCTAAGCTGTTCTTTACTCACTTCCCCATCACTTTAGTGGGCTAATCAAAATACACTCTTTGAATTTCTCTTCTGTATATGTTAACCAGGGTTGACGTCTATATTTTGCAACCAAAAGACCAATGTGGGTTAATATGAGAAATAATAAATCAGATGTCTAGTGGTTATTCCCAATAATAAGTAAAGGTTATAATAATAAATATAAATGACATCATCTCAATAATACTCATAACATTTAATATAGCGATACAGTTAATAGGAAAATAACACAAGGTGTTGTAACTTAGGTGTTTATATTAAGGATCATTTTCCTGAATGTATTTATGCTTAGAAATTCAAGATGTGTAGCTTAGCAATGAGGATATCAGTGTACATTTACTCATGGTAATTCGTACAGTTTTCTTCCTATAAGCCTGTTATAGTTCTCATTTGGTAATTTAAAAATAAAGCCCTATTTTTCACTTTTTAGGGGTTGTTCACCTGTATTTACTCAAAAGTAGTAAGAAATGTCTTTTTCTTGAATAATGGGCTTCATTCGCTTTCTGAAGTTCTTGAATATAAAAACCCGGTCCTTATTTTCTGTGTCCTGATTCCTTGCTTTCTGATCTCATTTCAATGAACATTTTAAGAATCTTAAGATGGTTAATTAAAATAGGATTCAGCAAATCAAATCTCCTCATATAATAGGCATGCAAATTGACTGAGAAATTATGTATCTGGCTATGAACATCAACTTTTGAGCATGAGTTCGTCTATTTTGTTTAAGTACTTAATACATGCTAAGAATTGCCCTTATGATGGACCTAGAGCTTATCATACTAAGTGAAGTAAGTCAAACAGAGAAAGACAAATATTATTATATTTGTTATATGTGGGATATAAAAAATAGTACAAATGAACTTATTTACAAAACAGAAACAAACTCACAGACACAGAAAACAAACTTATGATTACCAAAGTAGTGGCGGGAGAGAGAAATTGGGAGTATGGGATTAACAGATGCACACTACTATACATAAAATGTCTAAACAACAAAGATTTGCTGTGAAACACAGGGAACTATATTCAATATCTTGTAATAAACTATAATGGAAAAGAAAAAAGAATAATTGTTTTTATGCTATAAATTTATCCTATATGATCACATATAGATACTTTAATTATTAACTTATTTAATCTTTCTGACAGCAAAATAGGTGCTATCAGTATATCTATTGTACAGATAAGGAAACTTAGGCACATTGGTTGGGTAACCTGTCTAAGGTCATAGCATTACTACCTGTCAGAGCCCACATTCAAACACATGTAGCCTGGCCTCACTCTGCTCTCTCAGCCACTGGACTCTGCTGCCTCTCAGCTCTTTCCAAAAGATCACTTTTCCAAAAAAATGACCTAAATTATTTGACCACATCTTTATGAGACTTCCTTTTCTATTTCCCAAACATGTCTTTTTCCCTTTGATTTTATTTTACATTGGAAAATACAACCCCTAAGAGTGTTCTTTAAGCTGGCTTATTTTTTAAAAATTAGAATTTATTTATTAGAAAATGTATCAGACTGTCAAAGTAGCTACCTAAACCACTGATATTGCTTTTGTTTAAGATATATCTGAATTGCTTTTAGATAGTAACTCTTCATTATTTGGCACTGGATTTAATTTTTGCCATGAAGCAAACATTTTTCAAAAGTAATTTTGTATTGAAATGATGTCAAAATATGTAATAGTATTACAGACAAATTATATTTAAAGTAATAAGATGCTGTTTTTTGTGTTTTTAATATGATCTGGAAGGCAATCCAAAGGTGAAAGTTCTCTAGATATTTTAGACATCAGAGCATCCTTGACTTTAGTGGACATTTTCCCAGGTTTATGACACTGAGAAAGACAAACTTTTGTCCTTTGGATATTATCAGTTATATGTATAGTGATACTATATTATAGGTATACTGAACATGAATCTTTTCTTGACCTTCAAGCACATTTTAAAAAATTTCTTCTATGTGCCTGATGTTATAGATGTGGAATATGTGATACAGAAAATCTTGGTCTATTTTCAGTAGGCTAGGACATTGGAAAGAGCAGATGGTGTGCCAGAAGATACAAACAAGAAAAGAGAAAAAAAGGGAGTTGCTTCATTTTTTACTTTTGTACCTTAAAACAGGATATAAAGGGGTTAAATGTAAAATTATACCACTTTTTACTAATGATTCTTATGGTCAAAGATTTTGATTAAATTTTCTTTTTGGAAATTCATGCTTTAGGGCTTTGCAAGAACATATTTTTCCCCCAAATCAGGAAATAAAACAAAAACATAGTTCAATAAAAAATTAAAAAAAAAAAAAAACCTTTACAAAATGTCTATTCAGATAGTACAAAAAAAGGGCTAAATATTAGTGAATATTTGTGATATAATTAGACATTGGGACAAGGATATGATTTCCATGTCCTCTCAGCTGTTTCTAGAGTCCATTTTACACATCTTTACCATGTAATTAAGTTTAGCACCAGTGGTCAGACCAGAAAAAATTTATAATTCATGTTACAAGGAGAAAGGGGCTTATATGAAATATCCAGGTACATTTTTAGATATGATAAACTTATTTTATATGCTTTAAAAACTATTACCAGAATGAAAGCTCTAGGTTCAACAGAAGTCTAAAATATTGAAATGACTATCCTTAAATTATAAAAACAAAAATGTAACAAAGCTCTACAGGGAATTTATTTGCTTGTTACATTATCACTTTTCTGTTCCTCAGACAATCTGGCACATCTCATTCAGTGAAGTCATCCTGAACTTGCTTACTCATGGCCAAATATTTCATTTGCTCCTTCCGAGGCGAGGGTGTAAAAAGGAGAGAACTCACTGAAGCATGAATTCATGTTTCCCAAGTCACATAATAGTTTGCTAACTTGGTTGGAATTTATAGTCTGGTATGTTGTGTGTAGCATTACCCCTACCGTAAGAATGTCTTCCATATAGTACCCTACAGAATATACTCAATAACCCATGACTTACTGTTTTAAGTAATTTCAACAAAGGAATAATTTTAGAGTGATGAACTTCGTGGACAGACACCACTTTGCTCCTTTATAGCCGTGTTCTTATACTGATTTTGCATCTACTGGATTTAATTTCCCCACTGTTTTTTGGAATATGTTCAAATTGAGAGGACTGACAAGATGCCTTAGTAGAATCACCAGAAATTTGCTTATATACTGAAGACATTTTTTAAAGCATTTATCTATTAGGTGTTATTTTGCACAAGTTAAGCAATTTTAAGAGCTATTTCAGAATATATCTTTCAAGACCTGCCCAATTATATGTTTCTTTCTAATTATTTAATCATTATTCAAATAAGAGTTTTTATTACACACCTTAAAGTGTAGTAATTTACTTTTAAATTTTGAAAGATGACTAAAGGCAAGAGCTAGAGAAACAATGAAAAAACACCTATCCCTTCACATACTGACAGGCTGTCAGAAATCTCCAAGAGCTCTTAAAACCGGACCAATTTATACATTTAGAATTCTTTTCCTCACAAATTTTCCATTGTTTCCTTTGGACCCTCATATCTATTACATTTTATTCTATCCATAATTATCTTTATTAACATAATATGAGCAACTTGATATGTTCATACAGACTCACAATAGCCTAAAAGACATTCATTAAGCTTTCCTGAGTGGCTAATAATTGAAGCCACTCTGATAGGGCAAGAGCTTGCTTGGTTTTCAGTGGGGAGGTTTCAGTAGTTTCATGTCTCACATTGTTATGTATCAACCAAGTCAAAATTATCCTACTTCTCAACATATATTCTCAAATATCATTCCTTTCAACTAGCTGACAGGGATTCATTCATTCACTCAAACATTTATTCAGTGAATGCTTGAGTTACGTATACAGAAAGATTCAAAAGACACATAAAGGTAATGTTCAATTATTGGATGAGATAAGCAAGTAAACCAACAGGGACAGACATTAAACACATGAAAACCAAATCTCTCTCAGGTATCATATGTAATTTATAAGATAAACATGTTAAGCTACATTGATGGATTCCCGAAATAGGTCTTTATTTCTCCTAATAGTCTGAAATTGTTTACCCAAGCTTTTCTTCCCACTTCTTTCTTTTACCACCAGGTAAAAGGCTGGACCCACCTTTTAGCTTCCCAAACAATTTCCTTGATAAAACTAACCCCCCAAAAAATTGTCTCAAAATAAGACTTCTCAAGCACCTACCCTGTGAACTTAAAAATCATCAATGTAATTTCCAGCCATAATGATTGAAAGATATCTAAGTAAATTTAATAGCTCTGTAATATTTGGGGAAGGCATGACATGCATCATCAATTTTTAAAGTAATTTACATAATAAATTATTTAAATATGTGTGTTGAAGTATTGACTGCTCTAAAACTCAAGCTAAATTGTTATGACACTTTCTGCCTAGGAGCTCAAAATCTCAGAGATGAAACACTGATACTGAATGACATCAAGTCAAGGGACAATTGAATGAATGAAAACTTAATTTTGCCTATAGATTGATATTATGCAGAAGAACAGAAAAATATGCCATAAAGGACAACTTAAGAGAGATGACAGAAGTCCACAGAGGACCAGAAAAAGAATGAATTACCTCTCTCTCAATTACTCAAGGGTTGTTGTAAGAGGTAACTTTGGGGAATCAGGAGAAAATTTCATATATAAGACATAAGAACTGAGGATGTAATTAATGCATACTAAGTCAATGTTTGGAGGTATTGGGCACACGCTAGGCTACCTCAGTGGTATTGCTTGCCTTGGGACTGAAAGCTTTCTCTCATTCGTAGAGTCAACAGCTCTGGGGTGCAATAGAATCATGGGTATCAAATTCAAATGCCATGCTGCCCTAATATACATTAAAACTTAAAGTAGCTCCAGAAATGCTAAAGGACTATAGCAAGAAGAAAGACAAGTAGGATGATTTGTTAATTGTAGACAATCACTTCGTCAAAGACATTACAGAACATTAGACTAGCTAAGTCTTTTTAGAGTATTCCTGGCAACACTATTCATGCCATATGCTCTGAGGAAAGAAAGAAAGGGGGAAAAATGATTCTATTTTCAATTTAGTTTTAGGTGCTATGTACTTTATTCCCCCTTTGACTAGCAACAATGCACATTAATATATTTAAGGATCTGAGAGGTACTACCTTAGAAGTCTTAACTTTGCTGAATTTTATTAATTTTGAAATTTTCAAAATGTATTTGACTACAGAAACCAGAAAATCACTTAATGCTTGTAATATTTTGTTAAATTCTGTGGCTATACTTTGTGAATGCTTGGTCTAATTGTTACTGATCCTAGGATCCATGGATATATTTCAAAAGAAATACCAACTCCTCAAATTGTATATAGAAACTTGAATGAATTTCAATGTTTCATATGGAGAGAGATTTTTTATTTATTATCAAATGTCTGTGGCTCTAAATGTTGAAAGCTCACTGACTAAAAATCATTCTTAAGGGATTAAAAAAGGAATATCTTAGAAAATTTTTACATACCTAATAATTTTTTGAAGACCTTAATTATTATTATTACTACTATTAAATAAAAGTATATATCTGCAAATAAATATCTTAATCTATAGGTATGTCCTTGGATTAAACATGTTCCAAGATTTTCTATAAAGCCACTTTATGTTTAGCAAATATTATTTTCCCAAGAAACCCACTAGATTTTAATTAAAAAATTATAAAATGAAGTTCTTTATTTCTGACTAATTATATAAGAATGCATATAATATTCTGAAAATAATTTTAAAAGAAAAATTTTGCTTGTCATTGTACAGTGTTATACAATGAACCAGAAAGTTAAAAAAACAATGGCAATTAAAATATGCTACCAGTCAGTGGAACAGAATAGAGAGTCCAAAAGCAGACCCACATAAAAATAACTGATGTTGACAAGGAATAAAGGAAACACAATGAAGAAAGGAGAGTCTTTTCAACAAATGGTGCTGGAACATGTGAACACTCACATGTAAAAATGAATCTAGACACAGAATTTACATTCTTCACAAAAGTGAACTCAAAATGGGTCATAGACCTAAGTGCAAAACACAAAACTATAAAACTCCTAGAAGACTACATAAGAGAAAATCTAGATGACCTTGGGTCTGGCAGCATCTTTCTTAGATACACCACCAAAAGTAGAACCCATTAAAGAAAAAAAAAAAATAAGTTGGACTTAACTAAAATTAAAAACTTTTGCTCTGCAAAAGACACTGTTAGGAGAATGTAAAGGCAGGCCACATACTGTGAGAGAATATTTGCTAAATACATAGCTGATAAAGGACTGCATCCAAATACATAAAGAACTCCTAAAACTCAACAATGAGAAAACAAGCATCTGAATTTAAAAGTGGGCCAAAGATCTCAACAAACATCTCACTGAAGAACATATACACATGGTCAACATACATATGAAAAGATGGTCAACATCACATGTCATTGGGGAAATGCAAATTAAAACAGGGAGCTACCATAACACACCTCTTACGATGGCTCAGATCCAAAACACAGACAATAACAAATGTTGACAAGGATGTGGAGCAACAGGGACTCTCATTCATTGCTGGTGCAAATGCAAAATGGGATCATCACTTTGTAAGGCAATTTGGTAGTTTCTTACAAAACCAAATATGGTGTTTTTTTTATGTTTCTTTTTATTTTTAATTAATTAATTTATTTATTTTATTGGCTGTGTTGTGTCTTTTTTGCTGTGATTGGGCTTTCTTTTAGTTGCAGTGAGTGGGGGCTACTCTTCATTGTGGTGTGCAGGATCCTCATTGCTGTGGCTTCTCTTGTTGTGGAGCACAGACTCTAGGTACGTGGGCTTCAGTAGTTGCAGCACATGGGTTCAATAGTTGTGGCTCACGGGCTCTAAAGCACAGGCTCAATAGTTGTGGTGCATGGGCTTAGTTGCTCCATGTCATGTGGGATCTTCCTGGAACAGGGATCAAACCCGTGTCCCCTGCATTGGCAGGCGGATTCTCAACCACTGTGACACCTAGGAAGCCCCAAATGTAGTCTAATATAGTCTTCAAAAATAAACCTATATGATCCAGCAGCTGTCCTTCAGGAATTTACACTAATGAATTGGAAGCAACTGCCCACACAAAGACCTGCACACAACTGTTTATAGCAGTTTTATTCATAACTGCCAAAGTTTGGAAGCAACCAAGATGTCCTTTATTGGTGAGTGGACAAATTGAGGCACATTCATACAATGGAATATAATTCAACTAAAAAGAAATGAGTCACCTATCAAGACACAAAAAGTCAAAAAATATACTTAAATGCATGTTGTTAAGTGAAAAAAAGCCAATCGGCAAAGACTACATGCTGTCTGATTCAACCATATGGAAATGTTGGAAAAGGCAAAATTATAGAGAGAGTAAACACAGCAGCAGTTTCCAGGGCCCTAGGGAAAAGGAAGTAGGGATTAATTGGCAGAGCACAGGATACTTTTAGGATAGTAAAACTATTCTATATGATACTGTAATGATGAATAGGTATCTTGTACTTCAGTTATAACCAAGAGAATGTACAACACAAAGAGTGAATGTTAATGTAAATTATGGACTTTAGTTAATAATATTCTATCAATGTCAGCTCACAAATTATAACAGATATATGACACATACAAAATGTTAATAACAGGAGAAACAGTGTGGGTATGAGGGCCAGAGATAATACTGGAACTTTCTGTACTCTCTGCTCAATTTTTTCATAAATGTAAAACTTCACTAAAAAATAGTCTAGTAACTTAGAAATCTGAAATATGGTACAGAACCAAATATTATAACATCATAGCCCCACACACCATACACCATAATATGAGAAATTATTCCTAGAATAGAAAAATTAAACAAATTAACCTGATGTTTATGTTACCTTTTTATCTTCAAAAATAGTTTTTACTCATCAATTAATTTTTTTACATATTTCCAAGCACTTTCACCTTAGAAAATTTTTTATGTTAGCTTTGGTTGTATGTAAGCAGCAATGCATAAAAACACACTGAGATTTTTTATTTGCATCTAGGCAATGAGATTCATCCATTATTAGCTTAAACTTATTCTTTCCCAAAATGAAGCAATTTGTTGAGTTAAAATGTGTTGGTGTACTCAGGGCTTGATGCAATCTCAGATGTTTGTAAGTGCTGCTTATTTCATAGGTTGGTATACGGTTACATGTTACTTGCAACAAATTGAGGGGTAAAAGAGAGAACTTCTGCCTAGAGAAATTTTGATAATTTAGGAACACTTACCTGGGAACCATGCCACCCTCTGCCATTAGTCTGGTCTGGTGTGATCCAGTGAGGTGACATTCAGCCGCTGGCTGTAGATGAGATTCACATAAGCAGACATGTCCTAAAGTACATTTCAAAAGCCAAAGTTGATTTAAGCTAAATCCATCAAAGATTCTTATTTTATGGGTCACTGTGGTCTCTTTCACTAGTCACTTTAAGGTACTTTAGTAAGCGTCAGCACCAGAAGAGCAGTTATATTGAGAAATGTAAAGAACTCAGTGCATGGAGGGTGGGAAGGTGGCCTGAGATGTTTAAGAAAAAAAATCAGAATAATAAATAGAAAGTGAAATGCGTGAAAGATCTTGATTAGGAAGACATTATTTTCTACAATATGAAATTGCATTAGCACATGAATGTATTAAGTTAGCACTGTGCCCAAGTGCGCATGCATACACACACACACACACACACACACACACACACACACACACACACACACACTCACAGCTGCAGGCAGGGTAATACCACAGAGATCCAAACTAACAGAGAAAGGTTTATCTGAAGACATTTTCTGTAGTTCTTTTTCTCTTAATAAAGCTTCTAGGTTGAGACATCATTGCTTTCAGCATGTATTTGTGATAACCTCCTTATGCCATTCAGCTTAATATTCTGAACTTTCCATTTATTTCCTGTCTCTGTGACCCAGATAGTAACTCCAATGCAGAATTTTGCTGAAAGTTCTCTAAAAGTGTGTGTGATGTGAATTATCTCTTTTGTCTCAGATGACAGCAATATCCTTTGAGAACCTGAATGAGTAGTAAATAGCCAACTTCCTTGTTTTCTCCTTAGTTCTTGCAAAGCAATAACCTTGTCTTCTCCCCTCTCCAGTTTCTTTAACTCTGTGCTTTTTTTAGTTCAATTTTTGAAAGTTTGAGTTCGTTAAAATGACTGCAAGATCTATTAGTTATTTCAAGTCTTATCTCGTTTAAACAAATTCTGGATATAGTTTTCTTGGTCATGAACCTCTCAATTTGAGAAGCTTTGATATTTTCAATTACCATACCTGAGAAAACCCATGGAAATTAATACTTAACCTCACAAGTACTTAAGATATTGCTTGTTTCAAAATATCTTCATGAGGACAAACACTAGGCTCTTACATAGTTTGAAAGTTCACTCTAGGTCTGATTTTATTTCTTGTTCAAAGTGACCCTGGGCCATTTCAGATCTTGCTATGAGCAGAAATTCATGGAACTCTGAAGAGAATGGAAGATAGAAAGATGACTTCAGTTAAGGACAAAAACTCAACTGGTATTGTGAATTGTTGCCTCCTGAAGGGTTTATTCCTCCATCTCACTTAACACCATTGTTGTGCTATCCCTGATGTTAGGGAATTAATATGATCCAAAATTTCACAAAATGAAGAGATTATTAAGTGTTTGAGTTTAAATATGCTTTACATTATATATTTCAGAAAATATATTGTCATATCTATTTCTGGTTTTTCTAATCTCTTGTCATCTACTTGTACATAATTAACAATTTAATTATGGCCACTGAAAATCCATAACAGAGGATATTGATTTTTAAAACATCTAATCTGCATAGTTGAAATGTTGTTGATTGATTACTTTGATATGCTTACAAATTACACAGAAATTAGATGGCAAGGGAGAGGTGAGTATTCTACAACTTTAAAAATTTAAGCTTTCCTTTAGTAACTATAAAAATCTAGTTCAGTTCCCTACAATCATTTCAGAAATACTGAACTATTACCCTTAAAAACCTTTCCATTTTATGCAAATTAATTAAATTTAAGAGCTTTTGCACAGCAAAGGAAACCATAAACAAATGAAAAGACAACTACAGAATGAAAGGAAATATTTGCAAACAATGTCAGCAACAGGCATTAATCTCCAAAATATACAAACAGCTCAAACAGCTCAATATCAAAAAAAACAAACAACTGAATCAAAAAATAATGGGCAGAAGACTTAGACATTTCTCCAAAGAAGACATACAGATGGCGAACACGCACATGAAAAAATGCTCTACATCGCTAATTATTAGAGAAATGCAAATCAAAACTGCAATGAGGTATCACCTCTACTGTTCAGAATGGCCATAATCAAAAAGTCTACAAATGATAAATGCTAGCGAGGATGTGGAGAAAAGGGAACCTTCCTACAGTGTTGGTGGGAATGTAAATTGGTACAGACATGGTGAAGAACAGCATGGAGGTTCCTAGTAAAAACTAAACACAGAATTACCACATGATCCAGCAATCCCATGCCTGGGCATAGAAAAGATGAAAACTCTAATTCAAAAAGATAATGTGCCTTGATATTCATAGCTGCACTGTTCACAATAGCCAAGACATGGAAGCAACATAAATGTTCATCTAAAGGTGAATGGATAAAGAGAATGTGGTACATATAGACAATGGAATATTACTAAGCCATAAAAAAAGAAAAAAAATAATGCTATTTGCAGCAATGTGGATAGTCCTAGGGATTATCATCCTAAGTGAAATAAGTCAGATGGAGAAAGACAAATATCATATGACATCACATATATGTGAAATCTAAAAAAAAATGGTACAAATGAATTTATTTACAAAACAGAAATAGACTCACAGACATAGAAAACAACCTTATGGTTACCAAAAAGGAAAGGTGGGAAGGGGATATATTAGGTGTTTGGGATTAACTTATACACACTACTATGTATAAAATAGGTAAACAAAAAGGACCTACTGTAAGCACAGAGAACTATATTCAATATCTTTTAATAACCTATAATGGAATAATATATATGAAACTGAATCACTTTACTATACACTTGAAACTAACACAACATTGTAAATCAACTATACTTCAATTAAAAAGTAAAATAAAAAAAAATACCTTCACATTTGAGTCTCAGTAGTCCCTGTATTATTTGAGTTATGCAAGGCAATTTTTTGGAAGTTTGCCTATTGTATAAATAATTGTTCTTCACCTATAATTGTAAAAATTGCATCTTGGAATCCATAATACCTTTCCCCAAACCAATGGCATTGTTTCTCTGAATGAGAATCTCTGGACCATGTTACTTTAGGATTACCAGAAATTTAGTTAGTGTTTTCTTTAAGACAAAGATCAGATTACTCTGCCACTGCCTGTAGTATGTCTGAAACTTGGTATGCAGTGTTATGTCTTGTCCACAGGGGAGTCTTCACTCTGGTGTGATGTCTGAGGTTATGTGCAAGGTCAAGGTCAAAGAACAAGAAGATGTGAGCAGATATTGAAACACCTTTACATTAAACCAGATATTCCTTAGAATCTCTAGGAAATATTTGCATAATTATTCAGACCTAAATGGATTCTTTTTTTTTTTTTCTGAATTATTTGGATACATTTTTCTTTTCTTTCTTTCTTCCTTTTCCTTTTTTTTAACCTACATAAACCTAGTCTAAGAGATTACTTACTGCTCACTGGGAGTTTGTTTATTTGCTTTTTTAATGGTGCTAAACTAAACCAGCGAAAAACACAGGGTTGACTTAGGGATAATTACGTAAGTATTCAAAGTTGAGTCTCTACTTTTAACCAGTTATGAAATTATTGCTGGATCCACTGAATGAGAGGCTTATTGAGTGCTTATATGTCAATGTAAATATTCAGAATGTATGTAATTGTAACCCTATCACTTGATTCAGCTATAAAATAAGGAGAGTTAGAAATGTAGAAATGGACTTCTAAGAGTAAAATTTAAAAATTTGAAATATATTTAAAAGCAAGTGAATTTAGTTTTTATTTCTGTCCTTTGTGGAAAAATAAAGATCATTGCATATGCATGATGGAAAAATTGGTTATATGTTAGACTAATGGTTGAGGTAAACATTCACATAAATGTGGAATCTTGCAATTTGTGCTTTGTTGCTCTTTGCAGATATTGTGTTTTTTACAAATTGAAGATTTATGGCAGCTCTGCATTGAGCAAGTCTATCAGGGCCATTTATCCCAAAGCATCTGCTCACTTCTTGTCTCCCTGTCCCATTTTGGTGAGTCTCATAATATTTCAAACTTTTCATTATTATTATATTTGTTATTGTGATCTGTGATTTAGTGATCTCAATGTTACTATTGCAATTGTTTGCGGATGCCACAAATCATATCCATAGAAGATGGTGAACTTAAATTGATAAATGTTGTGTGTTCTGACTGCTCCACCAACTGGCTATTTCCCTACCTCTCTCCCTATCCTCAGGCTTCCCTATTCCCTGAGACACTACAGTATT
This sequence comes from Hippopotamus amphibius kiboko, assembly GCF_030028045.1. Classification (NCBI taxonomy): domain Eukaryota; kingdom Metazoa; phylum Chordata; class Mammalia; order Artiodactyla; family Hippopotamidae; genus Hippopotamus; species Hippopotamus amphibius. The sequence goes on from NC_080191.1 coordinate 86,619,005, forward strand.
GAAATTAGGCCAATTAATAACCCTCAATGGCCTCTGAGTATTCAAGTGAAAAGAAGAGTCAATTGATGCAGGAAACTTCACTGTTGTCTTATTTTAAAAAATTGCTGCTGCTACCCCACCCTTCAACAACCACCACCCTGATCAGTCAGCAGCCATCAGCATGGAGGCAAGACCCTCCACCAGCAAAATGATTACAACTCACTGAAGGCTCAGATGATGGTTAGCATTTTTTAGCAATAAAGAATTTGTTAAGGCATGTACCTTGGTTTTTTACACACAATGTTATTGCACACAATAGGCTATAATAGAAAGTAAATATAACTTTATATGCACTGGGGAACAAAAAAACTTGTTTTCAATCTGGATGTTAGTTACCTCGATGTATTCAGTTTATAAAAATTCATTCAACTTTATTGGTTCATGCACTTTTCTATATACATGTTCAATTTAATAAAATGTTCAAAAATTAAATACTACTGTAAAGTAGAAAGTGTTTTTATATTTTTATGTATCTGCTACTAAAAAAAAATCAGTTTTCAAATAATTAAAATTTTGCAACTTATTTTCTCTGTCATTGAAAGTATCAGTCAACATCTTTTAATCAAGATCCTAATTAAAAACTCCAAAAAATTTAAGAATAAGCGAAGACAGGCAGCCTCTGCCGGCCGGCGAACCAGTGTGCAGCGGCTTCCGCAGCGACCTGAGAGGATGCGCGGGCGGGTGAGCTAGCTAGCGGGCGGGGCGCCAGGTGAGGCCCGCTCAGCCACAGGCGGACCGCGAGCAGCTACAATGACATGGCCTCCGCTATGAAGGCGGTGACCAGGCTCAACGAACCTCTCTCCAATGAAGACCGAAACCTCCTCTCCATGGCCTGAAAGAACGTGGTCGGTGCCCGGCGGTATTCCTGGAGGGTCATCAGCAGCATCGAGCGGAAAACCAGAAGAAGCTGGAGAAGGCAAAGGCTTACCGGGAGAAGATAGAGAAGGAGCTGGAAACCATGTGCAATGACGTGCTGGCCCTGCTGGACAAGTTCCTCATCAAGAACGACCATGACTTCCAGTACGAGAGCAAGGTCTTCTGCCTGAAGATGAAGGGCGACTACCACCGCTACCTGGCAGAGGTGGCTTCCGGCGAGAAGAAAATCAGTGTGGCCGAAGCTCCAGAGGTGGCCTACAAGGAAGCCTTTGAAACCAGCATGGAGCACATACAGCCGACACACCCCATCCGGCTGGGCATGGCCCTCAACTTCTCCGCGCTCTACTACAAGGTCCAGAAGGCGCCTGAGCAGGCCTGCCTCTTAGCCAAGCAAGCCTTCGACGACGCCATAGCCGAGCTGGACACACTAAATGAGGATTCCTACAAGGACTCTACGCTCATCCTGCAGCTGCTGCGAGACAACCTCACCCTCTGGGCGAGCGACCAGCAGGATGAGGAAGCCGGAGAAGGCACCTGAGCACCTTGGCCCGCCCCCGCCCCCGCCCGGTCACCACCCGACCATCCTTGCCACAGTCACTGAGTATCTAGTGCTAAACCTATCTGTGTGGCAGCACAGCCCCTCAGATCTGCTCTCCGCCCCCCGGGAAGCAGTTCCAGATAAATTCATGGGCATTGCAGAACTGACGGTTGCTGTGAGCCCACGGGAGCTCCCTTTTTGAATTGTGCAGACAGGTGCATTCTGAAGGAGGCATTTTCCTATGCCTGCCGATCTAGGAGCAGTGCAGGTGAAAGCCATGGGGAAGTTAGAAAGGAGAATTAGCCACACAGGCTACAGTTGGTATTTAAATGATCCACTTAAAACCAGCTGCTAGTTTTTTGTTAAAGCAGTATATCTGTGCATGCAAAAGTGAATTCACCCCTCCCACCTCTTTCTTAGCTAATGGAAAACTGTTAAGGGAAGCCGAGATGAGAGACCACTTGCTCCTTTCCATCAGCTTAATAATAAGCTTTAACCTGAGGTTTCAGTAGCGCCTTGTTTGCGTCTTTAAATCATGACGTGCACAAACCTTCTTTTCAAAGCAATGCATCTAAAGCTTTGATACCTGTAACTTTTTTTTTTTTCTTTTTGGTTGAGATTGTTTAAGAATCTTGGATTTATTTTTTGTAACTCTTTGGCTATTGTTCTTGTGTGTCCTGGCAGCGCCATATGTGTCAGCCCATGTCAATTAAGATGGGTAATTATGAAATACCAGACTTCTAAATTAAATGTTTTGAAATTCAGTGGGTAAATACATGCTGCTTTGGGGATATTTCAAAAAATAAGTGAAGATAATTACATTTTTTAATCATTTAGGTATTTCAACATATAAAATTACATTTACTTTTTAAAGTAAGCCCCACAAAGATCACATGATGGTGAGTATTTACACATTATATCATAAATATTGCATTTTGCAGACTCCTTTTTAAATAGCTGGGTTTTATTTAGTTTAATTCACTGGTTTTTATTTAGTGTAATGCACTGTAATCGAATTTGATTGAGAATCCTGACTCCCTTTTGACAGACCAGTTTATGAGAACAGTGATAATTCCAGGATTAGCAAAATTTTTCTGTAGAAGGCCACATGTAAATATTTTGATTGTGGCATGTCAGATAGATTCCATCTTAACTAATTAACTCTGCCACTGTAGGGCAGCCACAGGCATTACCCAAGTGAATGGGCATGGGTAAGTTCCAATAAAACTTGATTTGCAAAAATTAGCAGCAAACTGGATTTGATCTTTGGGCTGTGGTTTGCCTTCATTGAATATACTCTCGTGGAAATGACTTGAAAATCCTAAAACTTTTGGAAAAGCCATTCCAGCGATCCTCAGTACAAATGATATGCTGTTTGGGTGAACTGTGAAATGATGTTGCTTTGTCTACTGTGGTTGTTTAGAATAACATATAACGTAGTCATGATTTCCCCTTCTCAAAGAAAATAAAAAGACACAGTTCCTAAACAACTTTGCTTCAAAAATAAGACTTAATATTCTGAAAGTTGATATTAGGAGTCATAATTAGATGCATAAATCCCACAAAGATAATGAATTTAAATGAACAATAACCTGTGAAGTTTACATTTAATTCTGTTGCTTAACCATATAGATTTTATCTTAGAAAATAAAAATGGTAGAGCAAAATACATGCATTTAAATAAGAAGAAAGATTCAGGGAGCTTAAGTGACTCCCATGGTCACAGCTTGTCTTATTATTTAGTTGAATAAGCTACTTATCTGTTTACAATTAAAGAACAATTCTACCCATGTTTGAGTGGTGGCAGCTGCTAGGCTTAGTCATCCTGATGTCAGAGGGAGAGTAAGTTGGTGTGGACAGTGGCCCTGGCATCAGAGCTCACCGCTTCTCACCTCAGCATCCAAGCATTGCCACAGCCACCACAGCCCTGATGGAGGCCATGAAGTATGTGGAGGTAGGAGACTGGAGCTGCAGGTAAAACTTACCTACTGATGAGTAACACAGCCAATCATTTCCTGGACAATATATCCCCACTCTCTTTGACAATGATTCTGGCAAAGTTATGGTAGACAGAAAACAGGTGAATCTGTGTTTATGGATTCAGCTGAACAAGAAGATGGTGACAAATTATGTCCCCTATCCTATCCACAAACAAATGAATTCTTAATTGCTTTTGTCTTATGAGTTTGGCATCATTTACAGATTTTTTGTGCAAAGTAGTATCCTGAAGTTCAACATCAGGATACCAACACCCCCATCATCCAGGTCTTGATCTTAGGGATGATAAAGATGCAATGGAGAAATTAAGGAGAAGAAGCTGATTCCCATCACCTATCCCCAGGGTTTAGCCATAGTCAGGTGATTGTCACTGTAAAAGACATGGGGTGCTTTGCCCTCACACAATGAGGCCTCAAATGAGTGTGAGATAAAGCTTTTCCAGCAGTCTTGCACCCACCTCCCATCAAGAACAGGAAGAGAACATTCCTGCTGTTGTAAAATGCCTTGAAACAAATGAAAATAGAAACACAACATTCCAATATCTATGGGATGCAGTAAAAGCAGTTCTAAGAGGAACATTTATAGTAATTCAGCCCTACCTCAAAAAACAAGAAAAGTCTCAAATAAGCAATATGACATTACACCTAAAGGAACTAGAAAAAGAACAAAGCCTGCAGTTAGTAGGAGTAAGGAAATAACAAAGACCAGAATGGAAATAACAAAGACCAGAATAGAAATAAATGAGATAGAGACAAAAAAAGAAAAAATAGAAAAGATTAATGAGTCTAAGAATTGGTTCATTGGAAAGATAAACAAAATTGGAAAAACCTTTAGTGAGACTCACCAAGAAAAGAAGAGAGGGCTCAAATAAATAAAATCAAAATTAAGAGAAAAAAATTACACCTAACATGACAGAAACACATGTGATCATAAGAGACTACTATGAACAATCATACACCAACAAATAGGGCAACCTAGAAGAAAGGGATAAATTCCTAGAGACATATAATCTTCCAAGACTCAATCGTGATACAGTAGAAAATATAAACAGAAAAATTATTGGTAAGGATATTGAATCAAAAACTTCCCAACAAATGAAAGTCCAGGAACAGTTGGCTTCCCTGGTGAATTTGACTAATATTCAAAGATTTAATAGCTATACTTCTCAAACTCTTCCAAAAAATTGAAGAGGAGGGAACACTTCCAAATTCATTTTATAAGGCCAGCATTAACCTGATACCAAAACCAGATAAGAACATCACAAAAAAAGGAAATCACAGGTCAATATCCATGATGAAAATAGATGCAGAAATCCTCAACAAAATATTAGCAAACCAAATCCAAAAATACATTAAAAGGATTATACACCATGATCAAGTGGGATATAACCTAGGGATACAAGGATAGTCCGACATAAAAAAATCAATCAATGTGATACACCACATTAACAAAATGAAAGATAAAAATCATATGATCACCTCATTTATGATAAAAACTCTCAACAAAGTGAGCATAAAAGGAACATATCTCAAAGCAATAAAAGCCATATATGACAAACCTACAGCCAACATCATAATTAGCAATGATAATCTGACAGTTTTTTCTCTAGTATATGGGGGAAAAAAAAAAAGAATGCCCCGTCATCACTTTTAATCAACATAGTATTGGAAATCCTAACCAAAGCAATTAGAGAAAGAAAGAAAGAAAGAAAGAAAGAAAGAAAGAAAGAAAGAAAGAAAGAAAGAAAGAAAGAAAGAAAGAAAGAAAGAAAGAAAGAAAAAGAAAGAAAGAGAAAGAAAGAAAGGAAAGAAAAGAAGAAAAGGCATTCAAATTGGAAAGGAAAAAGGAAAACTGTCACTATTTGCTGATAATATCAAACAATACGTAGAAAACCTTAAAGATGCCACCAAAAACTATTAAAACTAATAAATGAATTTAGTAAAGTTGCAGGACACAAAATAAACATACAGAAATCTGTTTAATTTATATATACTAATAATGAAATACCAAACAGAAATTAAGAAAAAAATCTCATTTACAGTTTCATCAAAAAGTATAAAATACCTAGAAATAATTTTAACCAAGGGGGTAGAAGACCTGTATACTGAAAAGTATAAGACATTGATAAAGGAAATAGAAGACATAAACATATGAAAGGATATTCTATACTCATGGATTGAAATTCATATTGTTTATATGTCAATGCTACTCTAGTGGGAAGCTGCTGCATAACATGGAGATCAACACAATGATGGGTGATGACTTAGAGAGGTGGGATAGAGAGGGTGGGAAGGAGTCATGGGAGGGAGGGGATATGGAGATATATGTATAAATACAGCTGATTCACTTTGTTGTATAGCAGAAAGTGGCATAACAGTGTAAAGCAATCACAATCCAATAAAGACCTTAAAAAATTCATATTGTTAAAATATCCATACTAGCCAAAGAAATCTACACATTTCATTCAATCCATACCACAATATCAATGGCATATTTCACAGAACTAGGACAAAAAATTGTAAAATTTGTTTGGAACCAAGAAAGATCCTGAATAGCCAAGGCAATCCTGAGAAAGAAGATCAAAGCTGGAGGAATCATGCTCCCAGATTTCAAACTATACTACAAAACTACAGTAGTCAAAACAGCATCATACTGGCATAAAAACAGACACATAGATCAACAAAACAGAATAGAGAGCCCAGAAACAAACTCACACATATATGGTCAATTAATTTATGACAAAGAACCAAGAGTACACAATGGGGAACAGATAGATACTTCCATAAAGGATACTGGGAAAACTGTACAAACATGTGCAAAAGAATGAAACAGGATCCCTATCGTATAACATAAACATAAATTAACTCAAAATGAATTAGTGACCAGGATGTAAGACCTGAAATAATAAAATTTTTAAAAGAAAAATAGTAAGTTCCTTGACATTGGTGTTGATGTGGAATGTTTGGATCTGATCCCAAAAGCAAACACAACTAAAGCAAAAATAAACCAGTGGGACTACATCAAAATAAAAAAGCTTCTGCATAGCAAAGCAAACCACCAATAAATGAAAAGCCAACCTGCTTAAAGGGAGATAATACTTGTGAATCACATATCCGATAAGGGGGTGATATTCAAAATATGTGAAGATCCAAATAAATCAATAGCAAACAAAAAAACACAAAAAACAAAAACTTACTAAAAATGGGCAGAAGTTTGATATAGACATTTTTCAAAGAAGACATATAGATGGCCAACAGGCACATGAAAAGATGTTTAAGATCATTATTCAGGGGACAGTAAATCAAAATCACAATGATATACCACCTCACACTTGTTAGAATGGTTATTATCAGAAAATAAATAACAAGTGTTGGTGTGGATGTGGAGAACAGGAAACCCTCATATACTGTTTGTGGGAATGTAAATTCCTGCTTCAACTATGGAAAACAGTATGCAAAATTCCATACAAATTTAAAAAGGAACTACCATATGATCCAGCAATTCTACATCTTGGTATTTGTCTGAAGAAAATAAAAAACACTTACTCAAACAGATATATGCACACCTATGTTCACTGCAGCAATATTCACAATAGCCAAGATATGGAAACAACCTAAGTATCCACTGAGTGCTACTCAGTCATAAAAAGGAAATATTGCCATTTCGGCAACAGATGGAACTTGAGGGTATATTGCTAAGAGAAATAAGTCAGAGAAAGACAAATACCATGTGATTTCATTTAAAGGTGGAATCTAAAAAGCCAAACAAGTTAACAAACAAAACAAAACAGAACTCCTAGATACAGAAAACAAATTGGTGGTTATCAGAGGAGAAGGTGCTTGGAGAGTGGGCAAAATGGGTGAAGGGGATCTGTTGTATGATGACAGACGGCAACTAGACTTATTGTGGCAATTATTTTGTAGAGTATACAAAGATGGAATTATTATGTTATACACCTAAAACTAATGTAGTGTTATATACCAACTTGACCTCAATAAAAATAGAAAGTGCTGTGTAAAATGTTAATAATACAGTTTAAACTTTAAAAAAAAAGAAAAAAAAAAGAAAAGAAAAGAATAGAGAATGATCCTATTCTCACTCATTAACATTCCTGAATACCTTCACACTTGTCTTTGGGCCCTTTGCTTCCATAAGGTGTAACCCTAAATTCAACCTTTCTATCCTTTGCAGCTTTTAACACACTGTTATACGCATTTCAGATGCATACAAATAAAACTTAAAGATGTAAAAGCAGTACCTTGGTAACAAAAATAAGTGATTTATAGATCTGACTGATGACATGCATCATTTGGGGAGCTTCTGAGAAATACAGGTCTTGGGGCTATATCTGCAGTTTAGGATGTAATAGGCTGGGGTGCAGCCTGCAGTCTGCACTTCCCAAAGCTCCTTGGACCATTGGGATGAGCCGTCAGGATGAGGAACTCCAGTCACCAGAGTGGCTGACTGCTAACTCAGCCTGGTCCTCCCACACCCTTCATTCCTCAAATGGCGCGAATACTGCAAGATATTGGGCTAGGCTTCCTCAATGCCTCTACTTTTAAAAAAAATCTGTTCTTATTGTGAAGTACTGAACAAATTCAAAGAATATATAAAATGTTTTGTGGTAAAAATATAAAGTGACCTTCTATGTACTTAACATCCAGCTTCAGATACAGAGTGTTAATGCCCGTAGACCCTTCTCCAATATCACCCTTTTCCTCCTCCAACAAGTATAAATACTATTCTGTATTTTGCGTTTACCCTTTACCTAATTTTAAATAGAGTATTAAGAAATAAAAGTGTATATACATAAACACTTTATAAGTAGGTTATTTTCTATTTTTGAGCTCTGTGTACATGGTATACATTTGATTTTTCACTTTGAGCTTCATCTATGGTAAGGCATAAAGCTATAGTTCATATTCATTATGGTATAAAATTCCCTTGTATGAACATTCACATTAATTGTTTTTTTTTTTATTCTACTGTTTCTACATTGTTTACTTATCTCTTGTTTATCTTTGGGTTCATTAGAAACAACTACTATTTTCAAAACCTATGAATATGTATGTTTTAAAGGGCTTTTGGTATACTTGTGCAATATAATTGTTTGAATATATACCTATTAGTGTTATATCTTGAATATGTTCATTTTACAAAATAACATAAAATTGTCCAAAGTAGTTGTATCAACTTAGTTTCCCTCTAGAAGTGTATGAAATTCCCCACTGCTGATTTACTCACCAATGTTAATATTATCTGACAAAAAAACTGTTGCCAATCCTAGTAGCTTAAAATAATATTTCATTAAGATTAAAATAAATCATTGAATTAATTCTTAACAACCCACCAACACCTACTAGTGTACATTTTCATTCATCTTTAAAGGATATTAAGAATTTCTTTCTGAGTTTTTACTGTTCCTTTCTCTGTGTCTTAGTCTATGAAGAAGTGATCTCTACGTTTTAATTTTTTCCTGTGTACTTCATATGTGGGTTATTAGTCAGACTTTTTTTCCCTAATGGAACTGTATTTACATTTTTTATTTATAAATATGTTTCCTTTTCTCACATAACGTTAAGCTTATGTTCAAGCATTTATTTTATGTGTCAAGAATGATCTAATCCTGTGCATTCCAGTAGATTGAATATACCTGGGATCTGAGGCAAGGAAGAAACATCCAATGTTTTCTCATTCCTTCTTTTTCTCTGTTATTTCTTCCTTTACTTTGCTGTCTCTTTCATAGAATGGAAGACTTTCTCCCCTGTTATTTTTTTCTTTTCTTTCTTAGAAATATTGAACATCCCCAAGAATATAGCTTACTTTCTCCAGTGACACTATCTTACGAAAATATGAGAGTTAACATGAAATTAGAAATATTTTTAATGTAAATTCAAATCAAAATTAGCCATAGGTGTCTTGCTTTTTGCCATTTTGAGCATCATAAATTTGAAATTCCTAGGCCCACAAAATTAAATGTGATCGTATCATAGATTTTTCTCATGATTAAGAGCAATATCAAAAATAGACATTTTTAATTTATGGCACTAATTCATCTAGATGTAGTCAAGGAAATATTGTACTACGAAATATTTTTTTCATATACGCCAATCAGTTATTGACTTATAATATAGTAAATCCCCTACATCAAATGAGTTCCGTCCTGAGAGGGCTGTCATTAAGCCCAACAAAGTTAACCTGGGTACCCACCTAACACAATGGGCTATATAGTACTATACTGTAATAGGTTGATAATACTTTTTAAACAAATAATACATAAAAACAAGCAAAAACTAAAGTATACATTTTTAGTCTTACAGTATAGTACCTTTAAAAGCACAGTAGTACAGTACAACAGCTGGCATGTAGGGGCTGGCATCGTGTGAACAGGCAAGAAGGGTTACTGTCTGGAGGAGGGAGAGGAGGTGGGAAATGGCAGAGCTGAAGGATGGTCAGCAATAGGAGATGGAGGGCGAGCTGCAATGTCACTCACGCCTGACCTTGATGGCACAGGTTCTGGTTCCTTGTTGGATTCAATTCTGTCTACCCTCTTGAAAAAACGATCCAGTGATATCTGGGTAGGAGCTCTTTGTTTCTTGTCGTAGTCGACACGGTTTCATTGGATTGCATTCTGAACGGCTGCTACAACCTTCGTGTATTGTTCTACATTTGGGTTCTGTGCCTCAAAAACTAACAGTGCTGCCTCAAATAAAGAAAATCCTCTTGGCATTTCCTGCATCATGAATTGCTTTGGTTCTTCGGTTACTTCCTCTTCCTCTTGTCTCTCTTCATCTTTTCTTGGCACTTGGCGCTTCTTAGCAGGACCAGCTACATCGCGACTGCTTTTATGCTTGCTTCCAGAAATCCTGAGCTTGAAATAAAGATGCTCTACTACTGTATCTAGACAGTACTTAACAATAAAATCTATGAAAGCACAACCACTTGTAGAGGATGCACACACATGACAAAGTACGCCAGACACGTAAACTAACTTATCTACTTGGAAATGAACATGCATGTTTGCATCTTTGAAAGTTTGAAACGTGAAGGTTTGTATGTAGAGGACTTACTGTATTTTAAAATTTATGCCAGGTGATCTCAATATTGTGTCTCAGAAAGGTGATATCTTTCTATATGTCAATTATCTGCATTGTTTTCACCTGTAAGCAACAGACAAGTAAATATTTTACATTGAGTTTCTATAAATGTTTTTATACAGTTTGAGTGTGTTTGATAATGCAAATTTATTCAGGTTTACACTCAAAATGTTTTAACTTTAATTAAAGAATACTTAGTTCCTGATAGATGGATAAATTAATGATGTTTATAATATATTTTGAATGATCCACTATTTTAATAATTTTAGTGGAGAGAAATGGGGTATGCAAAATAGCACATCAAGTCAAAGGGATTCTACATTGTATCATATTTGGACTTCACACTTTTTAATATTTAAAATTGAAAATATCTGTGATCTTGTCAGTGGTCAATAACATTGACTCACGTGTGACTTTAAAAGTCTGATTTTTTGGAGTTTTGTGCAGTTGTGTCTGGAAATGAGGAAACTCCCTATAATGTAGGACCTCTCCAGTTTGCCTTTCACTCATAGGGTCCCAGCTTTTATCTGGATTATAGTCTTTTACCTAAGACTGATTTTATTAAATAAATTATTCTATGGATCATTAATAAATATTTTAATATAACATGATTATAATTATTAATTAAAATTTGTGGAATGAGTGAAATATTCAATACCTCCACTTTAGTGCAGGCTCCATTTCATAAAAAAAAAAAAAGAAAACACTCATTATGTTTTTCTCTATGGTTGCCATTTTCTGGCTAGATAAATCCATATTTCATTCTGTTTCTTAAAATTATTTTAGAAATGTTCATTGAACTCAGTTTCATCTACTGAATTTATTATGCAGTATGAGATCATACTGTATAATAATACCACAAAAATTGTTTTACCAAGTTTTCTCAGCAATTGAACATTTCAGTAATCCCACTGGTCTAATTTCATGAAGACATTTTAAAAGCCAGTTAATAGAATTGAACAATTGTTTGCTTTGATAGATGAGTAAAAATAAGGCAGTTAAACTGGTAGCATATGCAGACTCAGTTGGAAAGTCAGTTTTAGCATGACAAATATTATTACTGTCAAATAGAAATGCAGTAACTTTTATTTTATAGGGTTTTGGCATTTTGTATATACTTTAATATGCTCTTATAAATATTCTTCTCTGAAATATAGGAAGATGAGTGGAAGATGAGACCTTTAAATAGATCCCTCTCCCAAGTAAAAAGTAATAATCAACATAACTAATTACTAGACAATGACCAGAGATGGACCTTTAGAATAACAAATCAAAAGTAATTACACACACACACACACACACACAGCTTCACAGGTTTAAGTCTTTCCTAATGTAAGGGCATGCACACGTGCTTGAAGGATTAAAAACAACACTTTTTTTATCTAACTAATGTTTACATAATTTCTATTTATGCTTTTGTGAGATTTCTTATAGCATGTTAGTTCATTGATATTTGTATGTTTTAAGTTATGTCACTTCTAAATAACTTCTATAACTTCTTAATAAATTTGTACCTAAACTGCAGTACATAAAATTCAAGAGCCACCAAAACACAATTTCCTATCTTCGCTTCTCTTATCTTTTGGAGCAAAGGGTTTGTTTACAGCTTTGTTTTTCTCATTTTTTAATTGTCAAAAGTTCCTGCAGCAGCAGTGGCAATAGCATTAGTCCTGGATTCCTGAAGGATTTGTAAAGCCATGACAATGTTTTGGATTAAATTATGTTTCTAAATATCATTAAAAGATCAAACTGTTGGAATATAAGAACTAAGAGACCCAAGATAGAGAGACAGAGGCCATAGTAAATGTTAGTATTTAATTTTCCCCTTTCCCGGAAGCCCCAAACTAATTCATAATATTGATGGGGCAGTGGCGGGGAGGCCAGAGAGAGCCACAGCAAACCACCAAGGAAGAAATTATGAAGCTGACTTGCTGCCCTAGGAAGACTCTCCAATTTGGATCCATGTAAGAAAAGAAAGTCAGATGTCAAGTTGAAACTAAATTCCAGAAGCATTTTAACTCATCACAATGCAAGGAAACTTGGTTCCTTGTAATAATAATAGTCACGGCACTCAGCAAAGATGATTACCACAGCCTTCTGTATCTGCTGGCAGCAACGCACGTGGCATTATCTAAGCAGATTCAAATTTCACCTGAACTGGGGATAAATGCGTTAGTGGTGTTTTGAGGTATGTACACATTTCATAAAATCTTACAAACAGACATGAAGCTGTGCTTGCAAGAGTATTAGGCGGACCATGCTGAAATGTCTGTGAAGATAAATACTCAATAAATATATAATTAATGATGTTTCTATTTTCAGGAACTCAGATGTTTTATATTGTAAAGATAGAGGAAAACAATTTGGTGTTTCAAATCTTAGTAGAATAAAAACTATTTATAAGATTAGACTAAAAATCATGGAAAGATCAAAGCAATGCCTTTGAAAAGAAAAAATTGTGTATTCAATACCAGCTATTAGGGAAATGTATAATAAAAGGATAATTTTGGAGAACAAAACTATATGAATAAACCATCTATACATAATAATTTGAGGAGGAATCTATTTTCTAATGTGCTATGTAGAAATAAACCTTTTCCTTATGTAAATAAGAAACTGGGAATAACACAGATTTGTATCTCATTCTGATATTCTCCCACACACATCATCTGGTGACTTTACTGAGATAAATATATAAGATATATTTATGAGGCATAAATAAGGACTGCATTTTTTGTATTTTCTATTATGTAGATCTAAAGTTTTGTAGGTACACAACACACAAAATATGAAGAATGGTCTAAATATATTTTATTCCATAAAATGGGGATTATAACAGTACTTAGCTCATGGGGTTACTCTAAGAAATGGAAAATCATCTGCCCTTATCACAGAGCTTGGTACAGAACAAGCATTTAATAAATGCCAGTACAAGCTCTCAAATTAATGTTTCTTTAGTAAAACCTAGTTTGCTGTTTGTGTCAACAATAAAGTGACTGACCATTCATTCCTTTTTGTCAGGGACAGTTTCTTTTTATGCCTGTTAATGATATCCCTTTTAACTCTCAGAAGTGCTCTGATTTGGACAATAAATTATATAGCCACCCTACCTAAGGGCAGGGACACAGAGTTGTGAGCAAACATAGCATATCTCGGGAAATGCAAGCGATTTATCATGGCTGAAGTTCAGGATGTGAGGAGGGAATTGTGAAAGATTAAAGAGTCTGGGAAGAAAGACTGAAGAGCCTTGCCTCTGGGGGAAGGGAGTTTAAGTTTCATTTTGAAGGTGATGAGAAGTCACTAAACAGGGTTTAAGCAAAGGATATAGTGCGATTCGATTACACTTTGAAAGATCACTCTGGCATTACTGAAGAGAATGTATCTGTATGATGCAAGATTAGAGAGAGAAAGAAAAAAAAAAAAAACTTGTTCAACCCATTTTTATGAAGGCCCTACTGTGTGCTGGCATCATCCTAGATTCTTGGGACATACCAGATCCTTGTTCTCATGGTGCTATCATCTTGGTAGGGAAAAGCACACTAAAAGTAAACGTAATAAATAAGTGGGTGTAAAGCAGGGTAAGAGAGCTTGGGGTTATGTTGCAACTTAAACTAGTGTCACCAGGGACGGATTCCAATTTCATGTTGCAGCAAAGAACTTGAGTTATTAAGGAAGTTAGCCATGTAGCTATGTGAGAGATGTCTCAGCTAGGAGGAATAGTTGATGTAAAGACTCTGAGGTGAGAGTGTGGCTGGAAATTCCAAAGAACATAAAGGTGGCTGGTGTGGATGGAGTAGGGAAAGCAGAGAAGATGCCTGACAGGTACAGGAGTCAAGAGCACTTAGGATGTTGTAAGCCTTTTTTTTGTTTGTTTTTCTTCAATCTTTATTGGATTGTAATTGCTTTACAATGTTTGTTTTTCTTCAATCTTTATTGAATTGTAATTGCTTTACAATGTTGTGTTAGTTTCTGCTGTACAACAAAGTTAATTAGCTGTATTTATATGTATATCCCCATATCCCCTCCCTCTTGAGCCTCCCTCCCACCCTCCCTATCCCACCCCCTAGGTCATCACCAAGCATCAAGTTGATATCCCTGTGCTATGCAGCAGCTTCTGACTAGCCATCCATCTCACATTTGGTGGTGTATATATGTCAGTGCTACTCTCTCACTTTGTCCCAGCTTTCCTGTCCCCCGTGTCCTCAAGCCATTTTAAGAAATTTGAGTTTTACTGCAAGTGACACAGGGAGCCATTGCAAACCTTTGAACAGAGAAATGACACACTGTGCCTTACCTTTTACAAGGATGCTCCTGCTGCTGTGCTGGAAGCAACTGTAGGAGTCAAGGGTGGCACATGAAAGACCAGTTAGGATACTGTTACAGGAATCCAGGCCAGAGATGCTGCTCTGTAGGTAAAGGCATCCAGGCAACTGGAGATGATAAAAAAGCACAGGTTGTGATCCTATTGTCAGGTGAGATAAAATTGAGGCCAAAATAAATGAAAAGAAAGAACAACACTTTATAATGTGGAAGTGCATATTTTACAGTGGATATCATGATTTTGAGGATCTATGGGCCAGATAAAGAAGAATGCTCCCTATAAACAGATTCTATAGGAAATACAGTGAGAAACTGACAGAATACATTAAAAATAGATTTTAACTACTCAGTTCAAGACTGGTCAACTGCACAAATACTATTAAATGTATTGGGAAAGCTTGTAAAACTGTGCCTCAAAATCCACATGCAATGAAGAAAGAGGCTGACAAATTTCATTGTATTTTTTAGGTGTTTGCATTGTGGCAACACACACCATAAACAGTCAAAAGAAAGATGACAAACTAGGAGAATATATTTGCTATATAGGTCACAGACGAAGTGGCAATCTCTACAACATAAAAAAAAAAAAAATCCTCATAATTTGCTGGCAGAAAGAATCCAAAAGCCCATTAAAAAATGGTCAAAAGCCGCAGACAAAAATTCACAGAAGCAGATATAAATTCAGCCTTTATTCTGGATTATATTCATAAGAAAAATAAAATTTAAATGATACTGAGATATTACTTTTCATGTATTATATGGGCAAAAACTAACTGTTGTCAGATACCACAGTGTAAGCTTGTGATTCTTTAGTCAGTTTCCAGATCTACACCTGTTTCCAAATCCAGAAATTGGCTACCTCAAGTACATACAGGAAGCATTCCCCCATGAGTGAATTTGAGCAGTGTGAGGAGTAAATGGTACAATCTCCTCTAGGTCTCTGAGACAGATCTTTTTGGTGGAGCTCTGACTTCAACAGTTGCCAGGGTGGATGGCTCTATGCAAGTCAGATTAAGGCAGGCTTATACAGAATTCACAGCATGACACCTGAGGCTGGAATCTTTCTGCCTCTGGGCTTTCTCCTACTTGACCCAAATGCACTTGAGCCTGGGGGATGATGGAGTTAATGCCCTGGGGGTGTCTTAAACCAGCCAGAGGTGAGAACTGATGGATTATGTAGTCTTTCAAGCAGACAGTTCTGCAAAACATACTGTACATTTCAGGACAGGTTGGCAGAGTCCCACCCTGTTGCCCACAGCAGGGAACTTTAAAATGTGTTCTCATATTACATACTCCTCTTCCTCTGACTCACTTTTCCAGCTTTCTCATGTTAGCTTCCTGGGATCACTTCCAAATAAATTGCTAATCCCATATCCTTCTCCCCCCAGAACACTTTAATACATTGATCTCTTGATGTACAATGTTTTCCCTTCAGAAAACTCTCTTTTTGTCTATAACATGAAGGGATCCCTTTAAAGATTTTTATCTATATTCCTCATAACCATGGCCATTTCAAATGTAAAAACAAATGATTTTGGTTCCACTTGGTGATGAAAAATATATTCCTTCTTTTCCGTAAAAATAAATGTATTGTTCTCAGCTACAATTTTATCTTGCAATTATCTAACTTGAAATGACTTTTAATATTTACATATTCCAGCTTCAAATTCTCAAGCCATTACTTTATCAGCTTCAAAGTGTCCATTACCTTCAAAACCCATTGTCTTCCTTTTACCCATGATTAATATTGGGCTATTACCTATCCCTACTTCACAACATTTTTATCCTTCTAAGACCATCTCTGTATATCAGGCGTAAGAATCATAGAAACTACATCTCCCATATTCTCTTAGCAGCAGGTACCTGGTTTAGATTCCACTAATTAAAGGCTTTGTCTTAAAATGTGGAAGGTGGCAGCAGAAAGGAATTAAGCAAATAAGTGCACTTCAGCAGAGGGCAAACAAGAGGTTGTGCACTGGCTCCCAGGTGTCCCCCTGTAAATCAGGCTACTTAGATGCTGTAGGCAGCTGAGGTTAGGAACCGTTATCTTTTATGAGTCTCTCATTCCCAGATTACTGGAAAGTCAGGGGCCTTTTACCTTGACTTTCACTTCCCAAACCCTTTCAAATTCTCTTTCTTCCTGTATTAAATCCCTTCCTGTTTGAAATACCAAAAATGTATTTTATTTTCCTGAAGAAATGTCTGATTGTTAGTAAAGTTATTTTTAAAAAATTGAAGGTTTGGGCCATTTTATCTTATTTTGTTATTGTAACTATTGTTGGAATCATCTTATTTAAAACATATTTGGATTCATTACTCAATTTTATTTTAGTTTTTTCACATTTGTCAGGTTATTTCTAGCCCCGGGGTATGCAAACGACTGCCTGTAGGCTCACCATGGCTGTGCTCTTTCATGGGCACATCGTCTATGGCTACACTTGAATTGCAATATCAGATGTGCTTAACTGTGACACGGACTGTATAACCCCCGCCCCCCAAACTGAGTATATTTACTATAAGGACCTTTACAGGAAAAGTATGTTGACCACTATTCTGGACCAATTATTTTCTGTAAACATGTTGTACATCCCTACAGTATAAGAGAAGAGTTTATCTTTATTGTAACACTCTTGTGACAAATTTGATAACAAAATCCTGCTACCATAAATGCAACAGAAATTTGAAGTCTTATGTATCAGGACTAGAAAATTATAGGCCAGAAAATAGGAGGCCTTGCAAGTGTATTTTGAGGAACAAGACCGAATATACGTAATGAGGATACTAGTTAAGATTTGCTGAGTGCTTCAGAAGTGCCCAGCATTGTGCTAGATCACTATAAAGTGTTAAGTCATGTCATCCTTACACAATTTTGGCATAGTTACTATTTAACCAAGGAAATGAGAAAAGAGAATAACTATGTTTCCTGTGATCACATAGCTTGTTAGTAGCTGGCACTGAATTCAAGTCTGATACCAAACTCTGCCCTGTACCTATTGCTAATTGTTCAAATACATGCTATGATGAAGAAGCAATGTATTTTTATGAGAACTTTCTTTTTCATACAACACTATGATATTTTACATTATTTCACACTGAAATCCAGAAAGTGACATTTAATTAATCATCACCACCAGTCAACACTAATGACATCATTTAAATTCTCTGTATTGCAATAGTGGCTCAAACCTGCACTATTGTAACATTTTTAAAAATGAAGACTTGATATGATTTCAGAAAGCAGCTAGAAGAGTATATCCCCCATCCTGTGAAGGCCTAGGCTATATATTTCCTCTGACTGGGCTCTACTACTTATATACGTAATATTACACAGCCTAACGGTGTTTAATGAACATATATATCTAATTAGGAAAGTACTGCCAATCTGGGGGAAATGAATCAGGGGCTCTATGTCAAATTCTGCCTAAATGCAATGGATACTCAGGGTGCAATTTTCTATGCTGATAAAAACTTAACACTTTTTCTTGAAATTAGAAAAGTAATTTCTATACATGATACCTGAGATCATCTGAATGAAATTCAGAAAACCAGAGAACAACTTGGCTGCCTTCACTTTTTGGCTGGAAAGTAGACCCTTCTTCGGATTCAGATTTTTCCCTGGGGACATATTGTTAGACCTTGGAGAAGGCTGGATAACATCAAATTACAGTGATAGCACAGCTTTAGAGTACTTACATGAACAGGGAAGCTTTTTAATTTTAAAATAATTTTTAAATTCTCAGTACAATAAGGCATTAGTGATGCATCTTGAGAATGGATAAATATATCACCACCTTGGTAACCTTGAGATGGCTACCCTATATTAAGCATGTACCAACACATATGCTTTGAAGCAATGTTGCTATGTATACCAACTGATTTTTAAGGACAATTGAATGAATGAGTAAAGGATATGGATAAATTAAATCTTCGCAAACTGTAGTTATATGGAACCATTTTCAGAAAGCTTATCAATCCATAAAATATTGATAATAAACTTATTCCAGTCAATGAAATGACATTCTCTGGAAGTACCTAGGTCATTTTGACTGAAGCTCTACAGATGCGTGATTTCCTCAACAGTAGATAGCTGTAAGCACATAAACTATAAAACTTTTTTTTTTTTTTGCTTCTCAACAGCATTATTTTTCAGAGAAGTTTTGTTTTGTACTCATGAAAGTAACAGAATATTTTTCCATTTGGTAAGATTATCCAGTTGCTAATACCTAGGGCCATAAATTTTAACTTCATTTGTGTAACAGCTGGTACACAGGGGCTGTTAAGGATTTGAAGCCCTTAAGTTATTCTATCAACTAATCACTCTAAACTGCCATATCTAAGATTCTTTGCACTCCTGTGGAGAAGATGCACACTTGATTTTCTCTTATTAGGATCATGAACAGCATAGGAAAAATGTCAAATTCCAAAAGATAAATGTTATTTGATTGGATAGAAAGTCATTCATTTTAATTATTTCTGACACCTTCTGTATTATACTATGGGTATCTCAAGAGAAAAGAGAGAACTCATCTGCTTTAAGAGAAGTTTATTGAGAGTGACATGCTATTGTCATTTTCTGAGAGCCCTAAAAGCCTACTTGAAAAATCTAGGAAAATAATGAAAAACATTGTCTAAATGAAATTCACTTGTGCAAAGCACTATACCATGTCAAATATTTTAGTAGCTATTAAAATATTTTTCTTAAGTGCATGTAAAATACAAAATTTCATTCAACAACCATTTTTCCTAAATACAAGTGAAATACAAGTTGCAAATTGTCAAATTTAAAATAAGAAGCGGTTCTCAAACAAGTATATTTAGATGTGAGGTCATTGTATATATGCTATGGTTAAGACATGACATCTATTGATCTCAGCATAGGAAAATGTTCAATTGTCTCTTATGATGATATCAGCATATATCTGTTTGAAATGACACAGCTGTTAGGATGGCACATGATTAAGCAGAGTTACAGTCACAACTGTTCATTCACGGATCTCTGTCAGTGGGGACATAGAGCTAAACATGATTAACAGAAGGCAGTTGTGAATGCAGCAGTGGTTAGAAATTTCATTAGTGCTGAGGATGGGTTAAGTTTATGAATCACCTAAAGATGTGTGAAGAAGGCTGAGGAAAAGGCAGCCTGCACAGTGAAAGTGACTGTTGAAAACTTGAGCAGTGATCTGCAGCAATGCGGGGAATATACAATAAATAGAGGTCAAGGATTGCACTTGAGTTAGACAAAAAATATCAGAAATGGAGTCTTGGAGGAAGGCTAGTTATATTTTATGTTATATATATGGTTAGTACATTGAACAAGGCATAAAAACACAACTAGATCAGAATGCAGAATACAGAGTTCTGAAGAATAACTTTGAGGCATTACTGATTTCTGTACATGAAATCTAAATTTATTCCATTTTTTCCTTCTACTTAATTTAGGAATAATTGTCTCAAATCTTCTCCATTGCACAATAGGCTGCTTCTGAGGACTGTAATATCTACTTATCACTACATTAATGCCAAAACACCTTACTGACATTTTTTTGTTTGATCGTACAGCTCCTCATCCTTCCTCCTAAACTTTTCTTAAGCATGACTGCACATTACCTAGCCAACTACATGAGCTTCTGCTCCAGTGCATACATGCTGATCAAGCTATGTGTACCTCTTTTCCATGCTTTCTGTGGCTGAACTTGGATCCTTTCTCTCTCCCAAACTACAAAAGAATGCCATGGCTTTTCCTCACCCTGTTCTAGTACTCCCCACCCTTCGAGAATCAGCTTGGCTCTTGCTTCTTTAAGAAATAAGATGCCAGTCAATCTATGTGAGGACCATAGAACTGTAGAATTACTGAATTCTAGAAATGAAAGGAAACTTCATGAACACCCAGCAGCAATCCTGTCATTGGGCAGATATGGATATGAACCCATGTGTAAGATGAGTTGAATAATCTACCAGTGGAAGGATTATCCTTTCCTTTTCTATAATTTCCATGATGTTTATCACTTAACTGGCAAGGGAGAACTGAGTAGTCTTCTAAAGAGAGCCCAGGCACTTGACACAAAATCTGCTAATTATTGGTTTTGTGATCTTGAAAAACTTAGCCTTAACCTTGTTAATCTTTACAATGGCAACAATAAAAAAAAAAATACTCCAAAATGTTATTACAAAGATTCAATGAGATAAAGGAGGTGATTTCTCTATCACACTGCCTTGCACACAGTAGGTGTTAGAAACTAAATGATGGCTTCATTTGTGCATGTTTTATTTTCCCAACTTGTGTATGCTCTTCTAAGTTCTTAGTAGTATTTTTACTTTTTTTACTGTATTACTCTCATTAACTAACCCAATCATTACATATGAAGCACTTCATACATAATTCTTCAGTACATTTGTCACCCTTTATGTTTCTTCTTGTCATTCTCTTATTCAAAGTCAGTTCACAAAGGACACAAAGAACCTGAGAGCTTACAAAAGCATTCACCTACCAGCTGAATACTCATACCACAACTTAACATAACTAAACCAACTAAACATAACTAAACCATAATTAAAACATCAGGGATTTTGTCACTTAGATAAAAAATGTATGACTACCAAGCATACATTTACCAATGTCAATAGGTGTTGTCATTTTCCATCTAATTTAATCCAAGAGAAAGTGAACTTTGTAATATTGAGGAGAGTTTTTCTTGAACCTGATGTCTTTAAGCATTGGAGAGTTTTATGAAATTACATTTTATAAGAATTTTTA
The DNA here is from genome assembly GCF_030028045.1 of Hippopotamus amphibius kiboko. NCBI lineage: Eukaryota > Metazoa > Chordata > Mammalia > Artiodactyla > Hippopotamidae > Hippopotamus > Hippopotamus amphibius. Next base: position 86,640,627 of record NC_080191.1, read on the forward strand.
TTAGATCTTTAAAAAGAGACAGATTCTTGCTTGTTTCTAAAACTCTTTAGTGGCAGGACTCTTATACAACTGGACTAACATTCTTAGTTGATTAATGCCAGCTTTGCTACATGGTGGTAATAAGGGTAGAGGCACTACAAGAAGATGCTGATTACATCATGAAGAATTTCTATGACTAACTGATTATGCACAGTGCTTCCTTCAGTATTGTTCTGTTACCTCGAATGTCATAAAGTGGATTTGAGCATGGAACGAATTACATGAGCACTCAATATGCATGTGATCTCTGATTCTATAGCCAAAATTTGTAAAATACCCTTATAAGAATACTTTGCAAAGAAAATATAGATATCAATTGGTCTGTTAGAAAACTTGCAAATAGCTGTAATTATGTGCTCAGAAATGGCATCAATGCATCATGAATATGTGAGTATGGAATTAATGTAATTTCAAAAATCAATAAGTAAAATGTTTAATATTATTCAGTATTTCTCTGTGCACAAATGGATGCTCAGATATTTTAGTATGTGGTACGAAGACTGGGACTGCAAATATATTGTTATGTTTTCTTTAAGTAGACACTGAATAAAAGGAAACTCCCACATTTAAAACCAAGGGTCAAGACAAAACAAAATTAGGTTGAATATTTTTTCATAATGTTATATAGGAAGAAAGACAATTTTTAGATTTAAGGCCTCCTTCATTGCCTTTTTCAAATATTCTTCCATTTGATACCAACTGAATTTTTCCCTAAGGTTAAGAATACATGAGAGAGATTTTATTTTTTTTTAACTTTTTTAAGAACTTTTATTGAGATACAGTTAGCAGACAATAAACTGCATATATTTAGAGTGTACAATTTGGTATTTTTTTTCTTATTAGTAATGTGTATGTGGCAATCCCAATCTCCCAATTCATTCCCTTCCAACCCTCCCTGCTTTCCCTACTTGGTGTCCATATGTTTGTTAAGAGTACATGACAGACATTTTAAAAGTCATGAAGTTTACGGCCTTTGTAGCACAGTAATAGCTTCAAGATGATTTGAAGCCCAAGATATTTAAGTAAGAATGGTCAAACATTATTTTTTATTTTATTGAGAGTATATTTCTGCTCATATCAGTTGGGAAACCACATCTATTCAGTGAAATATTATGCATACTTTTGGATACCTAGGTTGTGAAAGTCCTTTTTAATGTGTTCTTAGAGGTTCCAAATATTCGAGCTACCCCTCTTTGCCTTTCCTTACACATTGCAGGAGAGAACTGAGAATTGTCTGTTAAGACATTTGCCCTTAATGAGGAAAAGATCACAGCCTCACAAAGAAGTTACAAAGAAGAGACCTATACCTCACAATCCACTAAATCAGGGCATCCAGTCTCAGGCCAGACAGCTTGCCATGGATCCTGTCCCCATTGTACTTCCTGGAAAGAATGCTTATTTTCCATCTCTGTTGATAGCACTTCTGTCTCTGCCCTGAGCACTCACATTCTTGTCCCCAGGCCTTACTAACCTGGTTTCTTTGGCCTTTTCCCCTAGGGCCCATTTTTCTGGTTGTTAATAATTTTTATTACTCCTCTTTGGTCTCTTTCCAAATTCTCTTTAGCATGATTCAATTAGAAATGTCAAATGAAACTCAGTATGCTAATAAATATTTGACCAGTGCTGGAGTTAAGAAGAAAATGTCTTCTGTGATTTACACAGACACTGCTTGCCTGAAGTTTCCTTAGCGAAGGATTATGGATAGTGGAATTTGGAATTCTTAAGATTTGGCCTTCAAGTGGCACAATCAGGGAATTGTAACTGCAGTAAGAGCTGGAAAGGTGAAACTGATTCAGACTGTGCAGGAAGCAAAGCATTGAGAATAAAATACAGAAAGCAATTGCCAACGTGATGCCCTATATATGGGCAGAATTGGAAGCAAAATGAGAGACTAAGTTAAGAATCAAGAACCAGGGGAAAAGTGGAATGCAAGGGGAGAGAGCCTCATGAATGCCATGACGGAGTTAAAGTATTACTGGTTCATCATTATTTCTTAAAATTTTTATTGAAATATAGTTGATTTACAATGTTTTGTTAGTTTCAGGTGTACAGCAAAGAGATTCTGTTTTATACATATATTCTTTTCAGTTTCTTTTCCCTTATAGGTTATTACAAAATATTGAGTAGAGTTCCCTGTGCTTTACAGTAGATCCTTGTTGTTTATCTATTGTACATGTGGTAGTATTGGATGTGTATATTTTAATTCCAAACTTCTAATTTATCCATTCCCCATCCACTTTGGTAATCATAAGTTTGTTTTCCATGTCTAATTCTGTTTTGTAAATAAGTTCGTTTGTATCTTTTTTTTTAGATTCCATATATAAGTGATAGCATGTGATATTTGTCTTTCTCTCTGTGACTTACTTCACTCAGTATGACAATCTCTAGGACCATCCATGTTGCTACAAGTGGCATTATTTCATTCTTTTTTGTGGCTGAGTAACATTCCATCTTCTTTATACATTCCACAACTTCTTTATACATTCATCCATTCATTTGTTGATGGACATTTAGGTAGTTTCTATATCTTGGCTATTGTGAATAGTGTTGCTATGAACATTGGGGTGCATGCATATTTTTGAATTAGAGTTTTTGCCAGATATATGCCCAGTGGTTCATCATTATTGGTCAGTTCTCTCTTTGTGTACAGCAAGGCAGGTGGAATGCAATGTATGTTTAAGGTAGCTATTATGTCTGTGGTAGCTTCCGAATATTTGGATTATTTCTATATTAACTGCCATTTTTTCAGTTACTAACTTATTTAAAGTTGATTTCCTTGCAATTATTCCACATACTTTGCATGTTAAAATTTTCAACTGTGTAAGAGAAATCCTCAATTTCAAAAATCTCTACCAAACAGCCTTTTATTTTGAGATTTAATCAAAGCAGAGGTGTTATTTTACCAATATGAGGCAACTAAATGGTTCTCCTCTTCTTGCTCATGACGTGTAAATGTGAAGTTAGTAATTTTGTCTGTTTTGTTCACTGTTATATTCCTCAGTAGCTTAAACACTGTGGCAACTCAGTAAGTGAATGGACAGTATTCCCCTCTGCTTTCCTGTCTTGCTGACTGGAGGTGCCCCATCCTCATCTGTACCAACTGAAAGATGCAAGACTCATCCCTGACAGCCCTGCCTCCTTTGCCTCATTCTTTCAACCTGTTCTTCACCAAGTCCACAAGTGTCAACTTTCCACTCTGACCACTCCTCACCCTTCCTTTCATGTTTGACTTATTTTGAGCCCTTTTAACTACTCATCTGATTGACTGAAATTGGTTTAGCATTCACCCTTTCTCACTGCAAACCATTTTCCAAAATGCTGTCCAAATAATCACTTTCTAAAATACAAACAAAATTGTGACAAATCCCAACTTTAACAGTGTCATCATATTTGATATGTAGAAAAGCCCTTGTGCTAGCACTTGGGCTCCTGGCCCCATCTCCAGTTCATTTTCCAGCTCTTCTTTCCTCTGGTTCTATTTTACTACCAAATATGTTGTAACTTGAACATCATTAAGCTGTTGTACATGCTATTTCACCCATCTAAAATTCAAATACGTCTTTCCCTCATTTTCTCTGATTCCTCTTCAGCTAACAACTTTATCTTTTACTCAGTAGCAGTTAACCCTCTGGACCACACATTTCTGCTTACAAACTTTTCTTCACTTGAATTTCCAAGAGCTTATGGTCTGTGGCATTTTCTCATATTCCAATTACAGCTCTTCTGTGTGTCTTTTTATGGTCCCACCTATTCTAATACTTCATCTGTGAAAACATGAAATACTGATGGGTCTCAGGGCTCAGATCTAAAACTTGATTTCATTTAATTCTACAGTTCCTTTATGGTAGGTCTAATCCAAGGTATGGCTTCAACTCCCTTTTTATTTTTTTCCTGCTGAGATCTCACTAAATTATATTTGCTGCTCAGACATCCTCCTGGGCTTTAGATGTGTGTTCAGCTTGACATATCGCCCTGGATAGCTCTCAGGCACCCTCAACAAAACATTTAAACATGTACCCATGTAACCTGTTTTTTCTGAATGTTTTATCTTCTTGATTGCTTAAGAAAAAACCACGATTCTCCCTCTCCCTCCCCTGGATCCTCTAACTTTTATCTGTCCCCGTGTCCACCACCCCAGTTCAAAGCATCATTCTCGCTCACCTAGAATTTCAGTACCACCCTCTCCCAGAGCCAGCATTATAAGAATTTGAACGTGTCGCTTCACATCTTAAGTCCTCTCTCTTAGATTAAAAAAAAATGTGAATGTGGCTTTAAGACCTATGACATTTCACTGCACAGACCCTACGTTTGTTACTAATTCTCTTCTCTCCATTTGGTTCCTTCATGATAGTCATAATGCCATTAATTTTTCCTTTTAGGCCAGTGTTGCAACAATTATTTATGTGTAAAGCTCTTTTCCAAGTCATACGTGACTTAAAGACAGGATGTGTCCAACGTAGCATCTGATACTTATTAAATGTCTGGTAAATATTTGTTGAGTGAGTGCAGGATCCAAGACTGAAGGCTATAAAAGGAGGTGCATTAGTATTATGTACTGGAATTCTTTAGGTGAAAGGAATACTTCTTTAAACAGAAAAATAAGGGATAGTTTCATTTTCTATCACATCTATTATTATCCTCATTATTTTTATTATAATGATTATGTCCACAACTACATTAACTACTTTACAAACAGTATTACCATTATTATTTAAATAAACCCAGTGAGGTAGGTACTATTATCAATCCCATTTAATAAATGGTGAAACTAATATTCAACAATGTTAAATAACTTCCCATTAAAATCAGATGCATATTATATATTGAAGCCAAGATATGAATATTCTGTCTCCTGTTCAATCTCTGCAATGTTTTTACAAACACAGAATTTTCTTTGCTGACATTTACTAATTTAAATTTTCTCTTTTCCATTCCTCTCCTGTGATCATGAATAGCTCTGGATATATTGCCTTATTGCTCTACCTCCGTCTGATTTTAACTTTTATGTTAAAGCTTTTCTTTCCTCTTTTTTATTCCTTCCTCCCTCCCTCTCTCTTTCCCTCCCTTCCTCCCTTCCTCCCTCCCTTCTTTCCTTCCTTCCTTCCTTCATATCCTTTCCTTCCTTCCTTTCCTCCTTCCTTCCTTTACCTCATTCATCACATATTTATTTAATACTTACTGCTAGGTACTTCACTAAGCCCTGGGATAAAAAATATAAAAAACACTTTCTAAAGTCTCTTCCCCTTCTATCATCACATCTCAAGTTCCACATTGACTACTCACAACTCTTGTGAATTTTAATTAGAACCTCATGTCTTTTTAATGAAGGTTGTGCTTAAAAACTGTCCATTACTTTCCATTGTATTTAGAATAAATCTCTGTTGATTTGTGTTTCCTCCAAAACCCCCTCAGGAGCTTACCTTACCTACTCTCTGATCTATTCTCACACCACTTTCACTCTCTCTCATTTGCTCCAGTCACACAGGTTCTTTACTCACCCAGCTCCTTCCTCTCAGGAACTCCTGAACACTAGCCCCTTCCAATGGAACATCTTCCAGACACTTTGACCACCTGTTTCTCTTCCTGTCCTAGGTATCAACTTCAGTGTCTCTCTTTCAGACTTTCTTTCTGACCCTCCATGCTAAAGTAGCTCCCCAACCCATGCACTCTCTCCTAGCCTTCCTCTCAATTGTTTTCCTAAATTGTCACTGTGTATTTATGTGTTCATTCACCTGCTTACTAGCAGTCTCCCAGCCTGGACTGAAAACTGCAGGAGGTGAGGAACCATGTCTGTTTTGTTTACCATATTGTAGAAGCATTTCATATTGGCTCTGGCCAATGAGGATTCATTGATTAGGTGAATAAATATAGTTTTGCAGTTTCAGATGTTGAAATAAACTTGATACATGTTGGTTCTTCTTTCATCCCTGAAAGAAATATGATTCAAGGTATGCAAAGAAAATGCTTTAGTCTCTTTCTCCTGCTCATTAAGCTGACATGGTTTTTCTTCTATCCAATACTGAGAGCAAATATGGAGGAGTGTGATGTCTTGTGCTTGTTGGCATATCATACTCTAAGCAGATGGGTTGGGTGCTCTCCAGGCTGACTCAGAACTTCAGTGGAGTTCCAGGGGAAAACCAGGAATAGGCTGGGCTGGCAGAGCCACAATTTAGAGAATATTTATGGCTTAAGAGAATTTTCACAGTTCAATCTTGGATAACCTAAATAGGAAAAAATATTACCTTGAATATTTCCATGCAAACTTAATGGTGTCACTCAAAGCAGAACCAACCATCATTCTCTTTGTACTTCACTTGCTAGTAATTCAAAACTCATCCCCAACCCCTCTTTCCATGAAGATAATTCATTTTTCAATATCCCTTTGAGTCTTATATATTGGAAACATATCCACTGCATAATAAAAATACAATAATTGGATTTCCCTGGTGGCACAGTGGTTAAGAATCCACCTGCAAATGCAGGGGACAGGGGTTTGATCCCTGGTCTGGGATGATCTCACATGCCATGGACCAACTAAGCCTGTGTGCCACAACTACTGAGCCCATGTGCCACAACTACTGAAGCCTAGACCCCATGCTTCGCAACAAGAGAAGCCACCGCAATGAGAAGCCCGTGCACCACAATGAAGAGACACCCCTGCTAGCAGCAACTAGAGGAAGCCCACATGCAGCAACAAAGACCCAATGCAGCCAAAATAAATAAATAAATAAATAAAAATAAAAATACAGTAATCTAAAATAATTTCAGAAGGAGTTTTGGTATATTAGGAATATCCTATTTTAAGTCAGGAGAATGCTATTTTGTGACTTTGGACAAATGACTTACCCTGTCTGGGCTTCAGTTTGTCCGCTAAAAAAACTGGGATCCTATTGTGCAGCTTACTCACAGATTTCTGTTCAGACAAGATAAAACCTGAAGTTTTAATATAGCATACATAAAGATCTACTTTCAATACTCATTAGCATCAAATCAACTTGCAGTTCACATTCAACCTTATTTTGTATTTACTATTATCTAATGCTGTAAAACTCAGCTGTGGACCTCTGCTGTCTCTCTGATGGGAACTGAGAAAGGTTCTCCCTATTTCTGTTGCCCTGCTCTCTGTTATCTAGAAAGACTCATAGCAGGTGGTTAGGCCCTGAAGACACAAGTTTAGGGTCATTTTTCCTATTGTATCTCTCAGGGAAATTTCACAGAAATTCTTTCCCCCTATATTAGTTTCCTATTGCTGCCGTCACAAATTATGACAAATTTAGTGGCTTAAACACACACACACACATTTTTCTCTTATAATTCCGAAGGTCAGAAGTCCGAAATGAGTCAGCAAGTCTCCATTCCCCCTGGAGGCTCTGAAGGAGAACCGGTTTCCTTGCCTTTTCCAGCTAACAGTAGCTCCCACCTCAACTTTGGCCCCTCCTTCCATCTTCAAATCCTGGGGAGGAACAACTTCAGATCAGCCTTTCTCTCTCCAACTTCTGCTTTTATCATCACATCTCCCCTTCTGACTCTGACTCTCCTAACTCCCTCTTATAAGGACTTAGTGATTACATTGGGTCCACCCAGATAACCCATAATAACCTTCCAGTCTCAAAATTCTTAACTTAATCACATCTGCAAAGTCCCTTTTGTCACGTAAAGTAACAGTTTCACATGTACCAAGGATTAGGAGACATTAGGATGGGACTTGGGAGACCATTGTCCAGCCTACCATATTCTTCCCATGTTTTTTCCCCAGATAACTGTTCCAGTGAGGGCTGCATCTGACCACAGGGTATAAACTCAAGGCTAGTCTAATCTCAAATTATTATTACTTCCTCTTTTGTTGATATGCTGAGTCAAGTTCCTCCTCATCACCTTGCTGCTCTTTGCCAGCTGTAAAGCACACAGAATTCCATGTACACATAGTACACTTCTCGGTGCCTCAGAACCCAGGTTTCCAACAGCCATACCACTGCCAACATTATCAAGAGTGTCTGTGGTTGAAGGTTACTCTTCATTAAAGTCTGGAATGTTGCTGATATTGCTGATATTAGGTACTGTTATTTACTCCAGTTTCAAGAATATTGGTGGGAAAACTTCCATTTGGTCTAAAAAATCTATCTGAACAATAACTGAAGAAATTTCTTAAGTAGAGACATTTGCATGCAAAAGCAAAAAGTTGAACTCTTATTTCAGTGCTAGAATGTATACCATATATGATATTTTCACCTAAGCATATATACCTTACATTTGGAGGCTAGTAGCTACTTTTCCCTTTTTCTTCAGTGAAAATCTATATAAAATTTTATCCTAGCATTATTGAGACTTTTTAATGTTCTTTTAATGTATTATTTTTATTTTTAAAATTTCTTCTTGCATTGGTCAATGTTTTACTTTTTTTTTCTTTTGTGTCCCACAGTTCCTGTCCTGCAATGGTTTGAGTTGAAAAATTGGTTCTATGTATCTGTATCTTTGTAGCAGACAATTTTCTTCTACATTTATTCTAATTTCAGATTTAAATAACAGAACTCACATTAACTGATTTCTTGTAGGCTATGTGATTCTACAATATGCTAAAATGTATTCTTTAAATGTATTACTTTAAGTTCTCCAAATACTTTTCCTTAAGCATCCAGTCCAATTTGGGGATGTCCATTTTGTGCTGAGTGTAAATAATGCTTATGGATCTGGGGTTTCAGTGCTTTGTAAAAAGAATCACAGCCACTACTTTCATAGAGCTTATAGTTTAGTGAGGAAGACAGCAATAAACAAATATATATTATTCAATATACAACAGTATAAAAAATACAGTATACAAAATCATACATTGATATGGTATGTGTGCAAAGAGTTATGAGGTCTATCCAAAGGAAGACTGTTTGAGGTCAGGGCCAAGTCCAGTACTTTGGAGACTTCCCATCACCATTTGTGGTGCCTTTAGCGTACCGAGAGTGACATAAATATTGGTGGCTCTCTGTAAAGGAAGACATTTGCCTGTGAAACCATTGGGCAGATATATAAGCAATTTTCTCATAGAACAATATCTTCTTCAAAAACTAACAGTATATAAATACTAGACATTCTCATGACAACCCGATTTGGAGATTTAGGACTCAATAGAACCACTGTTTTAATTAAAGCTCTCTGACTGCAAGTTTTCATGACCACCATGTCTATTATCAATCTTCTATTCTAGAAGCAAATAGGACTTGTAAAATATAACTCAAAAGAGGATATAGATGTAGCAATGAGAAACTTTGGGGCTACATGGCTTGTAATGAGCTGGTCACGAAATGGAAAGTTCTGTCGTGATAGAGATATAACACAGTACACAACCACCATAATTTGAGAACAAGCCAGCTGCTGTTTCTCCAGTTTTATTCACTAAATGAGTCAGTACTTTGTTGCTTAATTGAGCTCAAGATAAGAATACATAATCTAATGTTAGACCACAAATTTTGTGACGGGAAACGCATCATAATGCCTAACTTACAATTCAAATTACAAACTAGCCCATCATCATGGAGTCATTTTTCTTACCCGGTGAGTCATCTAATTTACAACTTAAAACCAATAACAATTCATCTTCTAATTTTATTTGTGATGCTTAACAATGTTATAGAGCATGTAAGTGTTTTCTCTCAGTGCTAAATTTAAAATCAATATAAATCAGATGTGTTTGAGTTACAAAGCTTTTGCAATAGAAAAAAAAATAGCACATCTTGTTTTTCTAACATTCATAGTGTGACAGAGATCTCTTTATGCAAATAAGTAAAAATGTGAAAAGTAAATTACTTTCAATTTTAGTTTTTAAAATTGTAATTATTTTAATTTTATATTACTTGATATATAAATATATAATTACTCACTCACTCAAGTCTCCAAATGGAATATTAATTATCAGTTTCATTCTAAATAGAGAGATTAGATCCCTTTTGTATTTTTTGAATAAATTTATTTATTTTTTCATTTATTTATTTATTGGCTGCATTGGGTCTTTGTTGCTGCACACGGGCTTTCTCTAGTTGTGGAGAGTGGGGGATACTCTTCATTGCGGTGCCCAGGCTTCTCATTGCAGTGGCTTCTCTTGTTCCATAGCACTGGCTCTAGGCACACGCAGACTTCAGTAGTTGTGGCATGCGAGCTCAATAGTTGGGGTCTGTGGGGCCTGCTCTAGATTGCAGGCTCAGTAGTTGTGGTGCATGGGTCTAGTTGCTCTGTGGCATGTGGGATCTTTCCATATCAGGGATTGAACCCGTGTCCTTTGCATTGGCAGGCACATTCTTAACCACTGCACCACCAGGGAAGCCCCCCCTTTTGTGTCGTTAGGTGGATGGGCTTGTGCTATTAACTATCTATCTTGTTCCCATGTTTGTGTTCTTCCTCAGTTAATTCTCCACACAGTAATAAGGAATGTTTTAAAATGTAAATGGTTTCATATCACTTTCCTGCTTACCTATCACATTATCCTTCCCATTGCTTAGTGTTAGAGAAGTTACCTGCCCCCACACATAAATGTACAACCAGGTATTTGTATTCTCTCTCATTACTTTTTGAGCTTTTCTGTGATAGGAATTTTTTAATTCTCTATTCTCCAAATAGAGAGGATAGGAGCCATGTCTGCTTTATTCAATATATTAATCTATCCTTAGCTCTAGCACAGCGAATGACAGTTTAGGTGCTTTATAAAACCTTGTTGGCTGGATGACTAAGTGAGTGCATGAACCAGAAGGCCTCTGATGCAGTTACTTTCTCATGCTCATCATGTACTGTCTCTGCGGTGGTGAGAGAACTTGCTACATCAGGGGAATATCCAGGGCTGTTGTGCAGCTGGGCACAGGGATTCCAGCAGATGGCTTCCACTGAGTCAGGGGGCATTTTTTTAATCTTAGGGTTTCCAGGAGAAAAAAACTGCAATCCATGTATTAGTGATTACAGCCTAGACTTTACTGACTAGCAGAGCAGTTCCAGGTGAACACACAAGGTGCGTTGTGGATCAGGGGGCACCAGGTGCTGTAGCTGGAGCGTCATCACATCGGTACACCCTTGAGGCTCTTCTGGGCAGAGTACCCATGCTGGAGCATTCTGGTCAGAGATGGGGGTATATTAGAAAATCACCCAGGTAGCAATTCAATCATTGACGTGTTCGCCGAGGAAATCTAGTTTACCAGCAAACATGGAAAACTGCTCATGTGATTATGAATAAATCTCTGTTTGCATGAGAAGAATCTGGTGTGTAAATAGTAACGGTCTGTGTTATTTCACTGAGGGTAAAGGAGAATAATTAAAATATAAATATATGGAAGACTTCTGAGAAAAGGAGACATAAATAAATTCTTCCTCTGATTTTTATAGCAAAATCTTAAATTCTTGACATTAATGATAGTATTGGAGCACATAAGGACCCAAGAGTCTTGGCTGCAAGTCCATGGAACTGCAATTAGCTGAGAATATTGGTATCCTTATAATCAACTACTTCTGATATCTCATTACTCAAAAGTGAAGGAATCCAGGACTAATTATATCAATGCTTAAATCTAATAGTTAAATATAAAGTACTCAGCCGATTAGAAAAATGAAGTTCCAAAGGGAACCTATATAGGTTCAAAGGGGATCATTTCTACTTTATGACACTTAAGTGAATTTGCAAAGTAGTTTTGCAAATGTTCATACTTTTCAACAATCTGAGAGATGATTATGAAGCAGAAAATGGTATACTATCTGATTATTTACTTATCAATTTCAAGTACATTTCTACTCTGGAAGTTTCTTAATTCAGGGGTAACATTGCATTTACTATTACAATATACGTTACTAAAATGTGTGTTCATGTAATCATTATAAAGTTAGTTTTATATTCAGATTTAACCATTTTGCAATTGTATTATCACAATAATGTCTGAAGATTGTATTAACTGCATTGACTTTCAAAATATAAAACCTAGCCAATATTACAAATTGCTAATTTTCTATTTAACTATGTGATAATATGGATATGTCTGGCATCATTTAACTATTTGCAAAAGTATTCTGCTGTTCATGAAGCTAACACCTCAGTAGACATCAATTCTCATTTTGTAAATTCATTAAAAAATTAATCAAAATAAGTAGAATTGATTTGGAATAGTCATTTGATCCAAATTGAAAGTCATGCTTTCTCTGTGTGCAACGTCTGTAACTGCATGTGTTAAACCCTTTGAGTACAATCGTCTTAATGTTTAACAGGAATTAGATGTTAATATTGTCACTTTAGCTGTCCCAGTCACCAGGTTGAAAACACCTGGAAAGTGAAGACCATCTCTTAATTGCTTTTGTGTCTCCATTAGCTTATAACACAATGTTTGTTTAAAATCAATCATACATGCTTTTTAAATAAAATCAAACTTTGCTACTGAATATCGACATATACAGCTATACAAACAAAATAATTGTACTTAACTCCAAGTTTGGCTGCAGATTAATCAATTCTAGTAAATGAGGACTGTCACCTTCCATACCAATCTGCACAACACTAAAAAAAAATTGTCACTTCAGGATTTCTGTTTCTTGTGATCTTCTTGTGATCAGTGATGTCACTTTGGTGCCCATGGTGGATGATAAATTTCAGTATACATTTGGAGAAAGTTACTCACTTATCTTCAATGTGTTTTAGAAACAAATTCAGTGTGTTACTTTTTTTTTTTAACTTTTAGCTATAACAATTTCTCTTTTTTATATAAATTTATTTATTTAGTTGGTTAGTTTGTTAGTTATTGGTTGTGTTGGGTTTTTGTTGCTGTGCGTGGGCTTTCTCTAGTTGCGATGAGCTGGGACTACTCTTTGTTGTGGTGCATGGCTTTCTTATTGTGGTGGCTTCTCGTTGCAGAGCATGGACTCTAGGGCATGCAGACTTCAGTAATTGTGGCACACAGGCTCAGTAGTCATGGCACACAGGCTTAGTGGAGCCACGGCATGTGGGATCTTCCCAGAACAGAGATCAAACTCATGTTCCCTGCACTGGCAGGCAGATTCTTAACTACCGTGCCACCAGGAACGTCCCTATTTTTCATTAAACTTGAATATTCATGTTTTTAGCACATTGCTAACAGATTTATTTTAACATTTTTAAAAAGCTTTATAATCAGTAAAAATAAAAGAATAATCTCATATCTTTCAGTAAAAGACAAACCCCCTGAGGCAACAGTATTCAGGTTTTAAGTATTTAGGTTCTTAGAGGTTCAAAGACAGGACTACTGAAGCCATATTTCCTGATTATATTCCATATACATCTGGCCTATAATTCCTCATGTTTCCCCCTACAATCTCAACTGTGGGCCTGGCAGCTTCATGGACTTCAAATGCCAAATCAGGGGCCATGCACTTGCTGGTTGGTACAGCACATTTCCTGCAGTGGCCGCAGCATAAAATACTTCTCCTACTAGCCCAGAGAATAGAAGCACTTAGCTGTGTACTGAGCAACTCACAACTGAGTAGAAATCATTTCGTATGTAAGACTCTTTCATGTCATTCTGGAAAGACATGCCTTTATGTCTAGAAAGAGTTATAAAAAGTGGAACTGATAATTTTTCATCTTTCAGTTTTGTCTGGTTGTAAAATTGAGAACTTTGTTCAGTGTACAAATGTCTCACATTATCAGTAAGAGTATGGCAGAAGTTGGAAGCACAAAGTGGAAGTTTACAAAACTCAGCTATTACTATAAATAAAAGTACTTTGTTTAGCATGATACAATCTGTAACAAATTCTAAACTTAATGTGACAACAGGACAAAAGTGTTAAAATGAGAATGTCCAGGTCAGTTACAACATATTTAGGTTCTTCCATCTGTGGGAAACTCTGAATCTATAACATCAACAAATATTTTGTTAGTCAATTCCTAGAAATATATTTTAAAAAATCTTCTAAAGTGGATTCAGATCTTGAAATGGAGAAGCATTTGTGGCAAGAGTTTACATAATGCTCTGAATGACCATAATATAAGAATTCCTTGATATTCAGTACTACCTCTTATACTTTTTATACTGTTTCTGAGTCCCTTTATTTTGACTCCAATATTAGTATTTCCATCGTGTATCTCTACCTGACTTATTCACTGAATGCTATGACATTTTCCTGCATTGGAGGTATAGCTTCTTAGCCAAGCAACTACATTGCAGCAGAGCTGAGGCCCTGTTGGAGTTGGAAATACTCATGGTACTCATTTTATTCTGTCTGAAAGTTTAGGTAGTTGGGACTATAATATAAGATTATTTGAGCCAGGCACATTCTCTAGTGTCCCATTGAAATCCCTAGGCAATGGCAAAGTCATAATTTGGAACATGAAATTTATCAGAGTGTTAGATTATAGGAGTTCTCACACAGCATGCAGTCCAACACACAAGGTTACTGATAACTTTACTTCTCTCTCTCCAGTTCAAAACCTAACCCCATCAAGGTTTTTTCCTTTTATTAACTTAGTCTTGCTACTTCATTACTTTCTTAATAGCGTGGAGGAGATATGACACCTGCCTCATCGTATCAGTAAACAGAGGATGTTTCAAGGCAGCAGCCACTGTAGCCTCCCAGATGGTGCACCCTGAGAGGTTTCAGGATGGAATAAAAAAAGGGTGCTGGCCCTAGATAATTAAAGTGCATATCAAAGGAATGATTTCAGTGAGTCCAGACCCTTGCATTTTCCCTTACGAAGAGAAGCACTAAATTCCTTAACTTGAGATGTCTGCTTTTCCTTAATGAATGAAACCGAACAGGATCTTGTAGGGCCCTGCTGGGTACAAGAGCCTTTCTCTGTCCCCCATTTTCTTGTTTGAAGGAAATAGGCTTTGTTTAGCATCCTTGATCTTCCCTAAATTACAAAGGGCAGATTCAAATATCTGCTCATCAGGGAAGGGAGGGGATGCAGAAACAAGGGAGGAGCAGTCAGGAAACAATAGTGCAGCCTTGGGGCAAGATCCTGGTTTCTCCTCACATAACAATATCTTCCAGTTCTCATTCAGGAAATAAGACCCCTGCTCAGTTAGAGGATGGGAACTTCTGGCTGAGCACAAGAGTCCTGGAGCACTGCCCTGTTACCTCACCACTAGCCAATCAGAGGAAAGTCACACACCCTGTTGCCCTCTCCCCAAATTTTGCCTTTAAAAACTTCTCCCCCAAAACCCATCAGGATTTTGAACATGAGCTGCCTGTTCTCCTTGCTTGACCCTGCAATAAACCTTCTCTGCTCCAAACTCTGATGTTTTGGTTTGTTTAACCTCATTGTGTTGGACACTAGAACAAGTTCAGTAATGTTAATAGTAATCTTTTGATATTCTGACTACCTGGTTTTCATTGCAAAAACACCTATATATCCTGGCTCTTTCTTCTACCTCTTCAGAGAAGTCCCTCAGAGCTATCCAAGAGTCTCTTTTCTGGGTTACATCTTCAGAAAGTCCATCAAATACAACATAATTCTCAGCTTTTAGGTTGTACATTTTTTTCAGTCCACAGTAGGATTAAATAAAATAATGATCCATCCCTGCTCTAGACTCTTGATCTTCCTTTTGGAAGACATCGTGGTTTGATTATGAACCACTGATTTTAAAAACCTGCACTTGATCCTGACTATGGTTACTTGAGGTCATCACATAGTATCATTGTGCTTCATATATTTAATCTTAAACTGAAAATTATCCTTCCTTGCAGTTGCAGGGGAGCAGAATTTGCCAACCCCAAATAAATCTTGGCATTTTAATTATTTTAAGCTGGTTGTTTTCTAAGGGCAGACATGGGAAAAATTCTGAATACCAAGCAGGAGTTACCATTTTTGTAAGAAATATTTGCATTTGTAAGGGACATCTCTATTTGTAAGGGTGTCTCCCTCTATACCAAGAAGAGGAGGATGACAAAATTCATCTTATCAATGAAAAAAGCAATGACAAATCTGCATAACAACCTTATCCTTGTTTACTATGCTTTTCCCAGTCACCTCTCATAACTGACTCTCCTCAACCTCAAAGTCTTCTTTTGTTTTTAGCTAAGGATGGTATTTAATGTGAGAGCTTTGGCCATTTTGGTGAGTTCCTCAGTTCTCCTGGGTCTTTCCCACATATACATGTTATTAAACTATCACTTGATTTTCTCCTGTTAATCTATCTCATGTCAATTTAGTCAAGACAACCATAAGGACTGAGAAAGGTGTAGGAAAATTTCTTCCTCCCTCATACAGTATATCTGGGAGACCTAAAGAGCACCTGTATGTGACTGTACCTAAAAATTACATGATTCATAGAAGGGTCTGAATAAAGACAGTGAAATCTGAGTCTAATTCTGAAGCAGTACTAAAATTTTAAAAAGAAATATAAAGAAGATATGCATTCATTCAGTCGCATATATTTATTAAGCATCTACTATATATCACTGAAAGCACTGGGGATGAAACCAAACAGGACCCTATGGATGTCCTGGGCACGGAAGCCTTTCTGTGTCCCCCATTTCTTTATTACACACACTGTGATCCTTACTAGCAGCCTTACATTAAAATTGTGCTATAAAACTCACCAAATCCCCCTGAGTAGGGACACATAGTTTTTGAGGGCACAAGCCCACTGTGTCTCCTTTGCCAGGCAAAGCAATAAAGCTATTCTTTTCTACTTCACCCAAAACTCTGTCTGAGATTCAATTCAGCACTGGTGCACAGAAGCTGAGTTTTCAGCATCAGGGATCCATGAGTAAATAATAATATTTAAATAAATAAATAAATAAATAAATAAATGAGGCTATCTCTGTCCTCACAGACCTTAGAATGTTAGTGAGATTCTATAAAAACAGAAACAAAAAACTTTGCTGAAGCCACTTTCTTTATGACATGACATTTCACTACAATTTATTTCTCATGGCAGATTTGCACAATCTCAATTAAAAATATAGACAAGAATGTCCTTGTTAAAAAGGAGAGAAGGTAGCCTTTAGAACTGTCATAAAATAACAGGTCCACTGACTTTCTTCTCTTGCCGACTCCCTGATTAGGAGAATTGGTAGCATCCAAAGACATATGCTAAAGGATAACAAAGGACAAGGGGAAAAGATCTCATTTATTTGGTAAATAAAGATTTCTGCCCCTGCTAGAAAAGAATTTTGGTTTGAACAAACACTTCAAATGTCAGGATAATTCAGAGTGGCAACCAGCGAATATCCAATTTTTCACATGGTCAACTAAGCCAAACTGCTTCTCCAGCTTTCTAAGTCTGTCTATCACTAGTTGCGAAGTAGGAGAAAGCTCAAATAATGGTTGTGACATTCCAAGTAAGAATTCCAGAGTCTAGACTGCACTGCTTTTCATGGACAGAAGGTCTATTTTGGGCTCCATAACTGAAACCTTTTACTTTTCCTTGTTGATTAACAAGGATTGCATGTGATATTTTTGCTAGAACTCATCTCCTTTATACCTATTATCTTATCAGGAGGAGTTCTATCCAAAATATAATCATAGAGCTATATATATATTTTTTCATTAAACATTTAAATAATAACCACATCACACTGAATCTCAGAGTTCAGTCTTTAAAAAATAATTATCAAAACAACATAGTGGGTTCAAAATTGCCTATCTAAAAAAGTTTCCAATATTTAGAAAGTCATAAAGAATACTACCCAAAGGACTTTTTATTAAATCCTAGTGCAATAAAATTAATTTGATTTATTGATGGTGTGAATGAAAAATATTGCCTGCTGTATTAGTAAATAAAAGACATTGCAGCCATCAAGCCACTACATAACAGCCTCCCCAGATTAGCCCCAAGGGAACTCAAGATGGAAATATGATGGTGCCAGGCATATAGTAGTCAGCCCCTGCAGCCACCCACCAACTGTGAACCCTGAGGAGGCTCAGGATGGGAAAACACAGGATACTGGCCGCAGATAGCCGAGTTACATATCAAACGAATGATTTCAATGAGCCCAGACTCTTGCCTCTTGCCATTCATAGACAAGCATTAAATTCCTTAACTTGCTATACCTGGTTTTCTGTAATTAACAGTAATCCTTTGATGTTCCAACTACCTGGTCTTTGTTGCAAAAACTCCTGGTGTGTGTTGCAAAAACTTCTGTATATCCTGGCTCTTCCCTTATGTCTTCAGAGCAGTCTCTTAGAGCTATCTGAAAGGCTGTGTCCTGGGCTTAAGTCTTCAGATTTGTTCACCAAATAAAACATAATTCTCAACTTTTTGGTGTGCTTTTTTTTCAGGTGACAAAAGATAAAACATTATCCAATATATTCTATATATTATACTGATAGACCTGTTTGCTCATTTAATGGAATGTAGATTGATGGTAAAATGCCAGCTAAATTTACCAAATCACTAAAAAATTTATCCAAGAAAGGTATAAGTATATATTAACAAAATACATACCTCTCCCTTACTCTTTCTGAAAAGATTTTCCTGATGTTCAATCTTTGTGAAAAATGAAAATTTGAGTCCTTAGCATAATTAAATTAGCAACAATAAAAATAAACAATTATTTGGTCTTTATGACTGGGGTAAAATATCCAAAATGAATATAAAAACATCACTTGCCCCAAGTCAGACCAAGGCAAACTTCTGAAGGCATTTGGGACAATGAAAAACACAAATGTGCCCACAAAACCCATTTTGAAATTACTGTCTTTCCTGCTGTTTCAGAAGGCCCTTGGCAAATTCCTCTATGTTGAGCCCTACTATTTTCATATTTGAGCTCCCATGATCTAATTGGCCTTCCAGTGCAGGGCTGAGCAGGTCAGCTTGGAGCTGGCAGATGGTGCAACCCAGAACCTGAAGTCCTAGCCCCTGTTCCTTCTCCAATTCCATGTCAGCATCCCTTCCTCAGTTCCAATCTGCATCCCCCAGTTCCTGGGGGTTTCTGGAGAAACAAAGCAGGATCCTGCAGTGCCCTCCCAGGTGCAGATGCCTTTCTGTGTCCCCTATTTCTTTGCAGAAAAAATACTTCAACCTCCCAGAACTTCCCTGAGCTCCAAAGGGCAGATTCTAACAGTTACTAAATAGGGAAGTAAGGGAATGAAGAAATGAAGGAAGAATAGTCAAGAAACAATAGTGCAGGGATAAAGTGGGATCTCAGTTTCTTCTTGAGAGATATACATAATAATATATCTCTGAAGTCTTCTGCAGGAACAAAGGCCCCCACCCAGGGGGAGGACAGTAACTTCAGGCTGAGCACAAGATTCCTGGAGCACCTCCCTGTTACCTCATCACCAGCCATAAAGAAGTCACACACCCTGCAGCCCTCACCCCAAATTTTGCCAATAAAAATGCTTTTCTGAAAACCATCAGGTGGATCAGGTCTTTTGCGTATTAGCCACCCATTCTTCTTGCTTGGCCATGCAATAAAACTTTCTCAGCTCCAACTCCAATGTTTTGGTTTGTTTGGCTTCACTGTGCTTGGGGCACACTGGTTTCATCCTTTCCCAGTCTTAGTCTGCAGCCTCCATTTCTGGAGTCTGCTGAATTGGTCTCTATTGAGAATTGTGGGTGATGTTCACAGGGCCTCCTATTGGCCAGTTTGCAGTAAAATCTAAACTCCAGCCCTTGGTTTTGTCCCTACAGTCTTGGTTGGGGACTGCCAGTGGCAGCTGCCATTCTCCATTTGTTTGGAATCTGTCTGCAGTCCCCAGTCTTGGGTACCTGCTGGCTCAATCCTGTCCCCAGTCCCTAGTTCTTTGATTACTTCTAGTGTCCACAGTTCTGTTTCCTTAGTCACTGTTGATTTCTGTTAATGTGCACATGAGGTAAAGGCTATTGCTATTGCTAAAAGAAAATCTTGGAAGCCGAAGAGCTTATGTGTTATTTTGGCTCTGAGAAAATCAAAGGCCTAGATAAAAGAAATAGAATCTTTCTATCCCAAGACTTAAGTGTGCCACTTTCCTGCACACCTGCTTATTTTAGGATTAACCATTACAGTCCCAGAATTTGCAGATATCTTAGATGGCATGATTTTACTAAAAACAACCTAAAATTATAATGTCCATTATAAGGAATTTCCAAATAGGTAAGATCATTTTAAAAGTGCACTTAAAAGCAAAGACTCCAAAATCAAACAAATAGAATGGAATATCTACTTTAATTAGTATGCAGTAGGCTCCAAAAGTTTTTGAAATTTCAAAATAGCTTCATTGAACTATTTATTGCAAATGACTAATAAAAAAACAAAGATATAAAAGTTATTTAAAACCAAAGCTACAACCCAATTTTTGGGGAAACTGGAAACAACTATCTCTTTGTTGCGTATCTATGCAGTGCCAAATATATGGCTCTAGAAGTTCACAGTTAATCTGCTATTTTTTTTTTTCCTGTCAATCCCCCTAACCTCAACTATTTCTCTCAAAATGTTTGAAAAGGGCAGGAAGTTGGAAACAGAATTGTCCTACGCTTAATCTGTGCCTTTGTGATGTACATTTCCTACCCCCATTTTCTCTAGGATCTAAGAGCCTTTCTTTGGAAAGCAAACTTGAGGGAGAAGTTTCTCATCAGAAGAGGGAAGAAAAATGAAAAGGCGGTATTTGAAAATCAGGCTAGTGAGAAATCTTAAAAATCTTTTCTAAAAGTGTTAGTAACTCTAAAGTCTCTGTTTGCATCAGTCTGTATGTTGTGTGTGTGTGTAAGATGTGTGATATTTTTCTACCTCTGGGTGATATTACTAAAATTAATTTATAAAAGAGCTCTAGTTAGTTACTTAGTTTCAAGGAAAGTTCTTGTGAGCATAGGCATTAACAGAAACTAATCAAAATGCTTTTTTAAAATTCATGTGATCTGGTACTGAGTGAAGTAAGTCGGACAGACAAAGACAAATGTGGTATCTCATATGTGAAATCTAAAAAACAGGGTAAAAATGAACTTATCTACAAAACAGAAATAGAGTTACAAGATATAGAAAACAAACTTATGGTTGCCAGAGTGTAAGTGGGGTGCGATAAACTGGGAGATTGGGATTGACATATACACACTACTGTATATAAAATAGATAACTAATAAGAACCTATTATATAGCACAGGGAACTCCACTCAATGCTCTGCAAGGGCCTACAGGTGAAAAGAACCTAAAAAAGAGTGGATATATGTATATATATAACTGAACCACTTTGCTGTACAGCTGAAACTAACACAACATTGTAAATCAACTATACTACAATAAAAATTGAAAAACAAATGAAAAGATAAAAAAATTTTCATGTGATCCAGGATAATCTTCAGTAAATAAGAATTAATTTCATTGGTTTAATTAAAACAGACATGTCTTTAAAGTTATCAACACTGATTATAATGCAAATAAACAGTTTTTATTCTAATAAGTTCATGTAGTTCATGCTACATTTCTTAGAAAATTTGTTAGCAAAAATAACTTAGAATGATGGCTGATTTTGTCTAATTGTTACCAAGTCAAAGTTCACTCTGCTCACCCCATGACAGACCAATGAATCGAAAATAAGATGTTAAAGCAAGGAATATGACTTTATTCGGAATGCCAGCAGACAGAGAAGATGGCAGACTAGTGTCTCCAAAAAACCATTTTATCAAGGTCTAGATGCCAGTTTGTTTTATATAATCAGAGAGGGAGAGGCAGAGAGGAAGTAAAGTAAAAAGGCAGAACAGAGAGGGAGAGGGACAGGGAAGTAAAGTAAAAAGGGCTATCAGTCTTGCAAAACATCTCCTAGAATGCCTAGCTTCAGGGAGGGGATGTGTTAATTTCTTCTTTTTTGCAGTCATTCACAGGTGGGCAGGGTTCTCTGAGGCAGGCCATTATGTATGATTATAATAACAAAAGCAATGAAAAGCAAAGGTTAAAGTCAAAGAAACTGATCCAACATGGAGTCTAATTTAGCTCTTCACTGTTACATAATGTCTCAGAAAAATTTTGTGGGTAATCTAAACATAATTTTTTTTAGCAAATAATTTAGATAGATGTAAGTAGGATAAGACTTTTCTGATATAAACTTTTTAGCAAAAACTATTTTATGCTACATGTCCTTAAAAATAGCTTCCAAAATTTTTTGGTAACTTGAAACTTTAGAATCATGCTAAATTAAGTTCAATGGTAGAAATATATTAAATATCATCAACGAAAAAAATAAAAGCACAACGTGAGAGCTGTGAGTTAAGTTTTCTTTGGGCAATTACTGAGGCCTATAGCCCAGGAGACAGCCTCTCAGATAGCTCTGACGAACTGCTACAATAGAGGTAGGGGAGGAGGTCAGTACCTATATGATTTTGTGGAAGGGGTACTTGAAATCAAGCACACATCTTGATAGGAAGTTGCTGCTTGTCACAAGGGGTGGATATCTCTGTTAATGATTTTAGTGCTGTTCTAGGTATGAGAAGATGCAAAAATTTGGGTTTATAAAATTTTCTCCTAAAAACATCTAACTACCTGAAGGATTGTTATGCTAGTTATTTTGCCAGAGCACAGAGAGCCTCATTCCTGATCTCTACTCTGAGCTCCTTTCAAGGGGTGTTGAAGGTCAACAGTTGCAGTGGCCAGTGACCTAATCCCTATAGAGCTGGATGGTGAGTGCCATTCTTTATTTGGCATCATTTCCAAAAAGGATCAGGTAAAACAGTAAAATGTTAATTACTGAGCCTAGGGTTTTCTACTCTTCATTTCTTATTATAGAGGAAATAGATATGTGGGTCTATTAGGAGATGTATTTGGTGCCATGCTGATAAATTTTCTTTAAAAAAGTATATGTAGGTAGAAATTATAAAAAGTATTTACAATTTTGCCAAACTACAGAATGCTAATGTAAAGAAGAGTTCATTATTGCTTATTTTTCACTAGAAATTAAGGGCTCTAAGAGTTAAAAATTCTAATATATGTAATTAAAGAAAAATAGGATATATTTTTGGCTAAGAAACAGTGTGAGGAATGATGACATATTATTGTTAAGGGAAATGAGAGTGATTTTACCTTAACTAGAACTTCTGGTTATTCAGAACAGGAAAGAAGAAAACCAAGGACAAACTAAATGTGTCTGGAAAGAAAGAGACATAGAGGAAAAAAGAGAATTTTACCTTGTGTAATCAAACTGGTTAAAATGGAATTGTTATTATAAGGGTTTTAAAAACTAAGCTTTAATATCAATAGTGTACTTATGTAAAACTAGAACTTAATATCATTTCATTTGCTAAAAGGATAAATTTTTCTTGGTCTGCTATTCATAATAAGAGATTATAAGAAAGTTTTTCTTTATCTTTTAAGTAATCTGCCTAGAAAGAAAAAATTCTTTTTCTATGAAAATTACTTTGTGTGATTTATGTTGTCTTACTTAGGTCTTTGATTATGGAAGTAGAACAAATCCTCTTAATGTGAAAATAGCTAAGTTTTGCTAATAGATAATGAAGTAGTAAATTTCATAATGACCTGTGATCCTATTGTGCTTTGAGTTTTAAGACTTAAAAAAATATTTTTGACAAACTTCCCAAAATAAAATTCTAAATGAATTCCTGTGAATACAAGCAAATTTTGAAATGTTCCAGAGGTCCCCTGGAATATTTCAAAAAAAAAATTTTTCTCTCCTTAAAATGAAGATAACTGTTAAGCTAATTAGCACTATTTGCTATGTTAACTTACATGGGCAACTATCAAATACATGATGCTAAACCTTTCATTATATTTGTGTAGAAATCTGATATGTTCTGGTATAATGTAAGCAGTTCTTTTTCCCCTTTTATATTTGTCTATTTCAGTCCTTCTATACCTTAATTATAAAAATGAGATCACTAGATAACATTTAACTTAACTCCTGACATATGCTCTACTAAATGCACAAAATACCCTGTCTAACCTGTTGATTCTTTCCCTAGATTAAAGAAGTTGGAATGAAGAATTAAGTAGTTAAAGAATTAGTACCTCTCTACCCCCAGCAGTCCCCTTAGCAATCCTACAAGCAGACCACGTGGGCAAGATAATGTCTGAAGAAAAATTATGAGGAGTCAGTCAACCCACACACAATGAAAAGTGATGCAGAACCTAACCTTCTGCCTCAATGATTACTTGAGATTATTTCTCCATCTTCCCTTTAAAAATTTTCACGTCTAAGCAGAATCTTGAGTTGGTTTTTGGGGATATGAGTCCACCTTATCCCCCAGTGGACAGCTTTCTGATTAAAGCAGCTTTCCTTTTTACCAACATTTACCTCTTGAGTATTGGCTTTTGAGTGGTGAGCAGCTGAACCTGAGTTTGATAACAGTGTTATTACTCATAATTCTAGTTATTACTTTAAAATGTTGTATAATGTCCTCTGGGAACACAATTTAAAAATAGTAACAAGTAAGTAATCTTCTTACTGATATTCTTTTACTTTCTGAAATTGCTTTTGTCAAAATTGAGGCTCACACTAAAAGGACTGATCCTGAGCGTTAGGAAAATGCCCTGGCTGACTTTGCTGCAAAGAACAAACAGAATCTATAAGGAATGTGGCACATGTGCATAAAGTCAATTTTGCCTCTGCAAAAAATGACCCTTGTTGCTAGACTTTTGTCATCCTGATTCTCTTATAACATGGCAACCATCTGCTCATGAATCAAAGAAATTTACATGTGTAAACAATAGCTGTAAATTAAACAAACAGTCACAGCTATGGGGAAAAAAAAGACAGCTGCTGGGTTCTTCCTGTCTCCCTAGCAGACCCCATTTTTCAGTTTTTGAATACCTTCACTCATCATAGCACATTTAAGAAAAAAAATTTTTGTTCCCAGAGCCCTCAGACCTGCTCCCTCTGAAACTTTGTACACCCTCATCTTGATTCACTGAAGTACCACTTA
This sequence comes from Hippopotamus amphibius kiboko, assembly GCF_030028045.1. Taxonomy (NCBI): domain Eukaryota; kingdom Metazoa; phylum Chordata; class Mammalia; order Artiodactyla; family Hippopotamidae; genus Hippopotamus; species Hippopotamus amphibius. Next base: position 86,665,445 of record NC_080191.1, read on the forward strand.
TAATGGGTTATAAATATGTTCTTGTTATAGTGTGTGTTTTCCAAATGATTTGAAACCTTCTCCTCTCACAATGCTGATGCAGTCGCAGTGACAAAGAAACTGTTAGAAAATATGTACCCCACTTGGGGTATACATTCTACAATCTCTGGTGATCAAGGCACACACTTCACTGGGCAAATCATATAAGCCTTAACAAAAACCTTTCAAACTTCTTGGAATTTTCACTGTCCTTACTCACCTAAATCATCAGGCAAGGCCAAGAGAACTAATGGAGAAACTGGATTCAAGAACAAAAATGAATGCATGGGACTGAAAGAACTGATGAGGAGGTTTCTGTGACTTTGTGTTTAAAATATTGGCTGTCCTTTAATTATTTTTTTTATATATTTAAAAAAATTTTTTTCCGCTAAGCTCTCAAATTTGGTAAGATATGCCATTGTGAACAAAGTTAGAACATTTAATTCTTCTCCCTACCTGCTCTGTCCAGAATTTAGAAACTCTTAGTCAGTATTTTTATATTCCTGCTTCTTGTAACAGGACACATTTGTAAACATTGACTGTATTACCAAGGCTTTGGCAGAAATGGCAATGAACAGGAGGTCTGAGACTCTCTAAGAAAAGTTTCAACAAAGCAAATGAACTTACATGGTCAATTACTATTCTTGCTGCTCTTATATAAATAATCAGGTCAAGTTTATAAAAACAAATTAGTTTTACTGTGATTTTCTTTGGTTAAAAAATGGGGGTAATTGCAGAGAAAAAAAATATATTTGCATCTTTGTCAATATTAGATTCTAGTCCTGTCAATTGCCTTTGAGGTTTTCTTATGTACCAGTAAGCTGGTCTAGATCCTGAATTATTCTAATTTCCACAAATATTTGCCTACAACTCACCAAACTAATATTTTCAATTTTCTCCTGCCTTTTGTGTGTGTGTGTGTGTGTGTGGCCAAACTGTGTGACATTTGGAACTTCCCCAACCAGGGGAACCAGGGGTTGAACCCGTGCCACCTGCAGTGGAAGTACAGGGTCTTAACCACTGCATTACCAGGGAAGTCCTCTCCTGCCCTTCTGATTTGAAATTGCTATGAACAAAGGCAGCCCTTGAGCGCTGTTGGAAGAGACTTTACAAATTGTTCCTGAATGCTGACACTGACTAAAGCTGGGAGGTATTGAGCCTGGAGTACACATGTCACAGCTAAGGAAGTCTCCACCTGACAAATGCTCATTCTGTACAAATGCTGGAGCCCCCTGAGTCAAATTGTTGAGGAAGGGAAATAGCTGACTAAGGTAGATTGCTTCCACCCAAGACAAATGATCAAGACTTCATACTTTAACCAAGTTTGAAACTCTTTCTTCTTCTTTTTCTTTCTTTCACCCTGGCATTAGCCTACAAAGGTACCTCCCATGCCACTGCTAAGGCATGTGTGTGTGTTGGGGGTGGTAACATCAACAACTTAAGCCAAATCTTTACTTCAGACTAGAGGATTCTCTTCCCACAAGCACTAAAATTCTGATGACTCCTGGTTTGAATGGGTAATTGTGCCCTGACAGGATTTATCTTTGTCTGTGATAGTTACCATTCTCCTTGGGCCCACAAATGCCTAGATGGCTGGTGCATAATGGGGCAATCCCTCTTAGATTATCTAACTATACTCCTAACTCTTCTAGAAAGGATATACTTAGAAGCTTTTCATGATTAAGGGTTTGTTTCCTTGGTCAGGGCCCTATTTCCCTGGTTAGGTATAAATGTAAATGAGGCTATGACCAGAAATTTCTCCTTAACTCTTAATGATATTGCAGATTTCCTTGCTAAAACATTTGCTGCCCAGGAAAAATCTTTGGACTTTGACCAAGGTTCTTGATAATAGGAAAGTCTTTGATTATCTTTTAGCTGATCAAGGTGTGTATGTTATAGCCACACCACCTGTACCTGATTGACACTTCTGGGAATGTTGAAACGCCTTTGCATAAGATCATTGAGAAAAGGCTAAAAGTTACTCCTACAATGGGGCCTTTCTTTGATTGGTTTGGATCTTGGGAACTATAAGCTCCAAAGTACACTCCAAGCATTGGGAATTATTCTGCTTATTATAATCACAATAATACCCTTGACCTATTGTATTCTCTCAAAAGCTTTACATGCATATTCAAAAGCAATAACTATCAACCAAATAACCTCCCCAATACTGGAATGTCAGAAAAGGAACAAAAGAAAACTCAAACATTATGAACCTGGAACCATGACCTGTGAATGTCACAGGGGTTAAGCAAAAACATCATGACCTATGGACACCACAACAAAGATCAACAAAGCTGCAAAACAGTAGCTGTGTGTGATGCTGATGCCTTACATTTTGATCACATATCTCAGTTAGGCCAAGAGTCTGATTAAAACGGGGGGAATTATTTAAAAAGTGTCAACTGCTATAAAAGTGCACATTGTGAGAGCTGTGAGTTTCAGTTTTATTTGGTGACTTACTGAAGACTACAGCCTAGGAGACAGCCTCTAAGATAGCTCTGAGGAAGTATTCCAAAGAGGTAGGGGGAGAGGCAAAGATATATGTGACTGCTATGAAGGAGGTACATACAATCGAACACACATCTCAATAGAAAGTTAATATCAGTCAGAAAGAACAGATATCACAGTTAATAATTTTAGTGCTTTTCTAAGTATGGAAAGATGTAAGAATCAGGTTCATAAAAGATTCCTCTCAGGGTGTACTGTGGGTCAGTGACTACAGTGGCATATGACTTGATTCTTGTAGAACTGGGTAGGGGGAAACATTCTTTGTTTTATAATCGCTCCCATTTGGTCATAAATTTTACCAAGGTTTGAGAGGCATTTAGTGACCAATTTGTCCCATGACACTAGGAAGGTTCATTCCTAGGTCAGGCAAGGATTTTGCTGATAGACCACTCAACATGCTAATACTAGACTAGGCCCTGTTAATAGTTGCCATAAAAGACTCTGGACCACCTGTCTTATTAGTCTGTTATGGCTCAGGAAATTATTCCCTCTTGTGCTTCTTCCCATATCTAGAGTAACACTACTACAGTTATTTGGTTTTATATTGAAGTATATAATAGGTCAATAATTTCAAGTCATTTTAGTCATCATTTTTATTGAAATCTCAGCCACACATTGGGTAATATAAGAAACAATAATATTGTAAAACAGGCAAAATATAAGTAATATAGCTAGTAGCGTTAATAACTGCAGAATTCTGGTGCAGAATTTAGGGGCAGACCAGTATATCCCTGGTTGTCTAATCTAGTCTCTTCAGTTTCAATCACTATTTTTAAAGATAAGGTATATTGGCATTGTTTGTAAGGCATTCAGCTCAATTTTCTAGTGTTATTAGGCTGATTATCTTTAGTATGATTTAATTATGCCAGACAGAGGGGAACCCTTAATCTTAAACAACCATAGCCTCGTGTTATTCATATAAAGTCTTCCCATAACTGAGACAGGTCCCTCCTAATAACTGAAAAGTTATATTCTTTGACTAAAATTTAGCTTACTGTTCTGACTGAGCTTGAGTAACCTTTAAAGAAAATTCATATTTATGACAATGGTCAGAACAACTATTATTGATCAGCCAAGTGAGAGGGTCCAATCTAGTAATATCAATAGTTGCCCAGACAGAACTATAACTTTTTTCTTCTAGAATAAATTTCCCAAGGGCTAGACACTCAGAGCCTTGGAGAGGAGAAACCTACTAAGGTAACCCAGAAGTACTGGATATAGGTAATTGATCACAAATCCAACAATTGGATTAATTTTTAGTTTCTGCATAGGATTTGCACCCATAATAGAAAATCATTTGATTTATGTGAGAAATCCCAAGAAATCAATAAAAAATTATAAATAATCATATGGGTCAGGCCTAGCATCTTAGTATACCTGTCTACTTCTGATGCCATCTTCTTGATATCCTGAGGTGTCATCTTCTTGATATCCTGGGGTAATTTCTCCTGTGATAAGGGTCCTTCCATCTAGGTTGGAGAATGTCCTTTAAATTATGTCTTTTCCAGTATGAATAATCTCCTGATTGCAGGTTATGTGTCATCCAATCTTCCAAATACAGATTCCTGTGATAAGCTTCAGAAGCAAACAGAATATCCTTTTAATAATTCAATTAAATTTTTGTGATAATGTAACATAACAACCAGAAGCCAACTAGGAAATGAGTCTTAGGCAGTAAATAACAAACTTCAAAGATAATTAGCAATGTTAGAATTTAAGATCTATGAAGAAATTTCTTCCCTTTAAAGTTACCCTAATATACACCAAATATAGTCAAATTAAGACTAATTTTTGTTTGCAAAGTAAGTGTGATTTCAATAAACTTGGCCTGATTATTTACATAAGTGTAATTGATCATACAAGTTGTGTTCAATTGGTTTTGTTGGAACTTTTCATAAGGAGTCTCAAATTAAACTTAAAAATTCTCTCAAGGCCAGGAAAATCAGGTCAAAGACTTGCCCTCAGATTCTGCCTGCAGTATCTACACATTTGGGTGGGTTCCTCACTTCTTGATGTAGCCCAAATATCTTGAGATTCCTGTACCTTCTAAGAGGCAGCCTTCCTTATTCACCTGATAAGATTACTGGAAACCTAAGAGTTTCCAATTTCTGGAGGGATCAAGTAAAGTGAAAAATAATTGTTTTAATTTTGCTTACAAAGCAAAATTAAATTTTGCCAATTTACCAAATTGCTGTAAGTCATAATTAGTTTAAGGGGAAAGGTTTCCTTATATCTGAAAAACAAAGATTAAAACCAGTAATATTTAAGACAAAAAGTTGTAAAAACTATAGCCATATCCATCAGTTCACTCAGTTCTACATAACTAAATCTTGTTGATTTAGATCTTTTGTAAGCAGTTTATGAAGCCATCAGGTTTTCCATTAGAATTCATTAATTTCTTAGTCAGTTTGGTGGCATGATTTGAAAGTCATCAGAAATCTGTACTTGTCAAAAAGCCTTTTCTATGAATCTTCTTGAAGATGAATCATTTTTGAAAAAAGTATCAGAATAAAGAAGATATCAGGCTGTGAATGACTAAAGACTTAAAAAGGCACAGTAAAAGACATGATTACAATGCAACCGACAAAGAAACTTGGTTATTTCTGTCACATAAAACATTAAAATTATAACCAGAATAATGACTGATGACATTATACCAGGACAAATTTAAACTTTAGAAATTTCATATAATTTCTAGAACATTTATATTAATGAAATATAATACTATACAACCTAAAAAGGTTTATCACCACTGTTTTCACAACATTTCCCATGTAATTTAACTAAAAAGTCTAATTATTTTAATATCTTTCTTTGATAAGGAGAGAAAAAAAATCTTTTGAAATTTTCAGGATCCTTCTGGAAAACTTCAAAGTCAGCCAGGGGTCAAAAAAAGTTTATTTAGAATTTGATTTTTGAGAAGTTTGTCAAAAATATCCAAAGCATTTAAAATGCTTGGTCAAATAGGATCCTAGGTCACTAACTGTGAAACAACACTTAGTTATCTACCCAAGGAAAGTGACCAAAGATTTCAAAGGCAAATGCAGAGCGCTGTAACAGATTACTTAAAAGGTTAAAAAAAATTACAATCTGTTATCAAAAGCAGATCAATATTCCAAGAAAATGTTGTCCTCTTAACAGAGAGAAAACTAAATTAATGTTTTGTGCCATCTTATCTTTAACATTAAAATTCATTTACTCAATTAAATTTATTCTAATCTTAGCCAGTCCTGTTCATATACAGAACTTTTTTCTCAGGGTTTCCTTTTCATGAACACCTATAACTTCCCTTTTTTTTTTTAACCTGCCTATTATGCCCTATGATTTCATTGTTTTTTCTATCTCTCTTCTTAACTTCTCTCTGGAACAAAAATACTTTCTTTTTCCTCAACAAAATGCATTTCATTTCTTTATACTTTCTTTGCCTTTGCATAAAAAGATGTATTCCTTATTAATTTTAGTAGATCTAATTACATATTTTATTTGAATTATCAACTCTTTTTTTTAAATCTCTTTATTGGAATGTAATTGCTTTACACTCTTGTGCCAGCTTTTGCTGTACAACAAAGTGAATCATCTGTATTTATACATATATCTCCATATACCTTCCCTCCAATGACTCCTTCCCAACTTCGCTCTCCCAGCCCCCTAGGTCATCATCCATCATCACTTGATCTCCCTGTGTTATACACCAGCTTCCCACTAGCTATCTATTTTACAGTTGGTAGTGTATGTATGTTAATGCTATTTTCTCACTTCGTCCCAGCTTCCCCTTCACCCTCCACGCCGCCCCCGCCAACCCATGTCCTCAAGTCCATTCTCTACATCTGCATCTTTATTCTTGCCCTGTCACTGGGTTCATCAGTATCATTTTTTTAGATTCCATGCATATGTGTTAGCATACCATATCTGTTTTTCTCTTTCTGGCTTACTTCGCTTTGTATGACAGACTCTAGGTCCACCCACCTCACTACAAATAACTCAATTTCATTGCATTTTATGGCTGAGTAATATTCCATTGTATATATGTTCCACATCTTCTTTATCTGTTCGTCTGTTGATGGACATTTAGGTTGCTTCCATGTCCTGGCTATTGTAAATAGTGCTGCTATGAACATTGGGGTACATGTTACTTTTGGGATTATGGTTTTCTCTGGGTATATGCTCATGAGTGGAATTGCTGGGTCATATGGTAGTTCCATTTTTAGTTTTTTAAGAAACCTCCATACTGTTTTCCATAGTGGCTGTACCAATTTACATCCACACCAACAGTGCTGGGGGGGTCCCTTTTCTCTGCACCCTCTCCAGCATTTATTGTTTCTAGATTTTTTGATGATGGCCATTCTGACTGGTGTGAGGTGATACCTCATTGGGGCTTTGACTTGTGTTTCTCTAAAGATTAGTGATGTTGAGCATATTTTCATGTGTTTGTTAGACATCTGCATGTCTTCTTTGGAGAACTGTCTATTTAGCTCTTCTGCCCATTTTTGGATTTGGTTATTTGCTTTTCTGGTATTAAGCTGCATAAGCTGCTTGTATATTTTGGAGAGTAATCCTTTGTCTGTGCTTCATTGGCAAGTATTTTCTCCCACTCTGAGAGCTGTCTTCTTGACTTGTTTATGGTTTCTTTCACTGTGCAAAAGCTTTTAAATTTCATTAGGTCCCGTTTGCTTATTTTTTACTTTATTTCCATTATTCTAAGAGGTGGGCGAAAAAAGATCTTGCTTTGATTTATGTCAAAGAGAGCTCTGCCTATATTTTCCTCTAAGAGTTTTATACTGTTTGGCCTTATATTTAGGTCTTTAATCCATTTTGAGTTTATTTTTGTGTATGGTGTTAGGAAGTGTTCTAGTTTCATACTTTTACATGTAGCTGCCCAATTTTCCCAGAACCACTTATTGAAGAGGTTGTCTTTTTTCCATTGTATATCCATGCATCCTTTGTCAAAGATAAGGTGCCCATATGTGCGAGGGTTTATCTCTGGGTTCTCTATTCTGTTTCATTGATCTATATTTCTGTTTTTGTGCCAGTGCTATACTGTCTTGATTACTGTGGTCTTGTAGTATAGTTTGAAGTCAGGGAGCCTGACTGCACCAGCTCCGTCTTTCCTTCTCAAGATTGCTTTGGCTATTGGGGGTCTTTTGCGTTTCCATACAGATAATAAAATTTCTTGCTCTAGTTCTGTGAAAAATGCCATTGGTATTTTGATAGGGATTGCCTTGAATCTGTAAATTGCTTTGGGTAGGATAGTCATTTTCACAATGTTGTTTCTTCCAATCCAAGAACATGGTATGTCCCTTCATCTGTTTGTATCATCTTTGATTTCATTCATCAGTGTCTCCTAGTTTTCTGCATATAGGTCTTTTCCTCCTTAGGCAAGTTTATTCCTAGGTCTTTTGTTTTTTTTGTTGCAGTGGTAAATGGGAATGTTTCCTTAATTTCTCTTTCTGCTCTTTTGTTGTTAGTGTATAGGAATGCAAGAGATTTCTGTGAATTAATGCTGTATCCTGCTACTTTACCAAATTTGTCGATTAGTGTTAGCAGTTTTCTGGTAGAATCTTTAGGGTTTTCTATGTAAAATATCATGTCATCTGCAAAGAGGGACAATTTTCCTTCTTTTCCAATTTGGATTCCTTTTATTTCATTTTCTTCTCTGATTGCTGTGGCTAACACTTCCAAAACTGTGTTGAATAATAATGGTGAGAGTGGACACCCCTGTCTTGTTCCTGATCTTAGAGGGACTGCTTTCAGTTTTTCACCATTGAGAATGATGTTGGCTGTTGGTTTGTCGTATATGGCTTTGAGGTAATTTCCTTCAATATCCATTTTCTAGAGAGCTTTTATCATAAATGGATGTTGAATTTTGTCAAAAGCTTTTTCTGCATCTACTGAGATTATCATATGGATTTTATCCTTCAATTTGTTGATCTGATGTATCACATTGATTGATTTGTGTATATTGAAGAATCCTTGCATTCCAGGGATAAACCCCACTTGATCATGGTGTATAATCTTTCTAATGAGCTGTTGGATTCTGTTAGCTAGTATTTTGTTGAGGATTTTTGCATCTATATTCATCAGTGATATTGGCCTGTAATATTCTTTTTTTGTGACATCTTTGCCTACTTTTTGGTATCAGGGTGATGGTGGCCTCATAGAATGAGTTTGAGTGTGTTCCTGCTTCTGCTATATTTTGGAAGAGTTTGAGAAGGATTGATGTTAGCTCTTCTGTAAATGTTTGATAGAATTCACCTGTGAAGCCTTCTGGCCCTGGGCTTTTGTGTGTTGGGAGATTTTTTATCACAGTCTCAATTTCCGTAGTTGTGATTGGTCTGTTCATATTTTCTACTTCTTCATGGTTCAGTCTTGGAAGATTGGACTTTTCTAAGAATTTATCCATTTCTTCCAGGTTATGCTATTTATTAGCATATAGTTGCTTGTAGTAATCTCTCATGATCTTTTGTATTTCTGCAGTGTCAGTTGTTACCTCTCCTATTTCATTTCTAATCCTGTTGATTTGCATCTTCTCCCTTTTTTTCCTAATGAGTCTGGCTAATGGATTATCAATTTTGTTTATCTTCTCAAAGAACAAGCTTTTAGTTTTATAAATCTTTGCTTTTGTTTCCTAGAATTATCAGCTCTTAAAAACCTAATTTCTAGTAGAAACTAAGCTAAACAATTATGGACTGTCTTTACAGCAGCATTCTGTAGATTGACAAAATTATAAATACTATTTAAAATTTCTTAAAAAATGTACTTTCTTATGGAAAACGTCTCAGTGTGGCACCATATATATTTATTAATGGTACTAAATATCTTTTGTTTCTCTGTTAAAGGAAGCTTATGTTCAGTAATTAATGATTCTCTATCCTTTTTATTTAGGAATTATTCAGCTATTCAATAAAGCTCCATGATTTTAACTTAATCTAGCAAAACTATAATGTTTCAAGTTACCAAAAATCTGGTGGCACTATTTTTTTAATTAATTAATTTATTTATTTATTTTATTGGCTGTGTTGGGTCTTTTTTGTTGTGCATGGGCTTTTTTTTAGTTGCAGTGAGTGGGGGCTACTCTTCATTGTGGTACATGGGCTCCTCATTGCTGTGGCTTCTCTTGTTGTGGAGCATGGACTCTAGGCACATGGGCTTCAGTAGTTGCCACACATAGGCTCAATAGTTGTGGCCCGTGGGTTCTAAAGCGCAGGCTCAATAGTTGTGACACAGGGGCTTAGTTGCTCCACGGCATGTGGGATCTTCCTGGAGCAGGGATTGAACCTGTGTCCCCTGCATTGGCAGGTGGATTCTTAACCACTGTGCCACCTAGGAGGCCCTGGTGGCACTATTTTCAAGTAGACATACCTTTAAACATAATTATACCTAAAGAATTAACCCAAAAAATTCCTTATCTTATTTATATTTAATTTACTTGTAAAAAATTTATCATACTGTTATTTTTCCTGTTAACAAATTTTGTTACAGAGATATTAAGATCTTATTTGACTTCTAGTAAACCTTGGTACAATATAAGTTAATGACTCTAAAGACATATCTGTATTAATTATGCCAACAAACTAAGTTTAATACCAGTAAGTAGAATATTTTGCTCCAAGAAACAAGAGCTAAAAACAGATCCACTTACTACCTCTACCATTGACCTATTTGGAGAATTCGTGCTTCCCATCTAGGCTCTGTGAGTTCAGAAGTCCTGGTTCCCTAAAGGGGATTATATCCACCAGGGTAATTGCAAGAATCTCTTTGAACTAGAAGTAACAGCTACCAGCCAGTCAGTTTACAATCTTCATGACAAGGAATCAGCAGATAAGAAGAGTCACCATTTTAATAGAGATAATTGGGGTGACTGAGGGGCAATTGGAGACAGATTTTTTGTTTTACAGTGAAAACAAGAAAAATATAGTTGGCATATAGATAATCCACTTGTGTGTTTCTTGGTGCTTCCTTGCCCAATTGATAGCAAATTAACAAGTGTAGGCACCTTGTCCTGAAAAGGGCATTGTGATCAAGGGCACAGATCATTGAAGGATGAGGATTTGGAACACATCCCCAGGAAGGCCATTAAAACAAGCAGATGCTAGCCAAGTGGGAGGGTATATAGAATGAATAGTACATAAAGCAGATGATGAATATAACGTACAGCCCATGACCAGCAGCAGTAGCTGGTCACAACAGTAAGTGGTGAGGTTGCACTATTGTTAATTCTACTAACCTTTTTTCAAGTTTCCCCCAAGAAAAGGAGCCTTCTGGAATCCTATAGAAGTTGCTTCCAGACAGTGTACCTGAGCAACCAGAAGGTAATTTGTGGTGAAATATGTGATGCAGTGTCCGAGAAGGGCCAAAACTAAGGTGAGGCCATGGTTCACATAGAGCACAAACTTTATGGGGGTACTCATGCTCAGGGTCATACAAGTGAGTGTCTCCTTGAATTTTATTCCTTCAGTGCCTTACTCACCTCACCCTAGTCCTTGCCCTGGCTTAAATTCTTCTTCAGGAATGGAGGATTTTTTCCCCCAGCTACTGGAATAACTGTCAGAACATTGTCTTTAACTGTTGACCAACATTAGGAATGGCTTTAGTTGAAGAAAACTGCCATACCCAAAGTCATAGCTCCTACCAGTGGCAGCCTAAAACCAAAACCTACTGATCATGGAGAAGTGTAAATGCCCTGTCACCTCTTCCTAAATCAGGTCACCTCTGATGTGCCGTCTCACCATCAAAACTTTCTGTGAGATGTCTGAGACCTTCACTGGGACAGCAGTGCAGTTCAATTTTTCCTTCTACCTGCTCCTGCTTCTTCCCCTTTCCCATAGGTGTCCATCCCAAGAAAACTCCTTCATGCCCTACCTGCTCACTAACCTCCCTCTCAGTCTGCTTCTTGGAGGAAACCAATCTGTGAAACTAGTAATAAACAACAAATAAATTCTCTTATTTGTTAATAAAAATCAGAACTTTATTCTGTAAAATATTGTTATTCATCAAAGCATCCTTCAGACTGATCCAGTTTAATTTATTGCATACATTATGGCAGCCTTGATATAAAAATCCCCACGCAATTTGTTCTTTACTATGGAAATTACCAAAGAGGACTGACATCTGAGAACCATCTTCCATCAATGTTGCCAGGGTTGGGAGAGTAATCTTCCATTCCTGGGAAAGCTGTGGATTTAGTTGGCATTTCAGACTATTTATTATGGTTTGTGATTTATTTGTCAAACTTTAGCAATCTGGTTGTGGATTCTCTAACTATACTTCTTCCACATCATACTTGATTGTCTTATGATCTTTCATTGATTTTACTGATATTATACCCTTCTATTGTTTCTAAGCCCATACTTGGGTAGGTTATAAACGGCAGAAATTTATTTCTCACAGTTTCAAAGGCTGAAAGACCAAGATCAGGGTGCCAGCATAGCTGGGTCTTGGAGAGGGCCCTTTTCCAGTTTGCAGTGTCCTCATATGGTAGAGGGGACAAGGGAGCTCTCTGGGGCCTCTTTTGTAAGGGAACTAATCCCAATCATGAAGGCTCTTCCCTGTGACTTAATTACTTCCCAAAGGCCCCACCTCCTAATATTATCATAGGAGGATATGTTTCAATATACGAATTTGGAGGGGGACACAAAACTTCAGGCTATAATTGCTAGTCTTCTTTATACTTCTAAGCATCATATATTTCTTTGAAGGTGTTCTTTCCTCTAACCATTTTTTTTTTAATTGCTGAATAGTATTCAACTGTTTATATATACCATAGATTGTTTATCCATTCACCTACTGAATGGCATATTGTTGCTTCCTTTTATTTTTTGGTGATTATGAATAAGGTTTTTATAAACATTCAGGCTTCCGTGTGTATATAAATTTTCAATCAGTTGGGTAAATGCTTCAGAGCATGATTGTTGAATCATATCATAAGAATATGTTTACTTTTATAAGAAATTTTCAAACTATCTTCCAAAATGACCGAACTAATTTTCATTCCCGCCAACAATAAATCAGTTTCAGTTGCTCTGCATTCTTGCTAAAAATTGCTATTGTCAGAATTTTCTTTTCTCAAGCTCTCTCTCCCTGTCTCTCCCTCTCTTTTTTCATCTTTTTCATCTTATCCATCTGATTGGTATTTGCTAATTGATCATTGTTATTTTAATTTGCAATCCTACTTGAAAAATAGTGTTGAACATTTGTTCACATGCTTATTTAGCATTTGTATATCTTCTCTATGTGGTTTCTGTTTAGATCTCTTGCCCATTTTCCATTTTTTAAAAAATTTTCTTGTGAGTTTTAAGAGCTCTTTGAGTATTTTTGATACATGTCATTTATTAGATATTTATTTGTAAATATTTTCTCCCAGTCGGTGCCTTGCCATCATATATCTTTAACAGTGTCTTTCCAGAAGTAGAAAATTTTAATCTTAATAAAATCTAATGTATCATTTGCTTTCTTTCATGGATTGTGCTATTAATGTTGTATTTAAAAAGTTATAACAAAACCTACGGTCATGTAGAGTTCCTCCTGTTTCTTTCGAAAATTTTTACAGTTTAAAATTTTATGTTTAGTTCTATAATCCACTTTGAGTTATGTTTTGTTTGTATTTTTTTTTAATTTAAGTTTGTGTCTAAGTCTTTGTGTTTTTCATTTTTGCATATAGAAACCCAGTTGTTCTAGCACATTTTTTGGAAGAGACTGTCTTGTCTCAATTGAATTGGCTTTGCTCCTTTTTCAAAAATCAGTTGACTATATTTGTGTGGGTCTATTTCTGCCTTTATATTCTGTTCAATTGATCTATTTTTTCATTAATAGCACTATGTCTTAAAGTGTAGTCATAATGTCTGGAAATCAGGTTTCATGAGTCCTTCATCTTTGTTACTCTTGATTATTTTCTTGGCTTTTCTATGGCCTTTGGCTTTTCATATAAAATTTATATTCAGTTTGTTAATATTTACAATATAGCTTGCTAGGATTTTGATTGTGATTGTATTGAGCCTGTAGATTATGTTGTGACATGTTGACATCTACACAATCTTGAGTGTTTTAATTCATGAACACAAAATATCTCTTAGCTTTTTAGATTTTCCTTGATTTTTAAAAATCAGAGCTTTTTAGATCTTTGCATGTAAATCCAAACTTTCATTGTTTGCTAGATTTACATCTAACAATTTCATTTTTGAAGTGTTACTGGAGACGTTTTCTAAATTAAAATCCAAGTTGTTCATTGCTGTCATAGGAAAGTAACAGACTTTTGTACATAACCTTCAATCTGTAACCTTGTTGCACTCACTTATTTGTTACAGAATTTGTTGTTGTTGTTATTGATGCTTTTTAAAGTGTTGTTATGCAGATGATTATGCCATCTATGAATACAGGTATTTTCATTTATTCATTTCTGTTTTGTATATGCTCCATTTCCTTTTCTTGTCATATTGTATTTATTAGAATAATGTTGAATAGCAATGCTAAGAGGAGACATCCTTGTCTTCTTCCTGATGTTAGGGGCAAAGCACCCATTTCTCAACATTATATATAATGTTTGCTGTAGGGTTTTTGCTTTTGTTTTGGGGTTTGGGATTTTTGTTTGTTTGTTTGTTTTGTTTTTGTTTATGGTAGTTGTTTTATATCAAGTTGAGGATAATCTTCTCCATTCCTTCTTACTGAGAGTTGGAATTTTCTCAATATAAACTCAATTTTTCCACTTGAATATATTTTAGCTAAGCCATGTCAAAAAACACCAAATTAAAATCAGTGTGTTTCTCTCTAAACTTACTACTCCTCTGTTCTTAGTAATTTCAGTGAGAGCCATTCCAAAACATACACTTTCATAAACCAGAAAGGTAAGAGTCAGTCCTCTCTCTTGGCTGCTTAACCATTAATCTGCACCAAATTCTGCCAGTCTACCTCCTTTTATTCTTCTAAATAATTCATTTTTCTTTTTTTTCCAACAATGTGGGGATAGTCAAACTGCATTAGCAGAGGAAAGATTGTAATTATATGAAACTGAGATAAGGATTTTGGGTTTGTTTGTTTGTTTTACAGCTTGTTTGTACCTGGTGGGGTTGAGACAGGCACTTTATGCCTCACTGGACAACACACAGTGCTGAAAGAACTGGTGAACCTTAAGATGTTTGGTTATGAAAAGGGATTGAAATAATTTAAGTATTTCAAATCGCCAGACTGTGGCAGGGATCATACACTTCATCAGCAGATGCAAGTGTGATGCATTTAAAGAACAGATGGGACCTATTACATCTCAGCAGAAAAACAGGCATGGGACTTAGTGGTCTGATTGAATTAAAAATATGTCAATGAAGGCCACCGAGAACCCAAACCCAACATGCATACCACAGGTCTTCCCCTTAACATCATAACATTATATAATCTTCCCCCAACACCCAGACTCTAGTTCTGAGTGAAAGAGGAAGGGAGAAATTACATGTGAGTGAAAATAAAACTCTTTTCTTAAGAGATTTGAATTGTAAATTGGGTTAATAGTGCCTCTTAAAGGATTGTTTAAAATGTACGGAGACTAATTTAATTAAAAAGTTTGTCATCTTTCCATCCTGTTTCACTATCCCCACTAACAAAAAGCAGGGAGATATCAGAGAGATATGAATTAATAGAAAGTCAAGAAAGTTTTATTTATTGCACATTTGGATAGTATATGAATTGTTTCCATTTAATTTGAATGTATGATATCTTTATTTACTGTAGATTTTGGATAATCATGGGATCTGTCATTTTTCTGGCATATACTGAAGTACATATGTGTTACTTTGGTGTACAACATATGAATTATGTAATATAACTCAAAAATAGAAAAGCAGAATGCAACTAAATTTTCAGAAATATTTTTACTTTTTTTCCCATTCTATCTGGTTAATTGCTACCTATTTTATAAGAATTTAAGATTTATCTTCCCAAGGAAGCCTACCTAGAATACATTGCAATTATCATTTTGCATTGTATATATTTATCTGATTATTGCCTTTGCTATATGCAAGTCCCTGATTGCAAGGATCATAAATCTATAATCATTCATCACAGAATTTCACAGAGTTTAACATGACATGGTACACCATAATTGTATAATATGTGTTGCCAATGACAATTTTTTTCTTTGGAAATTTCTATATATTTCAGATCTTTTACAAATAGCATAGGAAAAAATCTATTTATAATCAGAACTTTATTTATTTTCATTTTCTATTTCCTCTGGTATCCCTTTTTTGAACATGTTTTATATTGTATATCTCATTTTATCTTTTTTATCTTCTTAAAAACTTTTTTTTTTTTTTTTAGTTTTAAGCATATAATATTTCCAGGAAAGGTGACAGGTTGTTTTTTGCAGTTTTGATTTCACGTTATTAACATTGGAAAGCTTCTTTCAGTGGTAGCCTATGTACCAGAGAATTAGATGCAGGGCACATCTTTGTGTATCACTTCAAGTGAGCATTTAAACACTACTTAAAAGTCAGCCACCAAGCACTGAATGCTATCTCTTAAACCTTTAGTGAACTACCCCAAACTTTTATTCTTCCTGCTAGCCCATTAGAATGTTGTTTGTATTGGTTATTTAAGCATATATGTATATACAAAGAAAAAGGAGCATAAAATTCAATACTTACTTTCTCAACAATTTTCTATCTACAAAAGACTACTGAGTTACAATGAATTTGGTGAAATCCAGGAATGTTGCCTGTGTTTTCTCTTTATCCTCAGTTTTATTTAACTGATTTATACTTTTTTCATTGATTGAGAGACAGAGGAAGAGGAGGTAGTTGTTTTTAAAGCAATCTTTACCCAATGCTTAAGCAAATTGAACCAGGCCAGTTAAACAGGCAAGAAAGACTTCACTTAACACTATTGAAATAGGGGAGAAAGATTGAACTCTCCTGCTCCAAAATATAGGGCTGGAAAGATTATAAGTGCTCTGTGAGTGAGTGGAAAAATATTAGAGGATATTGGGGGAAGGCTGGTCAGTGTTATTAGGCTGTCTATGTTTGCTAATTGGTGCTTATTTAAGATAGGATCCTACCGTCTCACAAAGACGGAAACAGGGGAAACAGGGGAACCATCTTTCTTGATGATGATATTTCAAAGTGGTGGCTCCCAGGTGCTTGGAAAAAGTATTCCTGGGTTGTAGAAGATATACATCTTAAAGCGTCAGAGAATAAATTTATAACTGCAAGCTTTCTAAAGTGAATGTTCTAAGAAAAGTCAGGGGCTATAGTCAGGAAGAAAACTGTCTAAAGTCGGGAAAAGCTGAGGGGAACATTAAGGGCTTCTTGGTCACCAGAAAATAATATCAATTGTGAACTACTTCTTTACTTTTACTTAATTTTTCTTTTCTTTTTTCTTTACATCCCCAAGATTATACAGTTTATCTCAGTGCAATGCCCACTATGACATTTTCCTTAGAAGTCTCATAAATATGTACTTTATTCACACCCAAAGATGCCAGAATCATGTAAACTGAACCTGTACTGACCAATGAGACCTCTTGATAAACATAAGGACAACACAGGGACTAAATACAAAGGATCAAAAGGCTTGATAATACTTGGCCTGAAGTCCTAAAAGCAAACCCTAGTTCTGTTTGAGTACATGGTTTTTCCTCAGGGTCTCTTTATAATGGTGTAGAATACCATTGGCAGTCTACGCATAGCACATGCTCAATAACAATTTGGCGAATCAAATTTTGTTTGTTCATTATCAAGGAAATATATCTCTGATTTCTTTTTTCCATTTTCTGTTAGATTGTATTTCTAGCATCACGGCAGTATTCCTTATTTATTTATAAAGAAAGATAAACCAAGCAACTAGTCATTATTCCTCATTGCTCTTGTAAGACTATATGTTTCATCAATAGTTGCATGTTTTCAGAATTATATTTCTGTATTTAATTCCTATAGGTTTCAATAAAAGTATTTTTGAATATAAAACTATGGGAAATTAAATGCTTTTTTATGGTTTTATATTTCTTGAGCAGTTACTCTTTCCAGCTGAGATTTATTCTATATTCTTTATTTTTTAATTTTTATTTTCTTAATTTAATTTTTATTTTATATTGGGATATAGTTGATTTACAATGTTCTGTTTGTTTTAGGTGTATAACACAGTGTTCAGTTACACATATACATATATCCATTCTTTTTCAGATTCTTTTCCCATTTAGGTTATTACAGAATATTGAATAAAGTTCCCTGTGCTCTACAGTAGGTCCTTGTTGATTATCTATTTTATATATAGTAGTGTATATAAATTAATCCCAGCCTCCTGATTTATCCCTTTGCCCAATCTTTCCCCTTTGGTACCCATATGTTTGTTTTCAAAGTCTGTGAGTCTGTTTCTGTTTTGATAATAAGTTCATTTGCATCAATTTTTTTAGATTCCACATATAAGGGATATCATATGATATTCGTCTTTCTCTACCTGACTTCCTTCACTTAGTATGATAATCTCTAGGTCCATCCATGTTGTGGCAAATGGCATTATTTTGTTCTTTTTTATGGCTGCATAATATTCCACTGTATGTAAATACCACATCTTCTTTAACCATTCCTCTGTCAGTTAAGAACAATTAAGTTGCTTCCATGCCTAGACTCTTGTAAATAGTGCTGCAATGAACATTAAGGTTGATTCTTTAAAATACTTACCATAGTTTTCTTAATAATATTATTTTTTAAGAACAATATAGTTTAAAACAACTTCTCCATACATAATCTAATTTAATATTCACAAATAAAGGAAACACAGCCTTCATTAATTTTATATATGAGTAAGTAACACACTAAGGAGGGACTCAAACACGGCCCTTGTGTCTTCTCTCTTGTATACCCTGATGATTTAAGAAGAGATGGCAATGGTGGGTCTGCAGCCTGAGGGTAAATAGAGTTGACTGGGAAAAACAATGAATCTTCTTTTTCAAGTGTTGATATAAAGAAAATGCTTTTAGAGTTGCAAAAAGGTAAATTCTAAATTTATATTTAGAACAAAACTCTATTATGTAGTTGGAGCCCGTCGGCTTTGCAATCTTCTGTAATGTTGAAAGCATATTCATTTGGCCATTACTTAGGTGTATTCATTTTGTTGGTGGGTAAAGAGAACTTAAACCTTTGGTAAATTTATTTGTAACTAACTAGGTTTATTAAAGTTACAGATATGTATACTATTTTATTTTCACTTGACTCACTCATTTATTTAAATACTATTGAGCAATTTTACTCCCCCAAAAGTTTCTCTGTAGAAAGGAACATATATTTGTGTGCTATAACATTTAAATATCCTTATTATGATATTATTCAAGTTGCATCTACACATGCAAAGTAGAAGTATTGAACAATTTCCTAAGGAATTAAACTGATTTATGTATCCACTCTGGATAATTTGAAACAATAAAATTACTTTCGTTTTGAACAAGTTTATTTTCATTCCCTGAATAATTGTCTTTACACCCACTTCAAACTTGCCTACAGAGAAAACACATTTTGAATTATGAACCAAGATGTTAAGATGTTAAATCACCCTCAAAATGAATTGGAAAAAACAGCCTAAAATTACAATTTTTTTTAATTTTTAATTTTTTCCAGTAAATGTTTTTTTTTTTTTATGTATAATTTAAAACTGCATTTTCTTATATAGACTGAAATTCTTCCATCACTTTTCAGTCCAGGGGGAATTTTACTATAAAAATATAATTCTTAAAATAAAAATTATGTGGACATATGTCTATAACCATATTTATATTTATCTATACATTGATTGATACAGCTATAATTCTAACTTAATACACAAAATAGCTCATGTGGATTTTTTTAATCTTATGATTGAAACTTTACTTCACCTTTGAATATTTTTCGTGCTACAGCTGTAGAATAATTTCAGACACAGAAACAATTTTTCTGCTTAAACACAATCAGTCCTGCTATTATTACAGCAATGTATCTGAGAACTAGAAGAATTTAGTGTTTGCTTTAAATTTTGTATTTTCAGACTCTTCACATTACTATAATGTAACCCAGTTCATTTCCTTCTACAATGGTAAAGACAAACATATTAAATATACATTTTATACTTATGAATTGTGGTAGGAAAAAGTGACCTTACTGGTAGTGACCCTGAAATATAAGATAGTGATCTCAAAGGACCACTGAGTGTTTATATGTATGGCATCAAAATATCATACAGGCACTTAATATACAACAACCAGATCTCATTTTCCCTGTGACAGTAATGACCTGAATTTAAATCCATTCCTAGGTTCTCTGTGGTCATAAGCCTTGTGCACCAGACTGTTGAAATAAACAAACAAATCATATGAATGATATATACCTCATTCATTATTTAAATGGCTTATGAGGGAACAAAGTTATCGCCCTTACACAACAGCAGATATATTGTGCCCAGATGTAGAACAAAACCACATCCTCTTAATATCACTTCTAGAATATAATATTGTCATAGAAGCAGCAATTTTCATTGAATTTCAGGTAATTGAAATGAAGTTGGCTTTAATAAATGAAAGTCAATTTTAACATATTTTCAGAGATACCTTAGTTCTTATCCAAATATGTGCTTATTCATTCTATACCTAGTACTGAGACATCTATTTATTTTTATTTTTTCCCAACATGCCAGATGGGCTCATTGGCTCTTTAGTATTTATTACAGAAAAAAAAAAAGAAAAAAAACATTCTATGTGGGCAAAATGTTACTGTCTTGGCAGGATTTGGTAGGACATATAGTTGAAAATGGATTTCATGCAGGACAAACTCTGTCTCCTGTTTGCAAATGTAATAATTTTAATGCAAGTTTTATTTTTTTAGAACATGAATTGACACAGAAACTCATTGGTTATAGTGTTGGAATACTAAATTTTTTCTCAGATTAAACAGGGCTAATTTTGGAAAATATAAACTTTCTAGTCAGCTATGACTTACTTCGGTTATTTAGATGGTTAGAGATGACTCAAATTAGAGATTAAGTACCCTGTTACCATAGTGTGCTTAATGGTCTTGTTCCTTTTACACTTTTATCTTGTAGAGTATGACCTGATGGATGAAGGAGGAACACTGCATGTAGAAATATTGGTGAATTTATCAGCAAAACATAATGTCCATTCACATTATTCAGTGCTTCATTTATGTACAGATCTTCTACTTCCATCTCTGTAAGCTCAGGAATAAAATTTTTATCATTGGTTTTTCCTCCCCTCATTATGCATCCCATATTAGTCTATAATCAGTGCTGCTATAGGTGCTTCTACTTTAGTCCTGTTCACTAACCCAGCAGGGCTAACCATGGCTGTGTCAGTAGACAAATATAGTTTCAGAAAACTTTACTAAACGAAAAGAAAAAAATTCTGTGTCATTATTAAACAATGTCTCAATATAAGTGGCATAAATGTGAGTCAACCATGAACATACACCTCTCGGATCTCCTAGCAGGGCTGCATAACTGGTGGATGGTCCCAGCTGCTCCAATCTGAAATCCATCTCCACGCCGCGATCCTGTTGAAGCTAGGCTTCTCAGTGGTTGCTCCAGCCAGTGACCGAGTACAGAAAGCATATTAAGGTAGGTAAACTTCTGTGAGGCTTAGGACTGCTCCAATGGGCCACTTTGGCTTGAAGACTCAGCCTGGCCAAAACACTTTTAGAATTGCACTGTAGATTGAGTCTTCTTTCTTCCTTTCCTCTCTCTTTGACAGTGATCAGACTTGTGTTGAGTTTAATGGCTCACCCAGCCTCCTCTAGATTCCTCTCCATTTTCCATCTCTAGAGGGAAATTTCCCCCAGTAGAGACCCTGCACATCTAATCCTGTCTTGGCATCAACTTTTGGGAAGACCCAGATTAACACAAGTGGAACTGAGAAAACAGATATTAAGATGGGAAATTGGGACTGGCTCAATCATCACTCAACAGGCAAAGAGAATACCATCCTATTTGGTAGATGGGGCAGAGGAATCTCTTGCCTAAAGTAAGTTCTCAACTGCTAAACATTTTATTAGTGGTACCTTGGAAAATGTTCTTGTGGGGAGAAATGGTTTTGTAGGTGTGATCATTTGGGCATTTGAAAAGTGATTCTATAAACAATGCCTACGAAGATAGTGAAGTTAGCTGATTACTAAGTTGTATTAACCCCCCAGTGAGGGATAATGAGAACTGAGGGTCACCAACAGGCAATCAATGGCAATGTGTAAGAGTAAGAGGTTGTCTTTGGTAACTTACAAAGCAAAACTTGTCTCTTGCAAGAGAAGAGTTAAGGCCTGAGCAGTAAGGTAAAAACATAACAGATTTGTAAAGCTGAAGAGATGTTTGAATGTTCAGGAAATACAAAGGCCAGTGGCCTAGTATGAACAGTCTGGGGCCTGAAAACTTGAAGTGAGTCACCTAGATGGATGTCTCTGAGCATGTTGGTTTGCACCTCCCTGAATATTCTACGCTTGCAGAGGTGGACCCATGTTTCCCTGGTTACGGTTGGAATGTCTGCTGTATTGAAAGATGCTACAGATGGCCAGCAAGAAACTGGTGTCTCTCCCATCACCTCAAGGGCTGGGCCAAACTTCTTTCTTGACCATCAGGCTGAAAACCAGGGTTAAATTTCTGTACAACACGTCTGGGGATATTATACACTGCTAAAGAAGACCAATCAGCCATTTGGTGGCAAGTCAACTATATTGAACCCCTTCTATTCAGGAAGGGTCCTCAGTTTGTCCTCCTAAGGATAGATACTGATTCTAGGTATAGAACTGCCTTTCCTACTGAGCTTCAACCATCACTGATACCCAGAGGGTGTGGTCCACAGGCATAGACCCCACACATCACAGCATTTGACCAGGTGGCTAACTTCTCAGTGAAGGAGTTTAGGAAAGAAATGGCAATCATGGGATCCACTGGTTGTATTGTATACCTCACTGTGCTGAAGCAGCCAGCCTTATAGAATTACAGAAAAGACTTTTATAGGATAGCTGAAGTGCCTGTTGAGAAGCAACACTCTGAAAGGATGGGTACCACCCTTCAGGATGAAGTATATGCATGAAATGATAGACCTCTGGATGGTCCAGTGTCCTCAGGAGAAAGGATATATGGATCTGGTAATCAAGGGGGAAGTAGAGGTGACAACACTGTCATCACTTTCAATGACTCACATGAGGATTTGTGCTTCTGTCCCTGAAGTCCTGGTCCCACAGTTATACTCTAGTCAGGTGACACAGTGAAGGTCCCATTGAACATTACATTACTATGAGGCCAGGGCACATTGGAACCTTGTTCCTAGGCACCAGGAGGCAAGAAGAGGAGCCATTCTATAACAGCCATGTTGATCTTGATCTATAGGAGAAGACAGGACTGAATTTCACAACAGGGTGGCAATAAACATTTTTGGAACCTAGGTGATTCACTTGGGTATATTCTGCTATTTGCCCTCCCTATTGCATCTGTGAACAGACACATACAGCAACCCTGCCCTGAGAAGGTTATGACAACCAAGGGTTTGGACCTCTCAGAAATGGAAGTTTGCCATTTGGAACTTCTAGTCCTTGATACCTGAGTGTGAGGTACAGGTGGAAAGGATTGTGCAAGAAGGAGAGAAGGAGTTTGGCCTGAGGTTGAATGCAGCATGGGACTGTGTGTCATCCCACTAGCATCCCTCTTCTAGTTTCCCCTCGGGGAGGGAGGTCCTCAGAGGAGCATGGAGTAGGTGATCCTGAATTTGTGTGTGATAAGTTATGCCCTGGGAGAAGCAAAATGACACTCTGAAGATGTCTCAGCTTTTTCTCATCGTTTTCCTTCCGTAGCATTTCCCCCAATAAATATCTTGCACTGTCTCAGTGTTTCCTTCTCAGAGGACCCAGACCAGCATTTGGTACAGACTTAAGTATTTGCTGGAGTTTCTATGCTTATTTTGTATTTTTTACATATCTATTCTTCACTTGTTTTTACTATGCTATGATTTATTTCTGTCTATAGTCTCCTCAAATTATTTAAACTAATCTTGTAAAAAATGTTTAAATTATTCCTTCAGGGCCCTAAGCACAGTTCCTGGAACATTCTCAAAAATATGCTTATTTAATAAAATATTAAGTAAATAAATGATTAAATTATGCATAGTTAATTAAAAAAGTAACTATAGTGTGAATATATTCTCTTGGTTTCATCTTCTATTTAGTGGTGAGAGTTTCAAAAAATAATATATTTACATGGATGCGTCATTTCAACATTTTAAGCTCATAATTAGTAGGGGAAATGAATATACAGTCTGGAAAACAGAGACATTTAGATAAAGAGCGACATTATATTAGTTTACTTACTTTTAAATTGAATTAATCCTTAGAGCGGACACTCTATTATATACCATATTACCAAAATAACTATTTTGTTGATATTTTGCATATGCTAAAATCAATTTATAATACATATACAAACTATTATCCATTAATAGCACCAAGAATCTTTCCTTGAATTATGACATAAATTCCACTTTTTTATGCAAATGCAGTTATTTGAAAATAGAAAAAGAAAAACATTCATCAATTTAAAAAAATTTTTCAAAAATTAAAAAAAATTAAGGTAATCCTTTTATAAATAGTATTGAGTCAATATATTCAACAGACAAAGGCTAATCGTAAATCATATCATTTTAAACTTTCTGTATGTTCTAACAGTGTTAGGTTATTTAATCTATGATATTTTAATTCACATAACAGTCATTTGTATTAGAATAACATTGTTTTACACTATAAAGTTATCAAAGAATAAGAAGGAAAATTATTAACTTTTATAACTACAGCAATAAGGCATTTTAAAAGACATTTAAACATCAACTATTGGTAGGAATAAGTGTCTAGGATGTTCATTAAGTTGAAGCTGATTATGGAGACAAAGACAAAATAATAAGCCTAGGGGTACTAGAAGAAATAAATAGATCAAGAGCAGATATAGCACTTGAAGAAATATGCTTTCACTTATTATATTTCTTCTAGCAGCATTTGGACCATTTATGATCAATTTGATGAATGGCTCTTTTCAGAGAGACTACTTGTCAGAGACAAGCACATATACACTGCAAATAGATTCTTAAGATAAACATGACATGGGTATTTTAACGATCTGCTAATAAACACCTTTGCTGTGCGATGATGCATGAAGCTAAGGCTGACGGGTTTTAGTTGCCGGACGTGTGTATTAATAGGATACTAAAATAATAATGTTATGTTCTTCTAGATAATGTTAAAATTAGCTGTCAGCTCTATGTGATCTATCTTCTTAAAACAACTGAAACAATTGGACGTTAATACATTCTATTATGGTAAGTTTTGTATTTTCTTCCACGTTATGAATATATGATTAAGATAAGGGATAGGAAAAGGATTTTACTTAAGCAGATTGAACTTTCCTTCCTTATGATAATCAATAGTAGCTCTCACCAAATCTTTCACTCCAGTTAGAGATTCTTGATAAGTTTTTATTTGCACACTTCAGAAAACAACCTTAAAACTTTGAAGCCAATCCCAGCTTGATGATGCAGTTGTATATGTGGAGAGCATGTTCTCAAGACCACCTAAACGTTAACAGACTACATGTACTTAGGAACACTATGCAGAAAGTTGTCTTTCAGGTTTGAAATGATTTAATAGTGTACCATCTCCTCACACCCATAGCCTAGCATGCATAAACCATGAAACATTTTGCCTTCATTAGCCAAAGAGGCATTGATAATGGTACCTGTAGCTAATGCATTAGTCACCTCCTATATTCCAATAGAAAGCTCCCAGCATCTGTACAATTATTGGATAAGTTAAGTCCAAAATATCAGGATACTTTGCAGCTCTCTGAATGACTTGACTGGCTTCCAGTTTGATTCAACTAGCTTTCAAAATGAATGTTATCACTGCATATAGATCTCAGGAAGTCTAATCAAATGATAAGTTGTAAATGGATGATGACCCTAAGGAATGAATATTAATTCCTGCCTCTGCTATTCCCTTATTTGTTATTATGTTCATGAGATTTACATATGGAACCACTTGGATCTCAGGTGCCTCAACCTATGTTTACAGGAAACATTCTTGATAATATGAGGAAGAGAGAAGAAAGAACTGATCAATGTGGGGATGAAAATTCAACTTGTGTGGGCTGAAGAGACTTTCCCTGCTTTTAGCAACTAGAATATTTGCTTGGATAGCATACTTTGCTCTCTTTCAAATGACCCTTTACCTATCTTCAACCTCTTGTTTTGCTGACTCAAGAGAGAGCAAAGGCTGGTTCATTAATTCTGGAGGCAATAATTCTAATTATCCTCACAAACTTACCTCTAACTTCTCTCTTAGTGGTCTTGGAAGCAATGGAAGCTGGTACAACCACTGAATTGAAACCTGGAAGCACTTGGAGAGGCTGAGCAGGTGATTTGATTTCAAAGAAATTGCTAACCTCTTCTTTTCAGACTGAACTGCTCAGCCCTTAAGACAAATTAAACTTCTGCTTTGGAATATGAAAATGCGGCACTTAAGTTTCTTCTGGCTTTAAAATGAAGCCAAAATGTGAAGTTACCTGGATAACCCCCTAAAATGTGTGTAGTCACAGGACCTTGGGAGGAAAGGGGTGGCAAATTTCAAATCAGCCACATGGTGTTTGTCTGTGCTGTGACGGTGGTCTTATTTGAACAATGATTCTGTCTTCCCAAGTCACTGCCCTCAGAGGCACATCACAGGGGACTTACTTTGTGATTTAATTTCCTCCTTTCTTATATCGTTGAATTAGAAGCATTCAAATAGCTACTGATTTCTCTTATAAGGAAATATAAATCTTAATCTTTATGCCTGCAATACACTCTTTACCTCAACATATTGCCTGAGAAGATGAATGATTGATTTGGATGGTAGGGTAGAAATACCAACTTTTTCTTCCATTATGAAAATTAAAATAATAATAATAATAAAATAAAAACAAAAGCAATTTTGCAGTGCTATGCTCTTTCCAATCAAATTTAGCATGAGATGAACTGAAAGTATATTTCTCCTTGTCCTTCTTACTCTTTATTAACTCATTATCTACATAATGTTTACAAGATTGCTGTAGCTCTATTGTTTTTCTTCCTGCCTTCTTTGTAACATTGAATTAGAGTCTGAGAAATTAATTGCTTCACCACTCTGTGCTGGCTGTTCTATTGTCTGATATCAGCCCCACTGTCCAAGATTGCTTTACTTACATCACTGAGCAGAGAGCAGCATGCATCTTTTCAGAGTTTGCTTCCTGACAGCTCTTGTCTTCAATGATAGCAAGACAGAGTTTTCAGAGTCTCTATTAAGGAGACTTACTCAATTTGTTTCCGCTCTTGCATTACATAAGTAAACTCAAAAGAAAACATATGTGCCAAAAAGCATGTCTGGTATAATTCCCAGCTATGTCCTTCCAAATGATTTACTTTAGGGTTGTAAGCATAGTTGGGGTAAAGGACATATCCTGAGGTCCAGATACAGATTGCTTATGTGAGAAATAAAAGGGTTGCTTTTAATGAATCAATCAAAAAGATACCGTCTTACTTTGAACAATAGGGATCTGTTATTATGGGACTGAATGGAAATTGGAAAACTAGGGCAGGGGGTAGAACTTTAAGCCATGGGAACAAAAACTAAATATGACTAAAATTCAGCCACGAGCAATAGGATAGAATAACTCTCAAAGGCCTCCTGACTTTTTTCTTCTTGCTATAAACCTTTCCTGAGGGGTAAAGTAAGAGGGAAAACAAATGAGGACACAAGATTCTTTGACAGTTAAGGCCATTTGGCTGATGAATAATCAAATTTTTACCAAGAGACTAAAAACAACATTGGAAGTGGGGAAAGTGTTTGGTCTCCCTGGAATTTAAAATATAACAAGAAAATCTAAATAAAGTATCCAACATTTGTTTCTGCAAGTTCACAATAATTATATAATCTACTATTATTCTGTTATACTTAAGTTTTTTATAAGGAAAGAATAAAAAGTAAAATTTCATTTTATGTTTTGAAAAATAAGTCTGTTAAGTGACATTTGAACTACGCTAGTTTATGAAATACAGATTTGTCACTCTACTCACTGGGTTTCACTTCTTTGTGAAATCGTCTTATCTTCTTTACATACTCTTAGAGACAGAGGTGGCTAAGCCAAATATGTCTTACAAGGACCAGCTATTGTGTATGCCACGGGGTGACTGGGGTGACAGCTGTGAACATTCAGGCAACATAAATAATATGTAAATAAGAACATGCTCTCCAACAGGGAGCAACTGGAGAGATTTTCATACACAATGAAACATATATTTTTTTTGCCTGATGCACAATAAAAAGTGTGTGACTTTTCTAATAGACTTGGATTCTTTTTTTCATGCGCTGAAATGTTTCTAATGTTTCTAAAGTTATCTCAGCTGAAAATTATCTTTAGCTTCAGAGGGCGAGAGAAAAATCATTCTCTAACATTTCTCCCCTTCTCTGTCTTCTCTCCTTTTATTGGCAAAACAGTGCACTTTTTAAAGAGGTTAAGACAATTGATGAGTGAGTTGGGGAAGACTATGGTGAAACTGGCTGGCCTGTTCCCTGTGCAATTTACCCTGGATACCTTAGGATCCTGAGATGATCATTCCTTGGGAGGGGGAAAAAAAATCATGTAAGTTAAAGAAGAAGCTCTATTTCTGAACTTAGATTTAGAAAAAGTGATTCATATGCTCCCATTTTCATAAAGGAGATTGGTTGAGATTGAATCAATTGATGCTTTGGAGAACAATAAGGATGTTTTATCTGAAGAAGGTTTTTCAAAGATTTATCAAATAGAAATCTATTCAGACCTGATGGGATAGTTATAAAGACCATTAAGATAGTATACTTTAGCACTTTCAAATTTTCAAGGAAGAAGCAGATAGAATCCCATAAAGTTAAAATATCATTTCTCAAAAGCACTTCTTGAAAACTATGAACACTATAAGCACAGCCATTCCTACACTATCTTTTCTTAAATCCAAGGAAAGTATAGCCAACTAACTACTGTTTAATAAAAGTAATAGAAACTCTTCCTTTTGCAGAAAACATTTTTCATCTACCAAGTACCGACAAGGAATATTAATATTGATTCAGACTCAGATATGAATCCTGACCTCAAAGTACTGAATGTGATTATCCTGTACGTGCATTGGCCCCACGGATTATGAATTCTAACTTTTTTCTTGATGATGACATTTTAAATCTAAGCAACTGAAGCTTCCTATAATAATATTGAAGCCTTGCATGTTTTCAAATGCTTTGGGGACAGTCCAAATAAGAGAGAAAACCAGATTTTTCCTCACAGTAATTCTGCACAGGGTCATCCCATCTGCTATTAGGATATGTTTCCCTAACATAAGAAATCAGAGTGGCAGAACTATGGCAAATGCATATGTCTTGGCTAATAATATAGATAAGACAGAGGGGAAGGTGAGCAGATCCGTGGATAACCATGTACATTTGTTTCCTTTAAAAGGAAAGGTTCTGCTCGTAACAGAATGCTGATTCCAGAACCTGTGGAAGCCAAGTAGAATCCACATCAAGGAATTATTATATTTCTAAATGTCTTTTATTGATCTAGGTGATTTAAAAATGCAGTGCCCCCCTTTAAAAGAAGTGATCCGTTATGATTCCAAAACCACAAATTAGAAGCACACAGTTTTCAAGATGAGCAATGTCAGTGTAGACATAACATTGACTGCTCACATGGAATTCCAATTCCAGATTCAGTAACATTGTGAACTAATTATTTTTGTCTCTGGCACCTCCCTAAATTTCTCCTTGGTGATGTACCTACTCTGTCAGTCGATATAATAGGCAGAAAAATGACCCAGACACTCAGATACAGGCATACAGGCCTGTCTGTTCATTCATTGTTTAGCTTTAAATCTGTGATTCTTGCCCCCAACTCCATCAGTTTATTCTCTTCCCTTACTCTTCAATTTCTGCATTTTTCTCATTTCCACTCTTAATTGTCTCGCTCCCTTTCCCCACCTGTATCAATCAATCGCTGGGGAACGTAAACGAGCCTGGTTTCCAGGAAACGGGTTAGGGTCCTCTCGGGCACGGAGGCATCTCAGTGTAACATTTAGTTACGCGAGTCCCACTGATGCTGTATTGGCTGAAAAGTGCAAAAGCAGAGAAGACGTCCAATTAAAGAGACTCAAACAAATGTAAGCATTAAAAGACAAATAAATAAATCCTGTCACTTTTACCCCATCAAGTTGGATGAAAAGAGAGGGAATAATCTGAAACACAGTTCTCAAATATTTCCTATCAGGCCTTCAGTGATTTCTCTCTCTCTCTCACTCTCTCCCTCTCTCCCTCTCTCTCTCTCTCTCTCTCTCTCTCTCTCTCACACACACACACACACACATCCTTGAAACCCTGCCCTGGTTATTGTGACACAAGTGACTGTAAGATAGAATGGGTTTTTGCTTGTGAGTATATTTTCTGTGGTAATGTTAATTATTTAAAGTCATGTTTCAGAAGTAAATCCACCTGTGGAGACTGACCAGATGCTTGTTTTCAGGAAATGTTCTGGCCCCAAAGGAGACTGTCTGCCTTTCTTACGTCTTTCTTTGTGTAAAATTATTGTATGTGTTTTAGGATTTGCACGATTAATTACACCTTTCAAAGTGCCAACAGCTCTCGTCAGGGGTTCATATTATTTGGGTTATATAATAAGCTTTCGATGATAGTAAAATTCCTTTTTTGTACATTAAAAAATTTATTAAACATATGTTGTATACACATGGGGACCCTAATTGCTTTCTTTCCTGGATCCTCCAGGAGGCTGTGCCAGATCATGTGACCCCACAAAGTACTGTTCATTGTTTAGGATTAAGCATTAGTGAGAGGAAAACCACAAGAGGCAGCTGAAAGCCAGGAATGTTCAAAGCTGGACAGAGGTAAGATGGGAAAATTGTCGCTATGTGAGTTGGTCCTCCCTGTGTGCACTGCAGGGTGTCCTGCTGCCTCCGCCCAATTTTACAAACATCATTGAACAGCTGCTCCAGGGCAAGTCCCCACGAGACAAAGGGAATTCAGGAACGATGTGTGAGCAGCACATAAGGCAGATAAATGAGCACGCAGCTAAGGGATGTGATAGGTACAAGGACTATGGGAATGATGAAGGGCCAGTGGGTATCCACTGAGACAGTCAGGACACAAGACAGTGCTGCTTTTCTGAGTGGATCAACATTTAGCTTTAGGAGGTTCAGAAATGTTCTCTGAGATAGAATGACTTACCATTAGCAAAGGCTGATATTCAGTAATCTGGTCAGATGTATTTCACAGATATGATTTTCTGTTCAATTCTACCCTGCCTTTGATCTTAATCAAGTGGTGATAGAAAATTAAAACTAGGCTCTTGACGCCATGAGGTCATTAAATTACTGTGGAAGGGATCTTAGAGCTATCTAGTTCAATTAGGGTCATTAGGAAATATTGTATACATTTTAACATACTGTATAAAATTTCTTAAATATCAAACAAAAACAAACAATCGTAAAGTGATATTTTCAAGTATTGAATGAATAAATGCTGTTCAATGGACCATTTTATGAGAGAAAATGATGGGAAAGAGATTTTAAAATAGATTTGTCTGATAGGTAAAAACAGGTATAATCCATAAAAAAGAGAAAACTCATTAAGTTAGTAAATTCAAGAAATAATTATCTTTATATCTTTCCCAGAAGGGATATGAAGGGATCCTAGTGGAAGGCTAGAATAGAATTCACAGTAATATTAACTAGAATGGCTAGAGAAAGGGAAAGTATAGGAAATTAGGTGCCTTAATAACAATAATGAGTTTTAAAGTTATACTCCATATGTACCAGTTTTCAATTTATTTTGTCTAATTTTCTTCTGCTTATTATTATAACCCCGTTGTGGATAATCTTCACATTTCTTATTTGGGAGGCAGCTGTCACATGAAACTGAAGCTGTTTTTCTCAGTTATTGAATCATAATGATCATGTCATTTTAGCAGAAGAGCTGTAAAAGATAGTTTGCTTGAAAATCCATGTCAAGAAAGATAGACAAATGAGTAGAGCTGCAGTATTAAAAGCATTGTTTCATAAACATAATTAACTCAATACACCCAATCCTTCAGTACATTTTCTTGGCATTACTTTAAAACTGTATCCAGTACCTGACCTTGTCTTACCACTGCCGCCCCTAATGCTCAGAACCAGTAGTCACCTTGTCTTGGATTATTGCAATCTCTTTTGATGACCTGGTCTTTCCACCTCCATTCTTATGCCTCTGTAATCTAATTAATTCTCCCCTCAGGAATGAAACAAGAGTACAAGTCTAACATGTGGCCTTCCATATCACGCAGGTAGGAGCCGAAGTCCTCAGAGTGATGGAGTCCCTTGTCACATTTCTAGCCTTATTCCTTTCCATCCACTTTTTTGCTCCCTCCATTCCAATCTTTTGTTTCACCAACCTCCTTCTAGCTCCCCGGCTGAAATCCAAACCATGCCTCAGAATGCAGAGGACAAGGAAAGACCAAGAAAGAGGCAGATCACTCCAGATTGGTAGGTGGTAGGTTTAATAAGCAAGGGAACTTACATACAGGGCTTGTCTTGATGGCTGTAAAATCAGTAGTTCTCCCGACCTGCCACCAGAATCATAGAAATTTATGTGGAGACCTCAACAAGGGTCAGTTACCACATAAGCTAGATGGTCTCAAGGCTGTATCCTTGAAGCAGCTTCTGGGAGCAGGGAAGGCAAGTGGAATACACATCCCAATGACAGAGGAGTGGGTGGAGCACCTCCAATTGCCTGGGTCCAGTTCTAGGGTCAAACCGAAGGTCAAGTCTCCTGAAGATTTCCCTCAACACAGCCAACCTGTCCTGCAACGGGAGAGGCAACTCCTTCCTCAGCAACTTTGAAACATGCTGTTTCTTTTACCTGAGATGCTCTATTCCCAGACACTTGCTTGTATGCTTCCTTTCCACCTTCACAACTTTACTAAAATGTTAGCTACTGGCTGTGCCATATTTTTACTTAATACTTAATATTTTAATATCTTTAACTGCAGTAACAGCCAATGTTAGCAGTCTAACTCAATCTTCTAACTAGATATGTATGTAATCAATTGAATTCAGGTTTTAAAATGGCTAAAGTAGTAAAAGTATTATTAATAACCTTAGGCACCCATTTTAGGTTCTAACCAATTTGTGGATAAATTCCAGAGTTCCTACATATAGAATCTATAAATAAGTGTAATTTAGGATGTGGTCATACAAATGCATAAAAATTTTTTTAATCATATTAATAAATCATGTTATTAACTAGTTATAATTATATAATTTTAAAACAAGAATATTTTTAAATGTATAATTGCTTATGATTTGAAGTCAGTACAAAATGATTATTCATGTAGAAATTTTAGTTATTGAACACGTTTTTAACCTTTGCATAAATTTATTTATGAATCTGTCAAATTTCCTAAGGCTTTAAGCTCGTAGAAAATAGATTTAAGAGTCTCATGCTTTACTGACTGAGCTAGCCAGGCAGCCGGCTGAAAATAGATTTAAAAAGCAAGCTTTACATTTGAATACAGACATTAATGAGAACTGTAGGCAAATCAATTTTAATACAACTATGTTTGTCTAAAGGCTTTTACCATGCATTTTTGGGTAGCTTGCTTACATGTATAATTCCCTTAATATGTGGGAAGGAGATAGTACATTCTGTAAAAACATGCAGTAATTATTAACATCACCAAAGGCTCATTTTCAATTTTAACAAATTATTTATCTAAAGATGTTCTTATTTTTGTCCTAAAGATGTCCTTTCTTTAGATATTATAACTATATCTAGGCAATGTGGAAAGCATGTTTTAATAAATATTATAGTCAGTGGCTCTCTCTAAAAATGGTCCTAGTAACATGGAGATAGTTATCTTATAATAAACTGCCATCAGTAAAGAATCTTCAGAAGGACAAATCAGGTATATCTGAGTGGTCTTCCTTAGATTTTATTTTAACTTATATCTGTTTTCAATGAAAGGAGGGATAAAAATGGCTCTCTCTGTGAATCCACAAATAATTCAAAAAACTTCCCTATTCATTCTCCCAAAGTCAAACACATTGGTGATTATCCCTGATGGCTGGATTCATATCACATGATATGCAAGTGTATTCATATTTCTAATCATATTTTTTGACACATCCAGTAATTATAGTGTTTCTTTTGTTTATTCCAGGAAAAAATATTTCAGCCATTTTTAAACTTTTCAATTTTAATCTTCACACTTCTTACACTTACTGCTTTATTGTTTTAATGCACATTTGTTCTAAGTAGCCTGTTAAAACTGAATAGGTCAAATTGTTCAAGAATACTCTTACCACAGTTTTTTTTTTCCTTCTTTCTCTGCATTTTCAGCATTTTTGCATTCATGAGTGCAAACAATATTTGAATTTATTACACAATTCAACTCAATCTAACTTTTTTGTAAGGATGGGTGAACCCAGCCATCTTTTTCATTTGTCAAATGACTTGCACTATTTTTCAAAGAGTTTTGGTTCACTATAATCAGATTCACCTTTTTTTTGGAATAAGTTGTACCTTTGAAAATTCAAATCAGATTGGCTCTTCTTATTTTTTATTCATTATTAGTGAAATGAAAGCTCTTTCTTCATTAGAGAGAACCAAAAATTTGGGATAAAATGATAAATGAATTATAGGGAAATAAGATGTAAATATTTGTGTGTATAATTGAAACTTACGTGAAATACATTTGGAAGTAAAGAATATTTTTTATTGGTACCAAAAAAAAAAGTGAAAACAAAACACAATGAAATCAAAACAATGACAAAAAAAAGAGAGTATGAGACACTGAATCTATATTCAAACATGTTACTCCAGTTTATTACTCTGATTTATTAAAGCTTATAAATATGTCCCAAGAGCACTGTCAATAAATGTAGAATCAAGTAGACAAATTAAAGTGTCTATATTCTTTAGTACCCCCTTTGTAAATTTAGTTCCAAATACTCAGACCTAAATTCATATATGGTATTTGTGGAAATATTTGGATAGCTTTTTTAAACTATTTACTAGGCAGATGATTAGAGATTTTAGAATTCAAAGATTAGTGTCTAAAATAACCAACAGCATAAGCAGAGCTATGAGAATGTAAATACCCTAATATGAGATTAAATTTTTTCATTACCCTCTTTGCTTTTTCCTCTACAACTAAGCATCCTAGGAACTCAAAGTTGTGAAAATACATTGACTGCACCCAGTGTCCTTTGGACTATTCAGAAGGAACACCCATTCTTTTGAAAATGATATATTCTGATGTCGGTGAGCATGGCTCTCAGTCAGTAAATGAGTCATGTCAACACATACTCACGGCATTAAGAAAATTACCTTTAAACTTTTCCTAGCTGTAAATACAATAAAATAAACTAATAGTTGCTGTGGTACAATTATGGTTGTTTCTTTTTTTCCTCCAAAATTTAGTTCAGTGCGGTTTCATCATCTTAACTGATAAGAATAAAGGATGATTGAGATGTTTGGTAAAGGGAGGAGGATATTGTTGTACTTGTTCCTCTGAGTCAGTGATGTAAAAAACTGCACATCAGTGCTCCACATCACAAAGCAGGAGATGAGCACAGACTCCTTCTACTCACTCGTTTTCACCTCACATCAAGCTCCAAATGCTAGTTATTCCACTTTATCTCTTCCTAAAGTAAAAGAACATGTGCTCACAGTTTGAACAGGGATAGGAATAGTAACAGCAAAGACTTTCATACATTTATTATGCTCCAAGTCCACTCTATGTGCATTACATTAATAACTCCTTTAGTCTTCACACTGACCCTAAGGGGCCAGTCCTATTTTCTTCATTTTTAGATGAGGAAAACATGGCACAGAAATGTTAAGTAACTGGCTAGGTCACCCATTAAGTGCGTGGAAAGTCCGGCTCTGCAGAGCATGCTGTTAATCGCTGTCTGTGCTCCTGAAATACATCACCCCAGATGTTGTTGACAAGTAGACCCTAATTAACTAGGTCAGGGCTGGAGCTCACACTGCATTTTTAATGAGCTCAGATGTGGTGCTGCTGCTGCTTGCAGACCAGATACTGAGGTGCAAAGTGTTACACTGGGCTGCCTCTTACAGGCAATTCAAGGATAGAACAAACCTGCTATAGAAAGAATCCCTTTGTCATGAAGGCTTTCTATACCTCCAAGCTCCCCATATTTACATTGACATTGATCAGAAGATCTGAGATTTCTGGACACTCTAAAGCTTTATGCACAAGGTATGTCTGTCCTCACTGCACCTGTTGCGTCGGCCCCTTGTCTTAGAATTAGGTCATATTAATTTTCAGGTCAAGGCCTTCTCCCGCTATGAACTAAGATCATGACCCATGTTCATTGAAATTGATTCTAAGTTTGAACATTTTGGAAAGAGAAATTAATGTCAAGACAAACTTCAAAGCCAGCTTTGAGATTATAAAACCTCCCCTGTGTCTTGTCTCCTGGACTGTTTCAGGCGATTTAAAATTCTCTCTAAAATAAACTTTTATACTCTTCCTATACATACGGTATTTCATTAAGATCATTCTAGAGTAGGAAAAATCTCTTTTTTTCTGGAATACATAAATTTTTTGAATAGTTTTGGGGATGCATGTAAATGATTGAAACCGAATTGTTATTCAACGCCCTTTAACATGAACACAGCCATAAGAGAAAGGATTTGGCTGAAATATTGATATCTCTTCTTTTAAATATTACTACAGTTTAGAGACAGTGATTGTCCTGTGCTAGGCTTTGGCTCTCTGACAGTCTTTTTACTGATTCCCTGCAATCTTTCAATATTCTTTACAATTGCACAGAAGCTATTCTTACAGATAGTTACTTTTTGACAGGTAATAAGCAATTCTTGAATTTATTGTGTTTTACATTTGATGACCTTGGTTAGCTCTGATGTGTTTTTTTCCTGATACATTAATATTTTTTATCTTTGGGTTGTTTTTGCTCAATGCATATGCATAATCATACCACCAACCTAGTCTAACTTCTAAGCAACAGGCAGAGAAATAAAATATACTATGAAAATATCTCTGGGAAAAGTAGTAAGTTATTTGAAGCAGGTAGAAGTAGTTTACTTTTAGAAGGCAAATTTATTGAGATTTTAAATGTCTAAAGATTTTTTCAGCCTTTTTTGGGGTATAATTGATAAATAAAATGGTAGAATATTTAAAGTGTACATCATAACACAACATTGTAAATTAACTACACTTCAATTTTAAAAAGGAACTTAAAATAGATTCTACGCAGATTCTGCTCTACATGAACTGGCATGGGGGTTGGACACCAGTATGCCTTCAACGTTCCTCTGCTGGTTCCAATGTGAAGTCATGTCTGAAAACCAGTACTTTGCAAGGCTGGGTCCTGAACATCTGAGTGTTGTCTGATTATAATCATTGCCTATGATGAATGTCACTAGACTTTTGGGGCCAATATTTGTATGATGTTTTAATGTTCTGTCTCCTCCAAAATAATTGCTTCTTGGACATATACTTCTGAATTCTGCACATGGGAAACCCACAGAGTGAACAAATAACAAGCGTTAAGTGAGAAGAGTGCTTTGCTTTGGCTTATGTGGAGATCCCTCCAGATTCAAGCTTGCTCTCAATGTCCACATCCTAAGATTGGACATCAAATTGCCACTTCTGCGGGACCATAAAAAAAAAGTGTACATCGCAGTGATTTGATATACATATATATTATGAAAGGATTCTTCCCATTCAGTTAATTAACACCACCCTCACCTCATACATTTATCTCCTCCCCCCCTTTGGTGGGAACATTTAAGTTCTGCTCTCTTAGCAAATTTCAATTTTACAATACAGTGTTATCAACTATAGTCACTACATTTTACAATACTTCTTTATTATGATCAATACCTAATTGCTTAAGATTAATCAAGTACATCATAGTTCATTCATATTTACCTCTCCTTGAGAAGTAGTCCATGTCCTCAAGGATCCTTTGCCCATAAGATATAGCGATACCAATTAACTCTTTTAATGTCAGTGTTTAAGTCATTAAGTTTTTCTTTCAACTGATATGAAAATTTTTTGACTTAACTATCCAAATCATTCAAAATGGATGAATTGACCCCATTCAGAGGATAGTGTTGCTTTTGAAACTTATTTAAGAAAAAGACAGAAAGGTACAAAATGGTACTCTAGTCTAAGTACATAAGCAAGTGATGCGCTACAGAACAGTTAGGTACGAGGGTTAGAAGTCTCCTAAGACAGATGCATCTGGAGACAAGCTTTCCTGGGAAAGACAACAAACTCCTGTTGGGGTAGCACCTGACTCCAGGGTCCACAAGAGTGAAGCTCCACAGCACCAGAAGGGTGGATGGATGGTGCGAAGTTAGAACCCAACAGCCTGATAGAGGGAGAGAGGGCAGGTCTCTCCAAGGAGGGAGCAGGACCACTTGGGATTACGAAAGGTAAAATTAGGGTTTTTAAAATTTAAAATAGAGTGTAAAATAAAAGAAAGAGTTAGCATTGTTGAGGTGAAAGTTGTGATAACATTTTAGGATCAATAGAAGAGCAGAAAGGCTATAGCCTGAAAAGGGAAAGCACTGACACTGTTTAAGAGGGAAGAAATCAATTACTGGCTTAATGAAGTGCCAACAGATTTACAAACACGTAATTTTAAAACACAGCATATCCAACTATGGGTTATAAGGAAACAAGGACATGGCAGGTTCTAAAGTAACTTTAAGAATCTCTTGGTTTTGGGATAGATAAGAGTTATTTTGTCAGTGAAGGAATAAAAAGGAATGTTTATGGCAGAAATAACTGTGACATTCATAAAAAAATGCTTGTTTCACAAACCTGCAGAAGTATCAGAGCTTCCACTGTAAAGTTTGTGCATCTGAAATTTATCACATTCAACAGAAAGTCTCTGCAAGTGTACTTTTGCAAATAAACGCCTGAAATACTGGTCTTGTTCTTCTTCAGTGATGTTTATAAACTCTAGTAAAACCCATTTACCAGTTTAATTCATTTTTATAATAACATAACTACATGCAACTTTGATTTACAAAAAGGAAAAGTCAAGTTCTTAACCTCTGGAATGAATTTTCTTCACCAGGAAAAGTGTTTAAAATGAAAGCAATAAAAATATGTACTAATATGCTATGGAAATTAGAATTTGAAATGCATATTCTAGGAGTAAAATCTTTTAATTTTCTACTTTTTATGTCACATAGAATGATTATGTATTTTTCTGTGCAAAAGACTAGTCATTGTTCCTGCCCCCACCCCACACCATATGCCTTTTTTTTTTCTTTTGTTTATAATTATACTTCTGGTCTTGCTAATGATATTCAAACACTAATGATACTCAAAGTGACACTGAATGCTATGGGATGTCCAAATAAAAAATATCCTAATTTTCTTGTTTATGATCACAGTAACTTTCTGAGTCAGAAATTTGACACACTGTTACTCCCACATGTGGGGTCTTGAGATATACAATTTTTTTAGTTATTTGTCCAAGGTCAACGACAAGTGCAGATCCCTAATTTTCACTCCTGAATGCCTTATTTTTGGTAACATTGAGTTCAATTATAAAAATAAAACAAGGAAAACATATTTCTATAGTCCATTTTTACCCTTGCGAGAATGGAACCTCCCTAGATACTGTGAGCCCAAGACAATATTGAAATGGGAATTTTGCTGTGGTCTTTCAAAAGTGATGACAGAAAGGTGTTCCAGGATCAAGAACGCATTTGGGAAGAAGATTGCAGGATCCCTCTCCCTTGTGTATTCTGGACACATTCTTTACACCTCGCTTACTTCATAAGGGCATGTTTAGGCTTCATTCAGTACTTGAGCTCCATTCAAGTGTTAAACAAAAATTGGTGGTATCATGTATACGTGTTGCAACCTGCTTCTATTGCAAGGAGAGGGAAATTGTGAATTAGATTTTGATTTTGTCCCAATTTAAAGTAGATCAGAAGCACCCAAACCTTAACTTCATTTTTAAACACCATCGTTAATATCCAAAGTAGCTAAAATTCCAAGTTAAAAAATATTTCACATACGTGCCATATTCAACTATTAAATAAAGAACACTTTGCCATTTTAATAGGATATTTTACACAAATCCACTGAACTTGTGGAATTATAGAAGAAAAATAACATGAAAACATTCCTGTAATCTTCCTAGGAATTTATCTTTCCCTGGAGGGTACCATTCCTATATTTTCACATAACTCAGGTATAATTTGAAATTTCTTAATCATATTATTATATAATAGCTACACTGTATTTAGTGCTTTTTCTATGCTGGACACTGTGCTGGCATTTCCCATGGTTTAATGTATAGAATGCTTATAAAACCTTATATGGTAAACACATTATTATCATGTATTACAGAGGAAGAAACTGAGATGACAAGTTAAAAAACCTGTCAAGATAACACAATTTATGAGTGTTAATGTTAGAAATAAGAGCCAGGTTTGGCTGACCCCAATTCCAAGTTCTTAATGATTTTGCTCCTACAATGCAGCTCATAAGATATTATATAAGTACTTAATTTTATTCTTTCTGAGTGTCCTTTTGGCTTGGCAATTCAAGCCAACATTCTTCCCACATTGTATAAATCAACCCCGAATTAGCAATTTAGGGACAGTTATAATATATGTAGGAGAAAAATAAAACATTGATTAATTATCTATCTAATACACATTCACCTCTTCTTGCTTGCTAATATAACCTGATTGCATTAAGGATGGCAATGTGCCTAGTTAAAAAGAATACATTTCCCAGTTTTCCTTACAATTATCTGCAGTTAAGTGAAATACTTCTGAATCATGAGATGTAAGCAGAAGCAGTTGGATGGGATTCTGGGGTAGCTTTTTAAAGGGTAATGTTTCATCTTACATGCAGCTTTTTATACCTTTACTCATCTTCATCTAGCTTGAAACAAAGATATGATGTCCAGATATCTGACAGCCTTTGTGAAACAATGAGGATGAAGGTCAGACCACAAACAGGCAGAGCTTAAAGAATCTGTCTACTTTTGGGTTTCTTTGTTTATGAGAAATTATCAACCCCTATTATTACACAGTTAAACCACTGTTTCTGAGTATCTCTTAACAGCAACTGACTGAAATTCCTACTTGATGTAATATAAAAAATAGAAAAATATTGTTGTAGGGAAATTTGATTCATCTTATTAATATTAATGTTTAGGCTATTAGAAAGAAATTGAATGTGTGGCAAAAATTATTACCTATTTGTTGAAGAAAAATATTTTTCCCTATGGCTAAAGACTCTGATTTCAAAATTAAAATAATGAAAAATTTGGCTTTAAAAAGAAGCTGTACTGAAAAGTAAACTGTTCCAATCTTATCAATATTTCAATTATATAGTCAGGATCTGAAATGATTCCAATATACACATTTTTTAATTTTACATTTCATGGCTCTAAGATAAAGGCTACATTTTCAGATAAACTCTTAAGTCACTCCTAAATCACATCCAAGTAATCAAACAAATATATGATAAAAATTAATATTATTTTATGTAAATGTTGAAGAAAGTGAGAAGGCCAAAAAAAAAAAAAAAAAAGAATGCCAGTTTACTATACAAAAAGTAAAATTTATTTCTTTTGATGGAAAAGACCAGCGCCATGTAATGCTCAATTTCAATTCTATTAGCATATTTTATAATATTTGCAGAAATAAAATAAGACTGACCTATTTCAACTCTTACTATTTACTAAAAAATATTCTATTTCATGCACAAAATAGAATCAAGGTGAACTTTGAACTGAAATTAATTCTGAAATAGAGATATGCAGTTTTACATTTTTCCTTTTTCATGATTTTTATGAAAATCATAAGGAATTCAAAGCTTTAAAAACAATAGGAAATGACTCACAAATAGAAAGAAATGCCAATTGAAATGTTTATTCTAAAAAGCAAAATTTCTAAATTTATTTTCTTGTAAAAAATAAATGCAGTGATGATTCTGTAAGATATATGTTGGCAAGGCTAAAAAGATATGGGGAGGGAGAAGAATATGCTTTTTGAAAACTGGTTTTAGAGTTTGATTATATTTTGAATATCATTTCTCATTGGTTTTCTTTTATGAAATATTTCAGGCATATATAAAAGTACTGAGAGCAATGTAACAAATACACATGTATCTCATCCCAGATTTAAGTAATTGTTATTATTTTCCATATTGCTTCAGATCATTTTTTGTAAAATAAAAATTAAAACTAGAATTGGGAAGTAAATATCAACCGTTTTCATGCAGTACACATGTAGTAAAGGTTTGCGTCCTTCCCAGGGATTCTCAGTTCCAGTTTTCCCTGTGGTCTGATTGTCTTTTCTCCTTATTACCATCAAGTGCTTATCAACAAGGAAGTTTCCAAAGGTGGCCCCCTATGGGCACCCAATTACTTCCTTCCTCTGCAGTCAGCTCCTAGAAGATGAAAATTGATTGACAGACGACTCTGGGGTGTAATCCTGCAGGCCCAGTGGTGTGCCTCAGACTGAATCTCAGTGTTGAGACTTTTCCAAGACTCTCTTCCAAGCACACTCTGGGGGACCATAATTGAACTCCAGGGGACTGAGCTTAATTTATTTTCAACTCTTGATAGCTCCCAGATTGGAGAAAACCATCACAGGCCCACAAACAGCTTGAAGTTGTAGGAAAAAAAAGAACAGGAGCCAGTCCAGGAGATAGGCTCTCACTGCATCAGAGTATCTGTCCTTCTAGGTACATGAGGTGAGCTTCCTGCTTTTGAGAGTGGAGGGTGGGACTCTGCCTGAAGCGTTTTGACTTTCCTTATTCTCTGCTTCTCTGTGAAATTCTGCATTCTTGTGAAGTCTTCTTCCCTAAGAAGCCTTTCCTAGGTCCCCATCTTATGCTGTGGGTTCCATTACGTTTTATTGAGCTCTCCTTGTGGCACTTACATTCGTCTTTTACAGTAGATGTTTGGAAATTTATTGTGACTACTGATGACAAGGAAAGTCTATTATTTTTTTCTCTCGTATCTCTTGCGTACTCTCTCTCCTTTTTTTTTTTTTTTTTTTTTTTTTTTGGTATTTAAGGATTGTGCAGTAAATGTTTATTATACAAATGAAAGTATCTTGGCCCAAGTCAAAAATCTCCTCTCTGTCTACTTGGTTTGATAGGAAATGTGAAGAAAAAACTATGCCCTAAGGAAAATTGTTACTGGGGTAATCAAACACAGATGTGTTTTGGAGAGCTTATAGTTCGAAGCTCTATAC
Organism: Hippopotamus amphibius kiboko; assembly: GCF_030028045.1. Taxonomy (NCBI): domain Eukaryota; kingdom Metazoa; phylum Chordata; class Mammalia; order Artiodactyla; family Hippopotamidae; genus Hippopotamus; species Hippopotamus amphibius. The sequence continues at coordinate 86,708,287 of NC_080191.1, forward strand.
ATATATCAATTGTTAATAAAAAATAATGTGTTTGGGGATCACACACATTATAGTCTCTAACACTTCTGTAGGCTTTTGTAAAATGAATAGCAGGAAGGCAGAAAAGGGACACGAGAGGCTAGCTACCTGCTTTAATAATCTTTACGTTATAAAACAGGACTTACTATTTACTGGGATCTGCAGAAATTCTTTCTGGGTCTGATTCATCTGTCTCCAGATGTCTAGAAAGCATAGATATACCAGGCTTCTGTGGGAAGGTGGCACAAATATTTCCCAGTCCAGCTACATTGTAGCTTCTGGAAATGGCTCTGAGAGTGAAATTAGCATACAGTCAATGCGCAGGATGCCCAGAGGTTCCGGGCTCCTGCTGCGACATCTTCATCTGCTCATTAGGATTATGGCCTGAAATTTGCCTTTCTCAAGTTTATGCCTGTTACTCTTGAAGTATTGTAGATAAACAGTTCATTCACATCAGGCTTCAACTTCTCCTTCTATGAAATGGATTAATTAACACTAAACTGAAAAATATGCTAGGTAAATATGGCAACTGACATCCAATTAAGTGTAATGTGTTCTCACTGGGCCCGAAGTGGGAAATGATATTCTAATTACGTATGTCTATAAAGCTTTCTAGAGATTTTTGTTATCACGAGGGCTACGCTTAAACCAGCATATACAGATGATTGATACACAGTGTACTTGCTTTATTGTATTGTTTTATTATATATTATTAAGGTTCTTTCAGGAAACATACACACACACACACATACATACTTACTGTTACATTAAAACCAGCTTGTTGAACAAGCTCTTCTTGATGCGATCACCTATTTCCCATTTAAACGCTTGTTTAATGGGAACCTCTTTTCTTGCCCTCAGAGAAGACTTGAGCTGGTCCCAGAGAGGAGTTAAAGGCCTAAGGAACACCAGATCCTGGAAAATAAATTTCAGCACAGGATGAAAAAGACAGTTTGAGACACTGCTGGGGATAGAGATATACTGAGAAATGGCAGGTAATTGGAAGTGGGGGAAATGTAGGGATATGAAGTTTGCATGGAAAGTTTACTGTTATAAATGTGAGCAACTTGCAAAACTGGAAATAGTCCCAAGGCAAAGCTTGTGTTTAGCTTAATCTGGGGTTGCAAACACAAAGGCCCAGGTAGAGAATAAAAGAAGGAAATTAAATATATATATATATATGCATCTAATACATGTACACATTCTACTATATATGCATCTTAATGCCCCACCATATATTTATTCAAATTGATAATATACACATACATACATATATATATATATAAATATATGTGTTTTTGTGTACATATGTGTGCATGGAAACTAGGAAAGGGAAAAATAATGAGGCTAGACAGCAAATATTTTCCAAATTCTGTAACTGTGCAGTTGTATTTCAGATTCCAATTTCATACAGGGAAGGGGGTTTGAATAGATGGTGGATTTCTGTATCCTTAAGAACCTATTAGCATATTAGCGGAAACTGAGTCTAAGATGAATATGAGTTTAAATACGCTGAACTATGGACACCACCCGGTGGAAAACCTTAAAGTAGCCTTGTCTTTTTCCTCTTATAATTCCTATCATCATTTATAAATAATATTAGTTTTGTTAATTATTTATAGCTAATTCCGTGGAAGAAAAAAATTTAAAACAGTTGGCCTATGATCCTTTGTTCCCTAATTGCCAGAGAAATTCCCTTCAGAAAAAGAACAGTTGGTGGTGACATAGGCTAAACTCTTTCTAAATGTAGTAACTGGATTTCTGGGTAAGCAGACTAATAATAGTTATGATGACAATAGCTCTTGCTTATGGAATACTCTTAATACCAAGTCTCTGCTTTAGGACTGCACATGGTAAAGACAATTAGAGTATATATACGTACAAAGATTAGCCCTTTGGAGAATGTAACATAAACTATCTTTGGGGTCTAAAGGGTGATATTTCATAAATTAAATAGCTTCTTCTGTATGAGATGACTAATAAAGCACATTAGAAACCTCAGCTATTACGCTGGGCCAGAGTAATGTCCAAAGTGAAACAGAAGAACCTTGGATGTCACACTGGAGCCTGAGACCTCTGCCTGCTTCACCTGTGCCTGTTGAGCAAAGCTTGATACTGCATAAAATCTGTGATGTGTGGTGATCCGATTGGACAAGCTGATGTATTTTTGTCCACTCAGACTGGGTGCTCTGTTCAGGATTGCCCTTCAGTCTAAAGAATCTAAATATTTTAGTAAGTAAAATGAAGGGATGGAAAAATATGGTGAGAATAAAACACTTAAGGGTTACTACTCATTCTTAGTAGAGACTAGTGAAAGATTTAAGGCAAACTATTAGAAACAAGTCTTACCAAGGAAATTTGGAGGAAATAGACATCTCCTGGGGTGAGCAAGCAAAGTGGATTGATAGCAAATACAAGGCAGAAGGAAATATAGTCCAAAATTATATTTACTTTTTATTGGTAGCAGCTTTGGTAAAATCTAGACCAGCACTGTCCAATAGAAATATAACGTGAGCCACAAATACAAGTCATGTTTGTAATTTGAAATGTTCTAGTAGCTACAGATAGCTAGTGGGAAGTTTCTGTATAACAAAGGGAGATCAACTTGATGATAGGTGATGCCTTAGAGGGCCAGGACAGGGATGGGGGGAGGGAGTCACGGGAAGGAGGGGATATGGGGATATATGTATAAATACAGCTGATTCACTTTGGTGTACCTCAAAAGCTGGTACAAGAGTGTAAAGCAAACATAGTCCAATAAAGAGCTAAATAAATAAATAAATAAATAAATAAATAGCATGCAACCTTTAAACTCAAAAAAAAAATAAAGAAACAGGTGAAATCAACTTTAATAATATGATTTATTCAAGCCAGTATAGTCAAACTATTATTCCACTATGTAATCAACATAAAAATTATTAATAACCTATCTTATATCAATCTTTTGTACTAACAGTTTGCAATCAGGAGTGCACTATACCCTAACAGTCTATCTCTGTTTGGAATAGTTCCATTTCTAGTGCTAAATTGCCACATGTGGGAAGTATATTAGATAAATCAGGACTAAACATTTGAAGGAAAAAAAAAAAAGGATGGGAGTAAAAGAAAAATTAAAGACCAGATTATGTTTCTTGTGCTTCTTTTGCTACCTAAAAGATTTATATTCACCTGCAAAATTAAAGCAAATAAGGCTATTGATTACCTAAAAGACTGTCCAGGTAGCCAAATTCAGAGAGCGATTCAGGTGACTGTTGAATGTTAAATTCATTCTGTTAAACAACACAGGTACTTTTAGAGATACATGCCAGCAGGTGCCTATTGAATCATTATTGGCTTGGGTTCTTAGGTTTAATGATTGGTGGGGGGGGGCATGTTACTAATTTTGGATATTATTGAATGAAAAGCATTACTTGGGTTGAGGACAGATTCCAAAGTAGCTGCAAATTTTGTAAGCAGGTGCAACTAGACAATAATTCAACTGACCTAGTGCAGTGGTATTGGACGGATGGTATTGGACAGACCTGTGTTAGGAGAGTAACAATACTAGTCCCCATCCCCCATCTTGATGGAATACCTCTTCTTAAGATGCTGAAATGCTATATGTATAGATAACTACCATTTTGATGACTAAAGAGACACACTAGTTTAATGCCATTATTAGTTTAACACATTGACATATAGATAAAACTATATGGGGTGAAGTAGAGCTTCCTAGTCTTCTACACTATATATAATTTTGGAAAGCCAGTGTCTATGAAAATTTATAATATGACATGTGATATATGTTATGTTCACAAACCAGTTTAAATCCTACATTTCTTGAAGAATGAATTCTATAAACCTTCCTGGCCACTGGGAATGTATGATGCATGAGAAAATGTCCTGACTGTTGGGCAGGAAGAGCATTGCAATTTTAACTAAAATGTGATTTGTCCAATATTAATCTCTCTGCCTCAGTAATATGGTGAATCAAGGGTTTTTAAGTACACTGACAAAATTAAAGAAAAAGTCGACTGTGTCAATGATTAACCATAGGATAAGACAATATTTTGGGAAACTTAATAACATCTTATTTGAAGCTCCCATTTTATTAAGCATCTATGAAAATGGATCAACTGGGTAATATGAACTTGGCTATAGAAAATTACAGATTATAGATTAAAAAAAGTGTCTCCATCAACAATATAAATAGGACCAAATAGTTGTGAATGGTGGTAGGAAAAGAATATATGAGCTGGTCAAAGAATATCAGATGATCTATAGAGTAATATGGTCATAAATGCCATGCTTAATAAAGAGAATGCCTATTCCCATTGCTTGGTTCAGATCCTGATGGTCATTAGGGAATTAGTAGACATGTCCTTTAGGATAAATTGTTGCCCAAAATGTTGTAGGATATCTTTTAAAACTGTGATAAGGGGATATTGGTTAAGGTCAGATGGTAGACTAGGTAGGAAAAAGTTATAATAGTGGGGCTGTGTTTAATTTCCTCTGTGATTGTTGGATGAGGGAACACTTAAGGGAAAAATTAGGCAGGTGAGGATATAATCGACTGCAAATATGATAATAATTAAGTGGGTAAATAGATTAGCAATGCGACAGCCCCCGGCCGCGCGCCGTCGCTCGCTGGTCCCCGCGCAGACCCTCCGGCGGCGGCGAGGAGGCGCCGAGGCGGAGGAGCGGGCGGCGAGGAGACCGCGCGGAGGCGAGCGGGCGAGGCCCGGCCGGGTGGCCGCCGCCGTGAGCGGCTCCTCGGGCACCCCGTACCTGGGCAGCAAGGTCAGCCTCATCTCCAAGGCTCAGATCCGCTACGAGGGCATCCTCTACACCATCGACACGGACAACTCCACCGTGGCACTCACCAAAGTGAGGTCCTTTGGTACTGAAGACCGTCTCACAGATAGGCCTGCACCCGCTAGAGAGGAGATTTATGAGTACATCATCTTCTGGGGAAGTGATATCAAAGATATTACTGTGTGTGAACCTCCGAAAGCTCAGCACGTGCTCCCGCAGGACCCTGCTATCGTTCAATCTTCCCTGGGCTCAGGCTCGGCCTCCTCCTTCCAGCCACACGTGCCTTACAGCCCCTTCTGAGGGATGCCCCCCTACAGCCAGCTGGCCGCCAGCTCCCTGCTTAGCCAGCAGTATGCCGCTTCCTTGGGTTTAGAAAAGTTGGTAAGCCCTCCAGCCTCAGCCGCGGCTTCCAGCCCTAGTTCTTCTCCATCTCCACAACCTGTTTCAGAGCTTGACATGTCCTCAGAGCCACATCAGCTCACTTCCAAGGTCGGCAAGAGCCCCATGGTGGAGCAGGCTGTCCAGACTGGTTCTCTTGATAACCTGAACACCAAGAAGCAGTTACCTGGCAAGAGCACTGTGGGGATGCAGCTTAATGGGCGCCCGGCCCCACCGAGCAGCAAGACCGCCAGCGATGTAGTTCAGCTGGCAGCTGTGCAAACTCAAGGGCAGGTGAATGACGAGAACAGAAGACCTCAGAGGCAGCGATCAGGGAACAGACGAACAACGAATCGCTCCAGAGGGCAGAGCCGTCCAACTAACGTCAAGGAAAACACAATCAAGTTTGAAGGCGACTTTGATTTTGAGAGTGCAAACGCCCAGTTCAACCGAGAGGAGCTGGACAAAGAATTTAAGAAGAAACTGAATTTTAAAGATGACAAAGCTGAGAAAGGGGAGGACAAGGACCTGGCGGTGGTGACCCAGAGTGACGAGGCCCCTGCAGAGGAGGACCACCTGGGGCCCAACTGCTATTACGACAAATCCAAGTCCTTCTTTGACAACATCTCCTCTGAACTCAAGACCAGTTCCAGGCGGACAACGTGGGCTGAAGAGAGGAAGCTCAACACGGAGACCTTTGGGGTGTCGGGAAGGTTTCTTCGTGGCCGTAGTTTCCGGGGTGGATTTCGAGGGGGCAGGGGCAACGGTGCAACCCATCGTAACCCGACTTCCCACAGAGCTGGGACTGGCAGGATGTAAGGAGGCAGCCGAAGGCTCTTGCCGGAGCAGTGCAGACGCCAGGCAGTGTCTACGAGGATGCTGGAAAACGCTGCACTTACTGGGGAGACGTGGTCACTTTGTTTACTGAGTTTGGAGAATTCCCATGCTACTACTTACGTTTGGGACTGAACTGAACTAGGACGTGGTGTGAGTTACAACCACTTGTTTGGGGGAAGTGTGTATGGGAAACCTCTTTGAGGTATTTGGCCTATTTTTCCTTTTTAGTTGTACACAGCCTGATTCGAATTTTTGGTATTTTGCAGAAAGGTTTCTAGAACGAAAGTGTGATCCTCGTGTTGTGACCTTTGAGGACAGCTTTGACTTTAGAGTGGAACCAAACCTCATTTGGCAAGTGTGCAGCCAAGCGTGTCTGTGTAACTTGCCTGGCTGCCGGCCTGGCACCCCCACTGCTGCAGGTGGGACCTGGGAGCCAGGTGTGGCCAGCATGGGGGCATGTGGGGGCAGGGGGTCTCAGGCAGGGAAAGTGGAGTGTCCCAGGGATCATGATGTATAAGCAAACCAGATGACCCTGACACCCCCAAGCGACGATGTCAAGGTAGCGGGCTGGCGGGGCTGGGGGTGTCCTGGAGGTGCAGGAAAGGGGGCCTGAATGGGAGCTAGGAGCTGTCTCTTGGAGTGTGGCTTCCACAGGAACTGCCGTTGGGGGTGAACGCCCAGGACCAGCCCCTCTGAGGCGTCCCTGCCCTGCCAGTCCCTGCCCGGGCCAGTCAGTGCTGGATTCTGGCCGAACACCGTTTGGTGTTTCATCCACTTGGAAATGAGCCAGTCTTTTTTTTGTGTGTGTGAGGTCAGTTGACCGAGAGCATATTTCCTCTCAATTGTAAATAGTTCTGTTTTTGTTTTACTGGTGGGTGGAGGGAGGGTGGGGAATATAAATTTGTTGCATGAGCACATGGGTCAGACCTTCAGTAGCAGCATGCGGCCCTCTGCCTGACAGGGCATTGTGGTGAACATAAGCACCTTGGTAACTAAATCCCTTTAAATAGGTATAAAGGTTTTAGTTCTGTATTGATTAAGTTACTGTAAAAGCTTAGGTTTATTTTTGTAGGACTTAATGGCTAAGAATTAGAACATAGCAATGGGGCTGCTCTGTTGGAGTAATGGAAACTTGTAATTATAAATAAACAAGCAAACCTTTAAAAAAATAGATTAGCAATGCTAGTCACCGTCTATGCAATGACCTTAATGTCTGTGGATTAGGATTGCTTAGGTAAACAATTTATGGAGAATGTCACATAAACTATACAGCTCTCTGTGTTGTAGGACCTAGATGTTTCATAACTTAACTCATTGTATTTTTGGCGGTAACCTGTCTGATGTGGAAAGCAAGACTCCAGGGAGGCACATGGGACAAGCCAGGTCTCTCCCTTCTCGGTCCCGATTCCTTGATTCTTAAAATTATTAGCAAAGTTTGATACTTGGCAAATTCTCTTGTATGATTTTAAATTGAATTGTTTGGAGTTCTAGATACACTGATTTGCTGGAAAATTCTCTTTTAAAAAGAAATCGGTGTTTGGATTATAAGCAGTTGTTATTGCATACAATTTTGAAATTTTGTTTTATTGTTACAAGTTTTTTTTTCATGGAGAGCTGGTGTTGTTATATTCTTAGGTCTCTTCCTGCCCCTAAGAGGATCACATGAAAAGTTTGGAGCTGGGGAACTCAGAGGTGGGCAAGGAAAGGGACTGTGCTCTGGAAAAGGTAAAGGAAGCTGCTAATTCAGACACACAGACGCTAAATAGACACCTCCTCTGGCTTACACTGAGCAGGAAAAGAAGAAAATTGAGTGACGGAGATGCTTCTACATATATTGTGGAACATTAATTTTACTGTAGAATTAATAGATTCACTTGAAACCTCTGTGAGGTTCACAGAGGTTCCCACTGTCAGTTTACGGGGTGAGATGAACCTGAAGGGTATCTTTCTGTTGTACGGCACACATTACCTCTATACACATATATGTGTGTGACCCATGCAGAGAGAGCTGGGATAGACACAGGAGTTTGCAGAAATCAAGACAGAAGCTAGAGGATAAACTTCATTCTATAGCTTGTGTGTTCTTAAAGAAAACTCAATTATTGTCTTCTCCTGTGTTCCACTTCAGAGGCCTCTGTGGCTAAAATGTATATGCCATTGTTCTGGGTGAACATATGTGTTAGGCCAATGAGAGTAAAGAATAAACAATGTGGGAAGGTTTGGGTAAGACCCTCTGACAGTCGACTCAGCTGAGCTCCTTCCCTTACAGATAAAGCTATATTCCTGGTTGAACATAGTTTGCTTTTAAGCCCAGTGGGATAAAAATCAAGAACAAAAAGTGGGGAAAATTTGGCCTCTGGGAGAGTGCAAGGTTTCTTCTACCTTTCATTCCTTTGTTGGAAACATGGGTCAGTTCAGGTGATTGGGAAACATTGGGCCACCAAATCTGTAGAAATCTGTCATTTTCCTTTCTCTTTTTGTAATATTTCTGTACCAATCTCTTGGGTGGTAAGAAGGTCCCAGACTGCTCTTTACTATTTGGGATGAAATATATCCTGTGGAAGATTTGGGGTATACAGCTGACTGGTTCTGATGTGTGTCTCAGTGCTTTCCTTCTCCTTGGTATATTTTTTCTTGGAATTGCTTTTCCCATCTTTCTTGTGTCAATCTGAAGAGTCCAGATTCAGGGCACCCAGAGACCATCCAATCCATGTCTGCCAACTGCACACAGTGACTATTCAACAAGATTGGGATATCATGTTTAATTCTACAAAATAGGGAGATTTTTGTCTTGTACCCCTTCTCTGCACATCTCCTCTGTGAATCTGTGGCAGGAGGAGGAAAATGGTGAGGTATTTTGGTTTTCAAGATTGCGGTCCCCAGCCAAGTATTATTTCATCTTAAGATCCAGGCTGTGCTTTATTGCCACCTATGACTCCTTCCATTTGTGTTGGCTGGGCAGCGTGGGGTGAATAAGTGAAGCACCACTCCTATATTTTTACAAAACATTACATCACTTCATGAATATTTGGAAAAGTCAGCATGAGTGCCCTTTGTGTAATATTTCCTTTCCTTGGTGGCAAAAAAAGATTAATCAATGTAGATACAACCTTTAGTTGGGAATGAATCCAGCATCCTTGATTTAAGAGTTCAGCATGTGTATACACTGCTAGGGGTCTCTCTTGCATCAATTATTATGGAAGTCATGCCTTAAAGAAAACAAAAAGCATCCTGTCTCTTAAATAAACTTCAGTTAGTGGTGATAACACAGTTGTAAAACTTATCCTTTGAGTAAATAGAGGGTAAAAGATTGCACATTCTGGATTTTATAAGAATATGTCAGTTTGCTGTAACTGTTTAAGTCCCTGGATTCATCAGATATGTAGAGTTAGCATTTGAAACTTAAACTTAACAACAGTTACTTCAACTGTAGTATAGTACTTGGGAAAAAAAAAACCCAAAACATTAATTGTCTGACTTGTTTCAGCGAGAGTTTAGAGTATGTTATGTTCTGGAATTCTGCTTTTCTTAATAATCCCAAGTTATCTGGGATGGTAATGAAAGCAGTGTAGAGCTGGCTGATTGTACAAACAAAGAGGTATTTGTGATGTGTCGTGTCTATAGTACTCTTTGCGTCATTTTTCTAGCATTTTATTATATTGTAAATAAACCAAGACATAATTTTTCTCCCTTTACTCAGTATCATCTCTCTCATTAGATGAGCATTAAAAAAGATAGATTTTTCCTACCTCAAATTTAAAATTATGAGTGCCAAGTTATGTGTATCTCACTTAACTCATAGAGAAGTTAAAATATACCAGGGTGAGTCAAAAATTATCTGCACTCCAGTTATATTAAAACTTCTATAAATTCTGCAGCCACAGTGAGAGTATGGATAATTTTGACACCCTCATACGTAACTCAAAACTAATTTCATTTAAATCCCTTTAAACTGTGTATGTAGTTGTTTGAGGTGTAACTTTTCATTAAATTATAAATTTTGATCAGCTGAGTGCCAAAAATTTCATAAGTGTTTCAGTTCTACTATGTGTTAGTCACATTTTAGGTATTGATGTGTATAACAATGAACAAGGTGGCCATGAGTAATTGTTCTCATGAAATTTGTGTTTCTGATTTTGATGGAAGGCAGAAAACAATGAAATAAATATTGGATCTATTTTCAGGTAGTTTGTGATGAATACTATAAAGAAAAATAAATGAGGTAGAAGACAAGTGAACTTTACATGAATGTTATTATAAATAGGATGGTAAAATGAATTTTGAGGAGAGATTTAAATAAAACTGCAATCATCTGAGGAAAATGCATTTTAGGCATTGATACCAGAGAGGAAAAAACTCTAAGGCAGAAGCACTCTATGTGGTTGCAGTGGAATGAATTTGCAGAAAATCAGGGAGAAGATAAAGAAAGAGATACCAGGAGCTTGAACTTCTGGTTCTTGGTAAACCATGGGGAGACTGGATTGTATTCTGGTGTTATTAGAAAACCTTGTAGGTGTGGAGTAGGAAAGAAGGATAATTAGATGTGTTTTTAGCATTCCCATAATAGGGTAATAGCTATAACTATTATCACATAAACACACACACACACACAACATAGGATAGGGCAGAAAATTTATTGGACAAATCATTTTGAGAAATTTTGGCTTAAAATTTTATTTATGGCAAGAATCATTTAAAAATACTAATCTTCTGCAGGGGGAGATTTTATGTGTTGTTTAACAAAATTATTGACCATAGAGCTCTTCTCTCACAGACTATTTTGTGATTTGGGGAATGTATAATCATCTATATTTATTATCTCTTCTCTAAAGGGTGTTGAAAAAATATATGTATATAATCAACCTCTCTTTGAAATACATATAAGGAATACAACAGGATCCGAAGTCCTAAAAGACTTCAGTAAAAATGACATTGTACAAATGGTTCCAATCAAATACATTTTGGTAAATGGAAATCCTTTAGGAGATTATAATATTTTAACACTGTAGTGTTCTAATAGCCATGTTTTTACCAAGCACTTACTACGTGTCATAAAAGTTTTGCACATGTATTATTTAATATATACTACTCTTTGAGTTTAAGACTTAGAAATAGTAAAAAAAAAAAAAAAAAAAAAACTGATCCCAACTCACTTAGATACAAACAACATAGCTTGATGTCAAATTCAGTTGTGGTTGATTGAAACATGTAATTTCAAGAACTACATTGTAAGGTCTGCAATAGTAATAAATATTGCATATCATGAGCAATATCTTAAAATCATGATGTTATTGTATGATAAGTAATCTAAAGATGATTTAAAGTATGCAGGAGGATATGTGTAGGTTACGTGTGAATACTAAGCCAATTTATATAAGGGACATGAGAGCATCTGCAGATTTCGGTAGCCTCAGGGGTCCTGGAATCAATGCCCTGCAGATACGAAGGAATGACAGATTGTACTTTATAAACTGAAAATATTACATAAATGTGAGGTGCTAACATGGCAAAATACTATACTTGGCATTAAGCATCAGGCATTAGTAAGCCCTCAGAACATTTTTGTTCATTAATTAGATTCTACTTCAAATACTAAAATATTTTAGTATTTTATTAATAAAATTTTGTATTTTAGTATTTAAAAAAAATCATGATGTTATGACAAATTTGAGAGTCCTTGCTATTAATTAGTAGTCCTTGCTACTAATCCTTGCCATTGAGGATTCATGTTTTGTATGGTAAAGACATCTGCTCCACAGGGAACAAGATGATATCAATGGATACAGAACTTTCATGATGGTGGGGGAGTAAGAGGCGGAGCTCGTCTTCTCCCCACAGATACATCAAAAATACATCTACATGTGGAATGACTCCCACAGAACACCTAGTCAACACTGGCAGAAGACCTCAGACTTCCAGAAAGGCAAGAAAATCTCCACATAACTGGGTAGGACAAAATAAAAAAAAAAAAAAGAGAGACAAATGAATGAGAATGGGACCTGAGCCTCTGGGAGGAAGCTGTGAAGGAGAAAAAGTTTCCACTCGCTAGGAAGCCGCCTCAGTGGCAGGGACAGGAGGGGGGAGCTTTGGAGCCTCAGAGGAGAGGGCAACAACAGGAGTGTGGAGGGCAGAGTGGAGATTCCCACACAGAGGATTGGTGCCAAACAGTACTTGCCAGCCTGAGACGCTCGTCTGCTCACCTGCCTGGATGGGTGGGGCCAGGGTGCTGTGGCCTGGGCTTAGGAGGTCAGACCCCAGGGAGAGAACTGGAGTTGTCTGCATGAAGACAGTCTGAGGGGGGCAGTGCACCACAGCTAGTCAGGAGAGAGTGGGAAGAAGCCTGGGCCTGCTGGAGAGGCAAGGGACTGTTGTGGTGGGCTGCGTGAAGAGAGGGGCAGGCCCACCATAGGAACTTCTTTCTATGTGTGCTCACAGAGTGCAGGGCACTGCCTACATGAGCTCCAGTCATAGGCACAAGGTGAAGCTATTATCTTGGACCCAGGAGGCTGGTAATGGCTGCCACCACTGCCACCAAGTGTCCTGTGTGCAAACACAGGTCACTGCCACCACCTTCCCAGGACCCTGTGCAGCCCACCACGGCCCTGTGCAGCCCACCACCGCCAAGATTTCTGTGATCCAGGCCAACTTCCCCAGGAGAAGGCACAGCATGCCTCAGGCTGTAGCAACTTCCTCCCAGCCTCTGTCTTCACAGATATTCCCTGCACACCCCAGTTGTGACTGCCATATCCCTCTCCCCGGCCCGAGTAAGTTTGTCCTAATAAGCTGCTGCTTTAACCCCCTCTTGCCTGGGTGGGGAACAGATGCCTGAGGGCACACAGACGTGGGGTCAAAACCAAAGCTGAACTCCATGGTTAAATTCCTGCAATTGGCTTGGTAAACTCTGTATCTGTGAAATATATGAATAGACAATGTGTTCCCACAGTCGAGGCTGAGGACTTTGGGGGCACATACACATGGGAGTAAGGCCAGATAAGAGTCTGAATTGGCTCCACAATATCCACAGCAGGTCCACAAACCTACCTAGAAGTATCAGAGGACTGCCTGGGAATGCAGGGATTGGCTGTGGCTCACTGTGAGGTCAAGGACACTGACAGCTGAGACCCAAGTAAAATATTATTATCATTTATATTATTGTTTTGTTTTGTTCTGTTGTTCTTTTTTATTACTATTTTAATTTTTATTTTTAATTTATTTTTTCTTTTCTTTTCTATGCTTCTATTTTTAATTTTTTTTTCTATTTTTACTTTTCATTATTTTGTGTTGTTTCCTTATTTTTGTTTTTTCTTTTCTTTGGCTTTTTCTCTTTTTTTTAAACTATATTTTATATTTTTCTATTTCTAGTTTTTTTGCTGTTTTGTGTTTTTTCTTTTGTTTTCTTTGTTTTGTTTTGCTTTATCTTTTTTATTGTTTTTGTGTGTATGTTTTATGCTTTCTTTGCCTTTTTTTTTTTAGTTTTCTTTCTGTTTTGCATTTTTTTTTGTTTTTGTTTTTGTTAGTTTAGTCTTTATTATTTATTTTCATTTTGGGGTTTATTTATTTGTTTGCTTGCTCTCTTTGTGTGTGTGTGTGTGTGTGTGTGTGTGTGTGTTTCTTTCTGTGTTTTTGTCTGTTTGGTTTTCCTTTTACCATTTGTCTTGGGGGTTTTGTTTGTCTGTTCATTTGCTTTTCTTTTTGTTCTTTGTTTTTCTGTGCCATGAGGCTTGCACGGTCTTGGTTCTGCAGCCAGGAGTCAGGCCTGAGACTCTGAGGTGGGAGAGCCAAGTCCAGGATGCTGGACCACTGGAGAATTCCCAGCCTCAGGGAATATTAATCCACAAGAGCTCTCCCAGAGGTCTCTATTTTAATACCAAGACCCGGCTCAACCCAATGGCCAGCAAACTCCAGTGTAGGACACCTTACGCCAAACAACTAGCAAGACAGGAACACAACTCCACCCATTTGCAGACAGGTTGACTAAAGTCAAACTAAGTTCATAGACACCCCAAAACACACCACCTGATGTGGCCCTTCCCATCAGAGGAACAAGATCCAGCTCTACCCCCAAGATGCTGACACCAGTCCCCCCAACCAGGAAGCCTACAGAAGCCACTGGATCAACATCACCCACTGGTGAAGTGTCTGCTGGGAGGATACACCAGAAGAAAGAGGAGCTACAACTCTGCAGCCTGCAGAAAGGAGGCACCAAACACAGTAAGTTAAACAAAATGTGAAGACAAAGAAATATGCTGTAGATGAAAGAACAAGGTAAAAACCCACAAGACCAAATATATGAAAAGGAAATAGGTAATCTACATGAAAAAGAATTCAGAGTAATGATAATAAAGATGATCCAAAATATCAGAAATAGATGAAGAAAATACAAGAAATGTTTAAGGACCTAGAAGAACTAAAGAACAAACAGTGATGAACAATGCAATAACTGAAATTAAAAATACTCTAGAAGAAATCAATAGCTGGATAACTAAGGCAGAAAAATGGATAAGTGAGCTGAAAGGTAGAATGGTGGAAATAACTGCTGCAGAGAAGAATAAAGAAAAAATAATGAAAAGAATTGAGAGTAGTCTCAGAGACCTCTGGGACAATATTAAACACACTAACATTCAAATTATAGGGGTCCCAGAAGAAGAAGAAAAAGAGAAAGGTTTTGAGAAAATATTTGAAGAGATTATAGTCGAAACTTCCCTAACATGGGAAAGGAAATAGTCAATCAAGTCCAGGAAAACAGAGATACCCATATGGGATAAACCCAAGGAGAAACATACTGAGACACATATTAATAAAACTAACAAAAATTAAATTCAGGCCTTCCCTGGTGGTCCAGTGGTTAAGACTACATGCACCCACTGCAGGGGGCATGGGTTCAATCCCTGGTCAGGGAAGATCCCACATGCCATTCAGCTTGGCCAAAAAAAAAAAAAAAAAAAAAAAAAAAATTAAATTCAAAGAAAAAATATTAAAAGCAGCAAGGGAAGCGCTACAATAACACACAAGTGAATCCCCATAAGGTTATCAGCTGATTTTTCAACAGAAACCCTGCAAGCCAGAAGGGAGTCACAGGATATTTTTAAAGTGATAAAAGGGAAAAAGCTACAACAAAGATTACTCTATCCAGCAAGGATCTCACTCAGATTTGATGGAGAAATCAAAAGGTTTACAGATAAGCAAAAGCTAAGAGAATTCAGCACCACCAAACCAGCCCTACAACAGATGCTAAAGAAACTTCTCTAAGCAGAAAACCTGAGAGAAGAAAAAGACCTACCAAAAAAACAAAATTACGAAAATGATAATGCAAACATAAATATCAATAATTACCTTAAATATAAATGGATTAAATGCTCCAATGAAAAGACACAGAGTGGCTGAATGGATACAAAAATAAGACATATATGCTGTCTACAAGAGACCCACTTCAGACCTAGGGACACACACAGACTGAAAGTGAGGGGATGGAAAAAGATATTCCATGAAAATGGAAATCAAAAGAAATCTGGAGTAATAATACACATATCAGATAAAACAGACTATTATTTTTTTTTAATTTTTATTTTATTTATTTATTTTTATTTATGGCTGCATTGGGTCTTCATTGGAGTATGTGGGATCTTTGTTGAGGCATGTGGGATCTTCTGTTGCAGCATACAGGCTCTTTGCTGCAGCTCATGAAATTCTCTCTTGTTATGACATGCAGGCTTCTACTAGTTGTGGTGTGAGTTTTCTCCTCTCTAGTTGTGGTGCACAAGCTCCAGGGAACATGGGTTCTGTAGTTGTGGCATGCAGGCTCCAGAGTGCATGGTATGTGTAGTTTGTAGTATATGGGCTCTCTAGTTGAGGCATGTGGGCTCAGTAGTGGTGGTGCACAGGCTTAGTTGCCCCGTGGCATGTGGGATCCTAGTTCCCTGGCCAGCAATTGGATCTGCATCTTTTGCATTGCAGGACAGATTCTTTACCACTAGACCACCAAGGAAATCCCTAAAATAGACTTTAAAATAAAGAGACATCCATGTCTCTTAAAATAGACTTAAAAAAAAATACATCCTTGTCCTTGCTTATTTTAGCAAGAGATAAGGATGGACACTGTATAATGATCAAGGGATTAACTCAATAATAATATATAATAATTATAAGTATATATGCACACAACATAGCAGCAACTCAATACATAAGGCAAATGCTAACAGCTATAGAAGAGTAAATTAAAAGTAACACAATAACAATGGGAGACTTTGACACCTCACTTACACCAATGGACAGATCATCCAAACAGAAAATTAATAAGAAAACACAAGCTTTAAATGGCAAATTAGACCAGATAGATTTAATTGATATTTACAGGACATTTCATCCAAAAACAGCAGACTACACTTTCTTCTCAAGTGCACACTGAACATTCTCCAGGATAGATCACATCTTGGGTCACATATCAAGCCTCAGAAAATTTAAGAAAATTGAAATTATATCAAGCATGTTTTCAGACCATAATGCTATGAGATTAGAAATCAATTACAAGAAGAAAAAAAAAACCTTAAAAAAACACAAACATATGGAGGCTAAAATATGCTACTAAATAACCAAGAGATAATTGAAGAAATCAAATAGAAAATCAAAAAATACCTAGAGATAAATGACAATGAAAATATGATGACCCAAAATCTGTGAGAGGTAGCAAAAACAGTTTGTTTTTTTGTTTTTGTTTTTTTTTTTTGCAAAAGCAGTTTTAAGAGGGAAGTTTATAGCAACAAATTCCTACCTCAAAAAACAAGAAAAATCTCAAATAAACCACCTAACATTACACCTAAAGCAATTAGAGAAAGAAGAACAAAAAAAACCCCCAAAGTTATTAGAAGAAAAAAATAATAAAGATCAGAGCAGAAATAAACAAAATAGAAACAAAGAAAACAATAGCAAAGATCAATAAAACTAAAAGCTGGTTCTTTGAGAAGATAAAGAAAATTGATAAATCTTTAGACAGACTCATCAAGAAAAAGAGGGAGAGAACTCAAATCAGTAAAATTAGAAATGAAAAAGAAGTTACAATGGACACCAAACAAATACAAAGGATCATAAGAGACTACTATAAGCAACTATATGCCAATAAAATGAACAACCTGGGAGAATGGACAAATTCTTAGAAAGGTATAATCTTCCAAGACTGAACCAGGAAGATATAGAAAATATAATCTGACAAATCACATATAATTAAATTGAAACTGTGATTAAAAATCTTGCAACAAACAAAAGTCCAGATGCAATTGACTTAACAGACAAATTCTATCAGACATTTAGAGAAGAGTTATTGCCCATCCTCCTCAAACTCTTCCAAAAATTTGCAGAGTGAGGAACACACCAAAGCTCATTCTTTGAGGCCATGATCACCCTGATACCAAAACCAGACAAAGATATCATTAAAAAAGAAAATTAGAGATCAATATCACTGATGAATATAGATGTAAAAATCCTCAACAAAATACTAGCAAAAAGAATCCAACAACACATTAAAAAGATCATACACCATAATCAAGTAGGATTTATCCTAGAGATGCAAGGATTCTTAAATATGTGCAAATCAAACAATGTGATACACCATACTAACAAATTGAAGAATAAAAACCATATGATCATCTCAATAGATGCAGAGAAAGCTTTTCACAAAATCCACTACCCATTTATGATAAAAACTTTCTAGAAAGTGGGTATAGAGGAAACCTACCTCAACATAATAAAGGCTATATATGACAAAACCACAGAAAATATCATTCTCAATGGTGAAAAACTGAAAGAATTTCCTCTAAGATCAGGGACAAGATGAGGATGTCCACTCTCACCACTATTATTCAGCATAGTTTTGGAAGTCTTAGCCATGGGAATTGGAGAAGAAAAATAAATAAAAGAAATCCAAAGTGAAAAAGAAGAGGTAGAACTGTTAATGTTTGCAGATGACATGATACTATACATAGAAAATCCTCAAAAGGCCACCAGGAAACTATTAGAGCTAATCAATAAATTTGGTAAAGTTTCAGGATATCAAATTAATGCACAGAAATCTATTGCATTCCTATACAATAACAACAAAAGATCAGAAAGAGAAGGTAAGCAAACGATCCCATTTACTACTACAACAAAGAGAATAAAATACCTAGGAATAAAACCTAAGGAAGTAAAAGACCTGTACTCAGAAAACTACAAGATGTTGATGAAAGAAATCGAAGACAATGCAGATGGTGTGATATACCATGTTATTGGATTGGAAAAATCAGTATTATGAAAATGACTATACTACTCAAAGCAATCTACAGATTCAATGTAATCCTTTTAAAATACCCTTGGCATTTTTCACAGAACTAGAACAAAAAATCTTAAAATTTATATAGAGATACAAAAGACTCCAAATAACCAAAGAAATCTTGAGAAAATGGAGCTGGAGGAATCAGGCTCCCTGACTTCAAACTATACTACAAAGCTACAGTAATCAAGGCAGTATAGTACTGGCAGAAAAACAGAAATATAGATCAATGGAATGGAATAGAAAGCCCAGAGATAAACCCATGCACCTATGGTAACCTAATCTATGACAAAGGAAGCAAAAATATACAATGGATAAAAGCCAGTCTCTTCAATAAGTGGTGCTGGGAAAACTAGACAGCTACATGCGAAAGAATGAAATTAGAACACTCCCTAACACCATACACAAAAATAAACTCAAAATGGATTAAAGACGTAAATGTAAGACTGGACAGTATAAAAGTCTTAGAGGAAACTGTGGAAGAACATTCTTTGACATAAATCACAGCAAGATCTTTTTTTGCCCCACCTCCCAGAGTAAAGAAAATAAAAACAAAAATAATCAAACGGGGCCTAAGGAAACTTAAAAGTTTTTGTACAGGAAAGGAAACCATAAACAATATGAAAAGACAGCCCTCAGAATGGGAGAAAATATTTGCAAATGAAGCAACAGACATAGGATTAATCTCCAAAATATACAAACTGTTCATGCAGCTCAATATCAAAAATCATACAACCCAATCGAAAAATGGGCAGAAGACTTAAATAGATATTTCTCCAAAGACAAAGAGATGGCAAACAAACACATGAAAAGATACTCAACATCACTAAATATTAGAGAAATGCAAATCAAAACTACAGTGAGTTATCACCTCGCACCAGTCAGATGGCCATCATCAAAACATCTACAAATAATAAATGCTGGAGATGTTGTGGAGTAAAGGGAATCATCTTGCATTGTTGGTGGGAATATAAATTGATACTGCAACTTGAAGGTTCCTTAAAAAACTAAAAATAGAACTACCATATGACCTAGCAATCCCACTACTGTACATATTCTCAGAGAAAACCATAATTCAGAAAGACACATTCACCCCAATGTTCATTGCAGCATTATTTACAATAGCCAGGTCATGGAAGCAACTTAAATGTTCATTGACAGAGGAATGAATAAAGAAGATATGGTATGTATACACATGTACAATAGAATATTATTCAGCAATAAAAAGTAATGAAATTGGGTCATTTGTAGAGATGTGGATGGACTTAGACACTGTCATACAGAGTGAGGTAAGTCATAAACAGAAAAACAAATATATATTAAGGCATACATGTTGAATCTAGAACAATGGTACATATGAACCTGTTTGCAAGGCAGAAATAGAGACACAGACATAGAGAGCAAACATATGGACAACAAGGGGGGATGGGTAGTGGGATGTATTGGGAGATCGGGATTGACATATATACACTAATATGTATAAAACAGATAACTAATGAGAACCTGCAGTATTGTACAGGGAACTCAACTTCATGTTCTGTAGTGACCTAAATGGAAAGGAAATCCAAAAAAGAGGGGACATATGTATACATATAGCTAATTCACTTCACTGTATAGCAGAAACTAACAACATTGTAAAACAATTACACCCCAATTAAAATTATAGAAAACAAACAACCGAATCAAAAAATGGGCAATATATCTCAATAGACATTTCTCCAAAGAAGATGGCCAACAGGAACATGAAAAGTGCTCAACATTACTCATTATTAGAGAAATGCAATGAAAACTACTATAAGGTACCATATCACACTGGTTAGAATGGCCATCATTAAAAAAATCTACAAATAACAAATGCTGGAGAGGGTGTGGAGAAAAGGGAAACCTCCTACACTGTTAGTGGAAATGTAAATTGGTGTAGCCACCTGGAAAACAATATGAAGTTTCCTTAAAAAACTAAAATTAAGAGTTACCATATGATCTTGCAATCCCACTCCTGGGCATATATCTGTATAAAACTGTAATTCAAAAAGATACATGCACCCCTGTGTTTATAGCAGCACTATTTATAATAGCCAAGACATGGAAACAACCTAAATGTCTATCAACAGATGAATGGATAAAGAAGATGTGGTACAGATTTACAATTGAATAACATTCACGCATAAAAAAGAATGTAATAGTGCCACTTACAGCAACATGAATGGACCTAGAGATTATCATACTAAGTGAAGTAAGTCACACAGAGAAAGACAGATATCATATAATGTCACATATATGTGAAATTCAAGATATGGACACAAGTGAACTTATCTATGAAACAGAAACAGACTCACAGATGTAGAGAACAGATTTGCGCTTGCTGGGGGCAGGGGGTCTGCACAGATACAAACTACTTTATTTAGAAGATAAACAACAAGGTCCTACTATAGAGCACAGGGAACTAAATTCAATATCTTGTGATAAACTATAATGGAAAAGAATATGAAAAAGAATGTATATATATATAAACTGAATCACATTGCTATATAGCAGAAATTAACACAAAACTGTAAATCAAATATGCCTCAATAAAATGAATTAAAATACTATTGGATTATAATACAAAGAATAAAATAAATATTTTCAGAAAAAGATGCTTTCAATAGGCAATTTTCTTGAAAATTTAACCTAATCTACATAATTAAGGATCATAATAATTAGTGGGATTCAAAACCAATTAGTTTAACCTCTATACTCTGAATTCCACTTCAAAATATTTACATTTCAATTTTTATTTTGTTTTGCCTAAAAACAATCTCTCTCTATCCAATGCCTTACATGATATAAATAAGAACCCATGACACCAAGGACTTAAGTAATTCACCCCAAAACACTGACACACTATTAACCAGAAATTAGAATCATCAGAAATGTCAATTAACAATTTAAACCTTGACAAAGTGCATTATTAGGGAAAATACATTATACTTGTCCTTTATTTCAGTCATACAAACATAATTATAGCAAAAATGAAAACAATAAAGATGAGGCAACATGGTCTCATAATTATAAATATAAACTATTTTGTATTTATTAAGTGAAAACAGAATAGTGCACTAAATCTTTCATCCCTTATTCCTATGCAATTTTTGCCACTCTTTTGTATATTTAAGACCCCAGTTGTTTTATTCTCCAATATTCAAAGAAAATAATGTCCTAGTATTTAAATAGCATTTCTTAAATGTACTTAAATAAATTCTCCGACTTTACACCCATAAACTAACCCATGCAAAGCACCTCAAATTATTCTTGTTTGGAGGTGAAAAAAGAAATAACTTAAACTAGCATGTATTTTAAGCTCTAATGAAAGAGGTACTTACTGTGAAATATAAAATTCTTCACCATCTAGTTCTTTCATTTCCAGCTCCATTCCACCATTCCTTGCTAAGAATTATGTGGTCTTGTAACATG
Source organism: Hippopotamus amphibius kiboko (assembly GCF_030028045.1). Lineage (NCBI taxonomy): Eukaryota > Metazoa > Chordata > Mammalia > Artiodactyla > Hippopotamidae > Hippopotamus > Hippopotamus amphibius. Next base: position 86,730,068 of record NC_080191.1, read on the forward strand.
ATTTTATTATTTCCTTAATGCCCAACACATGCTCATGCCTCAGGTTTCCATGAATTTGCCCACATTCTTTCTTCTCCTAGAAAGCTTCTATTCTTCGGAAAATCATACTGATCTTTACCTGATTTATCATCAGGTTTCCTTCAAGCAGAATTTAACACTCATTCATTAATTCAGATGAAATTTAAATGAGAGATGTATTTTCTGATTCTTTTATCTAAAATTACTTATCAAATCCCTTACAAATGCCAGCCATATTGTTGGAGATAAAATGGTTAACAAAATAGGTTTGGTCCTGAGTTACAAGGTCTGTATATCCATATTACACACTTTGTGCCCTGGGTTATGATATGTCATTTACTTGAGTCAGTCCCTGGAGGTAGTGAGGGGATTTAGAGGTAAGGGGCTAGGGTCTCTGCTTGTCCTTGCATCTCCATCACTAAGAATGGTACCTGTCAAGTAATAGCTACCTAATACATTAACAATTTTTAATGAACATTTAGTGGTTTTCCCAGACATATATATTTCAAAAATAGTGGAGTGAGAAGCAAAACTTGGACTTTCTAATTCCTGTATTCTTTCCACTGTACTGTATGGGTTCCAATAGGAAGACGTTAAACATCACCATTGTTCCACTAATCTACCTCTGATAAAATAATGGTTTGAGTGCACTGGATGAAACTCACTAAAGATTTTCAAACATCTGATTTAGCACCATGTGTAAAATAGTCACAAAGGTAAGGAGTTGCCATCCCCTTAATTTGCTTAGTGCACATTACTAATGAGCTTATAAACTGGGGATGAGTTCTCTAGGGCTCAATTGGTTTAATTTGTTCCATGGTCCCAGAGGAAGGTCAGAACCCCTCTTTTGGCCATGAAAGAGATGAGATGTAATAGTGCGGACCAATAAATAGAGCATTTTAAATTTTCCTAGAAAAGAATTTAACCCCCACCCCCCAAAAAAAACCCTGCAATTTAACAATTGCAAAACACAGTTGATAGATAGGTCTTCAAGTTTGAATACAGCACATGATGATAAAGATAGGGATAATAAATAGTTTTAAAGTTTTTTATGTAAGTTTGGAAGTACTGTCTCTGCTATTATAAGCATGTGATTAATGAAACCAGAGAGACTGAACATTGTATCTGAGCTACAATTATGTACCTTATAACATTGGCTTATGCTAGTTTTTGTTGTGTAAAGTAACAAAAATTTCAAACATATTTCCAAGATGGCAATAAGTTCTGTCTTTCCAATCAGCAGATTAAGATAAAAAGCAGTGAGAAATATTTGTCTGCCAATCAAATATTAACAATACATAAAATTTGGGAAAGACTGAAGATAGTAAACATGAGTGGGGAAAACAAACAAACATGGCGTTCAACACCAGAATAGTTTAGAAATTGTTAACTTCAAAGGTAAGGGAAGTGATTTATTTTCAAAAATCTTAAATTCTTCTATTGTAATTTACTGGAAGTATTTAGTTTACACAAAAATCACAATCCATGATTCACAGGAAAGTTTTGTTTTTCTTTTTTTCTTTTTTCAAGTGAATCTGACTTTTGCAGGGAGCCTTCAAAAGGGATTTCATAGCAACTTCTTTCTTTCCATTAAAAAATCTCCAATCCTTCAGTTTCACCTCCCATGCTTTGCTAAGCATGGGCCGTATTATCCATTTTCTTCTCAGTCTTGGATATAATGCATGATATTGCCTCCCAATTAAGTCTAAAATGATGCCTTCAGTAATCCAGTAATCCTTCCCCACACTTACCTTCTAGCTTTCTTTTCTGTAAGAATAGTATTCATAAGTCTTTTTCAAGCCTTTCTCAGTATACACAGATATCTCTACATGCCTTTGATTTCAATATATAAATAAGCATACCTGAAACACAGGTGTCTTGATTCCCAATCTAGTGCTGCCTTTGCAAAACATGTCCTATGACCAAATAACCTTCGGATGCTTGCTTTTATAAAATGTATGCTCGCAACATGCAGTTTAATCTAACACTTCTAATTTATTGCCTGAGTCCATAATAGCAAAATTCAGCAGAGCAATCTTTTCTTAGACAAAATTTGGAAGATGTGACTCCCTTGCTTCAAAGGTCGCAAAGGGCCTCATATCACATTTTAAACACAATCCAGATTTCTTACCGATGCCACAGAGCTTTACCATTAGTCTTTCTGTGTGTTTCCCTCCACTCTCACCTTTCAGCACTCTTCCGCTTGGCCAGTAAACAGGCAGACCCCCCTTCATTGTGTTTCACTTTACTATGCTTTGCAGATACTGCATTTTTTATAAATTGAAGTTTTGTGGCAACCCTGCATGGAGCAAGTCTATTGATGCCATTCTTCCAACAGCATTTGCTCACTTTGTTTTTGTGTCACATTTTGGTAACTCCCTCATTTTTTCAAGCTTTCTCATCATTATTATATTTGTTATGGTGATTTGTGATCAGTGAGTTTTGATGTTACTTTGTAATTATTTTGGGGCACCAGGAACCATGCCCATATAAGATGGCAGAACTTAATAGATAAAGGCTCTGTGTGTTCTGACTGTACCACCCACTGGCTGCCCCCCCATCTCTCTCCTCCTCCCACCTTCCTATTCCCTAAGACACAACAATACATGTGCTATTAGTAACTCTACAATGGCCTCTAAGTGTTTAAGTGAATAACCATACAATGGTCTCTAAGTGTTTAAGTGAAATGAAGAATTTAATGTCTGTCACTTTAAATCAAAAGCTAGAAAAGATTAAGTTTAGTGAGGAAGACATGTCCAAAGCTGTGATAGGCCCAAAGCTACGTTTCTTGCACCAGACAGTTAGGCAGATTGTAGATGCAAAGGACAAATACTTTAATGATATTAAAAAGTGCTACTCCAGGTAACACACAGTTAATGAAGCAAAACAGCCTTATTGCTGATATGCAGAAGGTTTCAGTGGCCTGGAGAGAAAATCAAACCAGCTACAACTTTCCCTTAAGCTGAAGTCTAATCCAGAGAAAGGCCCTAACTCTCTTCAATTTTATGAAGGCTAAGAGAGGTGAGGAAGATACAAAGAGAAGTTTGAAGCTAGCAGAGAGTGGTTCATGAGGTTTAAGGAAAGAAGCCATCTCCATAACATAGAAGTGCAAGGTGAAGCAGCAAGAGCTCATGTAGAAGCTGCAGCAAGTTATCCAGAGGACCTAGCTAATTCACAAAGGTGACGGCAATGAAAAGCAGATTTTCAATGCCAAAAAAAAAAAAAAAAAAAAGCCTTCTGTTAAAATATGATGACATTGAGGACTTCCATAGCTAGAGAGGAGAAGTTGATGCCTGGCTTCAAAGCTTCAAAGGACAGGCTGATTCTTTTCTTAGAGGCTAATGTAGCTGGTGACTTTAAGTTGAACCTAATGCTCATTTGCCAACCTAAATCCTAGTGCCCGTATGAATTATGCTAAATCTACTCTGACTGTTCCCTATAACTGGAATAATAAAGAGTGGATGACTGCAAATCTGTTTACAACATTGTTAACTCAATATTTTAAGCCTGCTGTTGAGACCTACCAGCTCAGAAAAAAAGATTCCTTTAAAAATATCACTGTTTATTGACAATGCACCTGGTCACCCAAGAGCCCTGATGGAGATGGACAGCAAGATTCATGCTGTTTTCTTGCCTGCTAACACAGCATGCATTCCACAGCCTATGGCTGGATCAAGGAATCACTTTGAATTTCAAATCTTATTACTGATGAAATACATCTTGTAAGGCTATAACTACCAGAAATAGTGATTCCTCTGATGGATCGGGGGAAAGTCAATTGAAAAACTTCTGGAAAGGATTCATCATTTTAGATGCCATTAAGAACATTTGTGATTCATGGGGAGATGTCAAAATATCAACATTAACAGGAATTTGGAAGAAGTTAATTCCAACCCTCAGGAGCGATTATGAGGGGTTCGAAACTTTACTGGAGGAAGCAATTGCAGATGTGTTGGAAATAGCAGGAGAACTAGAATTAGAAGTGGGGCCTGAGATGTGACTGAATTTGTTCAATCTCATAATAAAACTTGAATGAATGAGGAGTTGCTTCTTATGGATGAGCAAAGAAAGTGTTTTCTTGAGAGGGAATCTACTCCCGGTGAAGATGCTGTGAAGATTATTGAAATGACAACAAAGGATTTAGAATATGACATGAACTTAGTTGATAAAGCAGCAGCAGAGTTTAAGAGGACTGACTCCAGGTCTGAAAGAAGTTCTACTGCGTGTAAAATGCTATCAAACAGCATTACATGTTACAGAAAAAATCGCTGGTGAAAAGAAGAGTTAATACATACGTGAACTCCATCATTGTCTTGTTTTAAGAAATTGCCCCAGTCACCCCACCTTTAGCAACCACCACCCTGATCAGTTTGTAGCCATCAACATCAAGGCAAGACCCTCCACCAGCAAAACAATTACAACACACCAAAAGCTCAGATGGTGTTTAGCAATTTTTAGCAATAAAACATTTTTTAGAGGTTTTAAAAATTTTTATTGGAATATAGTTGATTTACAATGTTGTGTTAGTATCCAGTGTACAGCAAAGTGAATCAATTATACACATACATATAACCACTCTTTTTTAGATTCTTTTCCTATTAGGCCATTGTATTGAGTAGAGTTGCTTGTGCTATACACTAGGTTCTTTTTAGTTATCTATTTTATATATAGCAGTGTATATATGTCAACCCCCAATCTTCCAATTTATTCCTTCCCCTGCCTTACTCCCTGGCAGCCATAATTTTTTTTTTCTATACCTGTAACTCTGTCTCTATTTTGTAGATAAGTTCATTTGTACCTTTTTTTGAGATTCCATGTATAAGCAATATCATATGATATTTGTCTTTTTCTGTCTGACTTACTTCACTCAGTATGACAATTTCTAGGTCTATCCATGTTGCTGCAAATGGCATTATTTCATTCTTTTCATGGCTGGGTAATATTCCATTGTATGTACATATTATATCTTCTTTATCCATTCCTCTGTTGATAGACATTTCAGTTGCTTCCATGTCCAACTATTGTAAGTAGTGCTGCAGTGAGCATCGAGGCACATAAAGTATGCATCTTTTTGGCCATAATGCTATTATGACTATGGAATAATGTAAATATAATTTTTATATGCACTGGGAAAGAAAAAAAATTAGATGACTTGCTTTATTGTGATATTCCCTTTATTGTAGGTGTCTGTAATCCAAACTGCAATATATCAGATGTTATCTATATTGACTTGATGCTATAAAATTATCATTATAAGGAAAAAATATGTAATCCTAAAAACTTTCCCCACTAGTGTGTTGTGAATAAATATAACATATTATAAAAATGGTAGAGATAAAGTAGGAGGTAGAGATACTAAAAGCAAAACAGCACAGGTAAGCAGAGTAAGTACAGAAATGTATTATAGAATTCACATGTATTACACATAAGCACAGAGTTAGATCTATGTTTTATGCTAACTTTTTGAAATTGAATTTTTTTGGAAGTTTAACATCACAGTATTTTTTCAAAGCTGTTTTGTATTTTCCATGATTATTATTTTTATATATTTTCAGTATCAAGCCTATGTTCAAATAAACAAATCTGATGCTTAGACAGCTTTATGATCTCAGGCAAGTTAACAGCAATAAATGATCTCATAGGGCTTTCATTAGGAATAAACAGAATAACATGCAATTTCCTAAGAAAAGTTCTTACAAATATTTAAAACTTTGCAATTATTATTTTAAAATTAATTACTATCATAGATGTTATCAATATTAATATTATTATTGTTCTCATGACACATTTTTAAGAAAATTTCCTTTACCACCCCTCATAAATGGCATTGCTTCCAGTTTAAATTATATTACATAAACGTGTGTTCTCTAAAGTATGTTTTTTATTGTAAGTTACCTAATTTTTTTGTTTAGTATTTACAGTATACTCCCATTCTATCCCTTTGCCATTAGTCTATTCTATTCATCTTTTTAGTACATATTTTGAAGTTTCTACATTACACCTTTTTATTGAAGTATAATTGATTTACAATATTGTGTTAGTTTCAGGTATACAGCAAAATGATTGAGTTATTTTTTCAGATTATATTCCATCATAGGTTATTATAAGATATTGAATATAATTCCCTATGCTATACAGTAAATCCTTGTTGCTTATGTATTTTATGTATTTAGAACAGTATTTCAATAAATCTCAATAAAAATACGCGGCTATTAATATCTAAAGACATGTTTACTCTGAATTTACTGTATACCAACTCTTATTCTAAAACATTTTATATTGTTCAGTTTTTTTTACTTAAAAGTACACTATCATATTTTTAACCTTTTCATTTATGAAAACGTAGACATGCAGAGGTTTCCCATTGCACCACTGTTAATAATCCAGGTCCAGAATGTGAACTCATGATTAGTCTCCAAGATTCTTTAAGTATTGTGCTAGTCATCCTCTTGCACTGTTTATGCTGATTTGTTAATTATAATAACCAAAGTTATTATTTTTAAAAATTTATGCCATAGCAAAAACAAAGAACCATACAAATAAACCAAGGAACATTTGACTAATGTGTGTATCTTTTCTTGTGTTTATTCAGAATTATTTTCCTCTAGTATTCTGCATGAAAACTAACTGAGCAGAAGCAAGTATCCAAAACCAGTATTCCTCATTTCACAGATATTTCTATTGACATGGTAAAGGAAAATAAATCTGAAAATCACAGACTGACATTAAAACACAGTAAAACAGAAGTACTTATGGTTTAGTTTTGTGTTGTTTGTGGTTAAATAATTTTTGGAATTAATGAAACAGTTTAGAAATCCAGACTTAGATTCTAAATCTAAGTTCATCTTGATGACTGCCTTCTGCAGGTTTGGTTTTGTTTTTTGTTTTTTCTTTTATTTTTTTTTTAATTTTTTATTCAAGTATAATTGCTCTACAATGTTGGGTTAGTTTCTTCTGTACAGTGAAGTGAATCAGCTATATGCATACATATATCCCCTCCCTCTTGGACCTCCCTTCCACCCCAATGTCCCACCCATCTAGGTCATCAGAGAGCACCAAGCTGAGCTCCCTGTGCTTTATAGCAGGTTCCCACTAGCCATCTATTTTATGCACGGTAGTATATATATGTCAATCCTAATCTCCCAATTCATCCCACCCTCCCCTTTCCCCCTGTGCCCACATGTCCATTCTCTATGTCTGCATCTCTATTCCTGCCCTGCAAATAGGTTCATATGTACCATTTTTCTAAACTTCACATATATGTGTTAATATATGACATCTCTTTTTCTCTTTCTGACTTACTTCCCTCTGTATGACAGACTCTAGGTCCATCCACATCTCTACAAAAGACCCAATTTCATTTATTTCTATGGCTGAGTAATATTCCATTGTATATATGTACCACATCTTCTTTATCCATTCATCTGTCATTGGACATTTAGATTGTTTCCATGTCACGGCTATTGTAAATAGTGCTGCAATGAACACTGGGGTACATATGTCCTTTTGAATTATGGTGTTCTCTGGGTATATGCCCAGTAGTGGGATTGCTCAGTCATATGGTAATTCTTTTTTTAGTTTTTTAAGGAAACTCCCTATTGTTTTCTACAGTGGCTGTATCAATTTATATTCCCACCAACAGTGTAAGAGGGTTCCCTTTTCTCCACAACCTCTCCAGCATTTATTGTTTGCAGATTTTTTTTTTTTTTTTTTTTTTTGGAGGATGGCCATTCTGACTGGTGTGAGGTGATAACTCACTGTAGTTTTGATTTGCCTTTCTCTAATACTTAGTGATGTTGAGCATCCTTTCATGTGCCCCTTGGCCATCTGTATGTCTTTCTTGGAGAAATGTCTATTTAGGTCTTCCTCCCATTTTTTGATTGGGTTTGCTTTTTTGTTATTGAGCTCCATGAACTGTTTGTATATTTTGGAGATTAATCCTATGTCTGTTGCTTCATTTGCAAATATTTTCTCCCATTCTGAGGGTTGTCTTTTTGTCTTGTTTATGGTTTCCTTTGCTATGCAAAAAGCTTTTAAGTTTCATTAGGTCCCATTTGTTTATTTTTGTTTTTATTTTCATTACTCTAGAAGGTGGGTCAAAAAAGATCTTACTATGGTTTCTGTCAAAGAGTGTTTTTCCTATGTTTTCCTCTAAGAGTTTTATAAATCTTACATTTAAGTCTTTAATCCATTTTATTTTTCGTGTATGGTGTTAGGTAGTGTGCTAATTTCGTTCTTTTACGGGTAGGTGTCCAGTTTTCCCAGTTACACTTATTGAAGAAGCTGTCTTTTCTGCATTGTATGTTTTTGCCTATTTTGCCATAAATTAGATGACCATATGTGTGTGGGTTTAATCTCTGAGCTTTCTATCTTGTACCATTGATCTATATTTCTATTTTTAGCTTTGTTCCATTATTTAATTATTGTCAGAAAGGCAGAATGACTTCAGGATAGTTCATGAGGACAAACTGATTTATTTTTGTGTCTGAATTTTGTAGGATTACAACTGGTTGAGATAAAATGATTGGAGAAATCAATTATCTTTTGAAACTTAAAGCAACTTCTGTTTGAACAGGTTCTTCAAATATCTTTGAAACTACAACAAAGTATCATATAAGACTCACATTTAAATGATTGAAGAGTCCTATGCCCTCTTTGACACTCTCTAACTTCTCTTTGACAGTATATATGTGGAGGTATTAAGTCTAAAATGAGAAAAGCAAATTAGAAAAGAGGGAAGAAACAAACTCTTATCACTTTTATTGTTTATTTTCTCATCAAGGATTTTTTATATTTAAGAAACTTAAATGCATGTATTAAAACAATCTTCAGGTTTTTCAGATTTTACATTCCAATATGCTTAACTAAACTGCATGAATATATGTCAGTCTGTATGTATCTATATACCTGTACCGCAGTCATCTTAAACAGAGCAAAAAATTTGTCCTTTGGCATATGCTCATCCTATATGTGTGTGTGTGTGTGTGTGTGTATACATATACATATATATATATATATATATATATATATATATATATATAGATAGAGAGAGAGAGAGAGAGAATTGACCCTTGAACAATACAAAGACTAGGGTTGCCAATTTCCCAGTCAAATATTCGTGTATAATTTTCCAGTTGTCCCTCTGTATCTCTGGTTCTGCACCCACTGATGCAACCAACCAGAGATCATGTAGTACTATAGTATGTATCTATTGAAAAATATCCATGTATAAGTGGACTCACATAGTTCCAGCCTGGGTTATTCAAGGGTCAACTGAAAAGAGAGAGAGAGACAGAGAGACAGAGACAGAGAGAGACACACAAACACACACACACAGAAAGAGAGAGAGAAATCTATATCTACATCTCTCTCTATCCATATCTATAGCTATATCCCCATTTTTCTAGAGAGAATGCTAAGCTAGATTGTCATCTAGTGCCTGAAATAAATCCTTGATGAATATATATTTACTAACCTGAAGTATAATATAGAGTTGTACCTATACAAAAACAAGTAAAAATATCAGTAATCAAAAAGAAATAAACTCTGCAGCACAGAAATCAACACTAACTTTTTCTTCAAAGCTTCCTTGAAAGGCTCTAATCAAATTATTTTAAATCATTCATTATTTTATTAATTTTTGAATGAACTGAGTGTAAATTATTTATTATATAATGATAAATTTAGGAGTATATTTTGATAATAATTCTCTAAGTCAAAATTTCCACTTTCATTAACATTTATGTTTTGTTGCCCTTCAAGCAACTAGTTCTTTTCCTTGTCTTTTTTATTTCTTCTTGATTACTGATATTTTTACTTGTTTTTGTATGGTTAGACTTGATTTTTCTTATAGCTATCATTTAACAACCAAAATTTGTTTTGAACAAAGAAATATGGAATACTCTCTTTTATGATAGATTTTCTGGTGTATTGACATTTTTATTATTTATTTTCCTATGTAAATTTATATTGAGGAGTTTGCTTCATTAGAATTAGCAGGGAAAACCAACAAAGTAAGTATGGACTACACATCCTCACTGCTACCATCTTGGAGTTGATTCATTTAAAATAAATGTATTATTTTCTTTACATAAATCCCTTGCTTTACCCATAAATTATATACACTTTATATCTAAATGCTGAAGGGCTTGCATATGTGAGAATTGATATTTGTTTTAAATACATTGGGAATTGAATAGCGAGAAGCCATAACAACAGTCCTGTATTCATAGAATAAAATATCTCAAGGCAGAACAGCTACTTATATGGCTGTAGGGCTCTATCACACACAAAGTATGCCTTTTAGCAGTAGTTTCCAAAACTGGTGAAAAGGCAGAATGGGAAAAGGTGTATAGGGAAGCCCATGAACAACAATAATCTTTGCATCACTCAACTGTAATATATATATTATATATGTGTTACATATATTATATATGTAACTTTTGTCTTCTAGATAAGACATTAGTTCAATAACTTTTTACATTCAGTCATATTATGTTATTATCTTGAGAATATGCATTATACTAACACAGGTACTTTTCTTCCATATACATTTATGAATGTCTTGTCTATATTATATTGGGTATGAAGTTATTTAACATTAGTGTTTTTCAGGATTTTACAAACAATAGACTCTATTTTCTATTTAGAATTCTAGTAGAAGACAGAGCTGTGAAAGCACTTTTCATAGTCAGCACCTTGTAATCCCCAGATCTCTGCAAAACACCATAGCTGAAGTGTGTTCATATTGGAGCTTCAAAGCCATGTCATGACCCATGTCTCCCTGGAATCTATAACTAAATACCCAGCAATTAAATACTCAAAGATAGTACATCAGTCATATAAATAAATGTTAATGATCTCTAAAGGGAATCAAGGCAAACCCAACCCTCACAGGGCACATCAATTCAGTTGGAGCAGAGAAATTGTGAGAGACACCGGAGCAGAGACCAGTTTCAGAGACCATTCCTCTAGTTGTACAGGCTAAGTTTCTTTTGAGAAGGAATTGTTTATCATTGTTGGTGTTTTCTAATAGTTTACCTGATAGTTTCTTCTCTTTTTCTTCTCTTTTCTTTCCCAGGAAGATCCCTCATCCATTGTTATGATTTTAGTACCATCCAGATTTGATTTTTCTTGAGTCTCCAAAAGCTACATATCACACTACATAGTAAACACTATGTATTAACACAGAGGTCATGTCATTTTCATTACATCATATCAACAGTACATACTGTCAACGTCTTATCACACATGATTTACCACAGTTGATGGAGATCTTGAACACCTGGCTGAGACAGTATTTGTCTAGTTATTACTTTTTTGAGCTGTTTTACATACTGTGTTCTTTAGGAGGAAGTCATCATGGGCAGCAAACACTTCAGAAGTGGAGTTATGCTCCATCTCCTTGAGGACAGAACATATTCATAAAATTATTTGAATTTTTTCTGCAAGAGATCTGTCTCATCTCTCTAATGTATTTATTCAATAACTTACATCAATATGAACACATTGATGTGTATTTATACCTTGAATTATAATCCAATACTACATTATTTATTTTGTTGCTCGAATTTTTCCAACTTTGACCATTAGAGGTTCCTTCTGTTGACGTCTGTGTCCCTTTGGCACACCTCCATTATTTTGAGTTTTTAATTTTTTTTTTTTCTGAGAATTTCCTTACTTTCTGGAACCACAGGATGCTTTGGGCTTATCTTGAGTATTTCCTTCTTCAGTCCTAGAATCAGCCAATTTTTAAAGAAGGCTTGGTTCTTTTTATTTAAGAATGGTGTTAAACAAATAAGATGTGGATGTTTTTTGTTCTCTTTCTACAGTGGTATCGTTGCTTCTGGAAGAGAAAGCAGGACCATATATATGTGTATATTAACCTTGTATATACACTAATATAGGTATTTATAAATATTTCTCTATGTAAGCATTTGTATCTATATTAAGCTAAATATAAGTTTATACTCATATACCCAACTCTAATCCACTACCACCCAGATCACTCTAGCCTCGTGCTCCTGCTTATTTGTGAACTCACATTCTATCAGTAAAAAGCCTGGCTTCCTCTGTCCACTATTCATTTACTTAATGGTCTAATTTCTGTATATTTGTATCAGTACCAAGATTGTTCACCTCTACCCTGTGCAAATAACTTTACCAACTAAAGTGTTTATAGCGCTCCTTTGCCTTTAGCTTTATAGACTCCACTCATTTACAAAGTTACTCAGGTCAGCATCCTATTCTCCTAACTACTTTAGTGAAGTTGTTTTGTATATCCATAATACATGCAGATTGCTCTGTCACGTTTTTTATTTCATCCTGAGATTCCCTATTTATTTACATATTTATTTAACATATTTGCATTCATTATGTTCATATTTTGTGTTGTAAATTTCAAAGGGGTGTTTACAAAAGCGTAATGTCCTGTACACACATTTCATATACAATAGTCCCATTGCCCTAAGATACAACCTGTGCTTCACCTATTCCATCCTCTCCACCCTCCTCCTAAATCCTTGTAATCATAGTCAAAATCTGTGTCATATTTGAAATTGATTTTGATGCTTGTTTTTTCCCTTCAGATTGTGTTTTCTTGCCTTTTAACGGGCCTTACCATTTATGTTAAAACCTGGACATGCCATATAAAGTAAAAGAAACTGAAGTAAATACAACTTTACTGTAAACTTTTATGTTTATTTGACTAGGAATTGGGTTTTGTTTAATGTCTTTAGTAGCTGTAAGTGTCAAAAGGTTCAATTTTGGGTTTTTTTTGTTTGTTTCTTCTTTCTTTCTTTCTTTCTTTCTTTCTTTCTTTCTTTTTCTTTCTTTCTTTCTTTCTTTCTTTCTTTCTTTCTTTCTGTGTGTTTCTCCTCTGAATTTTTTTAGCCTTCCCTAGGAACTCCTTCTTAATTAGAATGTACCTTTTTTGGATCTTTCAGATGTATCCACTGTTATTATACTATAGCCCTGTTGACGTATTGGTCTTGTGTAGGGTGTGAGAAGCATTCTATAATCTTATGATTAAATATTCTCAGTCTTTTAGTGGGATTGTGTCATTGGGTTGTGACTTTTACAAGTGTTCTTAGCACAACTCCTTCCCCTCTTAGATGAGACAGGAAGGTTAGAGGGATCTCATTCAAGGACAGTCTTTTCCTCAGTAGGGATAAGACACTAGTAAATTGTTTTTCCTTGGAGAGTAGGCATTGATATGGAGAACATTCTGGGCTTATTCACAATATTTATACACCCAAACTCTATGGAGCCAAGAGAAGATCTTTCTTGTCTCTTTAGTGTGAAAACAGGGGCTTCTGTAGGTAAAAGCTGCATAAATCATGGGAGCCCATGTAAAACTGTTGTGTACAGGGGATTCTCACTCTTAAGCTAGTCTACATTCAGCCTCCAGCCTTTCATATAAATTATCAGTTAGTTATTCCCACTAGTTTATATTTCCAGTAGTTTCTGCTCCAGGTAAGGGACCTCAGCTGTGACTCTTCATCTCATTCAGATTTATGGATGGCTATTTACTCTGTGACCTCATTTCTCTGATCGATCCAAAAAAGTTTATCTTTTTGGTGTGTTGTTGTTGTAAAGACAGGTGTGTTGACTTCCAAGTTGCCTTTTAAAGTTACAAATAAAATCATATATCTTCCATAACCTTAGTATATCATGCAGTCACCCCACCCCAAGTTGTTTCTTAAAGTGAAATTATAATTTTTTTCACATAAATATCTATATGTCATTATTTATAATGTCTCTCTTAGTAATCACTCCAAACCAGAAACAACCCAAATAGCTCTCAACTGGTGAATTGATAAAGCACTGAAACAAGGAATTCCCTGGTTAGGACTCTACACTTTTACTGCTGAAGGCCCAGATTCAATCCTTGGTCAGGGCATGGCCAAAAAAAAACCAAAAATGGCATTACACCTATACAATATAATGCTCTTCAGCAATAAAAATGAGTGATACACAAGACAATAAATGCATTATGATAAATTAAATAATCTATACTCAAAAGTCAACATACAGGACAATCTCATTCATGTGACATTGTGCTATAGGCAAAATGTGGTATGGGGTGAGGGGGGCACTGAATAGATGTTTCTAATGGTTGTGTGTTGGGGGTGGTTTGAAACAAGAGTGCCTAAAGTAATTGCTGAGTGTGAAGGATGTGTTCTACATCTTGATTTAGTTGGTGCTACACAAATGTATGCTTTGTCAAACATTCAGAAACATATACTAAAGATAATTTTACCACATGTAAATTATACCCTAATATTATATCCTTCTAAAAAAAAAGGAAAAGAAAGCACACTGTGTTTAACATTATGTAAGTTCAAGCTGAGAAATGTCCTTTCCTAACCCTGCTTAATTCTAGATCTTGCGCATGTCCTCACACACTAAGGCTTAAGTTGTGCGGAGATTTTTAAATTTTCATTTCACTCATTTTCAGCTATAATATTGATTAAGAAAAAGTTGTTCTTACATGCGGACTATATAATATAATCCCTGAGTGCCAGACAACTGTTCTGGAAACAAATCACTAAATAATAGTTTGTGTTCTGTGATAGTTCTGAGATGATCATATGTGAAAGTCATCTACTGTTACTTCTGGTGATCTTTCAGAGTGGCATGGACAAGTTTTCCTGAATAAAGAAGAAATAGACCATAAAAGTGGTTGGATGGAGAAGAATTCCTGTAAAGGTAAAGGATATACAAATATGTACAGTTTTTATAGTGAGTTTGGCTATTACAAGATAGTTCAGAATTTCTGCAGTACAGAATGTTTTGAAGGAGAAGGTAACATCAAGTCTGGAGAAATTTATTAATTTTATGTCAAGATAATGACACTCATCAGCTATTTTCTCATGTTTCCCCATGGATTCTTTTGTTTCTTTCATTATCTTTTCACCACCTTGATGGTAGAAACAAGGATATAAAAAATTCTGGTGCAGAGGATAAAGGGGCTGGGTTTTTTTCCGCTGGTGAGTTAATTACCATTCATCTTCTGCTGCAGTACCAACATTTGGGGGGGAGGGAGTTTTATGTATAAGCTAGTTAACAAATTCAGTTTAAAAAGTTGAGCTAAAAATTATCTATTACTGCTAGTTAAATCTGTAGCATATCATTCCTAAAATAAGTAATTACATTTATTTTCAACTAAAAGAGTTTAAATTATTTTTATAAGGAAGCTCTCAGACTTTTGAAAGCAGGTCTGAAATTGAAGGTCATGATTACCAAATTTTATTTTAATTTCAAATAGAATCCCTTTTCTGTTTAAATATAATTGCAAAAGATGTTAGTATTTTGTGAAAAAATCACTGAATTATTGTCTATTATCTATGAATTTATAGCAATTAAATGTTTTTAAAGAACAAATTAAGACTTTTAAAACTGTAAAACTTAGTTTAGAATCAGCATTGTTTCTTCAGTCTTTTTCACAATTTTCATTTGCTTGTTTTTTTTTAATTCTTCAATTGTTTATCATTTTGCCTTTTAATTTTACTGCTTCAAATAAATGTTCGATAACAATTTCAAGCTATACAAAAGCAAGAAGATGTTGCAACTGATTGTGGAATAAATTGCAGCTGTTCCATTATATAGAAATGAAATAAATACCTTTCAATACCAAGGTTGTCCATTAAATTTTAGTTATTTACTTTAAACTCCCTTTTCAGTAACTAACTTTTTATTATTTGTACCAAATTTAATAATAGGTATGGTATAGTAAAAAACTATCTAGTCTTTAAAGGTGTTTTGTATCTATTAATCCTGTTTTCAAATTTCCTCAGTCAAATAAACATATTGACAAGGAACAAAAATTTTAAGGCAAAACATTTTTAAGTGTATGTATTGTGTTCCCTGTCTCCAGGTGCTGCTTGCATTTGCCAGTGGGCTAGCCAGCAAATATAATGTGAATTATGCCATAACAATTGAGATCTGGCTTTCATGATTAAATGTTTGTCAGCAGAGTTGTTTGGGCTGTTTAAAATACTAATGAAGACAATTAGGAAAGCTGAATTAAATTCCATCATAGTGAATCAAATATGCAGAATAGTAAAGAAAGGGCTTACAAAAAACTACTGGGATTATGTGATCATTTTCAATAATTGTGCTAAGCAATTGGTCCCCAATGCCAGTCTGTAAACTACATAGGCTCAGGATAAAGATTATGCGAAGGGTGACACCTCTTTCTTCATCATTATTAGGAGTTTAAATCTTTCTTTTCTGTTCATGCTAAAATGTCTTTACATTTCTGAAGTGATAGATTAAATAGAAAATTCTTCTTTTTTTTTCTTTTTCTTAATATTTCTACTTGGAAAATATAAAGACTGCCACTTAAAAGATCACTAAATCCAAAAATGTGCAACAAATAAGGGACAGTCAATATACTCTTTATCTTTTGAAAGCTAATACAGTTACCGGAAAATAATCTCGGCTGCTGTGGCTTTCTCTGAACTAATTACTAAACATTCTGATATAAAAATATTATACATAAATGATAATCTTTAGTACCCTGCAAATTAACTTATTTATATGAATTTTTTATTGAACCATTTCTGATGGAATTCTAATTAAATAAGACCTACTGCATATACACTTATCAGTTCTACCTTTTCCTTAAGATGCCATTAAATCATATTATAGAAATGGAAAGTACATGGGTTTTCAATAGGAAAAATACTTAGAAAGGGAAAAGAAATCAGAGGAAATTTTAACAGATTGTAGGAACATTAAATGAAGATAGAGGAGTGCTAACTGATAAAATAAGTTGGCAGAAGCTACAGCTTGGAACATTGCACAGCTTTCTTCAGAGAAGATCGGTGAGCCTTCCCAAAGAAGCCTGGGGAGTCTTTGGATCTGGAAACATTAGAAATATCAGAGGTAAGTCATAAGGTTGAAAACTAGGGAAATTACTTGAAGTTATACAGAGTAGTTAAACTATCAATTTCCCTCCCTCACGTCATGTTGAGAGTACTAAAGGGCTATGAATCAATACTTTCTTATAGAAACTGTTTGTACCTGTAGCAAAGGCTTCCACTGAAAGTGCAGGAAAGCAACTAGCTCTGAGAACAGACACAGAAAATGAAAAATGACATTGGAAATATCCTGCCCACATAAAGAGAGTCCCTTGCCCCAAATGCTAGGCATCATTCTGAAAAAAAAAAATGAACAAATCATTAAAAAATAAATCTGTAACTGAAAGAAATAGAAATAATTCCAGGAGGAGACTAGAATTCTTAGAGCTCTGTTATTCACAAAGTCAACAAGGAGATATTAAAATTCAAAATGAGAACAGTGTTATAAAAAGTCATTGTAAAGTATATGAAAAATATTCTAAAACATACATATATATATATATATATATATATATATATATATATACCAATTAAGAGATAGACTTCCAGTTTCAAGTCTAATATGTCCAAAAAATTGGAAATTGTCCAAGCATAGCAATAGGAAAAAATCTGAATGAACTAAAAGGGAACAATTTTATTATAATATTAGAAAACTAAGGTCACAGGATAAAACCCTATCTAACTATCTGAAGAAACAGGTGAATCCAGAAACCAAAAATGGTTATTAAAAAGGATCAATAAAATTGATAAAATTGGTAAACTTCTGGTCAGGTTAACAAAGGAGAAAAAAAGAAAAGATGCAGCTTATCAATATCAGAAATAAAAGAGAGGACATCATTACTGATACTATAGACATTAAAAAGATAATAAAGGAATATACAACTCAATGACCACAGGTTAGGTAACTTAGATGAAATGGACCAATGTCTTGAATGGCACAAACTTCAAAATTCATACAGAGGAAATATACAATCTTAAGTCTATTAAATAAATTAAATCAATAATTAATAAGCTTCCAGAACAGATGGTTTCACTGGTGAATCTTACCAAACATTTAAAAAATAAATGATACCAGTTCTCCACAAAATATATGCAAAGGAACATTTTCTTACTCATTCTCTGAGGCCAAAATTATGCTAATATCAAAACTAGCAAAGACATTACAAAAAAGGAAATGCATTGATGACTGTTTCTTATTAAAATAAATGCAAAATCCTCAACAAAATATTAACAAATTGAACCCAGCAATATATCAATGAACTATATTTCATGACCCAATGAAATTTATTCCAATATGCAAGTCTAATTCAACATTCACAAATCATTTAATATAATTCACCATATCGACAGACTAAAGAAAAACCACATAGTCATATAATTTATGCATAAAATGCATTGGACAAAATCCAACACCTATTCATGATAGAAAAAAGTAAACTTAGCAAACTAGCAATATAGGGAAATTTCCTCAACTTAAGAGCATATATGAAAAAAATCTACAGCTATCAACACATTTAATGGTGAGAAACTAGATGACTTTCTCCTAAGACCTGAGACAAAAAAAAATATATATACTCCCAATACCATTCATATTCAACATCAAAGCAGAAGTCATAGCTAGTGCAGTGAGATAAGAAAAAGAAATAAAAGTGTACATATAGAGGGGAAAAAAAAAAGACCTTTGTGCACAGATGATATGATTGTCTGTGTAGAAGATTCTGAAGATTTTATTAAGAAAAACTCCTGGAAATAAATGATTTTTGCAAGTCCACAGAAAACATGGTTAATATATAAAATTAATTGTTTTCCTATACATCAGCAATGATCAATAATTTGAATTAAGAACATAGTACCACTTACAATGGCATTAAAAAATAATTATGTATAAGATAACAAAATATGTACAGAAACTATATATGGAAAACTACAAAAGCATTGAAAGTAATCGAAGACTCTCTAAGGAAATGGAGACATCAAGTGTGTTTGTAGAGACTGGAGACTCAATCTTTTTAAAATGTCACTTCTTCCCAATGTCATCTATAGATTCTACCAAATTCAAATCAAAATCACAGGAAGCTAATTTTAGATACTAACAAACTTATAAAATTTATATGCAAAGGCAAAAACCCAGAGTAACCAATACAATAGTAAAGAAGTAGAATAAAGTTGGATGACTGGCACTACCCACCCTCAAAATTTGCTATAAAGTTACAGTAAATAAGAGATCATGGCATTGATGAAAGAGTGGACACATGAACAAATGGAACAGAGCAGAGAGCTTAGAAATAGAAGCAGGCAAATATAGTGAACTGATCTTTGCCAAACAGCAAGGGAAATTCAGTTCAGGAATGAAAACTTTTTCTCAATGGCACTGAAACAATTAGGCATACATATTTAAACAACAACAACCAAAACAACCAAGCAAAAAAACTAGACACAGACCACACCCTTCATAAAATTTGACTCAACATAGATGATAGAGCTAAATGCAAAACTTCAAATTATAAAACTTTGAGAAAAAAAAAGAAAAACAGAAGAGAAGATCTTGATGAGCTTGGGTTTGTTGATTAGATGTTACAAACAGCACAAAAAGCACTATCCAAGAAACAAAAAAATTGGTATGTAAGGATTCATTAAAATCTAATACTTCTGCTCTGTGAAGGAGATTCTTAAGGGAATGAACTGATAAGACACACACAGAGAGAAAGTGTTTTTAAGACACATACATGATAAAGGACTTGTATCTAAAATTTTCAAAGAACTCTGAAACAAGTAGAAAGAAAATCCCAATTAAAAAAAGGACAACAGATTTGAAAACATACCTCACCAGCAAAGACGTAAAAATAACAGCAAAGAATATGGAAAGATGTTCGACATAATTTGTCATTAGCAAATTGCAAATTAAAACAACAATGACAAATTCGATTGCATAAACATATTCCACAGCACACAGCTTGGCTAAAGTTTAAAAAATAATAATTGACAGTACTAAATACCAGTGAAAATACAGACCTTCAGGACCTCTCATTCATTGCTGGTGGTAATGCAAAATGGTATAGCCACTTTCAAAGACAGTAGGGCAGTTTCTAACAACAACAAACATGTTGCTACATAATCTAATGAAAATGCTCTTCAGTTATTATACAATTAAGTTTAAAATATATGTCCATGCTAAACCTACAGGTAAATGTTTATAGCAGCTTTATTCATAATTCCCAAAACCAGAAGCAATCAAAAAGTCCTTCAATAGATGAAGAGATAAACAAAGTCTGGTACATTTATACAATGAAACGCTATTCCACAGTAAAAGGAAAAAATATATCAAGCCACAAAATCACATGGATAAAACTTAAATGCCTAGTGATAAGTGAAAGAACTCAGTATAGCACAGCTAAATGCTGTATGATTTCACTTATTTGACATTCTAGAAAAGGCAAAACTATAGGGACAATAAAAAAATTAACTGATTGCCAGAGTTTAAGAAGAGGTTAAACACAGGGGAGGTTTAAGGTAGTAAAACCATTTTGTATGATACTATAATAGAGGACATGACATGTTGCACTTCTCAAGAACTATAGAACTGTATAACACAAAAGGAGAACTTTAGTGAAAGCAAATTTTTAAAAAAAGTATTTAGGAGATCATGGGATCCCAGGAAAGAATGCAGATTATGGCAAGAAAATGTAACTGAATTACAAGTATATGAAAGGAACTCATTGAAGGTGGTAGGGAAAGGTGCTGATTTAAGTATTTTTGGAAAGAAATGACATCTGTAAAACTAAAAGCAAAATTAACTGTTCATAAGGACTTTAGTCTATAAAGTTGTTTTCCATAGAAGTATGGGTTAATCTTTTTGATACTGCTCTATATGTATAGTAGAAATGCACATTAAATAAAAGGATGGGTGATATTGTCAGGTCCTTCCTCATTATTGGAGTAGAAATTTACAGATAAATAAAAGTAGAATAGAATGATCCACTTGATAATGGATTGGAATTGGATACATTATTTGGGAAGGAATTTAACTTTATTTATATATATGTATATAAAATGTTTTATACACAAGGGACTACAGAACACGTGTACACTGTTTTTTGTTTGTTTGTTTGTTTGCTTTCTCACTTTATACGGTCTAAAATAATCATCCCAGCAGCAAGCAGCACACTTATTCTGGGATGTCGGTTTCAAATACTATTCTCCAATAAAAGTAACTGGGGTTCCTTGGAGAAATAGTGGACTCTAAGACTGGGGCAGAAAATACACAAAAAGAGCCTGGAGTATCTGATAATGCCAGAAAGTTAGACATACTCAAAAATAAATTACTGATGGTAATATGTCAAAGGGACACACAAGCCAACTGAAAGAGTCCCTAGTGGCTAAGGCAGGAACAATTTCAGCAGTAGAATAAAGTAATTCTGGGTTACAACCCAAAACATAAAATATATATGAGTGTGTGTGTATACAAAAAACTGAGTAAATTAATACATTGTGGAAAGAAACAATCTCCCATGCAGAAGAGTGCCAAATAATTTATCTAGACCCACTCTAAAAAGAGGGAGGCCTCGCTCACTGTATTATCTTATAAAATTTTCTATAAATACAAAACTTAAAATATTAAATCTATTTTTAAAAAGTGAAGGAGAGATAAAGACTTTCTCAGTCAAAAATAACTGAAGAATTTCACAGCCAGTAGACCTTCCCCACAAAATATGTTGAGGGAAGTTCTTGAAGAAGAAGAAAATTGATGTTGTTTAGAAAGTTGTATGCATGTAAAGAAAAACATCAGATAAGGAATTGAAGTAAAATATAATTTTTTAATTTTTTTTATATTTAATTGCCCTAAAAATAACTTACTTAAAGCAATAATTGTGACAATGTGTTAGATGTTTATAGCATATGTAAAAATGAAATGAATAATATAAGGGACACTGTCATAAGAGGGAATAATTGGAATTATTCTGTGAAAAGACACTTGCACTACATGAGAAGAAGTGCAATATTATTTGAAAATGGATATACATTTTTGCAAAATATATTTTGTCTATCCTAGGGCAACCACCAAAATATTTTTAAAACATATGAATGAAGTATTCAGAGAAGAGATTAGACGGAATCATAAGTGATCCTAAGTTAAAACCAAGAAAGGCAGAAGAGAAGGTAAAAAGAAATAAAAGCCAAAAGCAATGAATAACAACAATAAATTGACAAGATGGCAAATTCTAATCTATATCAATAACCACTTTAAGTGTAATCGATGTAAACATACCAGTTAAGTGACAGCAATTGTATAGAAAATATCCAACTACATGCTATCTACAAGAGACCCCCTTTACATATAAAGACCGACTTTAAACATAAAGATATGAGGTAAAAGTAAAGAGATAAAAGGATGGAGAAAAATATACCATGATAAAATTAATCAAAGAAAGTTACTCATGTAATTACTCATGTAATAGTAACTTCAAATAATACTGACTTCTAAACAGGGATTATAATCGGGGACAGAGGGAAACATTACATAATGATAAAGGGGACAATTTTCCAAGAAGATGTAATAACCTTGAATATGTACGTGTGTAACAACGGACTGTCAAAATGCATGGTGCAACAAAATTTATAATTAAAAACAGGTATAGACAAATTCAGAATTATTATTGGAGACATCACTATCCATTCCTCATTAATTGATGTATCATACAGACAGAAAATCAGTAATGTAAAGATGATTTACACAGAATTCTTAATCAACTTAACCTAACATAGAATTTCTTCACAATTTCATTTGCCATGAATCACTATGGAAGTCTAATGAAGTCTATGGATCTCTACTTAGAATAAAGTTTTTAAATGCATGCAAAAAGTGTATAAAATCACAAAGAATATCAATTATATTGAAATGTAGCTGGGAAAATATTTTTAAATATTTGATATATAGTAATATAAGTGTTTCTTGCAAAAATATCAAGGATATCCAGTAATTGATATAACAGTTAGTATAATTTTAAAGTAACAATGTGTGTAAAAGTTATTTTCAGGTATCTATAACAACTTTGATGGAGGTGACCAAGTCTCACATCTAACTTACAGCCAATGCTACTCTGGTTTATTAGCTACAATCAAACTTGAACATCATGCATAATATTAATTCTAGGTTAGTGAAAATAGGAAAAACATATTTTTATATTTCTCAGTTGAGTTACAGATCTCCTAAATTCTACTCTTGAACTCACGTTTAGGGACTCCTCGTCTAAAAGCTTTAAACAAGCTAAATGTCATCAGACTAAAATTGGACTAGATTAAATCCTAAAGTGACTTTGACAGGTCAAGATGTAAAAATGTCCATCTTTGACCTCTGGAGGCTAGAAGTACCCACTCTGCTAGTTGGAGTCTCAGAGAATGACTTCATGGGACAATGGTGGTTATTTACATTTTTAATTGGCTTGCTCAGTATTTGATATCAAACTTGTTTAAAAGTATTTTTTAAATTTTACATTAATCTAAAATGATTATTTAGAAATAAGAAACTTTTTCATTGATCTTTCAACATTTATAAATGTAATAATCTTGCAAGTTTCATCAATATATTTAAAGATTTCTATTAGAATTTTCTTTGTTCTCTTTTCCATTTTCAGCTCTCAGATCTCTGAAAGTCAAAGTGTTATACTAGCACACACATCCATACACATACTTATCTCTTAGGTCACCAATGAACTATAATGCATCACTAAATTGTTAGCATAATCAAAGAATGATTTTTACCCTGTATTGGACAACTAAGATTTGTCCTATCTATTAATTTATTTATTACAGCTAGTTCATAGAGAAATAAGAACATCAGTTTAAGAAAGATTTATAAGAAAAAAGTGATCATAATTCATTAGTGTTTTGTGAATAACCAGTGTTAAAATTACCAAGTTTTGAGGTTTTTGAACCATACAAAGAAAATATGCTTTTGTAGAGTTCTTGTTAAAATATTTAATCATAAATACATTGGTTTCTTTAAAGATTTAGTGCCAGTGGATGTGTTATATCACTATATTATACTTTGTGCCTTCTGAAATTTTAAAGATGAAAGGTGCTTTTCAAGCACAAAATACTATCATATAATTACATGTCGCTTTTTATTAAAACTAAATATAAGTGATCCTCCTGGGCTGTTATCTTTTATTTGTTGATGAAAGCCAATTTCATTTTATGTAAATAGCATTTACTTTAATAAGAATAAATTTTAAAGATATTTTTAAAGGGCTGTTTGTTCAAATGAATAAATAAAAGTTTAATTTAGAAAAAGCACATTTGAACAACTATTAACCCCCTTTCTAGGAAGGAAAATTGCATATAAAATTCATTGCTTTTATTTGTTTTTCTCACATTTTGAAATGCCGTCATTCCTTTTATAAATGAAAGTTCACATATTCACATAAGACCATGTATATAATTGTGATAAAGTCTTATCTGAAAGAGGTTGCCAAATAGTCTGTTTTCAGACTAAGCAAACTATTTTCTCACTTTTAAAGTTTTCTCCTTGATGATTTCTATCAAGAAGAAGAAATTCCCCTGGAAAATAAAACATAGTTAGGGATTACATGTAGACATTTCAAGCATAAAAAAATATTAAATATAAAGAAATACATGTTGATATAGATATTGCTTCAAATATTAATATAGATACTTTCATAGAAGCAAGTTCAACTATCTCTTTAGAAATTTTAAAATATTTTATTAAAATTATACAAATTCAATATTTTACATTTTCCCTACTATTTGCTTTCTCAATAATTACATAATTTGGGAAAAATACAATGCATCAGTACAGCATAAGATGCTATTATCTTCTGAGAGTGCCACCACTGAGTGAACACAGATGGCCAGCTGTGTTCTGAGCAGTGACAACCTGTCCTCCCGTTCAGGAGTCAGCTGACTACCTGCACACAAGGGAAACCTGAGACCTGACCTAACTCTCAGGTCCTTCGTTCCACAAACTCTTTCTGTTTGAAATTCTCCCTCTGATGACACCTCTCCCCATGAGAATAAGAAATTCTGAAAGATGGACACTTGCACAAAGTCTTTAAGTCAGTGCCTTGCAAACACCCCAAAATCATGGGAAGAGAAGAAACAGAAACTAGGCAACCTCTAAAATAATTAGAACTGCAACTTCCTAATAAAGAAGGTAGCTGTAGGAGAACTGCCTATAAAGGCACATAAACTAAGTATTTGGGGTAGAAAATTTCTATATGGATATAGAAAGGCCAAGTTCTAGAACTTGAGCTCATCTTTTGCTGGAAGAGTTTAAAACCTTATGCCAGGGCTCATACTATGCTGCTACTTATTATCTATAATATAATAATATACAAATTATTTTACATGATATATACTATTACTGTAAAATATAATCTTTGTCTTAATTGCTTTCATACATTGACATTTAATTTTCTCAACAATTCTATGTTATAATTAGTAAATTCTCCATTGTGTGCTTGAGGAAATTAAAGCTTAGAAAAAATAATTGTCTTTCTTGAGGTCAACATTTTATCATATCCCACATTCAATTAATTACCACAGATTGTCAGCTGGACCTTCCAAATAGGTCTAGAACCTGGCCTCTCCTCACTACTTATACCCCTGTAAATGTGATCTGAACCACTATCTCCTGTTGACTAGAGTCTAAACAATTAGAATAGTTTCTAGTTAGTTCCTTTCCAATTGAAACTTGCCTCCTCCTACTCTTACATCATCAATTTCCTTACAGTACTGCTGTGGACTAAAATCCCTATGTTCAGGCCTTAATCCCCAATGTAATGTGATTTGGAGGTAGGGCCTTTGGGAGATAATTAGTCTTAGATGAAATTGTGATGGTGGGACCCTCATAATAGGATTAATGTCCTTAAAAAAAGGGGCAAGACTCAAAACTGATTTCTCTCTCTTTCTCTCTCCCCTTTGAGGTTGTAGTGAGAAGGTGGCCATCTACAACCAGGAAGAGGGCCCTCATCAAGAATCTGACCATACTGGCACCCTCCCCTCAGACTTCCAGCCTCCAGAACCATGAAAACTAAATGTCTGCTGTTCAAGCCATCCAGTCTATGGCATTTTGTTATAACAACAGTAACTGACTAAGACAAATAACCAGTGATCTTTTTAAAACTGTTAAATAAAAAGTTGGAGCTACATACAAAATCCAAAGCACTTATCATGGCTCAAGTTCCAAAGGATGATTCTCAGTTTCCTCTCTGACTTTCTTGCCTCCTGCACCTCTCCTTTGCTCATTCTAGTACCAGCCTTGCAGGTCCTACCTCTATTCCTCCCACCTGCCATTCTCTCTTCTACCTCAAATCATTTCACAGATGTTACTTAGAAGAGTCTCTTCCTAGATATCTGTAAGTCTTCTTTCACTTCCTTCCTGTCTCTACTAAAAAGTTTCTACAACTTAGACTATCTAGCTCTCTCAATCTGTATATTCTTCTTCATATTTTATTACCACTTAAAATGCATTTGTTTTGTTTTTATATATCATTCTTCTATCAGGCCAATGAGAGTAGGAACTTAATGTGTTTTACTCACTTTGGTACTCTCAGCTCTCATAATAGTGTCTGAGATTATTGCTGCTTAATGAATATTTGCTGAATGAATGAGTAAAAGTTTACTCAGGTCAGCTAGTAAGTCTCAGAGCCTGAATTTGGTCCTAGGTTTCTGTGATGTCTAACCCTATATGATACTGAATTTATCTTTTTCCTGTGTAGATATAAATAGTTCACAAATACTTATCTTGATGCAACTAATCTGTAGGAAAGCAAAATAAAATCAAAATCAAACTTGTACAAACCTCATCAGATTTTGACCTAGGTATTTAAGTTGCTCCAGAATGGATAAGTTCAAGTGTTCTTAATATGACAAGCTTGAATGGAATTTTGCAACTCAAAGGATTATAAATAAAGTAATAAAGTAATTGAAAGAATCAAGATGAAAATCTAGGCGAACTATTTACAGATCTAATAACTAAGTATTCTGGGTATCACTATAAATACTTATGATACCATTTACACATGTGTTGGATATAGCAAGCATATAAAAGAGATTAGCATGTGGAAAGTGAAGTTCTCAGTCATATATACTCAACTCATTTTGGTATTTTCTCTAATTCCCATTGGATTGGCCTTTTTACTCTATTGTAATATTGTTCCTAGGAGAAAACTACAATGCTTCATTACTTCTCAAGCTTCTTATGAAATTACCCCACCCAAGTCTCTAATTATAAGAGTCAGTGTCATAACCAATATTATATTAATCTGCCTCCTATTACACTTTTATTTTGCATCATCTACCTTTGTATCTTTTTTTTTATTTACATAAGTGTATATTGCATGACATAGCTGAGTGAGATATGTCTTTATATTTATAAGGAAGAACAGAAAATTTCTTATTTTATCTCTTTTATTTGGTAGACCTGTGCTCTTGGTTTTATCATATTTATTTTATTTTGTAGACCTGTTTTTCAGTTACCACTATGTTTTTGGTAAGCTAGCTTGTATACAGTTTTTATTTTGTTCTTTGCACATCTTTCTCAAGTTATCTTTTCCATTGTAATGCTTTATCCTAAGGACATAGTTAAGATGTACATATCAGTTCTCCAAGACAGGGGTTTTCAAACATATTTTAACACACTCAGCAGGTTAAAATATATTTTATACTATCTCTCTATAGATGCATACAAATTTGCAAAACTGATAAATATGTGACACAATCTTTCATGAAAAACAAATTCCTTCTACTCATAATTTTCTCTCTCTCTCCAAATTAAGTACTTTTAGAAAGATATTCCCAGGAGCAAAAAGAGATTGCTTTGTTTCAGGGTCCCTTTTGTTCCCAAGAATCAATCCTTATCCTACATTAATGACTGTAAATAAAATTCATACTTGATTTCTATGAGTAGAAAATTCTATGTACATATTTTTAAATTATTTATTTACAAATTTTGACTTGATAACTTGTGTTAATCATCCTATTATTGGTGAATTGGTTTCTAATTCTTTTAAAACAGATTTACTTCAAAGAGCCAGCTAGTAAAATCTCAGGTTAGTGAATTCTCATTATTCCAAAGAAATTTCCATTCAGGTCTTAGAACTTCTGTATACTCCCCCATCACTGCTATGAATCAAGTTGGATCACACTAAGGACTCCTTTATGAAATCTTTTGTGCTATCCTAAGATTAAAATTGGGGTTCATTAGTAATAAGTATTCATCCCTAAATATATCAATGACTTCAGTATGTTTTAAACCTAGACTGTAGATGTAAGTATTTATTAAACCTCTTCTTCATGAAAGAGGAATATATTTAAGAACACACTCATTGTTGGTTGAGTCCAAAAGGCCAAAATAACAATTGTCAGGTGGTAAATTATTCCAAACCATTATACTCTTAAAATTCTCTTGAATTAATATTCAGGCATTTGTGATGCAAGTTGGTAAATATTTTTAAAACTATTCTGTCACTTTCCCTCTGGTAAGAGAAGCAGTCAGAAGGCTGCCAACATGCTGCAATAGAAAGGACAAATCACAGTCACAAGACTTGACTCTATGGCATTAGTCTAGTCTGTAATTCTTTTAAATTCTGATGAAATTCAATTTTTCATGCCCTGACACTGATGGCCAGCTGTTATTTTTAGACCCAGTGCTGTAACAACAAGTCACCAGTGTGAGAAGTGCCCGGCTAACATGGCGGCCATTACAGCTTTGATGGAGATGTCTCCTGACACAGGTCAGGCAGAGCTGCAGACCGGGTCAAGCTGTCCTGGCAGTTGGCCTCTTTCTTGCCCTTGTGCTCTAAAGAAATATGAACCTTATTCAGACCATGCAGCATTGTGCTGGTAATCATTTCTAATGGAGTGTGGTTACAAGATGTTGCAGAAATATATATATATATCATTCCACCCTGGTGATACATCTTCTTTCCATAGAGTAAACAGTGCCCTATTTAACAAGAATGGCCACATTCATCTTGATCTGCCATGGGTGCTAAACTTTGCATGGTTGCTGAACTGATTTCCTAAACAAAAAGCAGTAGAATGCTAAAATATGTTGGAATACGAACAAAAAGAAAATATTTCTACTTATATAAGCTTTAAATTTCAATATCTCTCATTTAAAAATTATTCATATGAGCATCTAATTTTAAATATCAGATGAGCATCGTTCAAAGATCAAACACTTTTGTAAGATTTTGTTTTACCTGGTTTTTAAAGGCAGTTAAATAATTCATGACACCTATAGTTAGTGGCAAAAAAGTGTAATAAAAGCTGCTAAAATGCTTTCTTCAAAATTTAACTTGCAAGTATTACAATTGGTTCTTCCTATGCAGACAAAGGAGGCAACAAGACAGATGGTAAATGTAGTCTAGCCGTGTGGTAGAGAAAGGCGGCACCTACTCAACATCCATGCTCTTCCTCTTCCTTAGTAACACAGACCAAGTTTATTTCATGTATCTATGTGTCTGTTAAAAAAATCTTTATATTTTGCAGCCTTCCTTGCCTCTAGTAGTGGATGAAATGTAAGCCCAAGGCGTTGGTTAAAGTTTATGAGATCACTTTCCTAAGGGGCCCGATTTAGCTAATAAGTCCCTTATTTTCCATCCTACTCTTGCTCCCTTGATATCAGAAATAATGTTGGGGACTTCAGTAAGCCTCTTGTGGCAGCTTGGGGACCTCAGGTAGGGAAGTCATATACTAAGGATGCCTGAGCAGAAAGACAGAGGAGCTGCCACAGACTGACTTCCTCTTGTTTTCTTCATGAGAGGAAAATAATAGTAACCTGTGTAAGCCATGCTATTCACAGTCATCCTGCTAGCATCAGAGCTTCATTTCTATGTTATATGCTTGCAGATTCTGAAAAAGGGAAGTGTCTCTCATTACATTTACTCATGAGAAATTGTGGCGTTGCCCTACTGGTATTAGATTCTCTCGAGAATCGTCCAGACCCACTATGACTAGAGAGACCATGTTGCCAGGCAGAAAGTGGCCTCCACCTGCCCTGCCATGGGGAGAAATCACTCTCTACCTTCACCCTGCAGGTAATTGTATATTAATAATCCATATGTTTGTGCAGTAATTTCTTATGTGTGGTTGAATTCAAATGACATGATTGAATTTCAGCAAGGCTGATGTTGTAAGGTAATTTACAACATCTTTTTGCACATGCAAATTATGGGTTAAATGGAAATTTTGGCTGAGAAAGAAGATATCTGTTTTCCCTGAAATGGGGAATAGTAACTGCGCCAAAAATCACTTATTGGGAGGGACAGCTGGACAAAGCAAACTGGAAGTTTTGGTTCCAACTCAATTATTTTGTTTCTTGCAGGCTGTTTATATTGTCTACCTTAATTAGTAAGCACTTGAGGGAAGGATTATATACATTGTAATGCTTGTGTGATTAGATGTCCTTGGGATAATTATCACTTAATCTTTGAAATATTTTTTGCATATTTGGTAAAAGGAAATTTATATTAGAAAATATATAGCTTCAAAAATTTTTGAGCATGCCAGTTTTCAAAAAGTGACAGTGGCAGCAGTGTAGTTTATCCCTAAATCTTCCCACAAAATATAACATAACAAAAAAAAAACCCAAAATATAAAAAAAACTTATTATAGCCAACTCAGGTTATAAAAACAAGTGACACAGTAACTCCATGATCCCCAAAATATAGGCAGAGGAGGCCAAATCACTGATAGCAGCACTACCAGGAAAATATTGGAAAAGGATATCTGATGGCCTAACTATAAACTTAAAAAAATGCTCAAAGTGTTATGAAAAATGCTGTGAAACAACTCCTGAAAGACACAAAAGTATCTTAAGAAAATGAAAAAATATATTCCTGAATAAGAAAATTCATCACCATAAGTATGTCATTCCTTCTTAAGTTAACAATGCAAAACCAATAAAAATACCAGTTTTTGTTTTTATTTGTTTATTTTGTCTGTCAGACAAATTCATTATAATAATCAATTTGAAGAACAAGCAAGCAAGAGTAGCCAGGAAAATCTTGAAAAGGAATATCAATGGGGAATGTTATTCTTACCAAATATTCAAACATTTAAAACCTCAACAATTAAAAAGAACATGATGTTGGTGGATAAACAAACAGGAGGAACAAAAGAGCAAAAAACAATAATATATTAACCAAGTTATATATATAAATGTAATTTACAATGAAATTAGCTTATTTAATTTTTAGGAAAAATCATTTTTTAACAAATTTTATAGGGATAACTGATTTATTATAGGAAAAATATATAGTTGGATACATTTCTCATAATCTATAAAAAATTAATTCCAAATTGATCAGATATTTAAGTCTAAAATATTCAAGTATAAGAGAAAATGTGGATAATTTTATCTGTAACTTGGGAATGGGGTAAATTTTTCCTAATGATGATCCAAAAATCCAGTAGCAACACAAAAAGATTGATAAATTAGACTCTAATATATGCAAAATTTTGGATGGCTAAAAATGCCATAAGCACATTTTATTTGTTATTGATATTAAAGACCAATGGTAAATATCCTTACTATATAAAGAGCTTCTAAAAATGGAGAGAAAAAGCCTGAAACTTAATGGAAGCAGGTAAGAAATATGAAGAGTCTGAAGAAAAAGAAAGCAAATTGTCTTAACCTCATTCACAGTAATATAAATGCAAAGTAGACTAAACATAGGACAACATTTGCCATTTTACAGATAGGTAAAATCCAGGAGTTTGACCACACACTTTGCTATGGAGACTTTGGGTAAACAAGCTGTTTTACATATTGTTGAAGGGAATGTAAAATAGTTCAACAAGGAGGGGGATTTGGCAGTATGTAGTAAAATCACATATGCATGTGTCTTTTGATTCTGCAATCTCACTGCTAATAATTTATCCCAAAGATGCACTAGAAAAAAATCTAAAAGCAAAAATGCAGAATTTATAAGAGGAAATGTCTAGAAAGAAAAACCAGTGGGGAATTAATTATATATACCATGGGACATCCATACAATGTTATATTATGCAGTTAAAAAAAAAAAAGAATAAAGAATGTCTCTAAATACTTCCATGGAAGAATTTTAGGTAATATTTTTCTAACATAAAATTAGAAAGAGAAAAGTAATAGCTTTCAATTTATCTATGAAAAGAAGTTAAATTTTAACTCATTATATAGTTAAGTTTGTTTCATTTTGTCTTTGGTATGCAGTAACTGCCTTTTCAAAAAGTTTCTTCTGATTTAAATTATTTAAATTATTTATGAAAGTTTAAAGCCAAATCAACAAAACAAGATCTATTTAGAGAAGTATATTTTCTATATTTGCCCTAGCCTAATTATCTTTTTTCCTCTCTTTCATTAATAATAATTTTACTATACAAATTTTATATGGTTTACTTTTCTGTGGGTTTAAATACAAGCAAACATAAAAATGGGTGGGTGTACACATAAAAGGTGTGTGTGCCTGTGTTTTGTAAGTGCACAAGTATTGCATTGGTGTATAACTATATAAAAATTGATTATTAAAAGTTACTTTATATTTTCTTCCATTATAAAATGTGTTTATTTGCATTTGGTTGTTACAATTGCCTTGCATTTAAAAACAGTCCATCTTAGCCACCGTAATAATAGTAATAATGTTTATTACACACTTGGAAATCGTCTAAGCTCTTTGTACAGATTAGCTGCCATAACACACTAGCCTTATGTAATAAGCACAATTATCATTATGTTCATATTTTACAGAAAAGGAACTGAGGCACAGAGAAGTTCAGCAATGGTCTTAATGTCACCACACATAGTAAATTACAGAAAGTGGATTCACACAGGCACTCTGAGCCACATTCCAGGTCCCTCATCACCATGCATACTGCATCTTATGTAAGGAGTAAAATTGGCCTGGCAGTATCCATATCTGACATTTTTAGAGAGAAAATTAGGAATTTTAAGAATTTACAAATGGGAAGATAAAGGGCTCAATACAATGACCTAGAACTAGACACCCCTACTCCAGTTCCCCAAGCATTAAGGTTTTCACACACTTTTGGAGACTTTGGCAGTCTGGAGTAATTCCAAGTTTTGGGCTTATGGAACAAAAAGAAGGTAGTTTGCAATGATTGCATGATTAATATATGTGGAGATTTCTTGCATATTTAAAAGCTTTGGTAAAACACAGTACAGAAGACCCTTGAACAATATAGGTTTCAACTGTGCAGGTCCATTTATATGTGGATTATTTCAATCCAACATATAAAAACTTTTGGATATTTGTGACAATTTGAAAAAAGTCACAGGTGAACCACATAGCCTAAAAATGTAAAAAAAAAAAAAATCTAAGAAAAATTGATATGTCATGAATGCATAAAATATACTTAGGTACTATTCTATCATTTAGTGCCATAAAACATACACAAATACAGTATAAAAGTTAATTTTATCAAAACTTACACACACAAACACAGTCTACATATGACAATTTACAGTCAAGAGAAATGTAAAGTATCAAGATGCAGTATTAAATCATAAATTCTTAAAATTAACTATAGTACAAATGTACTGCTCTAATAATCTTGTGACCACCTACTGTTGCTTTTGCAGTGAGCTCAAGTTTTACAACTACCCACTTGACACACCCTGTGATGGTAATCATCTCCTTTAGAGCATTTTGTCTCTCCAGTAAATTGCATAGTGTTCACAGTTTTCCTATATTTTTCATCATGTTTCATGTAATACCTGAAACCTTGATAACACTGCAGGACTCATACAAAGTACCGTAGTGATGCTAGAAGTGCTCCCAAGAAGTAGAGAAAAGTCGTGACATGACAAGAAAAGTGGAATTGCTTGTGGACTGCAGCTGTAGTTGCCAGTATTACCCTGGCATGAAAACAATAAAAACACATTGAAATAAGAAATTTTAAGATCAATCTTTTCACAAATATAGATTTCAAAATTCTTTAAAAAGATTAGTAAATCAAATACAGCAATATACAAAATTACACTACATCATAACCAAATGCAAAGTTGGTTTATCACTCAAAAGTCCGTGCAATTCATGATATTAACAAAATGATGAACAGTCATATGATTATTTCATTAGGTGCAGAATCATAATTTAATAAAATTCTATATCCATTCATATATAAACTAACAACCTAGAGATATAGAGAAATATCCTCAACAGATAAAGGGATTTCCAAGGTCCCTACACAATATTATTATATATAGCTCAACAACTGATTATTTTTCCTCTAAAATTGGGGAAAAGGAAAAAAAAATGTGTTCTCTTCCCTTCTATTCAACATTGTACTAATAATTCTAAGTAGTGAAATTAGTCAAGAAAAATGTACTTAAAATATTTTGGAAGATATGAGTTGAACTGACTGTTCACAGACAATCTGGTCATTTACAGGAAAAACTCTACGAATCTACAAAAATAGTGACTAGAATTAATAAATAAATTTATATGGGTCCCAGGATACAAAGTAATGCAAAAATGCATCTGTATAAGCTACCAACAAAATATTAGAAAATAGCATTTTAAAACAATATGTACAATACTGTCCCAAAATATATGACATTTAGGAATATATTTGCAGCAATGTGTACATAATCTATACAATGAATTATCAAAAGTACTGTTTACATTAATGGCCTATAATCATATGATTAAATTTTAGTCTCTTACCAGGCCTGGTCCCTGGACTGTAACCTCCACAAGAGTTTCTTATCTTTTCTCCGTTCCCCGTTTAGGTGAGACAGGAAGGCTTAAGGGATCTGGAGTTGGGTGGTTGTCTTTCTGTCTCTGTGAGATAAGGCTCTGGTAAAGTATTTCTCACTGGAGAGTAGGTTTTCATTATAGAGAATAAACACCTGTATTTTAAATGGTTCCCCTTCCACCTGCCAGACAGGTGGCAATTTTTCTTGTATGTGTCAGGGCACCTGGAGGTAAAACCCACAGTAATGTGGGTTCCCCAGGGCTGTGTCTTTCATCAGTTTCTTACTTTCAAACTAGTCCAAACTCAACCTCCAGCAATTCATCCAATGGACCATTTAAGTGTTCCTACCAGTTTATGGTTCCTGCAACTTTTGCGCTATATATGCTTATATCAGCTGTCTTTCTCTGCATTTCACCTGTCTCTCCATATTTCCAGGTGGTTTTATCTGTGACTGCAATTCTCTGATAGGTCCAAGAAAATCATTGATTTTGAATTTGTTTAACCTTGTTTTTATTGTTTTAATGTCTTAAGTAATGAGTTCTAAACTCTTAGTATGACAGATCTGAAGTCCTCAGTGACTCCATTTTTGAAGGTTGTTTTTACTGAATATGGAATTCTATGTTGATAGTTTTTTGTTTTTGTTTTTGTTTTTTTTAAGATTTTAAAGACTTTACTGCATTGTCTTCTTTGGTGTATGGTTTCTAATGAGCTGTCTGCTGCAATTCTCCTCCTTGCTTCTTTGTAGGCAGTGGTTTGCCTCCTGTTTACCTTCATCTTTCTCTCTTTATCTTAGGTTTTGGCAGTTGTGTGCATGTGTGTGTGTGTTTGCACATGTGTTTGGGGGTACTATTAAATCTACTTCTTGCTCTTTGAGCTTCTTGATTCTCAGAGGCTACATCTATGTAAGGAATACTTAGACATGGAAGTTTTGAAAAATAAATCTATTCATAATTTTATCACAAGAGTGATTTCTAGAAATGCAACTACACAACTATAGTACCTTAGGATGGCTGGCCACTAACATCTTTGCAAACATTTGGCATTTTTCAGTTTTCTATTTTTTGTCAATCCAGTGGATTTAAAGTAATATTTCTTGTTGAATTATTTACCTGATTAACTGTGTTAGTGAATGTCTTTTCATGTAATTATTAGCCATTTGGTATTCCCTAATTTGATTTGCTGATTCACACCATTTTTCATTCTCTGTTGGATATTCTGTTTTTCAATATAACTTGCACAAATTTCTTAGATGTAGTAGATTTCCAATTCTTGCTAACTTCACACTTGAAATAATCTTTCAGTCAATCAGACTTAACTTTGTATGTTGGCTCATTTGTTAATCACAAAGTCAATTTGAAATTATTAAAAACCCTCAACTTTATATATTATCATTTCAAGCTCTTGTTTATTTTTAAATAAATCCTTTCAAATTAACACAAATGTATTCTTAAAATTTAATTTATTAGATGTTTAGTTTCCTATTTCATATATATCTTTAATTCATCAAATTTCACCTTGGGTTATAATGTTAAATGGGAGCCCACATTTATTTTCTCCATATTCTAAACCA
Source organism: Hippopotamus amphibius kiboko (assembly GCF_030028045.1). Lineage (NCBI taxonomy): Eukaryota > Metazoa > Chordata > Mammalia > Artiodactyla > Hippopotamidae > Hippopotamus > Hippopotamus amphibius. The sequence goes on from NC_080191.1 coordinate 86,766,242, forward strand.
GCTTTTGCAACACTCTCATGAGCCCTGTTTTAAAAAGTAAGTTTACAAGTTTAAATCTATACTTTTAAAATGATATAATTATGTAATTTCTGACATCTTGTGAATATTGATTTTCAAATAACATATTAGTTTTCAAACATAATGAAATTTAAACATCCTATTTATTTTATACTTAATAGCAAACAAAAATTAATGAAGTAGGGAGGATTGGAGTGGGATGAATTAGGAGATTGGGATTTCCATACATACATTACTAAAAAAAAATCAAATTGTACACTTTAAATATATGCAGTTTACTGTATGTCAATTATATCTCAATAAAAGTCTTTAAAAAACATTAATGATGTAGGTCTACTTTAACAATCAGAACTTTTGGTTTCTCTATGAGTATTTGTATACATTCTATTTCCCTGCCAAATTTTATCTTATGTAAGATATTTATTACTATAAATTACTATAATTTTGTATATGAAAACTCTTTGATCTTTTGTTAAAATTGTCATTTTATTTCCTGTGACTATAAACCTCAGTATTCTGAATGAAATGATTATTTTAAATTGTATTAGTTTATGATTAAAGTAATATGTGCATATATGTATATAATTTTGATAAAAACAATAAATATAAAAAGTAAAATTTTACCCAAAAGTGTTCATTTTTCTCTTATTGACAAGAGATAGTATTTAATTCCAATGTAGTTCACATTTGATGGCTGAATGTTTCTTATTGCCAAATGAGACAGGGTTCAGAATAAAATGTAGTCTCAAGTCACTAAGCATGTGTGATGGTAATTTTCTGTGTCAGCTTGGTTGGGCCACAGCACCCAGGTATGTGGCCAAATATTATTCTGGATATTTCTGTAAGAGTTGTTTTGGGTGAGATTAGTGTCTAAATTGCTGGACTTTGAATAAAGCTGATTGCTTCCATCCTGTGGGTGAGCCTCTTCTAATTAGTTGAAAGCCTGAGTAAAATAGGACCGACCACCTCTGAACAAGAGGGAATTCTGTCAGCAGAAGGCCTTGAATTTGACTTTGGACTCATCAGCCTCCATAACTTTGTAAGTCAATTCCTTAAAATCTCTCACTCTTGACACATGTGTGCACGTGTGCTATACATACATCATATTTGTTCTGTTTCTGTTTCTTTAGATCTCTCTCACTAATCTATCTCTAGTTGATATTTTCAAACCACTCCATCCTTCAAACTTCATTCAAATTATATGCAAAATCACATATTAATTTGTTAAGAAAATTATTTTTATTCTCTATTAGCTGAAAACTTTATAGTTCCTCTCTTGACTTAGTTGAGACCAAGAATTAAAAACAACTAGAATTTTACAGGATTTGTAACATTTTCATCACAGTTTTTTACTGCCTGATATATGTGAAATATACAATATGTGTTGTGAAACTTAGAAAATGAAAATGACTATTAAATAAGGCTTTACGTTTTCATGTAAAGACATTTGGTTAAACTCATGCTCAGAAAACAATGGCAAAATTGACATGTTAGTATTTATACCCTACTACAAAGAAAATGTTTTCAATAATTTTTTTCTCTTTTTATTTCCCAGCTTTAAGAATATTTTGTTAATCCTTGGAGCTCCAGATTTAGCTCTTTTCAGTAGAAAACACCCACAGTATAGACCAGTTGGTAAGGCCAGTCCCCATTTTCAAACCACTGAAATTAAAATTACTCTCTTTGAGGTTCTGATTCCATTTTATATAATATATTAATATACAGGCTCCCATTAAAAATCATCTGACCTCTGGATTCTAAGACAAATATATTGAGTTGGTTAAAGAGTTCGTTCAGGTTTCCTGTAAGATGTTACAGAAGAACCCAAACGAATGTTTTGGTCATCCCCATACAAATAGACATAAGACAGGCATTAGAGGAATCTTGCTATGAACTTGTAGCTTGGATAAAGTATATTAGCTCTTACATGTATTTTATACTCTCTGCTTTTCTATCATGGGATCCTACCTGAAAAATTATATATCATTTGAAAATTTAAAAATAAGTCCTTAAATAAATTTATTAAAATTTTGGCCAACCCCACCCGACCTTAATTTATAAATCATCCTATGAGTTCAAACACCTCACTTCTAATGCCAAAACGTTCCCTTAGTAGAACCATATATAAATAGAACAGGGAAGGGCATTGCGTCTTTTTGCAAATTTCTGAAACATTAATAAAAAGTGGCTTCTCTGACACTAACTTTATTTTTTTTTTTACCTCCCAACATTTGAGAATTCTTTGTCTATCTATCAACTCTGAATGTTTATTTTTACACCTGGGCAATCCACCACAGTGGGACTCAGGATGGCTTGGAGATATGCTTTTCTCTGTTAAAGTGGAAGAGTAGGAATAATGAAAGCTGGGGTGGAAAATAAAAACCAGCAGGATTCTCGGAACACAAACCATTTATTCTAAGAACAATATTCAGATCGTGATTTTATTTTGTTTATATATCAAATTATTAGCCCTCTCTTTCTCTCTCTCTCTAACTTTTTCTTCAAGGAATAGCTAATCTAACATATTTGAATTACTTCAGTTACTATGATATTACAATTTATTTATTACACCCAGGTTGTGGGTTGTTTTTCCTATAATTACTTTTTTACCTGTTTCTCTCTTTCTTCATAACCATCTATTGAGTAAGACAAGTGTATTGCTGCTGATTTGACAGCTACAATTTCCAGTTTTATGCTTCTGGCAATTACTCTTTATTTATTAAAAGCCATGCATTTAAAATAAATTATCAATTTCTTAAAACTTATCAAAGTCTACATCTTCTGCCTCAGAGTAAATCAACACTTAAGCTTTCTCTTTCACTCTCTGTCACTTATCACTTACTTTCTCTGTCAAGCTTATTGGTTTCAGTTACAATAACGTTTCTTAAAATATGATGCACTTGTGACTTAATTGGGATCTTGCTAAAATGTGCATTATGATTCAACAGGTCTGATAAGAGCCCTGAAATTTTACAAGTTCCAATTGTATCGTCTATACTTGCTACTCTAAAAATTGTCTTCAGAACAGCAGTATCAGAATTAGCTGAGGGTTTTATTAGAAATTCAGACTGTCCCCATGTTGTACAAAATGAAACAGAATTGCATTTATCAAGATCCCCCAGTGATTTGTAAGCACAGCAAAGCTTGAGAATAGGCTTAATAACAATCATCCAAGTGATATCGATGATTCTGGTGTCTGGAACATCCTTTGAGTACCAAGTGTATACAGCATCACTTGGAAAACTGTGTGGAACAATGTATAAAACATTGGAATCATCTGGTTCATCTTACATATGGATGCCTAGTCTTCCCCCAGAGATTCTGATTTAATTAACATCTGGTGCATCCTGAGTCTGGGGATTTTTCAAAGGTCCCCAGGTGATAAAACACTGCTAAACAAAATTTTATATTCCATAACTATAAAAATAGTGTTTCTTTTTTTCCTTTCTTTTGAAATTTTTCATCTTTTTTTTTCATCTTTTTAAATAAACAAAAAATGCACTTTCTCATTCTTACACTCCTTGACATCATCCCACATTTATTTGTTTGCTTATTCTTGCTATAACACCTCCTCAAATAGCTTTTATCCAAAGCTTAAAAAGCTCTCTGACTCTAGGGTCAAGTTTCAACTTTACTATTTATTAGCTATGTGAGCATGGGAAAGTTTCTTAAGTTACTTTTTTGCTCAATCTTCTCAGGTGAAAAATAGAGAAAATGATAATAAATAGAATTTACATTATGATTAATTAAATGAGCCCCAAAATACAAAGTTTAGGAAATTAACTGGCACAGTATAAGATGTTTTCAGTAAATTCTAGTAGTTAATGCTATGTTCATCTTTACCATTAAAATTACATTGACTCATAAATCTTCTGAAAACTTTTGTCTGTTATTTTTATTTGAGTATACCTCCTACCTCTGGGGAATTTCTTACTTTAAGAAGGTAGAAACCAGAAACTCTGTTTTTGTGTCCAGGGCACAGTGTCAGTGGTGTCATCTGAGTTATTCATGCCCAGCAGTGGTGATGGTTGGTGCTTCCTTGAAGAAGCCTTGCAGGATGCTTGCAGGTTTGTTCCTGTGTATACATGCATATGTAATATGATTCTAATTACTTGCAGTAATTGATTTACAGTCATTGCCAAATTTACAGTCATTGCCAAAACTCAACTGGAAGATATTGAGCATTACTCCTAGGGAAATACAGGGTTTATTTCCTGCAAGCCTCTGGTCACATTTCATCAACAAATCAATACATTACCTTTTCTATGTGTTTATGTTTAGGGACATCTTATTTAATATATATTTTAATCCATAGCCAATAGCACTGTAACTTATTTTGGAACAAAGCTGATTTAGCACACATTTCCCCGTGAGATACCTCACAGCTCTCTTATGTTTAAGAACATTGGACAGCACTGCAGTATTGGGGGCATTTTATACAGGAAAATCACTCAAAAAAAAAAAAAAAAAAACCCAAAGCCCAAACAAAACAAACAAAAACCCATATATGCACAAATATGGAACAACAACAACAAAACCTGCAAAAATACAGGCTAATTGTATTGCCAAAGGGACACTTGTTTACAGTTGCTTTGTTGGACCTCAGCTGGTTACTTGTACTTTGGTGATTCACATTTTTTGCTGCTCTGTAAATGCCCAAGAATAATCACTAAAGAACTATGAGAATTGATTTTGAGATTACAAATAAATTTTAATGACTAAGTGAATTTGCAAATATGGAATCTGGGAACAATGAGGATATAATGTTTAAATCTAACTTTCTAGCACCCTTGGAGATTCTGTATTGTACCTCAAAGCCACTAATTAATTATTGGTTTCAACATAGACTACACTGTTCTACATTTGGGAGGCTACCTGAACATGGCATGGGCACCAATAGTGCTTTCTAATCTATTGGTATCTTGACAAAGTTTTATAAAAATCCTCTTAAAAAAATTTATATGTATTTTTCTATGATGTTTGTGACATATTATTTTATATCTACCTAAATGGCTACTTTCTTCTATTTTTGCAGGTCTTAAAAATAATGGTAAGTAAATTAGAACTAACATCAATGAAGCATCTACTGTGCTAGGCAATACGTCAGATACTGTATGGTTTACAAAACTCTGTAAAGATGACATAATTTTTAAGGTGTGTTAAGGTAGTCTTTAAATGATATCCTCTGAATACTTTTCTCCAAAACAATCTTCAAAAGAAACTCTAATTAAAAATAAAAATAAATATGCACATATATTTACAAACATAATGCACCATTTATATGATTAATTCCTTTGATACATCCACATCATCATTTATTCTGGGTATTGTTTTTTTTTTTCTATCTGAAGATTATCTTTTAGAATTTCTTATACTGTGGATTTGTTAGTGATTAATTTTTTAAGCTTCCCTTGGTAGTGTAAATGTTTATTTCAACTTAATTTTTAAAATATATTTTCACTGGCTATAAAATTCTAGATAGGCATTTTTAACATTTTGGTTTGTTCATCTTTTTATCAAGGCTTTGTTTTTTTTTCTTTTTTTTTTCTTTTGGCCTGTTTCATTTTGGATAGTTTCTCTCCCTATTTTTTAAGTACACTGATATTTTTTCTTTGCTGACAAATCATCAGAAAATCCCATACAGAGTATTTTTATTACATATATATATATATATATATATATATATATATATATATATTATTTTTAGAAATTTCACCTGGAGATATTTTGTATCTTTCATTCCTCTCCTCATTATGTTCATGGTCCCCGTACCTACATGAGCATGTGAAACCTATTTATAATGGCTGTTTTACCATTCTTGTCAGCAAATTTAATACTTTCAGTAATATTTGGATCTATTTGAATTGAACACTATATTTCCTAATTGGAGATTATATTTTCCAGCCTTTTTGTATGTCTGGTTTTTTTGGATTGGATGTTAGACATTTTAGTTTTTTGGTCTTGTGTGCTGGTGAGTGTGTGTGTGTGTGTGTGTGTGACTTTATAAATAGTGTTAGATTTGTCTTGGCATTCAAAGAAGTTACTTTGGATAGGTTTTATCTTCTGTGGCTTTCTTTTTTTTTCTTTCTTTTTTTTTTTTTTTTTTTTTTGTTACTCCAGGGCAGTTTAGCCAAAAGCCAATTAGCACAATTATGGTGATACTCTTCTTAGGACTCTACCCAACGTCTCACAGATTCTGAGGTCTTTACACCATTGCTGGTTTGAACATGAATTTTTTTAAACCATGTGTAGGATCTTGGAATTATTTATTCTACTGGTTTTCAATAGTTCATTCCTCAGGCTAAGGGATTTTTCTTCTAATGCATGCACAGATTTGAGGGGTTCCAGCTACAGATATCTGGAACTATCTCTTACTTTTCCTTATTCTTTCTTTAACACTTTCCTGAAAAGTACACCTGACTTAGCCTTTCTAGTCTCCCATCCCTGTCTCCTAAACTAAGTAAGATTGCCAAATTCTGTTGGGATTCCACATTCCAGCACTGCATTCTAAAAACTGCATTCAAGAAGTAAACTGGGGATAGGACTTACTTCTTTTTCCCTTTCTCTCTTAGTCCTGTACCATCTGTCATCCAATGTTTAAATGCCAATTTTGTAAGTTCTGTCCAGTTTTCTAATTATTTAAGATAGGAGGGTAATGAGGATTACTCTATTAGGCTTGAAATCAGAAGTCTGGAAGCCCTGTTAGTAAAGTAGATAAACATGGATCTGCTGTGCTTGAAGTGAGAGTGAAAAGCTTGTTTGCTGGCAACTAAGCCTCTGGTCTGCCCCACGATATTGCCATTGTAAAGTACTGGGCCCTAGAACTTTCGGAGAGGTGGGTCATGGTTTGAAAATAGCTCATCTAGAAATTCCATATCAATCTAGTAACAAGTGAGTACTTAAAATATATTCTCATTATTTCAATATTATTCATTGAGTACTCACTATGCTTTAGGTATTGCAGAATATAATAACATGCCTTAGAATGCTCTCAGTCTAATAATGTAGAGACATATGTATAAAAATATTTACAAAACAGTAATTACAAACAAATTCTAGTACAGCTGTGTAATGGAAAAGTCTACATGGGAAAATTTGAGATTTCACTGAGCATAAAACATTTGTGCAGTTATACATAAACAGTGGCTAGAGCTGTATAGGGTGAGGTATCCAAGGCAGAGAGGAATAAGTGAGCAATGGGCAGTAGCTTGAAACAACTTGCTTTGCTCTAGAGATCACAAGGAGCCAAAATAATTCAAAGCTGCTGGATGTGTAGGTCATCCCAGAAAGTAAAACAGGAGCTACAGCAAAAAGTCATTTTATTATAGAATTTAGATTTTATAATTAAGTTAATATCAAGCAATTGACTGTGCTTTAAAAGATTTATGGTTTAGAAAGATAACTTGCAATTTGGAAAATGGCTCAACACTAGAGTTCTTAACATTGACTGAAAATTACAATATTCTGGTAGCTTTAAAATATATAGATGTTTAGGGCATTCCAGACAGAGATTCTGATTCTGATTTTGAGTCCTGTTTCAAGTCCAGTGTTCTTCCAAATCTTCATAAAATCATATAATTTGGGGAAAAAAACTTATGGTCATAAGAGAAAGATCTGTGAAACTATAAGTTAACTGTAAGTTATCCTTCTCTGTTAGAATTGATAGGCAACTATATCTATCAATAACTAATGCAAAAGCAAGGCAATAGGCAAGGAGGAGAGTGGAGGCACTTGTCAAGCATGTGTAGACCCACAGTTCTCAAAATCTGACATGCACACGAATCACCTGGGATATTTGTCTAGAATGCAGAATTTTTAGGTCTGTTTTTGTAAGCCCATCAAATTTGTACATTTGGGATACCATACATTTTCACAAGAGTCCTAGGTGATTCTGAATCAGAAAGCTTGAAGATTACACTTCAAAGGGGAAAATGTTTATGAGATGCTTAGAGCTTTGTGGGTTGGATTTTGAAACTATGAAACCCAAAGATAAGATAAACACTATTATTCCAACTATATGACATTTTGGAAAAAGCAAAACAATGGAGACAGTAAATAGACCAGAAACGGCCAAAAAGTTAGTGGTGAGGAGGGGATAAAAGTTGAAGCACAGAGGATTTCTAGGGCAGTGAAACTACTCTGCATTAACCTATGATGGTGGATACATGCCAAATTACAAATGTGTCTAAATCCATAGAGTTTACAACAAGGGTGAACCCTCCTGTAAACTATGAAAAGTGACATTTCAGTGATAGTGAGGTTTCCACGTAGGTACATCCATGAAAACAAACACACTACTCTGATGAGGGGTGTTAATGATGGAGGAGGTTTTACATGAGTGGGAGCAGGGGCTACATGGGAAATCTCTCTACTTCCTATTCAATATTGCTGCAAACCTAAAGCTACTCCAAAAAACAAAGTCTATTTTAAAAATTCCAAGTTTAATTTTCTAACAAATAAAAATTCCTTTTATGTAATACAAATGCAAGATTCAAAATAAAGATAACTGAAAAGTAAAAGAAATTCTCTCACGTCTGTGCTTAACATACATACGTATTCGTAAACTCATAGAAATATAGAGAAAAATGTTCTTCCACATAAGACTGCCCTTCTATTTAATAAACAAAACATGCCCCATGATTGACTAGGTTGATATCATCTCTGTTTTGCAAAAGTCACAGTATTGGTCGTTTTTTGACAAATTTATTTTATTTACTTCATAAGATTTTCTTAATAGTAGGCTATTATTTATCCTAATCAGAACTTCAGAAAGATTGAATCTTTATATTCATAAATCTAGGCACATTAATATTTTCTTCCCAGAAATAGCAGAAATGTCAGGAAAGATATTTTTCTTTGGTAATGTTAGTTCTTCTATGATACACAGTATTGAAAAATAGAAACTCTATTGATTTTAAGTACTCTAAAGATTACATTGATGAAATCTCATACTTTACATTTCAAAATGTTATTTCAAAAGGAATCTATGAGATTTCTAACCTGTGATGTAAATGGTTGGATTATCTTTATTCATCTCTCTTGATTATTTTAGCTAAATATTTAACTGTCTCTACTTCTTAAGAGACCACAGTTGTTATATAATATTTTGCTGTAGTGCTGCTGTATGGCAACGGACATGTCAAGTAAACTATCTTTGAGAACAGATGTATGTGGGATAATTTCAATTAACTATAAAACACTTTATTTCTTATAAAATACTTAATTTACCATGTGGCAAATAAATCAAGTAGTATGAAGTAGGGAGAAGCCAAAAAAAACCAAAACCAAAAACAAACAAACAAACAAACAAAAAAACTGAAGACAAAGTATGTTTTAGTAAGATCAAAACACTATATTATTTTGAGTCAACTTTCTGAGTAAAATTAATAATAGGACATTTAGTCTACCCATAGAGTTAAAATTAATAAAACTTTAATGTTAAATTACATGTGCAAAGTATTGAAGACTGATTCATACTTTTAATTGACACTTCCCTAGAAACTTCCTTAAATAGTATTTGCTTGTTTCCTGGGAAATTCAATTTAGATAACTAACATTAGGTTACTTTTACAATATTCATAATATTTAAACTTTGGCTAAAATATATGTGACCACAAAAATATGAGATTAGAGGAAAAAAGCCAAGATATTTAAACCATATTTAAGGGATAGATATTTAAAACATTACTAAAGGAAAGATTACACAGAATTGGGACTTCTTTGGTGGTGCATTGGTTAAGCATCTTCCTGCCACTGCACAGGACATGGGTTCGATCCCTGGTCCAGGAAGATCCCACGTGCCTCAGAGCAACTAAGCCCATGTGCCACAACTATTGAATCCACGTGCCACAACTACTGAAGCCTGTGCACCTAGAGCCCATGCTCCACAACAAGAGAAGCCACCACAATAAGAACCCGCACACTGCAATGGAGAGTAGCCCCCACTCGCCACAAGTAGAGAAAGCCTGCATGCAGCAATGAAGACCCAATGCAGCCAATAAATAAATAAATAAATATTTTTAAAAAATAAATACAATCATGACTTAAAAAAAAGATTATAGAGAATCAAGAAAGGGTAAACAATGTGTAAAGAAGAAGACAGAAAAAAAAAAATTGTCCACTGAACCAAGCTCAAGTTGTCCAAAGACATGTTTCTGGTCTTTGCATCTGGTATACAGCTCCACTGTACCTCCCTTCATCAAACAGAAATATAGTCCCCCATCAGTTTTCCTCCTCCAAATACAAGAGGGCTTTCTTAGAATGAAGAAGTTACCAACCTCTACTCACTCTTTCCTATAAATTAATGAGAAATTAAATTGAGAATTGGGAAAGAGTGGCCTGATAAAATTACTCATTGAATTTTTAATTTTATTTTCTTTGTTCTGTCCTTAAAGACACCTGATTTTGAAAGAAATTGGAGGCAAGTTCAGGAAGGGAGAGAAGGCCAGTGACAGGGATTGTTCAAGGCTCTAGCACTTTCCTATCAGTCAGGGCCTGATAAATACTCTGGTGAATCATACCTATCTGTGGGCATGGCTCTTGGACTGGATTTAGAGTGAATAGAACAAAAACACAGAGAATATTACACCATGGGTATAAGAAAAGGACCTTGAGCTGTGGAAAGTGCCTACAGTGCAGATGATAAAAGATAGCTGAGTGATAGAGACATACCTAAGCAAGGCATAATAGAGTTTAGGAAGGGATACTCTGACCATTTCTGGATTTAAAGCTCCAGAAAGTAGTGATTCCTTGGAATGGCTTTACTCTTGTTAAGGTGGGTACAGACACTCATCATCAGGTGTCAGGACCACTAAGGTACTGCTGACCTCCTGCTCTGACTTGCAAGCCTGGTAGGTAATAGTGAGAATGAACACACACACACACACACACACACACAAATACCCACTAAACTCTACTTTCAACAACTTCAAAAAAAAAGCAATAAATAACTCCAATTATGCCAAGTTTACATTTTGACTGTCAATTCCACTTTGTTTTATCTTTGACATGCCAATGGCAAGGAGCCTTGGGGGACCTAGCTCCATGAGGGTTTCATTTACTAATTTTTTTGTTTTTACATCATGATGTATCAAGCTTGGCTTGCATCCTTTACCCCCTTTTTAAAATGGAATACTCCTAATAGTATCTGTGTTAGGGAATTCTCTAAATCTAAATTTCACAGATAAGAAAATGAGGTTTGGAGCCAAGAGATAGTTTTTCCAAGGTCACAGTGATGGCAATGGGTTGGTCAGAGATTTGTACTCACATCTCTTTCATCCTTTTGACCAAGCCTTTCACAATTACAGAATTTTACTGCAGAAAATGAGACACAGGAATAAAGAGGACTTTGGAAAGCTCAAATTCAAACTTACTTTTTTTAAATGATAAATTTGAATTTGGGGAGATGCTAAGCAACTTTTTCAAGGTCAATGACTGATGCAGAACTGGAGTCCAAGTCTCCTGAATTCTGTATACCCACTGACTGTGTAGGCTACTTGTATTTGCTTTGTTAACAAAATATTCCTTCCATCCATTAAACATCATTAGTCTTATTTGTGTAACTTTCAAGCTACTCATTACCTAGAGACCAAGTAATGTAATTTTATGACGTGTTTATTTAATAACTACAGCTTTAAAAAAAAAGTTCCATAAATTTTCAGTGAACCTGTCTTGTTCTTGTTACTGGCATAGCAAAATCTTAATCTCCATGTAGCTGGTTAAGGAGGTATTATTATAAACCATATTAAAAGCTATCCAAGCACTTGAAACTAAATTGATTCCTATGCCCCTCAAATCACCAATCTTGAATCAAAATCAGAAACTTGGCAGAATGAGCTTAAATTCTTAAGTGAAAAGACTCAAATGTTGCAATCTGAACTACAGACCTTTAAAGCTCTCTCAGGAGTTTTAATTAAGGATAATGCTGTTCTCTTCAGGAAAGAGAGACACACTTTAAAACTTCATGGAAAAAAAAAAAGCAATAGATCTTAAATCCATGTGAGAACTGAGAGAGAAATACTACATCCTAATCCTACAGCTATAATTGAAGCTATTTTGAAGATTTAATTCTCACTCCTCCCTTTTTGCCAAAGGCTAATGCTTTTGCATGCCAGTGATAAGGTTCAATGCCCACATGAGCACAGAGATGTCTTCCTTGGGGCTTTAGAAGCAAAGCTGTAGATAAAGATAGAATTGCCTCTATTATATGAGGAGGAATTATGCATGCAATATAAAGTGCTTTCTCCTTTTAATTATCCCCTTGCTTTCTATTCAAAGGTCTCTGAGCCTTCTCCCAAAGAGGCACTATTTTACCTTAGACAACACTTTCCATTCTCATCCACTGTGATTCGTTTGCCATACCACTGAACAAAAAGTAAAACACAAATGAAAATTTAGAGAATTTTTTTTTTTCCATAAGACAATACAGTAGACCAGACTTCACCCACAGTGTGAAATTGGCCCAAAGCTATGTTGTATGTATCATGGCGTGTTAGGAAGCATGGTGTTGGTATTTTAAATTAATTGTTAATATTTAAGGTGGAGGGTATCACATTTAAATAATTTGAATTTCCAGTTTCAACTTCAAATCTCAGAAGATCTGCTAATATTGACTCTGTATTTCTGTGTAGAATCAATAATTCCTGCACTTGGGTGGTCTATAGTGTCTCTAGTTCACTTTGTATCCCAATCCTTCATATTAATCCAAACAAATTCCACTGGTTTTATAGACTTTTGAACTTTCAACATCTGCAGTAATCTCTAGCTTTTATGCATGCAAAATTCATGGTTTTTACTATTTGCAAGCAAAACTCAAGATTCAGGATATTAACTTATATGTCAGTTTACTGCAGGAAAGAGTAACTTTATGTCCACTGTATTTGAGTAAAGGCATATAGATACAGTTGGAAATAGCCAGGAAATGTGAGGGAGTTATGAGGATGAAACTACACACCAAAGAAGCGGGGTGCACACATTCCTGAGGGAAGAACTAATTGGGATATTGCCTGGGAAACTGATCTGAAGTGCGCTTGTTTTCTAAGTTAGAGCTGGAGGGTGGACAAGGACCAAGATTGTGATATGTTTCTTTTTTTAATGTGTTATTGAATTTTTGTCAATTATGGTATTGTTGATATTGTTTTTAATAGTCCTTTGTAGAAGACTATCTCAATAAGTTTTGTATTTTAAAGATTGCCACTGTTTCTCTTTAGAAAGCTGTTACTTCATTCACAGTAGGTGGTGAGGTGGCTTGGACTAGGGTGGTAGTCCAATGGATAGAAGTAGAGACTGGAGATTTATTTTAGAGTCTGAAATGGCAGAATGTGAGCAGTGAGGAAAATGAATCAAACAACACTTTAAATTATTTACTTAGAAATGTATGGAGGGGACTCTTGTCTATGAGACCATCCTTTCTCCATAAACACATTCCAGAACTCTCGTTTGTATCAAGAACCAATATTCTTGCAGCTTTTCCACAGACCTATATAGTAATAATAATAATAATAATAAATTTTATTGATTGTATGTTGTACATTGGACTATAGATGCTTCTTACCCATTGCCTCATTTGTCCTTTAAAATAATACTCTGGAACAAGTATCATTATATCCACAAATTTATAGTGGAGGGCAGGGTTTAAAGAGACCACTTAACTTGCAAATACGTGGAAGAATCTCCACTCTAATCCATGCTTGTCTGAGCCAAAAGCCACTATGGCCCTAGCTGTCAAGCCTCAATCAACAAATGTGTCATCTAAGGTGCTAAATAAAATATATATTCTGAGATCTCTAGCCAGGTTTTCTGATTTTGTAGATATAAGTTTCAGCCTAGGGATTTTGTTTTTAATATACACACCAAAAGGAATCTGATGAGAACCATACTTTTGTGACAGATCTTTGGGGAAGAAGTGGGCATGTGAGGTAAAGCATTGCAATCCTACATTTCTGTAACACTCCAAATTTGACAAGTTGACTTGGAAAGCTGCCTGCATTTTCTTTGTTGGGGTATTTCAGGAAACTACTCCAGCCTGTAAAGCCAGCATTCTCAACGCTGTAATCTGCAGAAAGTATATTAGTGTCCAGGCACCTGGGAAGCCAGTGTATAGGTAAAAGTTTCAGTGTTCAGGTTACTCTCATTGATTTTCCTAGAGGATACTTTGCCTCCTGAGATGGAACTAGTTTAAAAGCAATGGGAAGAAGGCAAAGTGGATTCAGCACTGTGTTAGAAAGAATATGTTTCAAATAATCAATAGCTACATGGAGTAGATGTGGAATATAAATTCCATCTTGTATTATTGACAGTACATTCTTTTGCTCTAAGACATATCCTCATTCTCACATCTGGAGGCTATCTCAGCTGTAAATTGGGATAGAATCTAGAGGTATTGTAGTATACATTCATGTCAACAATTTCTCAGTTAGATGAAACTTTCCATTTATTTGACACATAGGTAATACAAACTTGTTGCAAGTAATAATAAATGATGTATAAAGTGTTCTTGCTCTGGAAACTATAATCAATAATACTCCAGAACATTTTGCTCTCAGAGGACAACCCCATTCTTAGCTTGTGCTTAAATCCAGAAACTCAACCATTATTTTAATCACTAACACTTATTCCAGAAATTGTAACAGAGGACAAGAAAAAAATGATAGTTTAGCTTGCAAAAGCATATTAATGTTTAAACAATTTTTTCAACATCTGGGTTTGTTCAAACTTATTTACATGATTTGCTTCCACTTTATATCATTGGATAATTATCAAAGTAACACTACTACTACTACAAATAATACTATTTCAAACAATAGTGTTATTGATGCATGTATTACTGCAGCCATCAATTATCTTCCTGAGAATGGAAACAGTGCACAATGACTCCTAAAAAGAAATACTGAATTAGATATAAATTTAAAAACACTCTTAACTTCAAAGGAATAGCTGAAAAGTGAAAATAAGATTCAACTGGTCCATTATTACCAGAAAGTAAGTCCTGTCTTCTGTGAAAGGCTGAAAGGACACTGATAAAGAACTGTATTTGGGAAACAGAGGACGGCTATATAAAGACAGTCACTAAAGGGGTTAAGAGCACAAACTTCAGAAGGAAATGAAACCAGATTCAAATCTTCAGTGTGCCATTCACTGGTGGGGTGTACCTGGCATAATTTCTTTAACCTTCCTGAACCTCAGTTTTCTTGTCTCTAAAATGAGGAAAATATTGTCCCAGTTGGCTTTATTACAAAAAGCCATGCGAAGTGAAGTAAATGAACTCCTTAGCACCATTTTTCACACATAGATAGCACTCATGAGTCTTTAGACAGGAAGATGAGTTCCAGGTTCTCAAAGGAATAAGTGAGTTTGAAACCTTCTTCTGTCCATATCACATCAAGACTATGTGAAGATTACTGAAAACTTTGGGCCTCATTTTCTTCATCTGTAAAATGGGATTAATGATAGTATGATTTCAGAGTGGTTTTGAGATGTTTCTAGATGGTACAGTCTGATTTGGTGTAGGGTCCCAATAAATGTATACTGTTACTGGTGTTATTATTGTCAAAGCATACTCTATTTTTTGAGATGGCAAATGAACGCTTAATGCTCATTTTTCCATATGTGTATTTATTCATTTATCTATTTTAGGATCAGAAGCCCTCCTGGGGTGATTGGGAAGGCTGCCCTGAGCCTGCTTCCTGGAGCCACTCACCCAGGTGTGTATTTTCTGTTTGTTACGTTGCCTAAACAAAGTATTAACCCCAGTTTAGTCCCCACTGAGAAATAATTGTGACTTGGACATAAACATTTTGCAGTGAGTGTCTGACTAAGAAAACCTGAAAAAAAAAAAAAAAAAAAAAAGGTTGGGAAATTAATTTTGCTAAGAACAAAACTACATAATTCATTCCAAGAGTCAATTTCAATGCCTTTTAGATCATCCCTGATTTTGCTTCTCTTTAGATGTGACTAAAATTAGTAATGGTTGTATTTAAGCAAACCCTAATATATTATGTAAGTGTGTAATACATTTATTTTATGTTATTATATTCAGAAATATTTTGGAAGCCTGTTACCAGCTTGATATGTAATTATCAGGGCAGCCCCATCATACACATCAATCAAAATTGTTAAGGAGGTTGTAAACCATAGGTCTATAATTGACAGGACAGTTTCCATGACAATTTCCTTTTTATGAAACTGGAAGTATTTCTTGAGAGGGGTGCAAAGAACATGAGACTACCATCACTTCCACTATTTAAAAAGCATATAATGCTGATAAAAATTATGGGCTAGGAGTTGAAAGGATTACAAAAGCACTAGGGAGGTTGTTAACAGACAGGAAGAACAAGATAAGCAGACAAACATGCACACTCAGAAACAACGCCATAGAACAATCATTCCTGTCCCAACTTTGCACACGAAACCTGGAAAGCTTCAACAGCCTTTGAGAGACTCACCGTAGACACTCCTGGGATATAAAACTCACGTTTATGGACGGCACCCTTCGACCAACAGTGATGACATTTGATTTAAAGTAACCCACGCAACTAAATGAAAATATGTCTTGAGCTTTCGTACAACTTGGCAGAATTTTAAGCTGGGCATGGCACAAATTGTTGATGTGGCTCACTTTTCTATGGTTAGGAAAAGATGCAAAAAACTTAACCAGTTTTAGTTTTACGAGGACTAGGCTTGTTAAAAAAAAAAAAGAAAACCTGTTAATATGAGAGAAAAGGTCACTGATTTTCTAAACATAGAGACTTAGCAAGACTATAAAAGTGAATTTATTTTATTAAATGAATCATGAGCCAAGAAGGTCACAGTGGCTTGAAAAGAACAATAACAGGTCATGAGCTTATAAATCTTGGAAGAACTTTCATCTAAGAGACCCAGGGTTATTACATGGTTTGGTGAAGTGCAAGAAGCAATAGGAGGTCATTCATGCTAATACAAGGTACCAATTAAAACTTTAAAAATATTGAGTGGGAAATTTTATCAAGTTTAGATCTGAAAATGTGTAAAAAAGAGGACAGATTATATAATTTATGTCATTTTGCAAAACATAACACAGAAGGAGAGGATGAATGAATGCATAACTGTTCAATAATGCAGGTTTTTCCCAATTAACATAAAAACAATCAATTCAAGCTAACTTTTACACTGCTTATTTGACCACTCAGCTTCTTTTTGTTTATTTTCTAATTAGCTTGAATAATTATAACTTAGACTACTCAATTTTCAAAAAAATACATGAAAACAATTATGAATATTTCTTTAGTGCTATTAATTTGTTTTCATGAAAGTGTAAGATTGTACCACTGTAAGAGTGAATCATTGTTTCAGACTATCTCTGTGATGTTTTACTTATTATCAAATTCTAAGGGGGCTGGGGGAAAATATATATATATAAACAAAATATAATTTATTAATTGTAGTTATTGGTCAATAAATTTTATTTCACTGAATATATAATAAAATTCCAAAAAATACAAGGTGAAGTGTTTACATTCTTTATAATATGTAGTACAGCATTTTGAGCATATTAAAAACTAAAAAAAAATTTAATTAGTAACTAGGGTTTAATTTTTTTAACATTTTTAATTGCCTAAAATGCTTCTCAGTGGATTTGAGCATGGTGATTGTTTTTGTTTCTATCAAATGTATAAAAATATTAACTTTCAGTTTCAACTCTGACATTTAAAGAGCTTGGAAGTCATCAATCTTGATGTTAAAATAAAAAAAACCCTCAACACACAAAATCAATAACTTCCAGAAAATTGTGATTGCAGGGTAAAGTGTCACCCTGATGTGAAGAGATGAGTGAATTCAGAAGCTGAGTGGAGATCTGCTCCCTTGGAGCAAAGCTGCTGGATGCACCAACTGGGAGAAAGACTTAACTGGAGATGTTAACAGATTGCTGGAAGCCTGGCGTGGGAGTGAGAAGCTGTAGGGGCTGCAGCCTTGGGAGTGCTCAGAACTTTTGAAGGTTTAATGTCCAAAATCTCCACTAGGTTCTCACGGGGAAGATTTTATAGACAACTTCCCACCTCTGGCAAGGAGAGGAAAAGAATAATCATTAAGAACATTTTCCATAAGAAAGGTGTACAGGCACTTCCCTGGTGGTCCAGTGGACCGCGCTACCACTGCAGGGGGCAGGAGTTCCATCCCTTGTCAGGGAACTAAGATTCTGCATGCTTCGAGGATCAGCAAAAGAAAAAATAGGACAAAACCTACCTTTCAGGGGAAAAGACCTTATTGAAGAATTACTCCAACTGCAGCCTCCTCTGTCTTCCTGTCTTCACCTAACACAGGCAAAAGCTATACCATCAGAGAAACATATTTGAAGGTCTACAGATAGGGGCCCACTGAAACCTAAGATTAATGATACAATTATAGAACACATTTCCTCCCTCACATTTTACCACCAAGCCCATAGGGCTCCTCTATGATGACAGTGGATTACAGCTGAAAGAGGCAGGCTCTCTGAGGAGGAGAATTTAAGAAACCTCAAATTTAAGAAGGGGGGCAAAATAATGACATGAAAGGAATTTGGACCTATGTAGAGGAGAAAAACATTCCTCTACTCTTGAAGTTTGCATGGCTGGACTAAGAGTTAAACTAACATAAAACAGATTAACAGGAGTAAAGCATACACATTTATAAATATTTTTATGTGTACACAGGGGTCTTCATAAGGAAAATGAAGCCCCAAAGAAGCTGTCAGGCTCCTGAAATGATGTGTCTCTTTGCAGAAAAAATGATAAATTGTGGGCATGTGAGAAGATGGGCCTTGGGCGAGGGAAATTGTGGGAGAGTGACCAGGAAATACACAAGGAAAACGGTGGAAGATAAGGTTTGTTTATACAGATGCAATTTCAGCATCAAATCCCAGTCTCTGGAGCTGAAATTGTTCTTCTGTTCTTTGTGGAGGGAGTGCATATTTCTCATGGGGGATTATTTGACTGGCTGTAAGGTAGAAAGGGGATGGACAGAAAGCCCTTCCTGTACCTGCTGTTTCAAAGTGCCTTCAGCTCAAAATAATCAATATGTCAAAGTGGAATATTTTGGTGTGGCATGTTCTGAATCCCTTCATCTACAACTACAGTAAACAGTAAACACGACAAACCCTAGCCATATTATCCTAAATCCTCACACTAAGCAGAGTCAGAATTTAAAAGGAAATGCTAGAAATCAAAAACACTAAGATAATTGAGAAGTCCCTATGGTGGATTCATCAGTAGACAGGATACAGTTGAGTTTAGTATGAGTGAACTTGAATATAGATCGATAGAAACATCTCAAGCCAAAATGCAAAGAGGCAAAAGAAACGGGAAAAAGGACCAGAATTTTTCAAGAACTGCAGGACAATCACAAAGTGTGTAACATGTACATAAGTATATGTAATTGTAACAGAGGAAGGAAAAGAGGGACAGCATAGAAGAAATATTTGAAGTAATAGTGGCTGAGAACTTTCAAAAATTAATTATAGACAGCAACACACCGATCTGGAAGATCAGAGAACATCACAGGGTACATATGTGTGTTTTGTGTGTGTATATATATATACACTATAGCATATCAAGTTCAAACTGTCAAAAAATTACAAACAGAGAAAAATCTAAAATTAGGATGGAAGTAAATAACCTCACCTACCTGTAGAAGACAAAGGAGATAGATAGATATAGATAGGTCAATCAATCTAGAGAGAGTGGGAGATTGAGAAAGAGAGAGGAGAGCCGGAAAGAGAGAATGAATTGGGTTCCTGGAGGCTGGTCACCTCCATACTTCTGTGTAAGAGCTAAGCCCTGAGAGCCTGAGAATCCAATATACCTCCTGTGATCAAAAAGAGAAAGTTACAGACGTGTACACTTTGTAGCAGCTCTATAATTTAGAGATATGTTTGACATGGTAACATATGGAATGATGCACACTTTGGTGGCAGAGAGAAAAAAATGGACTAATGAGCTTTCTTTTTAATTCTGTCAGTTAACACTAATTGAACATTTTCCATGTACCAGGCACTTTGCAAAGTGATTCCCAAGTAGTTAAGCATTTAATTCTTAAGATAACCATGGGAGATATTATTGTTTTTTTTCATGATTATTCCTAATTTAATCAGTAGGAAGTTAAGATGCAAAGAATAGAGCTGATACCGTTATAAAAGGTAGAGATGGCAGGTAACTTGCTCAGGGTCTCTTTATTTGTCATCTGTGAAGTGAAGAGACTTCACACAACAGCCTGGTTCCAGAGTTTGTAGCCTTAACCACTACCCTATGCTGTCTCTTATGGAGGCTATATTAAAATGAGACTAAAATAAAGCTAGCAAATGAAGAGGAAAGAATGGTAAATGTTGTTCCTACCACAGAAATGTCTAGCAACCCCAGTGAATAAAATATAACTTTGAAGAAAAATACCTATATCTATTTTAATATGCATGCAATATTTCAGGAACACATTAAATGAAAATCATCTGATGCACTTGAAAGGCAAAATCCAAGAAAGAAAATGAAATGATAATTTAAAATTCTTATAGATCTATTAAGCAAAACTTTTCTGTATATTGATAAGACATTTTTATTGTGTGGGAAAATACATTATTCAAATTTACAAATTGAGCATTGACTATGACAGATTTTTAAGACTTCCTAAAGGTTATAATGAACAGTTGAAAACCCTGTGAGTAAAATACAAGCTTCATGTCTACTTTAGGACCCCTGCTTCTAGAACATTGCTTTCCTTTTAAAATCAATGATTTCATTCTTTACTGAGAAAAATAAAATCTTGGGGATTAATCCATCCCCTTTTAAATAGACCCTAGGAAGATTTTTTTTAAAGCTATAACATCTTTATTTCACTGTTGGCCTTTAAACATGCATGATTCATCATCCTGTGAACCCTGAAGGGCATTCTGGTAGTCAAGAATCACTCTTTTGGTATTTACTGTAATTGATTAAAATATTCACTTTTGTAATTGATGGGGGACATTATTGTATATTTTCAAATTATTCTTCCTCTAATAAGAATGAATACCTGTAATGAATAGCAAAATATAAGCCCACACTCGTGTTCCATTTAAAAGCCCAACATACTATTGTAACAGGCAAGAGCTAAATTGGACTCCATGTTGGATTTGTTTCTTTGACTTTAACCTTTGCTTTTCATTGCTTCAATCATATGCAATGGCCTGTCTCAGGGAACCCTACCCACCTGTGAAATTAACACAACTCTTCCCCGAGGCTAGTCATTCCAGGAGATGTTTTGCAAGACTGATGACCATTTTTCACTTCTCCACCTCTCCCTCTCTGATTCTATAAAAGAAACTGGCATCCAAACCCTTGAAGATGTTTTTATCAGAGACATGAGTCTGCCATCTTCTCGATCTGCTGGCTTTCCGAATAAAGTCACATTCCTTGCTTCAACACCTCGTCTCTGATTCTTTGGCCTGTCCTGTGGTGAGCAGAGTAAGCTTGGACTTGGTAACACTATGAGGCCTGTGCTATAAACTGGTTCATTTTCAGGAACAATGAAGTTGGTCCACAGTAAGGTATTTTGCTGTCCTGATTAAGAAGAACTGATGAAATATTTCAGGTTTTCTAACAGCCTATCCTTTCTTAGGGCCTAGAGTGTTCTTTCATGATACATAATCTGTTTGTATCTTTCACTGCTTGTTCAAGTCTTAAAATATAATTTCATAGAATAAGTTTCCTTTTTTTTTCAAAATTACATTTTGAATTTAAATTCTTATCTTTCCCCCAATGTTCTTAAGGTTATACACCCTTCATTTGAATAGTCCCAATGCTGCTCATTACTGCTTTCACTAGATGCCCTAAGCTTAAGAATGCCTTTTACCACACTACCAGCGTAAAAGACACAGTCTGACTTGTGTATATCGGAAGTGTTGCATCATAGAATTTGAGCACATGCTGCTGTTTACATAGCAAGTGGATCCACTTCGCAATTCCCTTGCCTCAGACATACTTCTTGATTACCTACTCCAACACATTCTGAACACTTCTCTAATAGCATGGAGGATTCAGCAGTGTTAAGAGCAGAGAAATAGCTCTGTCTTCATGAAGGGTTTATTTAGCATAAGATCTTATTAAATTATTTTGTACATGGAATACTACCAAATAAGTTTCTTTATTTTGAAAATCACTGCTGTTAAATTTCATAAGCAACACTATATTTTTTTTTCAGAAAAAGTGAGATTCAACCCTTTAAACATGTCAGTTTAATATATATAAGGCTATGATATAATAGAAGGAAAATATAAATTATTTAAAAAAATAAATCTAAGACTTCTCCCTTAGATATTTTTACATCTTTTTCTGTAGATTGTTTAAGTGGTTTTGTTTGTAAATAGAAAATTCAAATACTTTTTTCCAATTTCCTTTTCTTTCCATTTTGCTTCATTCTTATAAAGTTAAAGCATTTAGAAATCAGGCAACATTGGCAATCTTTAGGATAAAGAAAGAAATACAGTAATGAGAAAATTAAAATTAAAAACTAAAAGAGAATTAATTCCATAGCGGTCAGCATTTGGCAACCTTTTGTGTATAGATGCGTGGGCAAAATAAAAATGTTATAACAGATGTTTAAAAAGTCATGAATTCATTAAATGAGGATTCATCCAAACTCATGTTTTAAATGTCTGCAGGCTACTACCAGACATTGTCATTATGAATTCAACCTGAAACACACCATCTCCCTCACGTTTATTGAAAATTAACAGAAATAGACAAACATTAGTGAGGCAAATCATGTTATCAGGCTGGTGGTTTACAGACAGTATCATGATGATGGAACACAGCCCACCTCTGTCAGGACACAAACTATGGAATAATGAGATTCTGCGTCTCCCAGGAGAATCTACAAAGTGTCCACAGGAGAGTCATTTTTTTCATCTACTTCTCTGTCTGAGAATAAAAAATGACTTTTATAAAAGGAAGCTTTATTAGATATATAAAAATTATTTTTGTTTTGATTTTTAAAATAAATATTCACATCCAATAATGTGGTCTAATTAAATGCAAAACATCCATTTGGTGGGCAGACCCAGAACTTGAAAAGATGAATTCTAAGGAGAATGAAACCACAAAGATTCATCTCTTGGTGCATCATCCCTCTAAATCTGTGTGACAATGACCTTAGTTAGCCAAAATATTTGATTCATACATGCAGTGTTCCTATAATTGTTGTCATATTGTCTTTTTGAAAAAAATATGAATAGTGTGCCTGATTTTAGAAAGTATACATAAAAGTCCTACACTTTTACTTATGTGGAAAATGAAATCAGTTACATATGCCAAAAGTGCATGAAAATATAAAGATTGGCAACTGAATTTTGGTCTCTATGTCTTTGAATTGAATGGACACTCTGAGTCTTTAATCTTCTCATTTGCATTAATTTACATAATTATACTTCTTTATAACTACAATCTGCAGGATAACTGGACATGGCAGAGTCATAACTGTTCTCGTAATAACAAGTTTTCTGAATTAAGTTTTGCCAGCTACATCTTTAAAACCACATCAGATGACCCAGGAGAATTACTTTCAACTTTTTGATTCAAAGTCTTGTCTTTTTCATGTTAGAAATGAACACCTCAAGGAATAACACAAATTCATATGAAAAAGAATCTTGCAGCTATAATATAAAGAGTGTACTTTTATTTATGCAGGCATCTATAATGAATGTTCTGGTCATATTTATTTTATTAGATTGAATATATAGCCTGCTTTTCTTGGAAACCTTGACATCGCCGTCAATATTAAATGAACTACCTAACCTTACTTATTTCTTTTATCTGCACAATCCTATTCCTTATTACAGAATAGTGTGGAATCTGAGTTCAATTTTACAGAAAGAGAGGGGACTTTTCAAGTCAATCTACTTGTATCAATTGTTATTTTCAAGTGATTGTTTTGTTATAATTTTACTATGAAGGCTGAGGTTAAACAAATTTTACAATTTTAATTAAATATAAAATCTTTTAAAAGAAGTGTATCCAATAAATAAATTTGAAATAATTTACTAGATTTTGTATACAAATTTTCAAATAGATCCAATCAGTATATAATTTACAAAGGGGAATAGCATTGACATATATACACTACCAAATAGAAAACAGATAACTAATGGGAAGCAACTGCATAACACAGGGAGATCAACTGGGTGATTAGTGATGACCTAGAGGAGTGGGATAGGGAGGTTGGGAGGGAGGCTGAAGGGGAAGGGCATATGAGGATATACATATAAATACAGCTGATTCACTTTGTTATACAGTAGAAACTGGCACAATAGTGTAAAGCAATTATTTTCCAATAAAGATCTGAAAAAATAAATAAATAAAATGGTTAAATTTATGTTCCAAAGAAAAAAGATGTGTGTGTGTGTGGGGGTGGGGGAGGGTGAGTGTGTGTGTGTGTGTGTGTGTGCTACTTGATATAACCCAGTTAATAGAGAGTACACACATACTGGTTATGGGTAATGATTATATAATAATACAAATGATCATGACATCAGCTGTTTATTGGGAAAACATCACATAAATAAGAGATTGCTAATTCTAATCCTCAAAATAATCATGAAAGTTAGGTATTTTTACCTCCATTTTGCAGTTAAGAAAAATATTACCTGAAGATTTTAACTCACTAACCCAAAAGGAAATTGTTATGAAAAAGTGTAACCAGGAATGAAAATTAGAGTTACTCTTGTGCAAAACCATTCATTTCCCATTATACCATCCTAGAACAAGTGAGGCTTTTACTGTGAAATCGTGTGTGTGTATATATATATATATATATATATATATATATATATAATTTGCACAGAGTTTAAAATTCTGACTTAGACATTACAGGCTGTATGACTTCAGGAAAATTATATATCTTACTTGAGATCCTCTTCTTATTTGTATAAAAAGGATAATAATTTTATTTAGATTAAATTGTTTAAATACTAGATGAGTCAACATATAATTTTTAGTACATTTTAGGGAAAATAATATGAAGAGACAAGGAATACCTATGCCTTGTTCTGTGTGCATGTATGT
Organism: Hippopotamus amphibius kiboko; assembly: GCF_030028045.1. Lineage (NCBI taxonomy): Eukaryota > Metazoa > Chordata > Mammalia > Artiodactyla > Hippopotamidae > Hippopotamus > Hippopotamus amphibius. The sequence goes on from NC_080191.1 coordinate 86,791,300, forward strand.
GTATGTATGTGTTTGTGTATATATAAATGTGCGTGTGTGCGCATGTGTGTGTATACACAGACAGAAAGAAAAAAGAGAGATTGAAAGAGAAGAACTTCAGGTTGATTCTAATAAGAATTTATAAATTGTTTTTTTAATTACAGTTTCTTCACATGAAGACTAGGTTGAGATCTCAAATAAAATCTGCATAGAAGGCACTTTCATTTTTCCAGACATTCTATAGTTTTTTATTTATTTATTTAAGAACTTTTATTGAGATATGACTGACATAAAATAAACTGTGTGTATTTAAAGTGTACAACTTTATTTTTTTTCTTATTAGTAATGTATATATGGCAATTCCAATCTCCCAATTCACCCTACACCAACCATATACTTTTTAATTTTTATTGGAGCCTTTTAAAAATTTTAGCCTCCCTAAAATTGCAATATGGTAGAATTGTCTATGTAAGACGTTTCTATTTTATGCCTATTCAAGAGGCATCATGAAAAGGACTACAGACATGTCCACTTCATTAAGGAGTTTTTGTTTTAAATTGAGACACAAGATTGTAGGTAAATGACACTGCAAAGAATCAGATTTACTTTTTTTCTTTTAGCTGTTGTAATAAGTGAAGTTCAATCTTTCAGTTTGAATATGTTTTGTTAAATGATTATTCTAAGACCTTAGAAAAATCTTAATTATAATTTGTACACTTTTTTCCTCCTAATTACAGTCTATGCTTTTCTTTTCTTCATGTAAATGTATGGGTTCTAATGCTTCTCTCACCTGAATTTTAAATGATGGGTGGCTAGTAAATACAAATTTGTGTTTTGAGGTTGGATAAAATACAAACACCTAAGTAAATAAATGTTCATTTGTTTGTGTGTTTGTTTGTGTATATCTTGGTTTGTGCCATACATTATTTTAAGCATCCTACGATATGAATTTATGACAACAATGCCTAGGTTTATTCAGATAATATGATGCATATCTATGCAGTGGATGAAATAAATGTATTTCATTGATGGTCACAGGTAAATGTAAGCTTAAAGCTCTCTTGCTCTTATTATTTATGCACAGTGTGTTAGCTTTGATCTATAATATTTTGGTTTTTCAGCAAATGCTTGACTATTATCAGTTTAGTTGCCTTAATTTAACTTTCAATGTTTATATTCACTCTATTGTAAGGCAAAAACTTTAATGTCAAAAATTTACCATGTTATTATATGTTGAAATTATAGTTATTATTTAAAGTTACCCATGAGAATGCACACAAATCAAATGTAGAATTAATAACTCAGTGTGTGACTATAGCTATAATTGACTGCATCACTTCTCCCAAAAGATAAGACTCAGCAGACACATCTCATAAGAATATATTTTAACCATTGGACTTTTTTTCCCTATGCTATCATTTATTACATTCATTATTCAAGTGTTTTATTTAAAGCTAAGGTAAATTACTCAGATTGTCTAGATCACTGTAGAGGCAATACTGCATATTTTAAACCATTCATTTAGTATTTTGTTTCTTTGGGAATAATAATATCCATACAAGTCAATTATAAACACAAAGAATATGTAGATGCCCTTTCAAGTAGTATTATTAGTATTCCTCCTTTGTACAATATTGTATTGTTATATAATTTTCTAATTGTAGTATAAGTTAAGCCTATCAAAAGATCAAAGGATATCTTAGTGAATTTTAATTATGATTTGATGTGAATATGTTTGTAAAAAGTAAAATCAATTGCTATTTAATTTAAATAATGAGAAAAAATATCTTTTCCTCATGTAATCTCCTGTGTTTATCATGAATTTGAGTCAGTAAGATGATAATTCATAGATGAAAACAGGGCCTCTTAATATCCTTGTATTTCCTTCCCAGGTACTCATGGAATATCAGTATATATTGGTGAAAATAATTAATTTCCTATTAGTTTGTTTCATAAATTGTATTTTTTTATTTTAATCTATAAAAATCCTGAACCTCCATAATAATATGCTACACTTGGGATCAGAATCAACATGATGGAATAGAGGGATGTGGAGCTTGCTTCCCTTACAAATACATCAAAAATGTAGATCTAGATGTGGAAAAATTCTCACTGAAAACTAACTGGAAACTGGCAGAAAGACTCCTGTATAACCAAGGCTGTAAAAATGATCCACATGAAATTGGGCTGGAACGGAAGAAAAACGATCAGGTCAGAACCTGTGACCCTGGGAGGAAACTCAGTGAGGAAGGAAGATTACAGGGCAGATACCCACCCTGAGGAGTGAGCAGTTTGAGCCAGATATTGGGTGCCCCAGCCATAGGGTCTGACTCAGGTTAAGGTGGATGGAGGGCCAATGGGATTCACAGGAGGGCAGTGGGAAGTCTGGACCCTGCTTGTGAGGATTATGTATGTGCTTGTTTGCTCCTGAAGTGGGGAGGAGGGGGTAGATTGAAAACTGCAACAATGGCTGCCCAGTTTCCCATGACCGTCCCAGTGGAAGACCCAGAATGAGCTGAGCAAATGCTCCACCCCCACTTGCTTCATGATGTAGCTCTACTCTGGGGCTCAGGTTCAGCTATGTGACACAGAGGCAGCTCAGACCTGAAGTAGTCCCCACACAGGGCAGGGGCAGCCATCATGGGCATGTACACAGGCAGCTCATCAAAAGCATTCTGGGTATTGCACCCCAGCTGGACCACCACAATCTGTGTCCTGATCCATGTGCCCACACCAGCCCTTCTTGCTCCAGCACTGCACCCTACTGGGGTGAGGGTGATGGTGCTGGAAATCGGGGAGAGCACACACATGGAGGGAAGGGAGCCAACATGGATCTGACCCTCTGGAATTCTACTTCAGCAACTTGGGATTAAACACCACCCCCAAAAGGGCAGTGACAGTCACTGAGCAGAGGGGAAGCCCCAACTCCCATCTGGCTTTGGCCCTAGCTCTTCCATCTCTAGCCCCACCTCCTGCTAAGGTGAAAGCTGCCAGCACACGCTATGGAAAGAAGTGAGGTGTTTATGTCAAATCTAGCTCTCCCACCAAAGCCATTGGTCACAAGTATACTGTAGAGGGACACTTCCACACAAGGATATCCCATTAAAACTGCAATAGGTAACTGCTACATCTTAGCATAATAAAGGCCATTTATGACAAACACATAGTTAACATCATATTCAAAGATGAAAGATGAAAGTCGTACCTATAAAATCAGGAACAAGACAAAGATGCCCACTTTTATTCAACATAACATTGGAAGTCCTAGCCACAGCAATTAGAGAATAAAAAGAAATAAATGGCAATCACATTGGAAGGGAAGAAGTAAAACTGTCACTTTTTGCAGATGACATGATACTGTATATAGAAAACCCTAAAGTCTCCACCAGCAAACTATTAGAACTAATAAATGAATTCAATGAAGTTGCAGGGTACAAGGCTAATATATAGAAATCTGTTGTTTTTCTATACACTAATACCAAAAAAAAAAAAAAAAAGAGAGAGAGAGAGAGGAAGCAAGAACACAGTTCCATTTAAACTCTCATCAAAAAGAATAAAATAACTAGGAACAAACTTAAGGAGGTGAAAGACCTATTCACAAAAACTATAAAATATTGATGAAGGAATTTGAAAATGACACAAAGAAATGGAAAGATATCCCATATTCTTGGAGTGGAAGAATTAATGTTGTTAAAATGTCTATACTACCCAAAGCAATTTATAGATTTAATGCAATCCTTATCAAAATGTTCATGATATTTTCCACAGAATTAGAACAAATAATCCTAAGATTTACATGAAATCACAAAAAACCTTGAATAACCAAAACAATATTCATAGAAAAGAACAAAGCTGGAGGCATCACTCACATTCCCTGACTTCAGACTATATTGCAAAGCTCCAGTAATTAAAACAGCATGGCACTGGCCCCAAAACAGCCACATAGATCAATGGAACAGTATAGAGAGCCCAGAAATAAATCCATGCACCTATGGCCAGGAAACCATAGACAAAACTGAAAGACAATCTACTGAATGGGAGAAAACATTTGCACATTATGTGTCTGATAAGGGGTTAATACCCAAAATGTATTAATAGCTCATGCAACTCAATACTAAAATAACAAACAATCAAATTTTAAAAATGGGTAGAACACCTGAAGAGATTTTTTTTTCCAAAGAAGACATATAGATCACCATCAGGGAAGTGGAAAGATGCTCATAATCATTAATCATCAGAGAAATGCAAGTTAAAACCACAATGAGATGTCACCTCACACCTGTCAGAATGGCTATCATCAAAAAGCTTACAAATGATAAGTGTTGGTGATGATGTGGAGAAAAATGGATCCCTTGTACATTGCTGGAATGTAAATTGGTGCAGCCACCAAGGAAAACATACTGAAGGTTCCTCAAAAAAACAAAAATAGAACTACCATATGATTCAGCAATTCCACTCCTGGGTATATATTTGGAAAAAGCAAAAAAACACTAATTTGAAAAGATACATGCAGAAGATATTATATATATGTATTATATGTGTGTGTGTGTATATATATATATATGGAATATTACTCAGTCATAAAAAGAATGATCTTCCACTTTTAACAATGTGTATGGACTTAGATAGTACTATGCTTAGTGAAATAAATCAGACAGAGAGAGAAAAATGTTATCACTGTATACATATATATATGTATATATATATCAGAACAGAAACAAGCCCACTCATTGTTTCCAGTAGGAAGAGGAAAGGGGGGAGGGGCAAAATTGGGGTATGGGATTAAGAGACACAAACCACTATGTGTAAAATAGATAAGCAACAAGGATACATTTTACAGCACAAGGAATTATAACTATTACCTTGTAATATATATTAATGAAGTATAATCTGTCAAATACTAAATCACTATGTTGTATACCTGAATCTAATAAAATTTTTAAATCAACTATACTTCAATTTAAAAAATCATGCTATACTTGAACTTATCCATTCCAAGCCAAATGATATTTATACTTGTATGTACATATATAATTTTTCTCAGTCATTTTTGAAAGGAAAGGATAGAGTCCTTACTAATAAAATATAAGATACTTTTGTTAAATTCAGAAATGAACTGACAAGAGTTTAATATATATATATATATATAATATATAACAATGCTATATATATACATATGTGAGAGAGACGGAGATTATTTTTTTAGATATATTAATATTTATACTATATTTATATTTAGAATATTTCTTTATCTGAAGTGGGCACCACTGTCAAGGTGATATTAATAGACCCAGTTTAAAATAAAAATATGGAAGTATAAAGAAGAAAGAATGCGAGAATAAACCAATTCAGGACAAAATCTGACTCATCCTGTCCATATCTCATCAACTTTTGTGAGTCTTCATATATTCAAACACTAAAATTAATCATACATGGAGATTTATTGTCTAAATATATATATATACACATATATATATACATATGTACATATTTATATATCTTATATATATATATCTTATATATATAAACGAGTCTTAGATGGCTGCTCTAAGCATTCTTATAAATATATGCCTTTGTCCTCAAACCTCTATGATCACTTAGCCAAGATGTTTTTCTTCTTTGAATCTAATTGCACTTACTGTCTGTATCTTTCATTTCACAACTCAGATCCCCTGGAAAACTGGAATGTAGGAAAAACAGCAACAATTTGTGAATCTTAACAGTGTGATTGATTTGATGTGTGAGGTTGGACATGTTACCAGATTTCCCGAGCCAAGTTTGCAGGTATTGATAGGGATAGAGGCTGGCCTTGTGAGAAGCAGCCCTGCCTAATGAGAGGGAGCAGAGGGTCCTGTCAAAGAGCATGGCCTCTGGAGTCAAGCAGAGGGATTTGAATCCTGACTCTACAGCTTGCCACTTTTTTCCAGTTTGTTCATCTATAAAACATGATTAGCATCAGTAAATTCGCACTGCTTTGTTGTGAAGATTATATAAAAGTGTCATATCTGTGTTTTCAATTATTGCTATTATTATTGTAAAGCTTGACTAAAGTATGCTCATTTATGTTTCTTTTATATCATGCTATGAACTCTTACATTCTGTATACTTATCTAATTTGATTGAATTATGAATTTTAAGGTATCCCTAAACTCTGGATCAATGTCTCCTCCACCACAATTTTTTCTAAGTAGGAGATTAGATCTGTCCAAAAGCAGAAAATACTTGGTCTTATAAATTATTCTAGTTAAAATTCAGTATGTACTGAGAAAATAGTTGAAGCAAAGGAGCAAATAATTAAGTTGCCTGATGTTTAACAAAGATAGCCAAAAATACAGTGGCTCAAGGGAGATGAAGATTTTTCTCTTTCATCTGATGGTTCAGAGATGGGAGGTCACCATGGGTCATCCATGAGGTCCTCCAGGCACTCTGGGTTCTTCTATCCTGTCACTGTTATGGTCCACCATGTGTGGTCCTCACCCACATGCTCAAAGCAGATTCATGATGCCACATGCTCATGCTGTGGGAAGTGAGCCAGTCCTGTTAAAGCATGTGCCCCAGAGTTGGCACCCATTCCTTCAGATCACATCCTCCCAGGCAGAACTTAGACCCCACTCCATCCCAAGCTGTAAGCAGCATATATATGCTAACTAGATATCTATGAGCCAGCTCCAAGGAGGGAGTGAGAATAGATACCAGGGTACAATTCGCCATGTTACAATCCAGCTACAGCTCCTAGAAACATCAAAATGATGGTTCCATATTCAAATTAATGTCTGAGATTGAATTCAGATAATGTAAAACTGAGGAGTGATGTGAAAATATAATAGAGATGGGAGGGAGACAGATCCAGATGGCAGAGTAGAAGGACATGTGCTCACTCCTTCTTGCAAGAGCACCAGAAATACAATTAACTGCTGAACAATCATTGACAGAAAGACACGGGAACTCACCAAAAAAGACACCCCACATCAAGAGACAAAGGAGAAGCTGCAATGAGATGGCAGGAGGGGCGCAATCACGATAAAATCAAATCCCATAACTGCTGGGTGGGTGACTCACAAACTGGAGAACAGTTATGCCACAGAAGTCCACACACTAAAGTGAGGGTTCTGAGCCCCACATCAGGCTTCCCAACCTGAGGGTCCAGCAACGGGAGGAGGAATCCCCAGAGAATCAGACTTTGAAAGCCAGTGGGACTTGATTGCAGCACCTCCACAGGATTGGGGAAAACAGAGACTCCACTCTTGGAGGGCACACAAAAAGTAGTGTGTGCACCAGGACCCAGGGGAAGGAGCAATGACCTCATAGGAGACCGAACCAGACCTACTGGCTGGCATTGGAGGGTTACCTGCAGAGGTGGGGGACAGCTGTGGCTCACTGCAGGGACAGGGACAGGGACACTGGTGGCAGGGGTTCTGGGAAGTGCTTATTGGCTTCAGCCCTCCTGGAGTCTGTCATTAGCTCCACCAAAGAGCCTGTAAGCTCCAGTGCTGGGTCACCTTAGGTAAAATTGCCAACAGGGTGGGAACACAGCGCCGACCATTAGCAGACAAGCAGATTAAAATTTTACTGAGCTTTGCTCACCAAAGCAGATTAAAGATTTACTGAGCTTTGACCATGCTGCCCAATCCAGCATCAGTCCCTCCCATCAGGAAGCACCCACAAGCCTCCTAGATAGCTTCCTCCACAAGAAGGCAGACAGCAGTATCAAGCAGTATCTGCAGTATTTTTTTCTGTGGAACTGAAAACCACAGCCATAGAAAGATAGAGAAAATGAAAAAGCAGAGAACTTTATACCAGAAGAAGGGACAAGATAAAACCCCAGAAAAACAACTAAATGAAGAAGAGATAGGCACCCTTCCAGAAAAAGAATTCAGAATAATGATGGTGAAGATGATCCAGGACTTTGAAAAAAAAGACTGGAACCAAAGATCAAAAAGATGCAAGCAAAGTTTACCAAGGACCTAGAAGCATTAAAGAACAGACAAACAGAGATAAGCAACACAATAACTGAAATGAAAAATACACTAGAAGGAACCAATAGCAGATTAACGGAGGCAGAAGGGTGAATAAGTGACCTGGAAGACAGAATGGTGAAAATCACTGATGCAAAAAGCAATAAAGAAAAAAGAATGAAAAGAACTGAAGACAGCCTAAGAGACCTCTGGGACAATGTTAAACTTACCAACATTTGCATTATAGGGGTTCCAAAAGGAGAAGAAAGACAGTACCTGAGAAAATATTGGAAGAGATTACATTTGAAAACTTATCTAACATGGGAAAGGAAATAGCCACCCAAGTCCAGGAAGTGCAGAGATTCCCAGGGAAGATAAACCCAAGGAGAAATAGGCCAAGACACATAGTAGGCAAATTGACAAAAATTAAAGACAGAAAAATGTTACTAAAAGCAACAAGGGAAAAACGACAGATAACATACAGGGGAATTCCATAAGGTTAGCAGATGATTTCTCTGCAGAAACTCTGCAAGCCAGAAGGGAGTGGCATGATATATTTCAAGTGATGAAAGGAAAGAACCTACAGCCAAGAATACTCTACCCAGCAAGGATCTCATTCAGATTCAATGGAGAAATCAAAAGCTTTACAGACAAGCAAAAGCTAAGAGAACTCAGCACCACCAAACCAGCACTACAACAAATGCTAAAGAAGCTACCACCCTAGGTGGGAAAAATAGGAGAAGAAAAGGACCTACAGAAACAAAAACAAAACAATTAAGAAAATCATAATGGGAGCACACATCTTGATAATTACCTTGAATGTAAATGAACTAAATGGGTCAACCAAAAGACACAGACTGGCTGAATGGATACAAAAACAAGACCCATATATATGCTGTCTAAAAGAGACCCATTTCTGACCTAGGGACACATACAGACTGAAAGTGAGGGGATGGAAAAAGATATTCCATGCAAATGGAAATCAAAATAGAGCTGGAATAGCAATACTCATATCAGATAAAAGAGACTTTAAAATAAAAAAAAATGTTATAAGAGACAAGAAAGGACACTACATAAATATCAAGGGATCAATCCAAGAAAAGGAGATAACAATTATAAATATATATGCACCCAATATAGGAGCACCTCAATACATAAGGCAAATGCTAACAACTATGAAAGAGGAAATCGACAGCAAGACAATAATAGTAGGGGACTTTAACACACCACTTATACCAATGGACAGATCATCCTCACAGAAAGTTAATAAAGAAACACAAGCTTTAAATGACACAATAAACCAGCTTGATTTAATAGATATACATAGGACATTACATCCAAAAGCAGCAGATTACATGTTCTTCTCAAGTGCACATGGACCATTCTCCAGGATAGATCACATCTGAGGTCATAAATCAAGCCTTGGTATATTTAAGAACATTGAAATCATATCAAGCATCTTTTTTGACCACAACGCTATGAGATTAGAAATCAATTACAGGAAAAAAAAAGAGTAAAACACAAAATATGGAGGATAAACAATACATTACTAAATGACCAAGACATCAATGAAGAAATCAAAGAGGAAATCAAAAAATACCTAGAGACAAATGACAAGGAAAACACAAGGATCCAAAAGCTATGGGGAAAAAAAAAAAAAAAAAAAGCTATGGGATGCAGCAAAGGCAGTTCTAAGAGGGAAGTCTACAGCAATTCAATTCTACCTCAAGAAACAAGAAAAATCACATATAAAAAATCTAATCTTACACCTAAAGAAACTAGAGAAAGAAGAGCAAAGAAAAACCAAAGTCAGATGGAGAGAAATCATAAAGATTAGAGCAAAAATAAATGAAATAGAAGCAAAGAAAATAATAGCAAAAATCAATAAAACTAAAAGCTGGCTCTTTGAGAAGATAAATAAAATTGACAAAACTTTAGCAAGACTCATCAAGAAAAACAAGGAAAGGAATCAAATCAATAAAATTAGAAGTGAAACAGGAGAAGTTACAATGGGCACTGTAGAAGTAAAAAGCACCCTAAGAGACTACTACAAGCAACTATATGCCAAGAAAATGGACAACCTGGATGAAATGGACAGATTCTTAGAAACGTATAACCTTCCAAGACTGAATCAGGAAGACATAGAAAATATGAACAGACCAATCACAAGTAATGAAATTGAAACTGTGTTTAAAAATCTTCCAGCAAACAAAAGTCCAGGACCAGATGGCTTCACAGGTGAATTTTCCCAAACATTCAGAGAAAAGCTAGCACCCATCCCTCTCAAGCTCTTCCGAAAACCTGCAGAGTAACAAACACTCCCAAACTCATTTTATGAGGCCACCATCACCCTGATACCAAAACCAGACAAAGATACTACAAAAAAAGAAAATTACAGACCCATATCACTGATGAATTTATATGCAATAATCCTCAGCAAAATAGTAGCCAACAGAATCGGACAACACATTAAAAGGATCATACACCATGATCAAGAGGGGTTTATCCCTGGAATGCAAGGATTCTTCAATATATGCAAATCAATCAATGTGATACACCATATTAACAAATTGAAGGATAAAACCACATGATCATCTCAATAGGTGCAGAAAAAAAAACTTTTGACAAAATTCAATACTCATTTATGATATAAACTCTCCAGAAGGTGAAAACACATCCCTCAGAATGGGAGTAAATATTTGCAAATGATCAACAGACAAAGGATTAATCTCTAAAATATATAAACAGTTCATGCATCTCAATATCAAAAAAACACAGAGGGAACCTATCTCAACATAATAAAGCCCACATATGACAAACGCACCACAAACATCATTCTCGATGGTGAAAAACTTAAAGCATTCCCCCTAAGATCAGGAACAAGACAAGGATGTCTATGCTCTCCACTACTATTCAACATAGTTTTGGAAGTCTTTGCAACAGCAATCAGAGAAGAAAAAGAAATAAAAGGAATCCAAATTGGAAACAAAGAATAAGATTGTCATTGTTTGCAGATGACATGATACTATACATAAAAATTCCTAAAGATGCCACCAGAAAACTCCTTGAGCTAATCAATGAACCTGGTAAAGTCACAGGATGCAAAATTAACACACAGAAATCTCTTGCATTTCTATACACTAACAATGAAAGATCAGAAAGAGAAATTATGGAAATAATCCCATTCACCACTGCAACAAAAAGTATAAAATACCTAGGAATTAACCTAACCAAGGAGGTAAAAGACCTGTACTCAGAAAACTATAAGACAATCATGAAACAAATCAAAGATGACACAAGCAGATGGAGAGATATACCATGTTCTTGGATTGGAAGAATCAATATTGTGAAAATGACTGTACTACCCAAAGCAATCTACAGATTCAGTGCAATACCTATTAAATTACTAATGGCATTTTTTACAGAACTAGAACAAAAAATCCTAAAATTTGTATGGAGACACAAAAGACCCTGATAGCCAAAGCAAACTTGAGGGAAAAAAATGGAGCTGGAGGAATCAGACTCCCTGACTTCAGACTATACTACAAAGCTACAGTAATCAAGACAGTACCATACTGGCACAAAAACAGAAATATAGATCAATGGAACAGGAATGAAAGACCAGAGATAAATTATGGTCAATTAATCTGTGACAAAGGAGGCAAGGATATACAATGGAGAAAAGGCAGTATCCTTAATAAGTAGTGCTGGGAAAACTGGACAGCTACATGTAAAAGAATGAAATTAGAACACTCCCTAATACCATATACAAAAATAAACTCAAAATGGATTAAAGACTTAAATGTAAGGCCAACACTATAAAACTCCTAGAGGAAAACATAGGAAGAACACCCTTTGACATAAATCACAGCAATATCTTTTTTGATTCACCTCCTAATGTAATGGAAATGAAAACAAAACTAAATATGTGGGACCTAATGAAACTTATAAGCTTTTGCACAGCAAAGGAAACTATAAGCAAGATGAAAACAAATCCCTCAGAATGGCAGAAAATATTTGCAAATGATCAACAGACAAAGGATTAATCTCCAAAATATATAAACAGTTCATGCAGCTCAATATCAAGAAAACAAACAAATCAATCCAAAAATGGGGAGAAGACCTAAATAGGCATTTCTCAAAAGAAGACATATGGATGGCCAAGAGGCCCATGAAAAGCTGTTCAACATCACTAATTATTAGAGAAATGCAAATCAAAACTACAATGAGGCATCACCTCACACCAGTTAGATTAGGCATCATCAGAAAATCTACAGACAATAAATGCTGGAGAGGGTGTGGAGAAACGAGAACGTTCTTGCACTTTTGGTGGGAATGTAAATCGATACAGCCACTATGGAGAAAAGTATGGAGGTTCCTTGAGAAACTAAAAATAATGTTACCATATGACCCAGCTACTGGGTGTATACCAAGAGGACACCATAATTCAAAAAGACACATGCACCCCAATATTCATTGCCGCATTATTTATAATAGCCAGGACATGGAAGCAATCTACATGTCCATCAACAGATGAATATATAAAAAAGCAGTGGTACATATATACAATGGAATATTACTAAGCTGTAAAAGGGAATGAAACTGGGACATTTGTAGAGTCATGGATGGATCTAGAGACTGTCATGCAGAGTGAAGTGAGTCAGAAAGAGAAAAACAAATACAGTATATTAATACATATATGCAGAATATAGAAAAATGGTACAAATCAGCAGATTTGCAAGGCAAAAATAGAGACCCAGATGTAGAGAACAAACACATGGACACCAAGTGGGGAAAGCAGGGGGTGTCCGGGTGGGAACAATTGGGAGATTGGGATTGCCATACATACATTACTAATAAGAAAAAATATCAAATTGTACACTTTAAATACATGCAGTTTATTGTATGTCAATTGTATATCAATAAAAGTTCTTAAAGAAAAAAATAGAGATGGGAAGGCAGTAAAACAACATTTGGCATATTTACTATTTCCATTAACTTTTCTAAACTATATTCATAAAATCTGTATTCACTTATGAACTGTTATTTTCTGAACAAACACTGAATTTTTTCACTGGTGTAACAGTGAAGCCAAAGTTGTTTCTAGGGTTCCAGAGTATGTGGAGAGAAGTTGTTCAGGAGACCTTTGGTGAGCATCTTATTTATCTTCATAACTCTTCCAGCTTCAAAAAATAAAGCATACTCAATCTACCTCAATGGACTGAGTTCCATTAAGGATGTGAAAAACTCACTGGGATCAAGACCATGTGGGTCTCATGGGGATATCTTGGTTGTATATTCGAGGATGCCAGAGAATCTTTCTTCCTTTCTATGCCCGCATACCTTTCCTTTTGGTCAAATAACTTCTTAACTGTGCTCCATCTTTTCTCTATAGGCTTGACTCTACTCTTTTTGCACAGTCACAACTATTAGTTTTTTGCTCACCTTTCTTTATCAAAATCCCACATTCTCTATTTCTTTTTATAAATGATTTTAAGAGAGACTCTGATTATTTTGAGTCCTTAGGTACTATAGTGCTATTTCTTACAAGCACTATAATTAGGGGTAAGAAGATTCAAAAAGCCTCTGGGCTCATAGACTAGTTTAGTGAATTTTCATCATTCAGTCATGAATATATCTTATCTTTCTGGAAAAAAAAGTTACAGTGAAAAGCAAAGATGTTTTCATCCAGTGATGGAAGTTTCAGTCACAACAGTTATATGATATTAGATACAGTTTTTAGCAGGAAGAGAATTTCAGGCTGATAGAACACTAAGTGAGAGAAAATAAAAGTAAATAAAGCAAAATTATAGTGCCACAAGAGTTCTATTTTCAGTGCTTATGACTGTATAGACAAGAACTCAGCACCATTTTGAATGCCTAGGTTGGTTTGCCCTGCATCTTTCTTGTAAGGAAAATAGACCTACACTTCAGTCTTATGCTCTATTGAAAAAACTTCCTGCCAAATGGTAAAGAACAGAGGATATATTATCTATTGCCCTCTTAAAACACATTGTATTTTTTGGCATTATAAATCTTTATTTCTGTTTTAGTTACCAAGGTTGTTTACCCAGAACTATATGCCTGCCCCTCCCTCAAATGGAACCAATTACTCTTATCTAAGTTTCAGGAAGAAGCTGCAAAGAGGAAAAACAAGAACTGATTAGTATGAACTAGTCCCAAGATGGCTGAGGATTTGACTTCCAGTGGACCCTGAGCCTCATTATACACTCATTGTAATATTGATACATTAGCTAAATGACACACCCACCAGTGCCTTGGCAGTTGAAAGTTGCCATGACAACAAAAGAAAAAGCCCATGCAAGGACTGAAAAGGAGAATTGCATCATTTCTGAGTCCAAACCAGACCCCTGTCCTCAGAGAACTCATGGATATTCCTCCCAATTTTTCAACTCCCTCCCTTTTATCTCAACCGTCCTATACATGTGGTGTCTGCCTCAATTGGGTTGATATGTTTATTTGCAAACTAACTTGCAGCTTCTCCAGTCTTTGGCCATTGAATATACCTTGTGCTATTCCAGTCTCAGCATCTGTTCCTGGCTGTGTGAATCGGAGCAGAAAAGGAACCTCCCTGGACAAGACAAGGAGTCTCCGCCCAGGCTAGGATCCTGGAGCGGGTCCAGTGAACCAACTAGGTAATGTTTTCACCTGTGAAGTAAACCAAGGTTGTAGTTGGCAAAAGATGATCCCAGACTCCCAGGCAACAGCATACTTCATAGGTCCTTCTTTGTTTTCTAGCTAATGGACAAAATTTTCACCACAAATTTTAATGGATCAATAAATAATAACCAGAGAGGATGATGATTTTGAATGACTGACTTCAGAATGAATAGAAAAAGAGAAAACTGATAAATAACAACAATAAAAATAAAAAACAGTAGATTTGGCCTACCAAAGACATCTTTGCAGTTTCTTCAGTAAATTTCTGAATTCCTCTCTTTGGTTGCACTCCAGCATTTAGATGCCAGACACATCAGCCACCTTAAATTAGGACTCACCTCTGCAAAAATGGATAATCTGTCTCCCACTACTTAGGGAACAGTCTAACCTATAGTAGAAAAGTAAACCAGAACCCACATGATCTGAGAAGTTTATTTCTCAAATAGGAAGTTTGGGACCTAATCTACAATAGCCCAGACATATAGAATAAAATAAATACAAAAGAAAGTGCTTTAAAAGTCACAAAATATGAATAATAGAGAAAGGTAATCAGGAATATTGGATATGGACCCAAACTTAAATCAAAGGCTTACAAACAAATGATAGGCAGTAACAGAAATAGGTTGATAACAGAAATAGGAATATGATATCCTGAATTATGTTAAATGACTTTATTAGAATATAAATATGTTCTTAAAATTTTGCTAATTAAAAAATTTGGTACCACTGACACTTGACTGTAAACTTCCAAGTTGATTTCACCTTGAATTTCATTCTTAGTTTCAACATTTTGTTACTGCCTTCTATATTTTACAGGGAAGAAACTCTAAACATTAGCATGAACAGACAAGCAATAAAAGTTTTAAGACTTTGGACAATGCATGTCATATCAGTCCTTCAAACTACTAGAGTATCAGGAAGGTGACTTTACAAAATGTTTCCTGTGTTAAAACTACTTGGTAATAACCTCAGGTATTTTAACTGAATGTAAATGCTGCTTTTTCAAGGCTGCATACCTCCTGGTGCTAAAAAAAAATTGAGATTGGATTGCACTTTCTGCTGAGAATATAAATAAATGTATCTGTGAGTTTTCTTTTGTAGCATCATCTTCAAAAAAGAGGGGAAAAGCAAAATAACATTCAATTGATAATGTATTATACTAAGTACTAGCAATAGGAAACAAGTGTTAATTTGTATTATTTTTTTCTTATCTTTTAGGATATAAATCACCAAATTCCATAAGCTGGAAGTGAAAAATGAGCTTACTTCATAGGAAAGGGTAAAGAAAAAATTTGCATTTACATGGAACTCTAAAGTATCAGAGAAGAGAAGCCAGTAAATGCCTTAGACACGTTTGTGGGTGTTTCTTTCCTCCTGGAAAACAGAGAGGTTGTGTATTGGTTCTCAGTGAAAGACATTTCCTCCAGTGAGCCTGAAGTCATCTCACTTTGATCCTTAAATAATTCAGCTGAAGTTTCTATCCATCTTTTTACAAGGCTTTATCAAAAGTGTTCACAACTTGTCTAAGAAAAATCTTAGATTTATTTTCAGGGTTAATATGAGATGAGTTTTCAGATGAATTATCTTGTGGGCTAATGCTTTATAAATATTGAAAAAGCAAATTAGTAAATTAAGATTAATGTCTTTGTCATTCTTGCTCTCTTTTCTTTGTTTCTCCTCTTCTGCTTACTCCTGCTTCTTTGTTTTGTTTTTCTCTCTCTCTTCCTTTCTTCCCTCTCTTCCTTCCCCTCCCTCTCTTCCTTTCCCTTTCTTCTGATTTATTATATGAGTGCACCCTTGATCAGGACCACACAGTACAGAACTGAATACACTCTTTGGCAGGCTTTTGTGGGACACTTAAAATCTGGGCCTATTCTGATATGCATCTCATCTTCTGGGAGTCGTAGCCTATCCAAGTGTCTGCTCCATTTCATCAGTGATTAGGTCTTTAATGTGTCATAGGGATAAATGTGGCTGATACACCAAAATACCAGTCATCTCTATTTCTGCCCATCTGTCCCCTTTTATGGGCTCTCCCCAGCCAGCTCTGTGGACTCTACCATCAGGACACAGGTCCTCACCTTGCATTGGTCTTCTTGTCTGCAAGTCCATGAGAAGCAGCGTCCTCCATGTGTCCCACAGGTCACTGCTGGACCATCAGCTTCCATAGTCCAGAATTTACACTCCCCCCCTCAGCGCTGAAAATGTAGTTGCTTGATGTCTTCCCTGCAGTTATCAGAATCTTGAACTTCGTTTAAGAAGGGGAATAATTAGTGCAAAATAAACATTTCATATAAATCTACTACATGTCATGAAAATAAAGCACATCATTTTTAATGAAGATTTTCAGGTCTTCTATTCCCAACCAGATGGAAGCACCTCGACATTTTTACCACCCCCAGTGCCTCACTTCAGGAGAAAATTAGTGAATTTTTAAGTAGTTGAATTTCCCTGGGAAACTTGCTTTGAAGTTAAATAAAGAACTGGAAGAAGTTGTCTAAATGAATCAGGTAACAATCTAATTTTACTTGATTACTCTCATACTAGGAGTTTACATGCACAATGTGGTAATATTTTATTTTTAATGCCCTTCCCTGTATCTACGTCCTTTGACAGAGCCTCCTATACTATCCAGGGCTTGGCTGTGTGACTGATTTTGTCAAATGGCACAGTAGTCTGTGTGACACAAGCAGAGGCTTACAATGGTACACATTCCCTGGGCTTAACTGTCTCCTTCCCTATTTGAGGTCCTTCCAGCATTAAAGACCAAGTAGCCTGCTAGCTGGGAGACCATCTGGGACAGAGAACATCTGTCCAAGCACAGAACCTCCTACAGCCTTTTGGATCTTTTTTATCCCTAAAGAACCATGCACTAATGCTTTAAGGCATCCAGTAATGTAATGACTTACTTTATTTCATGTGCCTCTCAAATGGTATTTATTGCATATTATCTTTGAGATAATTGTAAAATATGCACACAAATAATTACCTGTGTTCTATGATCTGGATGAGAAAGTTTAGTTGACAAATATCAATCCCTTAGACAACCTGGCAGATTCATGAAGTGATCTCCGCTGAGACTAGACAAACTGTCCTGCAAGACTATGGTCAGCTAACAGAATTGTAAGATAAATACTTTGTCATAAGCAAAATACTTAGCTTTAAGTTTTGTGGTGTTTATTATGCAGTATTAGATAACCAGTACAAACAAGAATTTTAAAAGGTTAATTGCTGATGACAGTTAATCCAACTGCTTGTGTCATAGATAGAACCATATTTTTAAAATCATTTCATCTTTATTTTAATGACTTAATATTCAGTAATATTACATAGCATATATTGGGCAATTGATCCAATAGGATTTCCAGGTCATCATATCTCCACATAACCATTCCCTTTGCAAGTCTTCCTCATTCAATCTTTTTATTTTTGTTTTTTTCATTTACTATCACATCAAATTCATTTGGAAAGATCTTAATTAAACAAAAAAAATTAGCCAAATTACATATAGTCATTACACAACATGTGTGTGCATAAATAATTAGAAACTTTAATGTTCATATACAATAATATTCAAAATATAAATGTTGTATAGAATAGTCCTACAGATTCTAGGCTAGAGAGTACATTCAAAATATGTTGCTGAAAAAAATTATGAACAAGACAGCAAGTTAAAATTACTTGGTGTTTTTAAAAAATCTTATCAAATTCAACATTTAATTTTTCCATTATGCTTGATACTGTATTTTTCTTAATATATTTTATAATTATATAACATAAAGACAATATACTTTTTGAATAAAATTTGTATACAGCTAAGGTACCCAACATGATGTTTTGATATCCACATACATGTTGAGTGGAATGATTACTACAAGATAATTAATACATCCATCTCCAGGCTCAGTTCCTTTTTGTGTGTGTGTTGTGAGAGCACCTGGAATCTACTCAGCATGATGACCACAGTTAATTGTACTGTACTGGGGCTTCCCTGGTGGCACAGTGGTTAAGAATCCATCTGCCAATGCAGGGGACATGGGTTCAAGCCCTGGTCCAGGAAGATCCCACATGCCTCAGAGAAACTAAGTCCGTGCACCACAACTACTAAGCCTGCACTCTAGAGCCTGCAAGCGACAACTATTGAGCCCCTGTGCCACAACTACTGAAGCCTATCTGCCTAGAGTCTGTTCTCCACAACAAGGGAAGCCACTGCAATGAGAAACCTGCACACCACAATGAAGAGTAGGCCCTGATCTCCATAATTAGAGAAACCCCGGGCACAGCAATGAAGACCCAACAGAGCCCATTAATCAGTCAATCAATCAATAGATAAATTTTAAAAAAGATTTAAAAAAATGGTACTGTATTGTATACTGGAAATTTGTGAAGATGACTTGGTCTTAAGAACAATGGTAAGAAGAATGCAGATATTCCATTTTCATTAAATTTAATTTTATGCATTAATTACTGGGTCCCTGTGAATAAATTATTCACAAGAGCTGGAAGCAATTCAGTACTCTGTCATGAAGGTTAAAGGTAAAGAATATAAGAACATAGAAGTTGGCTGGGTTTATTTAGGTCAGAATATGAACTAATTTATTTATTACCTATTTAGCATTTTCTGTATGAGGTAATTATTCAGAAGTTAC